>NC_083103.1:39900511-40500511 GCF_949774975.1 Lagenorhynchus albirostris
CAACTTGACAACGCCCTCCCCCCACCCCAACATGTGTACTCAGCCTTGTGCATGCACACGTTTAAACTCACACACTCACACACATCCTGGGGTGCCAGTTAAGTGGGGCCTGGGCCGTTAGGTCAACATATCCTGCATATGCCTCCTGGGGTGGAGATAGAGTGGTGAGTGTGAGCCAAAGTCCTTAGAGAGAATTGAAAGTCAAGTCACTAAGTCCAAAGGCAGGATCAAGGCCAAGAAAGAAAAAGAAAAACTAAAAGCCAAGGGTCAGGAACAGGGCACACTGAAAGGGGAATGTGGTTGGCAGCAGAGAGGGGCTGGACCAGTGCTTGATGTCAACCACAAGGGAAGGCTTTGTGATTTTTTTTCTCTTTTTTGTAATGCAAGTGCCTGACTTAAGCTTTGATTGCTGAGGCATCCACTTCAAAGAGGCATGCACTTCAAGGATGTCTATCTCAAATAAACACCTGGCCAGCCACAGGACTTAAACACGGGATGCCTCCCCTCACTGAGGCTCCTTTGTTTTAGAGATCTTGGCTGATTTCAGTGACCAGTCATTTGGGTCACTTGTTTTTTCCTCTTCCGGTGTTTTAAATTCCTGCTCTTATAGAAATTCACCAATATAGAATTAGTCCATGAAACCCTTAGCTCCCCACCCTTGGCCCCAATAAAAGCAGAACCCCAGGCCTGCAGGCTCTTTCTCTACTTGCAGCCTCACTGTGTGGCCCCAGGTGTGCTATGTAATTTCCAGGTCTTGTAAATAATAACCCCACACACACTTTTTCCAAGGTTTCTTGATCGTTACTGCTGCGGGGCATCTTATAATCATAATAAGAACCACAAGGATTGGTCCAGTCACAACACTGGTTATTGACAGCCTGAAACTGGCACAAAACAACTGGCATAGTCAGCAGGATTACAGGGTTTTCCTTGCAATTAACTGAAGCTATTACCCTTCATCTACAATTTGCTTACGAACCACCTAACTCAGAGCTCATCTGGGGAAGGAGCGCTTCTTGCCGGGGGTCTGTCATGCTGCTATGTGCTTTTGCATATTTCCTGTGTCGTGTGTTGCCTGTGGTATCCAACCTAAAAGGTCATGGCTACCTTAATAATCCAATGATCTCCCCAGAGCAGCATGATCAAGGCCATAGGGTCTAGTAAGAAGGTTAGACCACTAACCATAAAGGCCTTAATAGCCTAGCAATGTGTGAAAGGGTCCTTCATGCCTCAAGGCCAAAGAGAGCTAAGGAGGGTAGATTGGATTGCAAGGCTATTGTCACCACTCAAGGAAAGGCTCGGGGCTAAAGGCATGAGGAAAAGATTCTCGTAAGTGAGGAAGACAGGAGGCCTCCAGCTGCAACCACTGTGTCAGTGGGTCGTGTCCAGACGACATGTCCCAACCCAGAAGAATGAAAGAGCCTTGCATCTGGAAAGTAATGACACCACCAGAGGAAAGTTACAGCAGAAACCTATAATCTCGGTGTCACCACTTCACTGACTACTGTCACTCTTTGTCCCCTGACCCATTAGGAATATTATGAGTCTGATCTCTGGTGTGATGTTGCTAAAAAATTAATGGACGAATATAGACGTCCTAAATATCTGGTGCCAGCTCCTCCTAAGAACCCCATGGATGTACAACAGCTCCTCGATAAATGCAAAACGCCATGGGAGCTTCCTGGGCATTGCTCAATACCATGGTATATCAACATACAAAGGCTCGGGTTTTATGCTCCAGAGGTCTGGGGATTTTCCCCAAAACTCTCTCCATCACATTAATGTAAGCAAACCACAATACTGGAAAGGTCTTTTGGGATATCCTAGAAAAGAAAATGGCCACCTATGAAGATGGCTCACAGTGACATCATCCAAAATTTTCTGGTAACAACACACAAGATGAAGGTAACAGGAGGAAATCAAGAAATAGAAACTAAAATCAGAAACTATATCTTAATTGAAATTCAAACCTTTTTTAAAGATTTTATGCAGCAGGAAGGAAAGAAGGAAAGTAATTGGCTACTGCAGGTTTTTTGTTTGTTTGTTTGGAGTAGGCTCTGAATTGTTATTCATGGCTGCCAAAGGGCATCAACTGGCCAAACTCTCTAGAGACCCTAAAATCCATAATTTTCTTAAAGATCCATCTGGGCTATATGCTCATTCCCTCAGAGATACCACAGATCCTAAGCCCTCTCAGCTGTCCCCTGAATGGGGAAGAACTAAGAAACACTCCTCACTGGCATCTCTGCCACCAAGGGAATTGTTGACAGGATTATTGATATCCCTAGTGAGCAGAAAAGGGAAAGGGGAAGGCAAAGAACATTAAAGCCACCAATATTTGTACCAGGGCCCTCCCTCTCCTCACTTGGATATTTATTGCTTGGTTCTGTGCCTACCCTTCCATCACAGTGATTGCTGCTAAGGCTCAGAATGAATGGGAAATATTAAGATGAAGCCTATCTCCCACTGCACAAAATTGGCATGGTCCCATGGGTTTATCATTTCTATGACCACAGTGACCCAGATGACCTCCTCTTCATTTCCAACTCTGAAGAGGCCCCATTTGATGCTGAGTCCAGAGAATTATTTTTACAGAAAGCTCCCCCTAATTATAGGGCTGCTCTACTATGTTTTAATTGGGACTGCCAAAATCATGCAAAAAGCACTGAAACTCCTACAGAGAAACTAGATATTTGAGTCTCTTAGTAAACATGTCCTGTGTCACATTGAAAAACTATGTTATGAGGACATGTATGTTTCTAGAAATTATAAAATATACTCATAAATTTGCCAGTTGTAATGCCGGTTCACAATTGCTTACTTAGTTTTCACTGGAAATTAAGGTTTCTAAGGGATATGAATTCTAACATAATGTAATTAAAATTACTAGAAAAATGGGGAAAAGAACTCTGTATGCAAGGAAAGTAGGATATGTTTTGGTGTAGGAAGAATGAGGTGTAAGGATGCATTTTTGTTAAAGGAAAAGGAATTAATTTTGTCCTAAAGTGAGACTGGTTATTTCATAATGGGAAAGAAGAAAAACAGAACAAAATCTGAATGTAAAAAAAGAAAGTTATTGAAGGTTTGTGGGAAAGGAATTTTACGTGTTGTCAGGCTGGATAAGATTGAAATTGATCTAATTAAGTCTTAAAAAATAATGAATGAAAAAATTTGAGTATCAAAAGTACACTGGTGCAAAATTGGAATTTGGTTTTCTCTTTGTTAAAAGGACAAAGTTTATTTGGATTATTGGTCTGCTCTTAATAAGTGATTATGAGAGGTTTATTTGTTTGTTTTTCCTTTTGGGTAATCTATCTGGAAAGCAAAGGCTTTGTGTCTTACCAAAATAACTTACTCTGCTTCATGTTACCTTTATCAACAGGTCTTTGATTACTTAAGTAAACACAGTCTTTTCAATATGAAGAGCTAAGTTTTGCTCAGAACTATGAAATCTCCTGCATTTGCCTTTAAAATCTTTTATTGTCACTTTGTTTAAATAAATAATTAGTATTATTTCATAATTATTTGTGATCTATTTAGTCAAGTGTCCAAAACCTTTTGACATTTTTGACAAACTTCCTAAAATCAAATTCTAAATGAAATCTTTTTTGTCCTTGAACTAACTTTGAGATTATCCAGAGGGCCCCTGGGACGTTTTAAAAGATTTGTTCTCTCTCTTTGGAAAAGGGGATATCTTAAACTAATTAGGTTTATTTGATATGTTAAGTTACATGTGAAGCATTTTCAACTAAGTGATGCTAAACCTTCTATATTATTGATATATTTGTGTGAATATATGTTATTTGTATAAGTGTTCCAGAAACTGTAGGAAATTCCTAAAAATCTGATTTGTTCTGGTATAATGTTATCCCTTGTAATTCTGTTATTATATGTTCACTGTCATAGAAATAACCAAATTACCTTGTCAATTGCATTGTAGTAAACTCTAATCAGATCTTTAATCATGGCCATTTCTAAGTCTTTTGTCATTTATTGTTTTACTCTGGTGCTTTTGCAAAAGTGCTTCATGGAAGGGACTCTGATAAGTACTCTAGAATACAAGTTTTTGATAACTTTCATACCACTGAACTGGGTAAGAAATTACAGAACTCTAGGGGAACAAAGAAATAAACAAAAACTGATGGCTTCATAAAACTACTAACAGAAGATCAAGATTAACAAGAATTAATTACATGGGGCTGAATGAACTAATGAGGATGATCATAATTTTTATGAATTTTTGTTTAAAATATTGATGGTTCTTTAATCTTTTATTTTCCAGATATAAGGAAACCTTTTAAACTAACTATGACTTACAGCAACTTGGTAAATTATACCTTTGTAAGCAATACTGAAACATTTATTTTTTTCTCCCTACCTGATCCCTCCAGAATTAGTAAACTCTTAATGAATATTCTTATTTTTATGGCAATAGAGTTATCTGTATAAGTTCAATATGAATCTATTCTGTCTGTAACCAGGCACAATTTGAAACATTGATTATATTACCAAGGCTTTGACTGAAATCTCATATTTGAAAGAGACATGCATAGACTCAGATATGACCAGAGCACCTTAAGGAACTAAGGTTGACTTTATGGCACCAATAAAGCTCCTTGGAAAGATCAGCCTGGTACTCATACGATTCCCAGCAGCCTTACCTGAAGGTCACTTCCTGGCAGGCACAGGAGTCTAAGGATATTTTGGGGACCTTGAGAAAAGAGAAATTTACCCAAATCTATAGGTATTATCTGACGTCAAGACCTTGGATCAGCTTCTTAGCCTCCAGAAGGCTTTTACAAGTTCTATCTGAGATTTCTTATGAAAAATTCCAGTAAAGCAGACTTAAAAGAGTCTGTGGTCAATCAATATTCTTGCTGCACTTATGTAAATAACCAAGCCAAGGTTAATGAGACTAGACTTATTTTACCAAAAAAATTACTCTTATCTTGATGATCTCTTGACAGAAACGGGGGTGACCGTAGAGAGAAAAAATATTATGTTTTGTTAATACATCTCTGTGGATATTAAATTCTAGTGCTGTTAATTGCCTTTGAGGTTTTGTTTTCTACCTGTAAACTAGATTGGATACTAAACTCTTCTTGTTTCCGCTGATATCTGGCTACAACTCTCGAAACTAATTTTTCCAATTTTTCTCCCACCCTTCTGACTTGGAACCATTGAGAACTAAAATTTCCCTTTTCCCGAAGCCGGGCAAGCTAAAGTAGGACTTGATATAAACTTCAGAGAATCGCCACCACAGCTCATGCACAATCTTCATGCCTATTGCTTGTGGGCCACTCAGAAAGATCATCAGAGACATTCGAACTGCAAACCAGGCAAGACTATCAGATTCCACTGCCTGCCCTCACTCCATCTGAAGATGCTTCAGCCCAACATCTAGAAATCTTGACTGGCTACCTTCAGAACTCAGAAACTGGGATTATAATCTGTTCCAATCATTAACCATTTTGTTTGGGTTGTTCGTTTCCATAGACATGCCTTTTATTAAATAACTTGATGCAAATACTTGCACCATATAAGCCTAACTTTGGGATTCCATCTGCATCACCACCTCCTGATGGATGGAATCTTCTTTAAGAGCCAGACTTGGCCCTGTTGCTGCTCCAGGAGTTGTCTTAGGGGTGAGCCCTTCACCTGAAACTGGCCTGCCCCCTTATCAAATGGATTTCCAGGCAGAAACACTACTCTTCAATGATTCCCTTTCTCCCTGATCCTACCTCCTTGACCTCTCATCCCTGCTGCTAGTCAAAGTGTTTTTGAGCTGTGTCTGTCAGGGTCTGACCTGTCTGAGAAGAATGATTGAAAGAATTTAATGAAGGGACTACTTACAAAGGAGTAGACAGGGTCAAGGCAACTAACAAGGAATGCTGAAGTACCCTGAGGCTAGCAACTGTGGATTGCTGTCACTGCTCCTAGGGGAAGGGGCAAGGGGAGGGAGCAGTTACCAGACCTGGGGAGAGTTGTGCCTGTAGGAGAGACTTCCTGATGGGGGTGAGACCTTCAGTAAAGAAACATGGCAAGGAAGGAGCTGGGGGAATAAGTACTCCAATTTCTCTCTCCTTCCACCTTCCAATCTACTGATAAAGACTCCCATTGGCTGAAAGCAACTGGAAGCCAAAGGGCCAGGGAATCTATGCAATGGGTCTGTAAAGCTCATTTTCCCAGGGTAGAGAGCAGGGTAAGAAGTGTAGGCAGGGCATAAATATCCAGCAGGTACGTTTTTCTGAGTTTCTGGTCTTGGTACTTCTGATGAGCCTCTTCCCATGAACTCACATCACCACCATAATTCCCTGTGGTTACCCCCATTGACAGTGGCCATTGTCCTTTGACTGCTATTCTAGGGTCTGTCACTTGCTCACCCACTGAGTCAACCATTCAAGAAAACTTTAAACACCTACTGTGAGCCAGTTTTAGATACTCTGGATCCAGTAGGGAACAGAGCCAAGTGACTGCCCTCATGGAATTTACATTCTAGTGAAAACTGACAATAAAGAAGTTTACAAAGAGCTATATTAGAGAACACCAGCTGGGAAAAGGAGGCAGGGCAAGAGGGTCAAGTGTGATGGAAGCTGATATTGTAGATGGGTTAATCAGGAAAGTCCCCTCAAAGGAGGTGACACGCCAAGCCACCATGTACCATGGACATATGGGTGCAGTGCATACACCATCTCTGTCATTTAGGAACTTTCAACACCATTAGGAACAAGTCATTACATTTAAAAAATCGAAAGGAGGGAATTCCCTGGTGGTCCAGTGGTTAAGACTCTGTACTTTCACTGCTATGGGCCTGGGTTCGATCTCTGGTCTGGGAACCAAGATCCCACAAGCCGTGTGGTACGGCCAAAATTAAAAAATTTTTTAAAAATTAAAAAATTTTTAAAATTAAAAATCAAAAGGACAAACGATAGTTAACAATTCAAAAGGAATATTTTACAAGTTAAGAAAATGAGGTACTCTTTGAAAGCTTAGAGTTCAAAGGAAGGAGAAGTCACTGCCCTAAAGCGATCAAGGGAGGCTTCCTAGCAGAGGCAGTGCCTGAAGTTCCATGATGGATGGGGTCACTGGCTAGACAGAAAGGCACAGGGAGGATGTGTGGGGAGAGCGGAAGCCAGTGTGAGCAAAGTTGCAGAGGTGACAATGAGTTAGTCACAATGGGGGAGAATGTGAGAGAGCTAATGAGTTTTGCAGGCTGCAAGCAAGGATTCTACATATGCTTTGAATTACCCTTCAGTCAATTGGCACCAAAACGTGTTAGAGTAATGGCTGGTTTAGTAGCAGGGTCAGGCCTCGGTTGAAATGTTCTCTGTGCCCATAACGAGCTGCGTAACTTCATGCAAGTTTCTCGGCTTCCTTGAACTTCAGCTTGCTCATCACTAAAGTGGGGGTAAGGCCTAACTGGGATGATTGGATGTGAAATATTTGGCATGGTACTTGGTACATAGTAGACACTAAACGCCTATTACTTTTCTCTTTGTTGGCCTAAGAAAGGAACAATAAAAGGCAGCTGCGGGCTTCCCTGGTGGCGCAGTGGTTGAGAGTCCGCCTGCCGATGCAGGGGACATGGGTTCGTGCCCCGGTCCGGGAAGATCCCACATGCCGTGGAGCAGCTGGGCCCGTGAGCCATGGCCACTGAGCCTGCGCGTCCGGAGCCTGTGCTCCGCAATGGGAGAGGCCACAACAGTGAGAGGCCCGCGTACCGCAAAAAAAAAAAAAAGGCAAGCTGCTTGTCTGGACCAAAAGGAGCAATTGTTTCAGGTAGCAAGTCCACTTTCATGGTAGTGAAAAGCACAGGCTCTGTAGTCAGATGGCCTGGATTCTAAACTGGGCTTCTCCATCTACCAACAGAATGAACTGGGGTAAAACTGTAAGTATTTTCTTTGGACCTCAGTTTTTAAATCTGTTAAACAGGATACTTGTAGCAAATATTACGCCTTGTTGTGAGGAGTCAATAGCATGCTGAAGAGCTTAGCATGGTCCCTGGCACAATAAGTGTAGCCATCTATCGTGTCTTCATTGTGTTAATTGTCATTATTGACTCAGAACCATCTGTACAGTGCTCTGATTCCCATGTGCCACTGCGAGAGAGCTTTCAGCCTGAGGCTAGGAGGTGGTGGCTGTGGGGAGGATGGCATATGTACAGCTCTCATTGGTGAGATGTGAGAAGGACCCTCTTACATGCAGGAGAGAAGAGAATGTGTGCCCGTGTGTGGCAAGCATGTGGGCCAGCCAGTGCACAAGCAGCCCCACTCCTGCCTTAGCTCCTACCAAGCCAATGAATTACAGAGTTGGATGCACACATGAGCAACCACTTATACACACCATATTAACACCCCATTTAGAGATGGCACAGCTAAGGTCCAAAAAGGGACAGTGACAGATGACCTCTGATTTTATCCAGGCCTGAGATTGTAGGACATGGTGAGGGTGCATGGCAGAATCAAGATCATATCCAGACCTGCTGAACCTCTGGGCTGTTATTTTTTCCACCTGCATCTTCCCTTTACTCTTTCAAAAATGCCCTGCACTTTCAGGAGCATCCTTCCTGAAAACAGCTACCTCAAACATCATACTGCCTTCAGGTTTCACAAGACCCTTTCCAGTGGAGAGGACCTGGAGGACCAGGGGCAGCAGAGGAGGAGATGGAACGAGGAATGCAAGCAGGGAAAAGGAGCAAGGAGGGGGCTGGAGAACCCCTTCCAGCCTGCAGGTTCTCCAATCTAAGATTCAGGCCAGGGGAGAAATTTTAATTAGGAGGAGCTTGAAAAATCAAATGATTTGATCTTGATTGTTTTGTACTCTTTAGTTCCCACCTTCATAAAATTTTGGATACCAAGAGTGATAGAAGAAGAAAAAGGAGAAGGAGGAAGAGGAATGAGTCCCACGACCAGGAGAGCTGCTGGAGATAGCAGCAAGAGTGTGGAGGAACAAAATACAAGAGAGTTGCTCCAGGGGTCCCTGCAGTGAAGGACCTGCTGCACTCATTGCTGGGAGGGCCATCGGCAGGCAGTCTTCAGGGATTGCCTCAGCTACGGAAAACCACCTCACCTCATCTCTGTCAAAGACTGACAGATGTAGAAGCACAAAGACCTGACTACCCTAACCCAACTCTACAAATTCCAGGATTCAGCAGAATTCTGATGCAGTGAGTTGGGGTATACATGTCAGGCAAAAACATCAGTGTGCATGGATGTTCACTTTAAAACACTACGGGCTCCTTCACCCCCAAGTGCTTCTGCAGCCTGGTTTAAGGACTTGACAGACCAAGCAAGGGGCAATTTTATCCAGATCAATATAAGTGAGAGTCTATTTCTGGACTCTGTATTTTGTTTCCTTTGGTGTTTGCCAAATTAGATTATTATTTTGCCAGAAGCATATTGTCTTGACTACCGTAGTGTAACTATATGTTGGAAAGTTAATGTAGGTCCTTCAAATTTGTTTTTCATTTTTCAAGATTGTTTTGACTATTCTAGATCTTTGAATTTCTATATTAATGTTAGAATCCTTTTGTCAGTTTCTTCAAAAAAGTTTGCCCAGATTTCAAATGGGATTATGTTGACTGTAAAGATCAATGTGAGGACTACAAACACCTTAATAATATTGCATTTTCCAATTCATGAACATGGTATTACATATCTGTATTTATTTATTAATTTCTGTCAGCAATTTTTTTTGTAGTTTTCAATATAGAGGTCGTGTATGCCTTTTTTTGGATTTACTACTGTAAATTTGGTGTTTTGTCATGCCAATGTAAACTTTAAAATAATTATTTCCCATTGTTCATCTCTTATATATAGAAATAAAATTGATTTATTCCTTCATGCCCCTTTCCAGGCAATCCTTGCCTTCCCTACACTCAACTTCCAAGGGTGTCCTAACCACTTCTCTGACTTCTATCACTATAGATTAGTTTTGTTTGTTCTTAGCTGTCATATAAATGGAATCATACAATATGTATTCTTTATGTTTGCCTTCTTTTACACAACATAATGCTTTTGAGATTCATTTATGTTGTTTATAGCAGTAGTTTATCACATTTTGTTTTGGATATTGTTTCTAAAATAGTTTCAGTAGTTTTGTTTGTAGATTTTCATAGTATTTCCTATGTACACAATCACTTCATGTGCAAAAAACATTTTTATCTATTCCTTTCCAAATTTCACACTTTTTATTTCATTTTCTTGCCTTGTTGCACTGGCTAGGCTTACAGTACAATTTGAATTGAAGAAGTAAGAGCAGATATACTGGTAAGAGCAGATATCTAATATTAGGGCAGAAGTGGGCATACTTCATTAAAATGTTAGCTTACTTTATCAGATTGAAGAGGTTGCCTCCTCCTCTTAATTTATGTAAAATTGTTTTTTATAATTCCTTAAATATTCAATAAGATTCACCAGTAAAATAATCTGGGCTTATAGTTTTCTTTGTGAGGAGGTTTTTAATTATGAAAGCAATTTAGGGCAATTTAGATTTGTTATTTCTTCTTGTATCCATTTCTCTTTGAGTCAGTTTTTCAAGGCATTTGTTCATTTTCCCTAAGTGGTTGAATTTATTGACAAAAATTTGTTTATAACTTTTCTTATCTCTTCAATGTCTCTGTAAGATCTGTAGTGTTGTCTCCCTTTTATTCGCGAAACTAATAGTTTGTGGGTTTTATTTATTTATTTATTTTACTAGTCTTCTTAAGAGTTTATCAATTGTATTAATCCTTTAAAAAAGTTTGATTTTGTTGATTTTCTCTACTGCTTGTCAATTTTCTATTTAAGCAAAATCTCTCTCATTTTTATTATTTTTCTTCTGTTTATTTTGGATTTAATTTTCTCTGCTTTGTCTAAATTCTCAAGAATGAACCTTAGATCACTATTTTTACATCTTTCTTCATTTTTAATACAGACTTTACTTTTTTTCTTTTAATACTAGCATACACTAGTATGCAGCCGCATAGCACAGGGAGACCAGCTCGGTGCTTTGTGACCACCTAGAGGGATGGGATAGGGATGGTGGGAGGGAGGGAGACCCAAGAGGGAAGAGATATGGGAACATATGTATAACTGATTCACTTTGTTATAAAGCAGAAACTAACACACCATTGTAAAGCAATTATACTCCAATAAAGATGTAAAAAAAAAACTAGCATACAGTAGAATTTACATTTTCTGGTGTAAAGTTTTATGAGTTTTAACACATGTACATACCCATATAACCACCACACAATCAAGATGAAAAACAGTTTCATCACTCCCCCAAATTTCCTCATGCTACCTTTTTGTAGTCACCCTCCTCCCATTCCCAACTCTTAGCAACCACTTATCTGTACTCCATCACTGTACCTTTGCCTTTTTTTTTTTTTTTGCGGTACGCAGGCCTCTCACTGTTGTGGCCTCTTCCATTGCGGAGCACAGGCTCCGAACGCGTAGGCTCAGCGGCCATGGCTCATGGGTCCAGCCGCTCCGCGGCATGTGGGATCTTCCCGGACCAGAGCACGAACCCGTGTCCCCTGCATCGGCAGGCGGACTCTCAACCACTGCGCCACCAGGGAAGCCCCCTTTGCCAAACTTTTCCCAAGTGCTATAACATTTTGGAGTCCCATCTGAAATATATGACAGTTCTAATTGCTCTGAATTCTTGCAGTTCTAGTTGCTCTGAATTCTCACAAAATCTTTACATTGGCAAGATTTTTTTAATGCTATTCTAATAGTTTTGCAGTGCTATCTTATCATGATTTTAATTTGCATTTTCCTGACAGCTATGATGTTGAAAAGCTTTTCATGTTATTTGCAATCTGTATATCCTTTTTAGTGAAATGTCCATACATATCTTTTGCCAATTTTAAAATTCTGGGTTCTTTTTCTTTTCTTTCCTTTTTTTAAAAAATTATGTCTTGAATTCTGAGAATTCTCTGCACAATCTGCATAAAATGACATTGATAGATTTGTGATTTGCTGATATTTTCTCCCAGTCTATAGCTTATATTTCCATTTTCTCAACAGTATCTTTCACAGATAAAAAGTTTTTAATTTTGATGAAATTTAATTTGTCAATGAATGTTTTATAAAATGAATGTTTAGTTTCATGTCTAAAAACTCATCATCAAAACCAAGGTCACACAGATGTTTTCCCCTAAATTTATTCTAAAATTGTATACTTTTATTTTTTACACTTAGATCTACGATCCAATTTTAGTTGATTTTTATATTAGGTGTGAGGTTTAGGTTCATTGGTTCTTTTTTTTTTGTAAATGGACTTCAAATTGTTTCAATGCAATTTGCTGCAATTTATTGCAAATAATATCTTTTTTTCTATTGCAGCTTTTGTACTCTTGTCAAAAATAAATTAGCCATATTTTTGTGGGTCTATCTCTGGATTCTCTATTCCATTCAATTGTGTTTATTTCTTCCACTGTCTTGATTACAGTAGTTTTATATTAAATCTAAAAAACAGTAATGTGATTTCTACAATTTTATTCCTCTTTTCAAAATTATTCTGGCAGTGCTAGTTCTTTTGTGTGTACACATAAATTTTAGACTCAGCTTATGTGTACTGACAAAAATTCCCATTGGAATTTTGCTTGGAATTGCATAAAATCTGTAAATGGATTTTGGGACAATTGACATCTTTACTATGTCTATGTCAAGTGTTCCAATCCATGAACTTCGTATGTCTATGGCTAAGACTTCCAAAACAATGTTGAACAAGGGTGGTAAAGGTGGATATCCTTCCTTTGTTCCTGATCTTAGGGGAAAAGCATTCAGTTTTTTACCATTAAGCATGATGATAGCTGTAGGTTCTTGTAAATTCCCTTTATCAGGTTGAGAGAGTTTCCTTCTACTCCTAGTCTCTAGTTTGCTGAACCTCTTTTTTTTTAAATCATGATTGGATGCTGAATTTTGTCAAGTTGATGGATCTTATGGCCTTTATTTTTTAGAATATTAATAAGGTGTACTATGTTGATCGATTTTTGAATACTGAACCAGTCCTACATTCCCTGGATAAGTCATATTGATCATGGTTTTAATATTTCATTTAGATTCAATTTGCTAATTTTATGTTTAGGATTTTTGCATCTATGTTCATGAGGGTTATTGGTTTTGAGTTTTTTCCTTATGATGTCTTTGTCTGTTTTAGTGTCAGGGTAATGTGGACCTCATAAAATTAATTGAAAGTCTTCTCTCCTCTTTTACTTTCTGGAAGAGAGCATGTAGAATTTGTGCTATTTGTTCTTTAAATATTTGCTAGTCTTGCCAGTGAAATCATGTGTGCCTGAAGATTTCTTTTTCCAAAGATTTTAAAGTATGAACTCAAACTTTTAAAGAGTTATAGAACTACTTAAATTATTTATGTCATCTTGGGTGAATTTATGGTTTTCAAGGAATTGCTTCATTTCATATAAATTGTCAAATGTATATGTATAGAATTGTCTGTAGAATACACTTATTAACCTTCTCCTGTCTGTTGGATCTGTCATGATATTCTCTCTTTCATTCCTGATATTGGCAATTTGTAGTCTTTTATTTCTTTTCATTGTCAGTATTGCTATAAGTGTATTATTTTTTTGATCTTTTCAAAGAAAAAGGTTTTAGTTTCATTGAAATTCTCTATTTTTTTCTTCTGTTTTCAATTTTATTGATTTCTGTTCTTCATTTTTGTTCTTCTTCATGCTTTGGGTTTATTTTGCTCTTTTTCGAGTTAATGTGGAAGCTTAGCTTATTGATTTGAGGTATTTCTTCTTTGCTTAGATAAACATCTACTGCTATAAATATTCCTCTGAGCAATGCTTTAGCTGAATCTCACAAATCTTGATAAGTTGTATTTTCATTTACTCAATTCAAAAGATTTTCTAATTTTTCTTGAGACTTCCTTTTTGATCTATAGATGATTTAGAAGTATATTGTTTAATTTTCAAGTATTTAGAGACTTTCCTGTTATCTTTCCATTATTGATTTCAAGTTTAATTTCACTTTGGTCAAATAACTCACTTTGTATTTTTTCAATGATTTAAATGTGTGAAGTTTTGCTTAGTTATCCAGGATATGGTCTATTTTGGTAAGTGATCCTGGTGAACTTTAAAAGAATGTGGCTTCTGCTATTAGGTGAAGTGTTTGCTAAATGTCAATTAGATCCAGCTGGTCAATGGTGTTATTCAGTTATTATATACCATTTCTGATTTTCTGCCTATTTGTTCTATCAATTATTGAGAGAGATATGTTGAAAATCTCTAACTGTAATTGTGAATTTGTTTATATTTTTCACTTAGTCCATTTTTGCTTCATATATATATTTTATAAATTTATTTATTTATGGCTGCTTTGGGTCTTCATTGCTGCGCACGGGCTTTCTCTAGTTGCGGCGAGTGGGGGCTACTCTTCATCGCGGTACATGGGCTTCTCATTGTGGTGGCTTCTCTTGTTGTGGAGCATGGGCTCTAGGCGCGCAGGCTTCAATGGTTGTGGCATGCAGGCTCTAGAGTGCAGGTTCAGTAGTTGTGGTGCATGGGCTTACTTGCTCCGCAGCATGTGGGATCTTCCTGGACCAAGGCTCGAACCCGTGTCCCCTGCATTGGGAAGCAGGTTCTCAACCACTGCGCCACCAGGGAAATCCCTGCTTCATATATTTTGAAGCTCTACTGGTAGATGCATACACATTTAAGTTTGTTACATTTTCTTAGTGAATTGATACTTTTATTATAGTGCCAGAGCCTTCTATATTTTTTAAAATATATAGTGTTTTAACTATATATTTTTGTATATTTATTTTTAGTGGTTACTAAGGAATTAAAACATACATGCTTATCTCTTCACAGTCTACCTAGAATCAGTGGTTTCCATATCAAGTGGAATGTAGAAACCTTATCACCATATATGTTACTCACCCTCCCCACTTTATGTCATAGTTATCTTCAGTGTTATATCTACATCCATTGAAAACCCCATCAAAAATGTTACGCCCTTTACTTTCAAACATCATACATATTTTAAATAATTCAAGAGAATAATAATTTATCATATTTAGCTAGATATTTACCACTACAGTTTCTTTCCCCTTATTTGTGACATTCCAAGTTTCCCTTTAGTATCATTTTCCTTTTATCTAAAAATTTTTCTATATCACTTCTTTTAAGGCAATCTATTGGCAACAAATTTCCCTATCTCACCTTCATTCCTAAAGCATATTTTTATTTCTAAGTTGGCACTTCTTTTCTTTCAGCAATTTAAAAATGTTGTTCCACTTTCTTCTCCAATGACACAAATGTTGAAATTTTTGGTATTATCTCACATATCCCTGAGGCTATCTTCATTTTTATTCATGTACTCTTTTTTATTCTCTGTTTTACAAATTGGATAATTCTTATTGATCTATATTAAAGTTCACTGACTTTTTCCTTTGTGCTATTAAGCCCATCCAGTGAGTTGTTATTTTTGGTTATTGTATTTGTTTATTGTATTGTAGTTTTGGTTATTGTATTGGGTTGGCCAAAAGTTCATTCGGGTTTTTCTGTAAGATGTGACAGAAATTTCCATTTTGTTCTTATATAAATGGTCTACTTCCTCCCAAGGGTTTCTACATTTCCATTTGTTTCAAGACTATTCATCCTTACTTCTTGGAATGTTCTTATAATGGCTGCTTCACAGACTTCGATAATTTCAACATCTGTGTCATCTTGGTAACATATTGGTTGTCTGTTCCATGTCCATTCCCCTGTGAGTTTAGATTTTCTTAGTTATTCATACACTGAGCAGTTGGGATTTTGTTTTTCCCATTTTGAATATTATGTTATGAGATTAAGGGTCATGTTTAAACTATGTAAAATGTGTTTGTTTAGTTTAACATTCAGTTGACCTTATTGGGTTCAGGTCACAAGTTCCAAAAATAGTCTTTTAGGAGTTTTGGTGACAATATCAGTTGTTTTGTTTTGTTTTTCAAAGACCTTGTAATGCTGTTTGGATCTGTCCTGTGTGTGCACCACCTGGTGGCTGGTCTGGACCTGGCTGGTGATCCATCCTATAGTTCAGTTCTCAAAGTTTTTCTGTTCAGAGTCAAGTCCACTGCTCCAGGAAGAATTCTGGTTAATGAGGCTCGATCCCAGTGGGAAATGACTGTGGAGAATACCTGTATATTCTCGACTAGAGAATGGTGAACCAGGGTAGCCTTCATGAATCTGCAGTGATACTACTCAGGTGGCAGTAGATCATGGTGGAGTCAGGCCAATGTGGGTACAGATTCCAGGTCCACCATTTCCTATCTGTCTAACTTAGCCTCCCTCCTCAGCTTTCTCACTTGAAAAATGCAGGTATTACTCACCTACTAGGCATGTGGAACATATGAAATGACACAAGCGATATATAGTACCCAGTGCCTAGTGTAGTGGTTGCACATTAGAACATCTCAATTACTCTTGAGAAACTATTTGACCCAGTGGAGGAAGGCTGGTATGTCAACACGTAGAATTTAAGGCCTAGGTCTGTCTGAACTGGATTTTTCATTGTTGTTGCCTTTTTCTATTGGTATAGTTAGAATCATAAGGGGTCCCAGTCTTTCTGCTCCCTCTTCTCCCATCAATGTGAATCATAACCAGAGCCTAGAGGGTACAACTGTTGTTCAGAGACCAAAACTGCTGTCAGATCCAGGAGGCAAACACTGCCTCATAGAGTTGGAGTGGGAGTTGTGTTGTGCAAATCTTATAGCAGGCAACCCTCCAACTCTCTTGGTAACCACAAGATGGGCCCTTAATATATAGCTTTGAGGAGTTCTTGGGGGCATCTTTCCATTTAAATACACGGATTATACACTCAGCCACTGTGGTAAAGTCTCAATAAAAGTCATTCAGGTCACAAAACCAAAAAAAAACATTATTAACGACTCAAAGGATTTCTTAGGCTAAAGAAGAACTGGAAGGACAGGATGGGAAGAAGAAAGAGGTGCATGTGTGGTCCCTGTCTTGACCAATGAGCTGGCAGTGCCATACAGAAGCAACTTGATGTAGACTGAGCTCTGTTTCTCTAGTTCCTGACTAATGATAACCATACTATATACTTAGAGACTATTAGAAATAGAAGGGTCAGAACCATCCTTATTCTGAGCCTAAGTCTGACATAACTAACCAAACATGGCACTGCCTTTTTGAGCCTGTTCATAGCCTTAGAATACTCAACACAGACATCAGAGATGGGATTGAGAAGAAACTTGTCATCCTGGATCCAGATCAATTCTCTAGCAAGAGAGAGGCAAAACTGGGACTAGAATCTAAATCTTCTGATTCCTAGTCCACTGCTTTTCCACTTGCATCACACTGTCTTTCTGCTTCTAAAAATCATAAATAATGGTGGGAAGTGTTGGCAGGCACTTTGTATCTTATAAAGGAACTGAGGACAATTTCCAACTTCTTTTCTCAAAGATCTGTAAGGAAGACAAGGAAACTCTAACCCAAATGGTGAAAAACCTGTGTTTTTGGTCCCAAGAGGACTTTTGGAAGCGTTGAAGAAGATACAGATCCTGATGAGAGATGAATTTCATGTTCTGTAGTAACTCATATAACTTTCATAGCCCGGACATTGCTGGACTTAATTTTTAATGTGTCAACATATGCTTTGAAAGGTAAGTGCTTGTGTGGAGTCCATGAGCATGTGTGGCTCTGTATGCGTATTGTGCCCGTGACTGCTGCCCAGTGTGATATGTGCAAATGCCATGTCAACATGCATGTTTTACATGCTGACCTCTGTGCATGCTCCCAGGAGTGAATGAGAGCATATGCTGGTGTGTACTCATGTGTGTGTGTAAATGCATGTGGATTTGACCCATAGTGTTTATCTCCAAAGCTGTAGGAAGTGTTATGGCAGATGCCACCACTGTGCTTCTTGGCTGACTCCCCATTCCTCATTAACAACCACAATTGCTCCATATCCTTCCTATCACTAAGCTGTCCCAGCAGCTGGGTGCCCACCAGTTAGAACCTGAAACTCCTGACGGTATCCCGGGGATCCATAGGTCTATCCTTGTCAGCCCTGGGTTCACTCCAGGACAGGAATACTCACCAGCATAAGAAAGAAAAAATTCACAGAGTTCAATCAGTCCCACATCTGAAATGCCTCTCCTGCCAGGCCCCTTAATGGTTCCTGTACCTGCTCCCTCAGCCCTCTGCTGAGCCTGTGCTAAGGACTGGCTGGGCCATGGGACTTCAGCCCAGAGTGTGCCAAACTTGTCCTGGAGTGTCATCCCTGTGGCAGACAGAGATGTGACGCTGGTGAGAGACATTCCTTGCTTTGGGGAGAAGCTGAGGAAAAACTTTTTCATCCAAGAGGACCTTTCTTCCCACTATACTATCCAGTGGCTAACACATAATTAGTTCTCGATATATGTTAAATAAATTGCTAACTGACTTACTGACTGCGGATGGATAATGTAAACTGAGATAGAAAATTGAGTACTGTTTAGGAACAGGGCTGTTCTCTCTCTGATGTACATGTTCTACTTGAGGCTGATATAATTGGAGTTAACAATGCCCTGCTGTTCCTTTCGGGTTAGCATTTACTAAGCACCTACATGTGTCAAGCACTGTGCCAGACACTCGAGAAAAGTTCCTTCCCTCAAAGAATGTCACAATGTTTTGGGGTGGTAACTGTATTTTTTTTCTAGGGCTGCCATAACAAAGTACCACAGACTGAATTGCTGACACAACAGAAATTTATTTTCTCATACTTCTGGAGGCTGGGAGTCTGAGATCAGGTGTCATCAGGGTTGGTTCCTTCTGGAGGCCATGAGGTAAAGATCTCTTCTAGGCTTCGTTCCTCGGTTTGTAGATGGCCATCTTCTCCCTGTGTCTTCACCTCATCTTCCCTCTGAATGTGTTTGTGTCTAAATTTCCTCTTCTTAGGAAGACACCGGTCATATTGAATTAGGGCCATCCCAGTAACCTCATTTAATTTAATTACTTCTTTAAAGAATGTATCTCCAAATCCAGTTACATTCTGAAATACTGGATATTAGAACTTCAACATATAAATTTGAGGGGAGAACACTGTTTAGCCCATAACATAGATTTAGATCACTTTTATTAAATATCATGTTTCCCCTGAAGACTTCTTGGTCTTTCCTTGACAGAATCCGATATTCCCTCCTCTGAGCTACTGTAACACAGCTGCTGTTCTGATTTTGTCCTGATCATTATGTGTTTAGACCATTATCTTCCTTACTAGTCTGAGGACTCAGGAGCCAGGCTTAGGGAGTTCAATACAGTTGGCCTTTCATATCCATGAGTTCTGCAACCATGAATTCAACTAACCACGGATTGAAAATACTCGAAAAAAATCCCAGGAAGTTCCAAAAAGTAAAACTTGAATTTGCCATGTGCAGTCAACTATTTACCTAGCATTTACATTGTATTTACAACTATTTACAGAGCATTTACATTGTATTAGGTATTATAAGTTAACCTAGAGATGACTTAAAATACATGGGATGTTAGGTGCAACTACTATGCCGTTTTATATAAGGGACTTGAGCGTCCATGGATTTTGGTATCCTCAGGGGTCCTGGAACCAATGCCCTGTGGATACTAAGGGACAAGTACTCTATTTCTAGTATCTGACGTAACACTTGGCACCTAGGAGTGAAGTAAATCCTTACTGTATGGATGAATGGATGGAGCTGATAAAAACCGAACAAAATTGAAGGAAATCACTAGGAAACACTTCTGGAGGATATCATGGTCCTGGTAAGGGAGCAGAGGGAAGTTAGGTATGCCTCTCAGTGGGGAAACACTTGCCCCAAGCTACATCCACAAAGTTAATCCTGCTTTGCAAAGAAGGCAATAGGAAGAAAGTGCTCCCAGATCAGGATGTCCCCTCCAATCAAGACTGCTTTGTTCCAGACTTCTCTAGCTACAAGGGCAGGACTGGTCTGATGGGCCCGTGACCCCTGAGGTCACCTGCCAGAGCAAAGCGACTCTGAGATGTCTCTGGTCCTGTCCCAGCCCTAGCCTTCATCCCCTTTCCGCTTGCCATATTCTTTTCTCGCAACCTGTACAGGGGCAGCCAGGCATTAGTTTTCAAAGAGAAAAGACAGAATTGAGGTTGAAAATAGTCACTGATGCTCCTCCCCCCAGGACAGAAGCCCTAAATATGTCAGCGTCTAGGCCCCATTCCCACACACCTGGTCCAGAACACTCCTCTGGTCCAGCCAGCCTGCCCCCACCTGACCCCACTGCCTTCTGTTTCTAGGGCTGCTTTCTTCACTCTGCCCCCTCCTCTCAGAAGGCCCCAGGTTCTAGGGCAGCAGAAGTCCTGCCTGGACCACCCCTCCCCTCCACCCCCCGTGGCAACACACACATCTCCCAGAGCTATTTCTTCAGACTCTTGTCAGCCTTATCACCCAGGGCCTGGACTCTTTTATTCTTGTTGCCTTCTCTCTGGCAGGAACTCCTTAAGATCGGCTTTGTAAACAATGTCATTCAAAACCTTCTGCTCTACCCTTCTCAAGCTACACCTTCATCCCTCCCCATCCTTGTGGATGCCTGTCCCAGGATGGACGTACAGTTGCCTCTTTCCTGTTGGGAAGTCTCAGTTGACAGTCTATTCCCTGCAAAAGTCCACCTCCAGCTCTTCCTCTTCCAACTTTCCCTTGACCTGGGGCTTTCTGGGCCTGCTGGAGCCTGGACTCAGGGTTAGAAGAGGACTGAGGTTGTGGAGTGTGACTTCAGGTAGCTCCTAAGTGTGATGACACTAAGACCACCCTGGCACTTCTGTCAGCCCTGCCCAGGAACCACACTCTGGTAAATAGAGCCCTGGTCCAGACAAAAGCCATTAGACATCACGCCGACATCCAAACCCTGCCATGTTCCCGGCATAAAGGGCCCGGCTAAATACCTTTGCAAAGCTCTTATTGTGCTGCATCCTGCACCGCCTTTCCGACCATCCCTGCACTATCAAATCTTTCTAGGGCCCTTTGTTGTCAAACCAAATATAGCGCTACATTGTCTGGCCTTCCACCCATTCTGGCTGGATAAAGGGGCTCTAAAGGGGCTCGGTCCCCAGACTGGGGGCGCACGGCTCCGGGCGGCCTGCTCAATGCTATCTCTCCGCCACAGCCCATGCAGGGAGCCTGCAGTCCCCCCACCCACCCGCTCTGCTCCTGGGCCTGCGGCTGCGCCATTGATACAGTGTGTATTCTTTTCCATAGGTTCCCACGAGCATGTCACTAACCATTTCCTGGGCCTTATCACCGGGAAGAAAAAAAGGAGCGCCTTTGAAAAGTGGAAACAAAACATCAGGCCCCATTGTTGTGTGACTTCCCCGGCCACAATCTAAGCTCTCCATCGCTCTACACGCGGAGACGACAAACACGGCCTAATACAGATACTCCAATCGGCAACTTGACCAGGACATTTATTGTTCTGTATCTGCAATCTCTGCTCCGCATGTTTGTGGCTTTTAAATCATCCTTTTTTATTTCTCTCTCTTGGCTCAGAGCAAGTCAAAAGCCTCTGACGGCCGTCAACACTTCGAGAAGAAACTGAGTCAATTTGCAAACTCGCGCATGCCTTCTTGTTGCGGGCAGCTCCTGGCGGAGGCAGCCTTGTTCACCTTTTCCTGTCTTTTCAGTTTCACTCTGTCCTCTTGTTCCTCTTCTTTGCCTCTGTTCCCTTCTTTTCCTCCCCTCGCTTCACCCTCTCTCTTTCTTCAATTCTGCCTTGGTCTCTCCCTCTCTGATTCATTTGATCTTGCCCTATACCTAAATGATCGGGTAAAAAAGGGTGCTCAGTTAATTTCTTGGGAATGAATGAAAAGAGGGTCGGGACTTTATTCAACATTGTTCCCTAGACAAGCACACAATTCTGGAGTATTAAATTTGAGGAAACTTCAGAGATGAACTAATCCAACCCCTCGGAGAATGAAGTGGCCTGTCCAATGTCACATGGCCAGACTAGGTCTTCCCAGGTCTCCCCAGCTTTCTGACACTGTCAGGAAATGCTGTGCCCTAGCTGCATTTCACAATCTGTCTGAGAATTCTGATGTTATGCCCCTATTTTTGGTGTCTATCTGAGTTGTGGGCCTAAAATTCATTTGTCAGTCATCTGCTATTTTAGAGAGCAGCAAGAAACATTTCCTAGAATAGCATGAAGTGGCTAAGAGCACTCTCTGGATACAGAAAGCCCAGGCAAGAATTTTGGCTCTGCCACTTATTAGCTGTGTGACCTTGGGTAAGTCACTAAACCCCTCTGTGTCTCAGAGTCCCCATTTTAAAAATGGACACAAAAGCAGACTCTACCTCTTAGGGTCTTGGTGAGGATGAATAGTTGATTTAGATACAGCACCTGACACATAGTAAGCACTGCGTAAATGTTAGCTACTGAATGATTCCTAGGAAGAAGCCTGTGTCCCAAATAATCTATTTTTATATCAGCACCTTCTCATTTTGATATCTTATAAATAAATATGGACTTCTCAGAGCGTTTCTTACAGTAGGGTCCCTGTATATGCACACCTTAGTTGGCCCCTGAAGCTAGGCCCCTATTCCCCCTGTAGCAGCAGTACCTGCCTTCCACTCAATAAACACTCCTTCATCCATTCAACAGTATATACAGAGCACATGCTGTGTGCCAGACACTGTGGGTTACCTTTGCCCCTGTGGAGCTTATGGTCTAGTCAAAGAGATGACGTTAAAAAAAATAAACACATAAATAAATACGTAAGTCCAAACTGAAATAAGGGAAAAGTACAGGGTGTGATTAGAAGTTACACTGGAGGACTAAATCTAGATCAGGAGTTTAGTGAAAGCATCCCTGAGAGTGCGACATATAAGTTGAATTTTAAAATAATGACAGAAGGTGGTCAGGCCAGGAGCAAGCTAGTACTCCAGGCAAAGGCAGGATGGGGTCCATCTGAGAAACTGATCAGGGATGGAAAGAAGGCTGGCACAGAGAGAAAGAGAAGAGGGCATGAGGTCAGGAGAGGGTACACAGATCACTCTGGGCTACACATGAATTTGGAATTTCTAACTCCACTAAATTTCTAACTCCACTAAGTGCAGTTCAAAGCCTTAAATATATTCTGAGTAGATCCTTTGGCTTCTGGGCAGAGAATGAGTAGAGTGGGGGCAATTAGAAGTATAGTAAAGAGGCTATTTATCTATACCAGGTGAGAGAGAGTAGGAACTTGGACCAGAACGGTGGATATAGAAATGCACACAAGAACTCAAGGGATATTTGGAATAGAATCTATAGAAATAGGTGACGGTTAGACTATAGGTGAGAAGGAAGAGGAATGATTCAAGGATGCTTCGGATATGAGCATCTGGGCTCATGGAGACACCATTTAATGAAAAGGGGGAGCCTGGAGGAAGCTCTGGGGTTAGAGAGCTCTAGTTGTGTTTGAGAGGCCAAGAAGACAGGGGGTTACGTGGAACTGGAGTTTAGAGTAACAGTCCAAGCTGGAGAGGTGCATCTGGGTGTTGACAGCATTTTAGGTACTGTGAATGCATGCATGAATGACTGAAATGATAATGCTAAAATTTGAACCCAGATTTGTCTGACTTATACACTCTTTAGTCACCTTCCAGTAAACTAAATTCAGTAAAATGGTGACTTCTTCCAGCATCCAGAGACTGTCAAGTTCAGGGGAAAATGTGGTCAGGAGAACAGCCTGGATTCTCAGGAGAATCCTTAAAAACAGGCAGAACCCAAGAGTCTCTAGAGCTAGGAGTCTGGCATGACATCTGGAGGTACACAGGAAAAAAGGATCTTGGAGGATGTAGAAATCCCATCACCTCCCAAACTGTACGAGGTAAAAACTCTCCTAGAGCACACATTCATAAGATTGTTCTGAGAAAATGTGCAGGAAGTAACCTAGTGAAGTCCTGGGCTCATAGAAGGTGCTTGGTGTATTTGTTGGGCTAGGCTAACCCAGACAGCAAGAGCAAACAGTCCCCAGATCTCAGTGACAGAACTCAACCAAGTGCCATACGGGTCAGGCAGAATTCTTGGAAGCACTTTTCCAACAGTGATCCAGGGGTAACAACTATGCCCACTGCTCATCTCTGATATCTTGACAGTCCTCGTTTCCCACACTGTGGAAGGGCAAGAAAGTGTGGAGAATTCACTCTTAACCGCTTTGGGCTGGAAACAGCACAGACGACTCCACTCCCAGCCTACGGACCTGGCATGCAAGCCCCAAGCTAACTGCAGAGGAGACCATGGTGGGGAGCATGTTAAGATTTATCAGGAATCAGCTGTCCCTGTCTCAGGCAATACTCATGCTCTCTCCCTCTTCCAATGGGAGAACTGAAGCAGGGAATACAGTTGGAAGATCCAAGATGGCGGATGATTGGAGATGTTCAAGGCTGGGGGTGGTGGGGTTCAATTAACCTTTGGCTCTAAGAGCTAGGCTCAGAAATCTGTGCCTAGAACCTTGTCAGTTCCTATGCCTGTGAATTCTATTTTCTCCTATTCTCTACATATGCTGCTCATTGGAAGATGCTGCTCTGCTATGTCCTGAAGGACAGGTTAAGGCGATTTACTCGGTCACAGTCTGAGGACAGGTTAAGGCGATTTACTCGGTCACAAACTGAGGTCTGTGCCCTCTCATGCCTGCTACCACCCAGGATCTTATGAAGGGGGTGTCTGGGAGGATGGGACAAGACTGCCCTGAAGGAGCAAAGATCCTAAGAGTCAACATGCAGGGAATTCCCCATGGGTCCTACCTTCGGGAGCAAAACCTTCCCAAGCCAGTATCATTGTCTCTGTCTTGAGCCGGGCCTGCCAGTGAGTTTCTGTATCCTTCTAGCATAGTGATCTTATCAAAGGAGATTAAAAATGGGAATGGGTCCATAAAACATGCATTATGGTCTCTCCCAGCCTCATAAAGCCAGATAAATGCCCTGCTCCAGAGGCCTCTAGATCGAATTTACACCTCTCTCCCTCCTCATAATGGAATTGTCAACAGCAGATAATTGAAGTTAAAAAACAATCAGTAACTTGTAAAGTTCAACTCAGTGGATTGATTGTTTGGCTTCATGGATTGCTCAGAATAAAAGCGATCCTGCCAGAAGATACCTGGCTTTTCTTAACCTCAGATAGTTCCTCTACGTTTTCCGCGAGGCTTGGAGCAAAGGCAGCTAAAGAAATCTCCTGGGCTGCTCCCCCTTTCTGGGTGGTTCCATCTCCCTTCCCCACTTTCCCACTGATACCTGAGTCCCCAGCCCCAAGCTGAAGTGTTCCAATTCATTTAGGTATCAGGCTTCCCATGAACCTACCTCTAGGATTTTAGACAACCTTCTGAGCAGTGGCCTTAACTGGAAGGAGGAAGGGTTGGTGGTCATATGTCAGGCTTTCTGTTACTAAAGCTCCTACTACCCCAGGGGAGGGTCAGTCACCCACACACTTCAGCTCAGCCTTGCCTTCCTATTCTCAGGTAGGGGGCATTGAAGGTGCTGGTGTTGAACAAGGAGCCCTGTTCTTGGCATGCTTCAACTCTGGCTGCGCTGCCACCTCCTGCCCCAGGCTTGGCAAGCGGCTCTGTTCTGGGTTCCCTTGCGCCCGAATCCTTGAATTGATATTGTGTTCTCTGGGAAGGGAGACTGTCCCAGAGCTGAGAATCCTGCTGGGGCTTAACCCAGCCCAACCGCTGGACTTCCTCCTAGTCCAACCTCCCCCCAGAATCTCACTTTGTGGGAGACTGGCCTTCTGCCTATTGTTTGAATAAATCCTTCCATCAACTTCCTTCTCTCTGCCAATGATCCTAGGCCCTAACCCGACCTGCCTCTTACTTAGTCCACAAAGCCCAAGGGCCATTATGTCAGGAACAGAGAGAGAATTAAGGCACTGCCTGGGAGGGGTTAAGACCAGGTTCACGGCTTTCCTTTGGGCTAGGAAAGGATAGACTAGAAGACATGTCCTTTCTGAACTTAGATAGACTAGATAGACTAGAAGACATGTCCTTTCTGAACTTAGTATTTGGGCCTCTTTATTGCACCTCCGATATCCTAAATCTGGAGATGGGCTAGCCTCTCTTCTCACTAAAGCCTTCATTCCCTCCCAGACCTAAAGCTTAGACAGATCTGTACAGAGTATCCTTTTCATGCTTGGACATCCAACCACAACCACAACTTCCAGCTTAGTCCTTAGTCCTATAGCACTTCATGCTGACCACTGATTTAGCCCCGGTTACTCTTTACTGTAATTGCTTGCACATCTGCCTGCTGACTAAACCATAAGAATGCGGAGGGCCAGGGCCAGCTTTGACTTATCATACATCTCCAAAGCCTTACACAATGCCTGGCACATAGTATGTACTCGATAAATATTTGCAGAATGAGTAAACCTATTTAATTGTGTTTTCTTAGTCAAATTGTAAGCAGGCAAGAACTTTTGCAATGTGCTGAGACTGCTTACCCATAAACTGCCTAGGGAGGCTCACTGATCCTGTGACCCCCTGAGATGGGCTCTAAAACACAACTGAGACAGAATAAATGTCTGGCTGTTCTGTTTTGACTGGTGCCAAGAGTTGCAAGCTGATTAATACATTTAAAGTGGTGATCAATTTGTCTTATTCACATCCTCTTATCCTGATTGTAATGAGTAGATCTTTTAACATAATGAAAACTGCATATTTCACTCAAATTCACAGTTTTGCATTCCAGAGGAGATGAATTGCTGTTTTTATTTCATGTTAAAATGAGGTGTAAGCTCTTGTCTTGGGAGGCCAGGGG
Organism: Lagenorhynchus albirostris; assembly: GCF_949774975.1. Taxonomy (NCBI): domain Eukaryota; kingdom Metazoa; phylum Chordata; class Mammalia; order Artiodactyla; family Delphinidae; genus Lagenorhynchus; species Lagenorhynchus albirostris. Next base: position 39,927,230 of record NC_083103.1, read on the forward strand.
TGACAGTCTCCCTCTGTTCTTGAAGGCCAGAGGTGTGGCATTTCCTAAGACCTTGAATTTGACTATGCAAATCTGTTCCCAAAACTGTGGAATGGGACAGCACCTTTCAGTCACCTGATCCATGTCTTGCCCAGTTTATGAGCGATCTTTAAATCAGCCCTGACTGCAGGTCATCTAGTTTGGGCTTGAATACTTTCCAGTGATGGAGAGCTCACCACTGTTCATTTTAATTTTCAAAGCCTCCAAGTGTAAAACTAAGTCTTATATTGGTCCAAAATCAACCTCCCTGTTGTTTCTATTTCCGTGGTCTTTCCTTTTTCTCTTGCCTTCTTTCTCCGTTCTTCCATTTCCTCTTTCTCTAACTTCTTATTAGTTTTCCCTAAAAATGTCTGATAACAGAATAATCTCTTATAATTTTACAAAGACTTAGAGCTTTCCTTGTGCTTTTCCCACAGCCTCGCAGAATTAGATGAGTGAATGGTTTCCTGTTGATTCTCTGCCGATGCTGCTTCTCTTGGAATGACCTGTTCTCGGGGACAAGAGTGACCTCTCTGATCCACACACCTCTCTGCCTCATTCACTGCTCAGCACCCGAAAAGTTCCTGGCACAGAGTGGGCTCTTGGTCAATGGTTGTTGAATGAATGAATGAACGAATGAGTGAATAAACAGTGGTACCTGGAAGGCGATTTAGTAAACAGTACCCTGTGCTCCTGTCCATGGTTGGTTGTGTGACAGGTACCTCTCCACTAAGCAGCTAGCACTACTCAGAGCTAGATAGAAATGGGGACAAAATGGGTAGTCACACTGTCTTCTATGGCAGCAACCGGATCGGGAAAGCTCAGGAGCTACAAGGAGGCAGCTTTTGTCATGGAGTCCAAAGAAGGGATGAGAACAGCAGGTGCATGGAGAAGAGCAGAGGTGAGAGCCAGAAAGTGAGCTGAGAGCTCACCAGCCCTGGCTCCCAGGGGCTCCTGCTGCCCAGCCATACCCCTGGGCAGGGCTTCAGGAGACGATCCAGCTGCTTATCCAAATTCCCCTGAATTGCTCAAGCCAACACAAAATAATTTCCTTTACTCGAACCACGCATGTCCACCTAAATAAAGGTAGACATAAAGATGACTGTTTCTTAGCCTTGGAAGGGGGGCTCTGGAGGGTAAGAACTCTCCCAAGGCCACACAAACAGGAGTGGCAGTGACGGGGCTGAGTCCTAACCTGGCGCCCTCCTACTACACTTTGTTCTGTGCAGCCACTGAAGCGCGTCCCTGTTCCCATCTCGAGTTCTCCCCCTGCATTTTGCTTTAACAAAAGAAAAGAGTCGCTCCTGGAGCAGCCAGATGTAGCCCAGCAGTGGGAACCCAAACCAAGAGGAATTCATTCTCCATAAATTACGCTTTAATAGATGTCAATTATTAATTCCTAAATAAATATTTGTTAATATTCAAAAGAGTTTGCCTACTAAGAAAAACTCAGGCTACACAGAATAATTAGTGCTTCTCACTGTGTGATGGCTGCAGTCCATAATGATTTTTTTTTCCCGGTCTGAATCTTTATTTTTTCTGAAGTGTGAAAGCCTGGCTGTGTCAGTTTTCTAGGGGGTTTGGCTGGCTCTCCTGTGAGCAGTTTTGGTTGGAGGTGTGTGCATGGGAAGGATGCAAAGAGCTGAATGCTCCTACGAAGCTTCCACACTGGCCAGCAAGTCTTTCTCTTTCTTCTTTGTAGAACAAGATTTTGTAAAAAGCTGAAGCTATCACATGTCTAAGGAGAAGAAACTGTAGATCCAACCAAAACGTGGGAAAATATGCAATTCAATTTAGCAACAAAGCCACGTAATGTATCATAGCACTGAGCAGTGTGCAAGGGCTGGGTTAGCAGGCAAGGGTGGGGGTGGAGACAGATGCATCTCCAGGGTTCAAGGAGTATGTCAACGAGCAAGGGAGAGCTTCCTGATAAGTTGTTAGCATTAGGGAGAATAAAATCACTCCATGAGAGAGGGTTTGACAAAACTCCAGGGGAAATCAGAGAAGCTGGAAATCATATCAAATTGGGGCCAAGGGAAGGAACATATACATGAAGGAAGTAGAATTTGAGACATACCTCAAGGAATGGGTAGGATTTTGATCGGCAAAGATTGGCTTGCATTTGAGTTTTAGTGGGCATTCGTTCATTCCTCCCCCCCCCCTTTTAAGAGACATTTATGTGGAGTGACTGGTAGGTGCCAAGCCTTGATCTGGGTACTGCAGATACAAACGATCATCAGATTGGGTCTGTGAAGTTAGAGTTTACAGTCCAGTGACATATAATAATGACAAATATACTGTCACCTAGTAATGTCGCATATAATAAAAAATAGTTGCAATATAGTGAGATATAGATCCAACAGAATGACCACCTCCACCATGGGGGCAGAGAAAGCTTCAGGAGGGAGGAACTCTTGATCTGGATCCTGAAGGATTCATTCAATCAATTATTTGTTCTCAGCAAATATTTACTGAATGTCTGCATGTGTCAGACACTCACTGTGTATTGGGATAGTGCAATGAATGAAACAGACTGAGGCTCTTCTCGTGGTATTTACATCCTAAGAGTTCAACAAGTTAAGAGAGCAGGGAATTCCACCAGAGAGAATAGAATATGCAAGTTGTAGAGCTGAGATATCACGGGGATGTGACTAGAGCTAAGTGGGCACAGGGAGGGGGATTGTTGGGAGGTGAGGCTGGAGAAGAAATCAGGGGCCACATTTGGAAGAACCCTGTGGACTGAGCTAAACACTCTGAACTTTATCTACAGACAATGCAAAGTCAAGGAAGGCTGATAAAGCTGAGTTTGTGGAAGGGGAGGGAGTTGAGGGTTCTGTGGAAACTGAATTGGAAAAACGTGAGGCTGGAGGCAAAGAGACCAGATAGGAGATGACTGCAATAGCCCGGGACACCCATGATGAAGGCCTGTATAAGGGGAAGAGGTGGGGGCAGTGGAGAAGGGATGTGTTTGAACTGGAAGAGAGGTTCTTAACTGTGTGTGTATGTGCATGTGCGTGTGTGTCTAAGCTCTTTCAGGATCTAATGAAAGCTTCGTGTCTTATAAGTCAGAAACATGCTCATAACTTACTTACAAGTATTATTTTGCAAACAACTTCAAAGAGCATGAATTCCAGAGTAAGAACCCCTGAGTTATAAGCTGGGGTGCGTGGGGGCCAGGAATTGAACACATAAAGTTGGAAGCTGCAGAAAGTGGGCATGGGTCTGGCGCTGTTTTAATTCCCCTTTCAGGACCCACCTTCTTGATCCTTCCTCTGACTGCCTAGTACCCCATGCCTTTGGTGGGCCCTGGCCCACAGACCCTGCAGCTGCCCATGTACTTGCATGTCTGCCATCCCTACCAGATCAGGCCTTGCTTGTCTCTGTTACTCAGACTCCCACCTGAGCCAGGGACCAAGGGGGCAAGTTCCTTCCTGACTTTCCCGTTCTGGGGGAAACTTAGAGTATTTCCCTGGTGGTACCAATACTTCAGGGTCCAGGTCCAAGAACACCTCCTCACAGATGCCAGAGGACTAGAGCTGGGAAGACCAGCAGACATCAGTACATCCCATTCCCTCATTGCCCAGATGTGAAAGTTCAGGGCCAGGAGGGGAACTAATTTTTCCAAGGCCACATGGAGTGAGAGGTCGAGCTGGAACCCAGAACTCCCAGCTGCTAATATCTCTCTTCCTTTGCCCCTCACAGGAGGTGCTGGCTCTCTCCTGTGTGCTCCAGCATGTGCCTTGCTAATGTAACCAAGATCACGAGACAGTGAGCTCTCTGAGTGGGTCCACATTCAATGCAAGGCCTCTGGGAATGTTGAATATAGACCACGAGAGAGGAAGGGTTTTGGCTGCCCCGAATGCTCATCGGTTTGTTCTGCCTGCCTCACCATCCCATGCCAGGGAAAACAACAGCCCTCACAGTTAACCTCCCTGACGCTCCTCAGCAATAAGATGAGGATAACGATACCCAATTCCCAGGGGTGTTGCGTGTATTAAAGGGAAAGAGTACATAAACGGACTCGCACGGTCCACTCAGGAAGTGCTCTTTCCTGCCTTTCTTCTTGGCACTTCTTCCCACACTCACAGGGAACAGGAACAGTGCTGTGGGAAGACCCGGGGCCAGGCAAGGTTGAGTTTGTGGTCAGAGAAGGCAGAAGCTGGGTTTGCCTTTGTTGTGGCCCATGGCTACATCATTTACCGTATATTATATTTTCACATAAACCAACACAGATCCATTTAAAGGGACACTCAGAACTGAAGTCCATAAAGAACATAAGCACAAGAAGATGGAGCTGAGATGTCCCTGGCATAAGCCACAGGGATGCTGAGGTCCTATGGGCTGGCTGGGCCTGTTCTAACAGGCAGCAAGGGGGAAACCACATCTCTGCTGTATTGGGCAAGTGACCTCCCCAATTGCATGGCCCTGGTCCCTTCTGAGGGACCTTACAGGTGTGTGGGTAGCCATGCTGCTGGGCAGGACAAGACCAGGGACCAGTGAGAGAAGGTGGGATCCAGATAGGCAGGATCTGGACCCAAATCAAAGGGAGTTGTAAAGTTCAGTTGTCTGGGGTGATCTCCATGACTTTGATTCTGGAGTGTGGACATTAAGAGTGAGGGCTCGGGGGCTTCCCTGGTGGCGCAGTCATTGAGAGTCCGCCTGCCGATGCAGGGGACGCGGGTTCGTGCCCCAGTCTGGGAAGATCCCACATGCCGCGGAGCGGCTGGGCCTGTGGGCAGTGGCCGCTAAGCCTGCGCGTCCAGAGCCTGTGCTGTGCAACAGGAGAGGCCGTGATAGTGAGAAGCCCGTGTATCGCAAAAAAAAAAAAAAAAAAAAAAAAAGAGTGAGGGCTTGGGAGGAACACGGTCCTGGCATCAGATACTGGTTTCTTATAGCTGTGTGCATTTAGGCAATTTATTTAGCCTCTCCAAGCATCAGTTGCCCCAGTTTCTACATCCATCAGATAGGGCTAATAACAGGATCCAACTTGAATGTAAATTGGTGCAGCCACTATGAAAAGCAATATGAAGCTTCCTTAAAAAAACTAAAAATAGAGCTGCCCTTTGACCCAGCAATCCCTCTCCTGGGCATATATCTGAAAAGACAAAAACTTTTAATTTGAAAAGATACACGCACCCCAGTGTTCACAGCAACACTATGTACAATAACCAAGACAGGGAAGCAACCTAAGTGTGCATTCAACAGATGAATGGATAAAGAAGATGTGGTACATGTATACAATGGAATATTACTCAGCCATAAAAAAGAATGAAATATTGCCATTCGCAGCAACATGGATGGACCTAGAGAATATCATACCAAGTGAAGTAAGTCAGACAGAGAAAGACAAATATTATTATATCAGTTACATGTGGAATCTAAAAAATCATACAAATGAATTTATTTACAAAACAGAAACAGACTCACAGACATAGAAAACAAACTTACAGTTATCAAAGGGGAAATGGAAGTGGGAAGGAATAAATTAGAAGTATGGGACTAACAGATACAAACTGCTATATATAAAATAAACAACAAGGATTTATTGTACTATATAACACAGGGAACTATATTCAATATCTTGTAATAACCTATAATGGAAAAGAATCTGAAAAAAACATACACATATATAATTGAATCTTTGCTGTACACCTGAAACTATCACAATATTATAAATCAACTATACTTCAATAAAAATTTTTCAAAATAAAACAATAATAGACTCCACCGTGATGTTAAACTGGAGATTAAGTGAGATATAGCCTTTGAAGCAGTTGGCACAGAGCCTGTATTAGGTAATGGTCAAAAAATCTGCTAAGGCACAAACAAGAACTGGAGGACAGAGTACAGGCGCCCCTGGAGCCAGCTGGTGTGGTCTCTGCCCTAACAGCTGCCTGAGTCCTCTTGTAGGCTACTCATTTTTTTAGCTAAACTTTTTAAGAAAGGAAAATGCACGTATAGAAAAATGTGCAACTCATGTAGCTTGGTGAATTTTCTCAAAGTACACATGCCCATGAAACTGGTCCTCAGATCAAGAAAACATCCCTCATTTGCCTTTTAGGTCAATACCTAGTCCCCTTTTTCTACAGTAATCCCTCTCTGACCTCTAACAACAGGGATTAGTAGTGTTTGCGCTTGAATTTTATATCAATGGAATCATACAACATATACCCTTTTGTGTTTGCCTTCTTTCAATCAGCATTGTGTTTGCGAGAGCTCTCCAAGTTGTTGTACGTAGTTGTGATTTATTTATCCTCACTACATGCACTGTTCTATGAACAAACCATAATTTACTTATCCATGCTATGGCTGATGGATTTTTCACCGTGTCCAGTGCTTGGTTACTATGAATGGTGCTGCTCGACCAATCTTACACATGACTTTTGATGAACGTATATATGCATCTCAGTTGGTTATATGTTAGATTGAATCAAATTAAATTGCCGTTTTTGTACATCAAAAACGGCCAAACGTTGGCAATTTCACATGGTTCAATGCACTACTTAGGAGTAGAAAAGTCAGGTCATGTGACAACTTTAGCAGATACTGCCAATGCTTCTACAGAGTGGCTGTACCCACTTACACTCCCACCAGTAGTGTATAAAGTTCCAGTTTCTACAGCCCTTTAAACAAAGGCAGCCCAGGTTCCTCTGCTGAGTCATAGCTACAAACATCTTCTGTTCTTATGGGTCCTTTAGTATCATGAATTCACAGTATTCTCTATGTTTACTTCCCTTGGGAAGGTCTTTTTGACGATTCTAACCCTAACTGAGCTGCATTTTAGTATGTGAAGAATGTGTCTCCACATAGTACTGGTGTGATGGTGTCAGAAGGAATCAAACTGAGAGGACAAGGAACAAAGGTCATCCTCCTCCAATGATAACTTTGGAGAACCTGAGTTTGATTGTTGTTAAAGAGGGTTTCATCTTCCTACACCAATGATTTTCAATTTGTACACAGACAGGAAATGGAAAATGAGAGGATGGGAGACAAAGCTCTTCCCTCTTGCCCACATCCGAAGAAGCGGGGTATTTCCAGGCTGTTGAGGTTGATGTTCACCCACCAAATGGAAGCAGAGTGGGAGGCTCTCTTCTCCTTGGGCTTCATGCCCTTGGGCCTGGCAGTGCCGATCTGTCCATTAACCACGGTAGGCTCAGCACCCAGGTCCCATGGTATGTTAGGGAGGGAGTCACAAAAACATTTTAATTGCTTTTAAAATCAGAACAAAAATTTTAGGTTGAAAAAATGTTTTATTTCAGGATATTAATATATTCCTCTTTACATTGATGGTCATAAAATATAATTTTAAGTTTTTAACTTTTTTAATGTTTTATGGAGGAAGTTACCCTTGGAGGCAAAAGTGCCTACCAGGACTCATGAAAGTCATAATGCAGCCCTGGGGCCTGGATCAGAGAACGAGCTAAACTCTGCAAGGTGGATCACCCAGATTCATGATCCTCTCTGTTCTTAGTTCCCCTTGGGAATGTCTCTGGTAGTTCTATCCCTGTCTCAGTCATGCCCCAGGGATAAGGAAAAGAGAACTGTGTCCACATGTGAAAAGGGCACACAGGGAAGGTCTTCATTTCACTCACTGGCAAAGAGTAGGGCAGGGTCTAGAGGTCCCTTAGAACTGCCCTCAAAACTGGGGTGAAATCTGAATCTTTAGAGAGCATGGACATACTCCTTTGAGGGGAAGGAGAGAGGGGCTCTGGTGAGGACAGGATTGTGTATTTTCTGGATCCCAATGTGGGCATCCCGCCCCTAGTGATGCCTCGACCTCAGGCCTGCTTTAGTTCCTGTTTGTTTCCTCTTTGTTCTTCCTCCCTGCAACATACACATACCCAGAGACTAATTTAGGGGCTGGAATCTGAGACATCCAGATCTTATTTCTTCCAAACATGTCTCTGTTGGGCTGGCCTTCAAGGAAATATCTAATGATGAATAGCTGTTTGCTGGCTGGAGGAATTTGGAAAGGACAAGCTATTTAAAGCTCTGAGAACAACCAGGTTGGGAATATATCTTGGACGATATTGGGAAGGATAAAAGTGTCATTTTGCAAAATACTAATTATTAAAAACATGTCCAGCATGGACCTGATCTATTTTATTTCTATATTTCTATTTGAATTAAAGTAGAAAGGGAGATGGGCAGGGAAACCCATTCAAGAGAGTGAAAAAGAGAGCAGAGGGATGGATGCAGAGTCAGGAAGCCAGGCTTCTCCATGCACCTCTGACACACATTTGCTGTGTGATCCATGAAAAATTACCCAACCTCTCAGAACCTCAGTTCCTGTATCTGCAAAAACAGGTGACTAGATAATCCTGAAGATCTTCTCTAACTGAAATCTGGCACATAGTAGGTGCTCCGTCAGTAAGTATGAGGGAATGAGAAAGTGAGTGTTTGCGACTGGACCTATATCTTACAGGTGTGAGATCTGGCGATGGAAGTGGTAAGTGCTATCAACAATAGTGGCAAGGCTGGGAAGCTGAGCCCATCCGTAGACAGCATCTGTACTGCCGTAAAAACAGCATAACAAGATTATATTGAAATATCCCACTATTTAACTTAATAATTTAAATGTTGGCCTAATGAGGTGGACTTGATTGGATTAGGGCATTTACAATTAATTTTGATAGATCATTTTACACATTGAAGGTGCATTCTTCTAAACCAGGAGGTGGAACCGAAGTGCAAAATGTTTACGTTCAAACGAGCATGTGATTTTGCAGAAAACGTTAATCCCAGATCATGCACACTAAGTCAATTTCAGAAATGGCTTCTAGATATATTATTAGAAATTGCTCTTCAAATATAAAAAGCTTGTAATAGAGTTCTGTCCATTTTTCCTTCGGCTGATGGAAGTTGTTTTATAAATATGCCCGTGATATGATGTTTTCTTCATCCAAGCCTTTTGCTAATTGCAACTTTTTAAACAGTGTAAGTAGTAGCTGTCATGAACACTTTGAACCCTATTACAAATACCTATTTCTGAATAATTTCACTTTTAGGGATGCATTCTTCCTTCAAGTATTTTTAACTATGTTTTTCCCCTATTCTTTTGAAAAGCACTTGAATTGGAAACTGTGAGTCCTCCCCCCAACATTTTTTTGTTAAGGGAATGATTTTATTATGTAATAGGAAAGTGGCTCCACACCATATCTCTAGCCCCTCAAAAATCAAAGAGCCAGGAGCGGTCACATCTGCCCTTAGAGTCAGGAATGAGCAAAGGCAAATGGCTTCTGGAAAGACAAATTGAAATTAGGCCATCAGTTCTGTCCCAGAGTGCCAGGAAAACACGTTCCTCAGCACCATTGCTGTCCGATCAGAATTCCATCTCTGTTTTCTATCAGAAAGCTATCTTATGGAAGGTGTCCATGGCAAGATGCTTCTTGGAGAATTCTCTGTGTCTCAGTATCCTCTTCCGAAAAATGGAGATAAATTGCCCAAATGGGAGGTCTCAGCTGTGAAAACATTTGGTGAGAGAGCATGCAGTGGTAGAAGCACTGCTTTGGGACCAGCAGACCATAAATCAAATCCTGGCTCTGCTCTTATTACCTGGTCACCTTAGGAAAGCCACTGACCTTTTCTGAGACCCGAATGCATCATTTGGTAAATGGGGACAATCACACATAATTGAGAATTAAATGCCACATCCCTGATACATGCTAGCAGCTCAACTAATTTAGTTTCCTTCTCCAAATCTCCTTCTCTAGGAGAAAAGCAGTCCCAAATTCAGGGTACCATTGCCATTTTGGTTTCTTGGTGTGGTCCCCAGAAGGCTATGGCATTTTATGCCTGGGGCTCTGATCTCTCAGGTCACAGTGAACAGATGAGATTCACTCTGCAGGTTCCAAACCACCTTTGTTGGCAGAAGGGCCCGAATATGCCTTCTTTCTCTGAGGTCCAAGCTCTGTCATGAGGTTTCATTAAACTCATCCTTTGTGAGGTTTCAGTGACCTTCATAGTAAAGTCCAAATGCTCTCGCACAGCATTCAAGGACTTTAAAACCTGCCCTCGGCATGCCCCCTAGCCTTCTTTCCCTCTCTCACTACGTCATTCCTTTATTCACCCACAAACCACTCCTCTCTGCAACTTTCTCCAACTATGGGCTCTTTGCTTATACTGATTGTTCCCTCATCCTGGGATGCCCTTTCCTCTGTTCTTCAACTGAAAAAGCTCTATTTCAAGGTCTAGCTAAAATGCCACCTCCTCTCTTATGTCTTCTAGAATATAGCCAGCATGGCTTAATCGGGTCCTCTTTGGGTTTGTAACTTGTCCTTGGTGTAGATATTATTCTGCAGATATTAAGGTATGACAGGATCCCTTAGGACACTGCCATGACTTTTCATCTCTGTGTCCCCAGTATCCTCAGAAACCAGGCTGAGTATAAAACTCTTAAAATCTTTCCAGCAAGCTGTTGAAGTAGACACTATTATTGATTCATTTTGCACAGGAAGAAAAAAAAACAGGTTTCAGAGATACTAAGTAATTTGTCCAGAGTCACACAGCTAGTGGGTCATAGAACAGAGTGTTGAACTAGAGGCTTTCACTTCGAAGTCCGTGCTCTTTCCACTACTCTATAAAGCTCTCCACAATCTCCTTTAATCGTGCAAACAACTCTGTGAGGTGGGGGGTGGGAGGGAAGACTATGACTTCTTTACAGATGAGGAAACTGACGCTTCAGTAGGAGCAGTCACTTCCGTAGCCAACATGACTGGACATCGGAGGAGCTTCTGACTGAATGTGGGCCTCTGCACAGCCACAGGCTGCCTGCCTTCCCTCAAAGACTCACCACCTGCTGGTGGGAGCTGACCAGAGCTGGGAAGTTGGGGCCTGAGCTGTTACAACACCCAACGAATTCATTTCATGTGCCTCTCGGGGCCCCGCTGAGCCCCTTATCCCAGAGGTGACGAGAAAATGACAAGGGGCATCTCTGCTCTCAAGGGATTCCAGTCACGCAAACTCTGCCAATTAAGGTTGGAACGATGTCATCTCCTGAAATAGCATCTTAATGAGTGATGGCTCTGGGATAAATTGTCACCTCGTGATCCCTCGCTAAAAAGCTTAATTAGATACATCATAAAGCATATTGATCGATGGCATTGAGCAGATCCGCAGGACACTCACCATCCTCTGGAACATTCCTGCCCAATGCTTGGTGGAGCCGGGGTGGGATCGGGCCCCTGGCCCTGAGAGCTACTGGAGCACAGGTCCTTCCGAAACACCTGTGCACCACTTCCCTGGTCCTTTCCTCCCTCCCTCCCTTTTTTCCTTTCACAAATATTTATTTAGCACCAACTGTATACCAGGCACTGTGCTGACCTCTCATGCTCTAACTCATTTTGTCTTCACAAAAAGCTGTTCATTCGTTCCCTATTTTGCAAATGGTAAAACCAATGCTTGGAACCTGGAACTGCCACTAGGTGCAGCCCCAGCCAACTGAGTTAGCTTTTAGGCCATTTCTGGAGCAGTGGCTGACGTAAGGACAAAAGGAAAACTGAAGGAAAAAAATGGACTTTATTAAACTCCTAATGCATGCCTGGCACTCTGTTGTGCATGAAACATGTATATAGATAGATATCTATATCTATATCTATATCTGTATCTATATACCTAGTCTCCTTTAGCCTTCATATCAATCCCACGAGGTGAGAATTTTAATCGTCTTATAGTTGAGGAAACTGAGTCCCAGTAACGTTACTTGCTCAGAGTCATTCAGCCGGTGACTATCAGAGATGGGACTTTGAGGAACTGCAAATCCAGACAGGTGAGTGTTCAAACCCAAGCCCTATCATATATTAACTGTATAATTTGGGGCAAATTACACAAACCTTCTGAATAGCAGTCTCTACATCTATCATACTGGGAGTAATAACTGAACAATGGAGTTACTGTGAGGATTAAATGAAATAATGCCTATAAAGTGTGTAGGTAGTATCTGACCCATGGAAAGTGTTCAGTAAATATTATTTTTCAATAAATATCCCAACTGTTTCCTCCTGGAAAGAGGCTACCTGTTTCCTCTTCTGTAAAATGGGTGTAGTAACCCCTGTCCCACAACAATTCATAGGGAAGCACTTTATACAAGGTAAAGTACTCAAACTGCACTTATCAGTCACCTTCTGTATACCTGGGTGTTGGCAAAAAGCTTGAAGTAACCATCTACTTTATGGGTTTCCAAAGATACTAGGAAATGCTCTCAAGCAAATCTTATTTAAATTCTTTTAAAAATTATTATTAAGACAATGAATTAGCTGATAATGATGGTGGGGTGGGGGAGTAGATCCAGAGGAAAAGGTGGGGGGAAGTTTAATAAGATCAGAGTACTGAGACTTCATGGGGAGGCAGGGTGGCCCAGGAAGTCTCAGCAATGGGGCAAGAGTGCACTGATGCAATGCCTGGGCTCAGCAGGATGTGTGTGCATTTGTTGTGTGTCATTGTGTCTGTAGTGTGTGTGTGTGTGTGTGTGTGTGTGTGTGTTTTGGGCCTAGTGCCCATAACATCATAGAGTTTTACATCAGAAAGGGCTCTGGAGACCCATCGTGGATTGTATATATGTGTGTGTGTGTGTGTGTGTGTGTGTGTGTGTGTGTGTGTGTGCGCGCGCGCGCGCACGCACGAATGCGTACGTGCTTATGTGTGTGCTCAGGTATGTACATCTCTGCCTGTATACTAAGGCCAGTTTCCATGTGAGAGTGACTTTCTTCACCTGTGTGCTCTTGGAGATTTTTCCTTTTTTACTACAGCAAATGTAGCTTGAAAGCTGGGCATAGCATAGCTTTCCCCCAAACACAGATCACATCACAATTTTTCTTTCAGAGAAGAATGCTGCAAAACAACCCTCAGATGGTGAGTCTACCTCTTTTTTTCTTTCTCTTTCTGTCTTGCTCTTTCTCTGTGTCTTTCTCTCCATCTGTCTCTGTGTCTCTATCTCTGCTTCAGAGTCCCTATTTATAGCTTAAAATGCTTTCATATTTTCACAGCATATAAAATGTCCCTGTGTTACATAAAATAATACGCATTCGGGTTTGTAATTCGATCAGTGGTTCATCCCAAGTTCCACACACAGTAACGCTGGACATTGTTCCTCAGCCCCTACCCACAAATATTGCCAGGCCTGAGTATCCTGCCTTAACCCTTTTCCAGGTTTTGTTTTCCCAACTCCTGATGACAGTCCTTCCAGCCTACTCCCTGCTTTTTTCTTTTTTCTTTTTTTTTGCCGAGCCACACGGCTTGTGGGATCTCAGTTCTCCAACCAGGGAATGAAGCCAGGCAACGGCAGTGAAAGCCGGGAATCCTAACCACTAGGCCACCAGGGAACTCCCTCCCTGCTCCCTTTCTGATCCTCTCCTGATGCCTGTGAAGTGGGTTCCTCTGCAGCAGTAGCTCAGAGCAGCCCAGACCGCCTCTCTCAACAGAGCCCGAGCAATCGCTCCGTCAGCGAGCCGTCAGAATGTCTGAACACAGTGAAAAAATTCATTTCCCCAATCTGCCCCAATACAAACACTACCCAAAGAAAAAGGGGAGGTGGATCTCGTTTCCTGATAATGAGATACAGTTATTAAGAAAAAAAAAAAAAAAAGGATGGAGAAATTGAGATTTGTTTCTAACCGACCTGGACATGTGTTAGAGAATATTGTTGAGAACAATTAGAGATGTATGAGCGAGGGGTTTATTTCTCACTTGCTTGTCAGGTCAGAAGACAATCTGTTTATTTTCCTGCTACAATTTTATTCAATAAACTGAAAGGATGGGAGCCGGGAAAGAGGGTATGAACAGGATGTGTGCTATCAATTTGTCAAATAAATAATCGTGCTTGGAAATAACAGATTTTATTAATTAGACAGGATGGTGTATTATTACCATTAAAGTGTTATATTGCATTAATTTTTATATTTTACTCGGCTACTAATTACTGTAAAAGATTTCGGGAACGAAGCAAAATAAAATCATGCAGCATTATACATAATGTAAAGATAGCGTGAATTAATTTGTCCGCGGCTCCCGCCCGCTGCTGTCGGGACTGGAAGAGGCAGGCGCTGAAGTGGCCTGGCCTTTAGGAGAACCCTCTCGCGCCAGCACCCCTGCTCCCGCCCGGTCAGCTTGGAAGACCAGGGGTTCAAGACCCGCTCAGCCACGCACTGACTGGCAAATCACCTCTCCGAAGCCTCAGTTTTCTCTTTTGTAAATATAAACACCCCTTCTCTGCCAGTCTCGCAGGGCGGCTGTAAAGACCTAAGGAATTCTCGAGAGTACAAGTTATGTAAAATGTCAGAGGCTGCGAAGGGGGCTGAGACCCGGTATCACTTATTAGAGGAGGCAGACAGAGGTGGGGCCGGCTCTGTCAGGGTCCTTGCTCAGAGGCCGGATGCTGGGCAGGGGGAGGGTGTGCAGTCAGGGCTTGCGGAGCGAATTAGGGCGCTTGAAGGCCACCCAGAGGCCATCGCAGCTACCCCCCTCGCTGGACGCTGCCGCAGGGCGGAATCAAAACCGGCCCAGGGCCACACCGTGGCTGAGCCAACAGTTTTAAACGCAGACCGGAGGCCACCCCACGTTAAACCCAGGCGTTCTCGCAAGGGGATACCCCACTGGGTCTTGGAACAGAAAAAAAGCACCGACTCATTAGATAGGACTGGGTTGTAACCCTGCACAGCGCCAGCCGGCTCTGTGGCTACAGCAATCCCTTAACCTCTCTGAACGGCAGTTTCTTCTTCAGTTTAAAAAAAAAAAGTTATTTGCGTAGGAAATAAATTCCCACGCCGGGCACACATTTTGGCTAGGAAGGCAGTGGGCAGGGCCTTCACCAGGGTGCAGGGTCCCCCAGGGCTCCCCGTGACAGTACAGCCGCATGGGCACCGGGAGCCCCAGGGAGCCCGCCTCCCTGGTCCTCGCTGACCTCGGCGGGGGCAGAGCCGCCGGGTCCCGGGACGGCCCCCTCGCCCCACCCCGGGGGCGTTTCTCTCCCGCGCGGCCGAAGCCCAGCCACGTTTTTCTCCCGGCTGGGACTCAGGAGCCCCAGCCCGGCGAGGACGAGATTTCTCACCACCCACTGCCACCTACTGTCCGCATCTGGGGACTGCAGGACTGGGCTCTGCAGGCCTCTGAAGCCTCCTGGGGAGGGGCCTACTCCCAGGCCGGCTCAGCACTGGGGCTGGAGCGGCGACAGCGCTGACGTCCCCCTGCCTGCAGCCTCCCTTCATACTCTGCTCCTTTTGTGTGAGTGTCGTTTTGCAGCTGTGTGGGAGCAACTTAACCAGGCCACCTGAAGCCCTGGTTCTCTGGCTTGCACTGTTATGGGGGTGGCCGAGGCCCTGCCCCTCCAGAAACAGGAGTACTAGGAAAAGCCCCTTCCTCCCCATCTGACCACAGCTCCCTTTAGAGCACTGCAAATCCTGACCCTGGGTTTGGGGGGCTGTTTCTGGTCACTCAAACTGAACCAGTCGTAGGTCTTCCAGAGAATGGCCGTTGTCCCTATTTCTAGCTTCCAAAGGGTTAGAACTTCACCAGTCCTGGAAGTCTGACCTCATTCTGGGTCAGGCATGCCCTCTGCCTTCTCTATAACTGTCAGGATCTCTTATGTCACCCTCCCTTAGAGCATGCACCCTAAACCCTAGTATGGTCTTACTTGCTGTGTCACCTTAGACAAGTCATTGTACTATTGTGAACTTTTTTTTTTTTAATCTGTAGAAGTAGGAATAATAATGATACACAAGAAGCCCATCAAAGAAGGCTGATGATGAAAGCAGCCTTGACACCCGGGGACCTGTGCACATATTTTTCTTGGGCATTCAAAAGACTGCTCATTTCTATGGTCTGAATGTTTGTGTCCCCCCAAATTCACAGGTTGAAATCCTAACCTGCAAGGGGATGGTATTAAGAGGTGGGACCTTTGGGAGTTGAGGTCATGAAGGCAGAGCCCCCATGAATGGGATTAGTGCCCTTATAAAAGAGGCCTGAGAAAACTCCCTTGTCCCCTTCCCCATGGGAGGTTACAGTGAGAAGACTGCCATTAATGAAGAAGCGGTTCCTGAATCTGCCAGCACTAGGCTCTTGGGTTTCCCAGCTTCCAGAAATGTGAGAACTAAATGTTCGTTGTTTATAAGGCACCCCAGTTTATGGTATTTTGTTATAGCAGCCTGAACAGACTAAGATGCTCCCTGAACCAAGACAGTACAAACCGGTAGGGAGCAGAGGCCTATGATCTTCTGAATAGCAGTCGGTGGGTGGCAGGATGTAGGGTGGTGGGACCGGTGCGGTGAGGATAGTAGTGGAGAATGGGGAAGGTAGGCTGTTGAGTCCTCTAGGATGTCTCCACCTGCCCAATGCTGGTTCTCCCTCTTACAGAAAATTCTTCTTTTCCTTTGCCTCATAGCACATGTCACCGTTTATTATAATGCGTTTAAATTCTGTATACTTGTTCAGTGTCTGACTCTCTGCAGACGGCAAGCTCTATGAAAATCAGGACCACGGCCGTTCTTTAAACCGCTGTACCCCAGTGTCTAGCTCTGTGACTGGCACACGGGAGACATTCAATAAATATTTACTGAATGAATGAATGACTAACCATTCATTTATTCCAGAGACAATTAACTATCATCTGGGCCCATTCTAGTTCTTCCAAAAGAATTCATCCCCTTAGCGTTACCCACAGAGAGCTTATCTCCTAAACCTTTCTTCTTCTTTTGAGTTCTCTCTGTCATCCTCGTCCTAAACTCAGGCCTCCCACACAGTTTCTTTCTTTTTAAACAAACTTCTACACAAAATAAGCAGAGGAGTGTTGATGGCTATGTTTGATTCGTCTTTGCCTTTTGATTTTATAAACTACATAAGGTAGAACTGACTATTGGTCCCGTTCTCCAGCAGAGGAGCCATGTAGTGAAAGAGGTGAATTGACTCGTCATATGTCACAGCTAGCGAGTGGCTGGCACACAGCTAAGTCCCTGCTCTCCTGGCTCTAAATCACATGGCCACTCCCCCTTCTGGGCTGCTCTGTCCACTGTCCTGTGTGCATCGTAGGCCTCTCTTCATGCCCTGGGGCTGATGGTCCATGGCAAACCATGTGAGGATGGTTCTTCAGAGAATAACTATGGACAAGATGATAAGAGACTCTCAGGAACACTGTTGTGCCTACTGTTGGCATCTACTCCCCTTCCAGTGGCCATCAGGGCAATTGGAGGACATTTCAACACAAATACCTCTGTAGCCCCCAGCAAGGTCTCTGGAGCCAGATCTGCTAGGTTTATGCATTGGCCTCGCCACCTTCCAGCTCTCTGCCTTTGAGCAATTTACTTAAGGTCTCTGTGCCACAAGTGCCTCATCTGCAAAATGGGGATAATGAAAGTGACTACCTCATAAGGTTTCTGTTTGGCTTAAATAAATACATGTAACACGGTTAGAAGAGTGCCTGTCACATAGAATGTGCTCAATTAATGTTT
The DNA here is from genome assembly GCF_949774975.1 of Lagenorhynchus albirostris. NCBI lineage: Eukaryota > Metazoa > Chordata > Mammalia > Artiodactyla > Delphinidae > Lagenorhynchus > Lagenorhynchus albirostris. The sequence continues at coordinate 39,944,683 of NC_083103.1, forward strand.
TCTCTTTCCTTCCTTCCTCTCTCCTTTCTCCCTTCCTTCTCCCTTCTCTCTTCCTTTCTACTTTTGTTATTCCTTTTATTGTTCCTTTCTTTTTCTGTTTTTCTTTCTTGCTCCTTAACTCTTATTTATTCCTAAAGTCCTGACTCTTCCCTGAATGTAACTTATTTCACTATAGTGCCTCAGTAAACATTTGCTGAACCAATAAATAAAGGAATTTTAAAAAGAGAGAGAAGGCGAGATCTGGTGCAGGGGGAAGGATTTGAAAAGGTGAGGGTAGAGCAAAACAAGAAAACCTGTTTTTTTTTTAATGTTTGTTTTTGTCTTAATGTAAGAACCATATTGTAAGAGCCAAGAAACGTTACATGCAGCCCAACCCTTTCACTCTCATGCTATGTTACCTTGAGCAACTCAAGCAACCTCTCTGGGCCTATATGTTAGCATCTGTAAGACAGCAGAATTGAACTTGATCAACCCTTTATTCCCTAATCTTTTCTCCATCTCTAACTCTGTGAGTCTACAATCCCATCAGTAGCATACTGTGATATTGACTCTCCCTAGTATTTGCCTAAGGTGGGGTGGGGGTAGGGAGAAGCCAAATGTACATTTCCTGGTGGAACCTGTTGCACCTATGACACCCATAAGAGGCTTCACAGTTGAGCGGTGCTTTGATCTCACGCTTGTGCTCAGTTCTATCTCCAGCTCTGCCTCTTAGTAACAATGGGACTTTGAGCAAGATGCTCAACATCTCTAAGTTTCCCTTTCTCATCTGTACGATGGGATTAGATGAAATAATATACATAAAATGCTTAGCACAGTGACTGACACAGAGTAAGTGCTCATTAAATTGTTACTGGGGCACGTTATTAAAGTGTGTATAGTAACACAACCCTTGACAAAACCGATAAGGCCAAATGATAATGAGTTTCCCATTAGCTGGTATTGTGGCCATATTTTCCATCGAGCATTCACTGAAAACCTACTCTGTGTTAGAACTTGAACCAGGTATAGGGTAGAAAAAAGCGGGAACCATGAGCTCTGGCTCCAAGTTCAAAAGATTATATGCACTTTTTCAGGTCCTAATATATTCCTGGTACTTTGCTATATTATCCCCTTTAACCTTCCTAACAACCCTGCAGGGAGGTTTTGTTGGGCTACAGGAATGAGTTAAATGGAGGAAGCTGCAGGGGTGGAGGCTGGAGGGAGTGGGGAGTGATGAGAAGTTCACAGGACTCAGTCTGGACCACACCAGTTTTATTCCCCCCTTTAAACCACAATCAGCCAACATTCATGGAGTTTCCAATGTGGGAGCAGTATTGAGTGTCTCATCAGCCCTCCAGGGTGGGAAAAAATATGCTTGCCTCCCAGGGCTTTCTGTCAGCCCTCGCTCCTGGCTTCCTAACCCTTCTTTTACTTCTTTCAGGAAGGGCTTGGGCATAAATAATCTGCACCTGAGCATGAATGAATATCATTGCCCTCTTCCCTCTCCCAGGGGAAGTTTTGCTTTTGCAGCTTGATCTCTCATATCTTTTGCATCCAAACACAAAGGCTTCACATTTCTATGTATTAAAATCCAGAGGTCTTAACCCAGCACTTGTGTGCCTCCATGGTCTGCCTGCCTCTCTCATTCCCACTCCAGACAGCTTAACTACCATCGTTCTTGTCCAATTCCAGCAGAAAGGTGCTGGAGTACTTGTACTTGTCCTTATACTTCCCATCTGCGTGAGTCTCCTGATGCTGCTCTCTCTGTTGGAATATACTTCCTTACACCCAAACACTGCCTCTACTCTAGGGTCTCGTTCAGAAATCATCTCCTCCAGGAAGGCCTCCCTGATCTCACAGCTGGAAATAATTTTTCTCTCAGGGAAACTACTAGAGCAGCACTTCACAGACTTTATGTTGAATGTGATATTTTTCATGTGAATCAGCCCAGGGGTCTTGTGAAAATGGGGATTCAGATACAGTGGGTCTGAGGGGAGGGCTGAGATCCTGCATTTCGAACACACTCACCACGATGCTGATGATTCTGGTCTGTGAATCGCACATTGAGTAGCAAGTGATCCCCAACCCTCCTGGTGTATCAGAATCACATGACCAGCTTATTGAAACTCCAGATCTTGGGGCCAGAGGTTGGTCAATGTTTTGTGGGGCCTGAGCTCATTCCATATGGAGGACACTTTTGTAAAAACATAAAATTAAGAATAAGAAATTGCTGGAGCTCCCAGGACCCTGGAAGGGGCTGTGAAGGTAAAGGACCCTAAAGTTTAAGTTTCATTAGCTTCAAGGTAAATCCATGTTTTCCTGGGCCCCTCGCCTCCCATGGACAGAATCTCAGAAGGGTGGAAACGTGTGTGGGTTTTCTTTTGCTTTGTTTGCAGAATTTCTCCAGGTGAGTCTTAACAGCCAATCCGTAGACCCAACCCCACCTTTGGGAACTGCTGTCCAGAATCTCTTGTTCTCTTCTTGCCTGTCTGCTTGTCCCCCTCCATCCCATTCATCACCAAAGGCCCCCGAGTCAGGCACTGGTCCAGACCCCACAGACACAAGAATCAGTGAAGGGTAGGATCTTACCTTGAGGAGCTCACGGTCTACTGGAAAGCTGGCCACAAAATGAACACTGCATCAACTGTCTGTCCAAGTTCTGTAGGAGTAAGGGGAGGGAACAAACTTCAGCCAGGACGAGAGGACAAGGTCTCCCAGAGGGGCTGACATTAGGCAGGTCTTGCTGAGTTACTGGGGCTTTTCCAAGTAGCAGGGAGGCCTGAAAGAACACGGTCTCTTCAAAAACTAACCAGTCAAACCCACGTGTGGCAGAAGAGGAGGGCACGTGGTGGGGACAGGGGGCAGGGCTGTGAGAGGTGGGTCTGGAGAGCGACGGGGGCCTCAGGAGACTGGGCTCAATGGCAGTGGAAGGGTAGGCAGGGGAAGGTTTTCTCTCTGCATGGGCATGCACTGCTTTCAACTTCCAGCTATAATTAGTTCTCCCTATGACTTATCCGACTATTAGATCCAGAGATCTTTCTTTTTTATCTTTAATTCTTTAACTACTATTTCTTTTAAAGTAGTCACTATATGTCAGGTAGTGTGCTAAGCATTTTAATCTCATTCGATCCTCCTACCAACTCTGGAAGGCATGAAAAATTGATGTCAATTTTACAGATAAAAAAATTGAGGATCAGAAAGTTTAAGGGACTTGCACAAGGTAACAGAGACAGAAAAGAAGAAAAGTCTGGAGACCCAGGGACTAGCACAGTGCCAGACACTCAGCAGGGACTAAAAATATTCGCTGAATTAATACATGAATGCTGAGATAAAAGACCCCCGTCTGTTAAGCCAGTTTTGGAATGCATGTTTCAAGTAATTTGAGGGATGTGGGACCTTCCTATTTCCCTGCAAGTCCCAGGTCCCTTCCTCCTGGGTGTTCAAGCACCTTTCCAGAATCCAGGCTCCTTCCTTTTCTGCTTCAGTTAGAGAAAAGGTACAGTGGTGGGACAGACCATGAAACTTGTGAAGATAGCTGATTCAGTGATTTTATTTGATTTGTGTTGGGGCAGGTGAGTTTTAGTTAGGTTTTGAACCCATTCCATTCCATTCAATCCAATTCATTTATTTCAATTAAGACAAATGAACTAAATTTTAAAAATATTTAGTGAGTGCCTAATATTGCCACTGGGTGGCAAGTGATAGAGTGAGTGAGAACCCCAGGATGCTACAGGCTTCTGGAAACAGGATCTGAACCTGATATAGACCCTTGATTTCAGTTCTCTTCCTGGAATCTATTCTACTTTACAGCAATATGTGACCCCTCCTTCATGGTTTTAACTTCTAGCTGTTTCCTCCTGTGGGTTCAGCCTCATTTCCCCATTCTCATTGTCAGAAATGATGATGGTTTCATACAGTGTGTGACAGTGCTTTCTGTATTTGAGGGGATCCTTACAACTGTACAAGGAGAAAAGCAGAGTTAGATCGTGAGGATTCCTCTCTGACAACAGAAGCTCAGAGCGGGTCAAAACCTTGCCTGCGCCACACAGCTAGGAAACTGGGGCTCTGGGTCCAGACCCCGATGTCTAATGCTTGGCGAGGTACAATTCCAATATGACACTACTGATGAGTCACCTGACATGTCATCCACATTCCCTTAATGATATGTTCGCTGACATTTTGTTCTCTCCTTTGCTCACACTGGTTAGTTTTTCTTCCCTTATAGACTGCAGACAACATATAGGAAGGACACACCTCCTATTCTTTCACTTCCCACACTTTAGTGAACATTATGTGCCAAACGCTGGGAGAGTTACTATTATGGGAGATACAAGGGATACAATTATGAATAAAATAGATACATGTCTGCCCTCTGAGGGTGTACAGTCTAATGGAATAATAGTATTTTATGACTTTCTGAATTTTTACTATGCCCTAAGTTTTGTGTTTTCTATTCTGCAGATGAGTATATTGAGATGTTGAGAGCAATGAGGAACTTGTCTGAGTTGTGAGAGCTGGGATTCCCATGGATTCCCCAGAGAGGCTGGCCCGGGGCTGAACAGACATGGTATGATACGGCAGATAAAGAACAGACAGATTCCAGGACTTCCCTGGCGGTCCAGTGGTTAAGACTCCGAGCTTCCAATGCAAGGGGCATGGGTTGGATCCCCTGGTCAGGGAACCAAGATCCCACATGCTGCACAGTGCAGCCAAAAAAACAAACAAAAACAGACAGATTTCATAGCAGCTCAGCCAGATACTAGTGTGATCTTAGGAAGATGCTTTACCTTTGGTCCTCAGTGTCTACATCTACAACCAGCTCCCAGTTTTGTCCCATGGGTCAGTAGATAAAATGAATGTAAGGCCCTTGAATAAATACCTGACCCAGAGCAAGAGCTTAGTACATGGTAGCTGTCATCACCGTTAATGTTAATAAGCGGCAGATGCAGCCTGAGTGTGCATGCATTCATGCGCATGGTATTTTGGTAGCGTCGCCTGTCCCCTAAGTTTCTAAGAGGAGATCCCTTAAGTTCCCACACCCCAGCTCTGCGCACAGAGACCACTCACAACAGGCTCCATCTCTGTGACCAGTGGGTGCCAACAGCCCCTCACTGGAAACAATGGGAAGCCCAGCTCAGCACGCAGACGCCTCCAACAGGCTTCTGAACCCTGCCAAGCCCTCGTGCCCACTTGAGCACCAGGGGGAGGGGCGACTGCGGCATAAACACACGTTTGCTTTCATTTGGCTTAGCTGACTGTGTGTTTTGTTAAACACATTTAGGTTTGGGAAAGATTATTTTTGGTACACTGCTGCATAATTAGATGAATTTTCATGAGTTTATTCTTGAAATAAACTTTGAAATGGTCCATGTTTGACTGTTTTTTTAATCATCTGCAGATACTGTTTTTTGAGACTTAGCATGAAAAAAAAACCCTTGTTACATATCAGTTTAATTTAGATTCAAATAAAATAATTTTTTGAATTTGCAGCAACAACAAGTCTGCGAAAGTGGTTGTAACTGGTGCTGAGTTGTTTGAGGATCAAGATAATTACAGTATAAAGGATAAGAGAGAATATAATATCCTGGCATCCAGTGCCTATTCAGCTAATCCCCAGCCCTTGACAGATGTTCAAACACAGTATTTTTAAAAGCTGACTTTTAAAAAAACAGGGCGAGTCACTTATTAGATATAAACAACACGATAAGAAATTCAAAGTCTGACATCCCTTAGGAAGCGTCCATGCTGAGAAGCAGGAGAGACAAGGTAAAAAGTCAAATGTGCCGCGCTCATTGCTACAATGGGGGCCCCAGGCAGGGCTGGGGTTGCAGAAACGCCGAGCGCCCTGCCTTTGCCAGGAGCACAGGTTCCATCTTTACCAGCCCCGGAGGTGCAGAGCCCCCAGAGCGGCTTCCATGATGTTGTCAGCTTGTGCAGCAGCGGCCGTACCTCTCTGGTGGCCGTTTGAAGGCTAGGATGCCAGCAGCCAGCATGCCGGTTTTGAACAATAGTGGCATAGTACTAGGTGGCCCAGAAAGATGCCTAGGCAGATGGAGGGGTAAGGAGCAGTGTGTCTGTTGGCTTAAGGATCAGTCTTACCGTTGGTCCCTGCCACTCGTGCACTCACTCATCCCACAAATATTCTTCTGAGCCTGAGTATCTGTTGGGTATCAAGGCTGTCTACTAACCTCTAGGGTTCAGAGATAAATAAGACCTTATCCCTGCCCTGCCTCCAAAATCTCATAGTATAGCAAAGGACAGTGGTCAAATCCATTGATAACAACAGCAAGTGTGATGATGATTGAACTTTTGCCTATATGCTAAGCTTCATTCTGAACGTTCTTAACTAATTCCCACAATAACCTTATAGAGTGGGTACTATTATCATGACCATCTTACAGTTGAGGAAGCTACGGCACAGCATGAATAAGTACGGGATGAAATGATTTCTGACTGGGTGGTGGTGGTGGCAGAGGAGGGATCAGGGAGGCTTCATGGAGAAGGTGGTATTTAAGTGGGGCCTGGAAGGATGGATGGGGTTAGCAAATGGGAAGATGCTGGAGAAGGGCATTCAGGGCAGAAAGAACCATGCAGAAAGAACAGAAAAATATTATTTGGTAAACTAAGACACCAAGCTGTCCCAAGGATGGCAATGGAATTATCTTTTTTCTACCTCTCTATTTAGATGGAATTCTGTACAAAAGGCTCTCAGCACACTGGGAAGCACAAGCCAGACCCTGAGTGCTGGTGCTTTCCTTTGTGCCAAATCTTTTATCTGGGGTCCTTGAAACTGCTTCTGCATAGCCATGGCTCCAAGGTGGCAGAGAGATTTGGAGAGAAGGCAGCCTCTGTGGGATACTCCTCTCTAGACCTGGGCCTGGAGCTGTGGGTCTGGGCCAGGAGGAGCCAGGCTTCAACAGCAGGAGATACATAATGGAAAAGAACATGAAAAAGAATGTATATATATGTATAACTTAGTCACTTCGTTGTACAGCAGAAATTAACGTAATATTGTATATATCAACTATACTTCATTAAAATAAAATTTAAAAAAGAAACAGCAGGAGGTGCTAGTGAGCTGAAGGCAGGGTAGGCCAGGACTGGGCCAGGGCTGTGGATTTTTCAGAGGGCAAGGGCATGAAAAGGTAGACCCCCTGCCTCTTTGTTTTCATCTGATGTTTCCATTGTGCACTGCACTCTGCTCCCTCTAATCTTTCTCTAGCATTGTTAAGAACTGCCTTATCAGTACTTTACTTTCGAACAACTGCAGAAAAGGATCTTCTTTTAAAAGAAATTCTGTCCTCCCCTCAACCCCTCACCCCTGCTCAGAGAGCACATCTTTCCATGAGGATCTGCATCCAGGACAAGGGAGAGGGGCTTCCAGGAGACCATGCAAAGAGCCTGATGTGGGGTGGCTGGAGTCTATGCTTTAGAACTAGACCTGATTAGCTGGTTTGTCCTCAGAGTGAAAGAGAAGGTGGCAAGCTTCTGGGTGTGACCTGCACTCCCAGAGTTTGCCAGGGCAAGAGTTACTTGAGTGTCTTCTGGGGACCAGTTGTTGTCCACTGTGAGTGACAGCCTGTGTGGGGTTGTCTTAGGTCTTGCCCAAGAGAGCCATCTGGAGGGGCTGTGAGAACACAGGGCTGAGGGAGAGGGTTAACTCCTCCATCGCAAGCTTTCCCTGGGCACCATCTCAAGGGAGCAGAGGTCCCCACTGTAGTCTTGGTGGTGCACTCTCTTGGCAAGCTCCAGAAATGTTCAATGCCTCCAAAGAAGTTCAGGGAACTTCTCAGTCACGGCTTCAGTGGTGGGAGGAGGTGAGCCTGGGGGTGGGGATGGGGGGATGAGGGGGGCAACACCAGGCTGCACTCCTGTTCCATCACCTCCCCCTGAGGTGTCCCCTGCTCGCATGCCCTTCGTTCTCCTCAGGGTTCCTGAAACAATCACAGGATTCAAGGATCCGGGGCTCTGGTCACTGTCTCTAACCTTTTGTACATGTTTCTTTCTGACCAGGGATCTCAGATTCTCTGAGCTCATCCTCAGTTTCAAAAGCTCCCTGTCTTTTTTCCCAAAATAGTATTAGCCAGCCTTCATGGAATGATTTCTAGGTACCAGGTACCACTCAAGGGTTACATGTATTATCTAATTTCATTCTCACTAAAACCTTAAGGTGTGGAACTTTAGGTGCATATGTGTTCTGAGAATAATGGATGCCTAGTCTTCTCAACACTCAACAGAAATTTCACCTAGGATGAACATCAAACAAATGACAGCCTGAACAAATGAATCAATGCTGGAAGGAAAGAAGGAAAGAAAGCAGGTCACCAAGAACTGAAAGAACCAAGACTGAAAGAACCCCTCAGACACTCGAGATGACTTCAAGCTCATTTGTTGTCATTTTTGTTGAATAAATTTTTTTTTTTTTTTTTTTTTTTTTACCTAATACGAGGACTAATTCCACTTTTCTGTGTGTCCTGCCTCTGGGGCAGGCATCAGAATCCCTAGGAGCAATAAGACAATTCTGATGTTCTCTCATACATATACAATTAGAACCACAGCTTCATGTCATTTCTGAATAAATGGCTGTCTGGTACGTGTTTGATCACCTCCAATAACAGAGCTCACTACTTCTTGAGGCAGTTTAATTGATGATCACAAAATCATGGTTGACCAGTTGCTTCTTGCATTGGGCTGAAATTTCCTGTCTACCTTGTTGGAAGAGAAAACTGAGCTTTCTTGGGCTGGGCTCCAACTATTCCCTAAGTGGAATGGCAAAGCATAGACTCACAGAATGCCAGAGCTTAAAGAGACTTAGAAACCTCCTATTCTGGGGTTCTAATTCACAGATTAAGAAAATCTATATGCAAGATCCAACCTTCCAATTGGTTGGGAAGAGAAGAACTTCATCATTCAAACGATTTGTCCACACTTATGGACTGAATGATTTCTCCCTGGAGTTCATTAAGAGGCAAGTCACTTGGGCCTCATCTGTTCAAGACGCCTATTTCAGAACTTCTTCTCCTGGAACAGGTTCTACTATGCTTGTGGTAGATTGTTTAGTAATGTCTCCTGATGGGTTCACACCACCCTGCATCCATGCCCTTGGGAAGTTTCCTATATACTTACTCTGGGTTTGGCCATGTGATTTGCTTTGGCCATTGTGACACAAGGTAGAAACCTGAAAGGTGCTTATATATTGGGACTTATCCTCTCTTGCAACCCCGTGACTGCCGCCATGTAATTAAACCTGGGCTAGCCTGCTGGATAATGAGAGCCATGTAGCTCATTGCCTTCATCACCCCAACCAAGAGCCAGCTAACTCCCAGAAGCAAAACCACCAGCTGACTGCAGTTTACTGCAGGTGTGGGAATGAACCATTTGCAACCGGCAGAAGAACTGCCCAGCTGAGCCCAGACCAAACTGGCAACCCTCGGAGTCATTAGCTAAGCAAATGGTTGTTGTTCTAAGCCAGTAGGTTTGGCATGATTTATTATACTGGGCCCCCCAAATAAAATTTCATGGACCTAAACTGTCCATCAGTTCAGAGCAGCCTTGGAACTGTGCAGACCACCAGTTATAAAGTTTAAAGATCACAAGAGGTAGAGTTCTTTTACTTGCACTTTTACTCTTTAATTAGCAAACTTTCACAGGCACACAGAAATATATATGTACATTCCGAGGCCCTGAGATCTTGCTTAAGGTCACAGAGCCAGCCAGTCAACAAAAAACCCAGGTTTTAAACCCAGGTTGACCTGCCTCCAAATTTTAAGCTCAGATCTTTTAACAGAAGCCTGCCAGACCTTTTGTTATAGGCTTCCTTTGGGTCTATTTCTACGCAAGTCTCCTGACTTTCTTATGAAGTCTGCTTTGCTACCACCACACATGAGTGGAAGCCACCATGATGGGGCAGTATGAAAGGAAGGGGAGGAAGGAAACCATGCCAAACCACGCACTAATAATTCTAGTCACTAACACGGACCAAGAATTATTGACCCCTAATTATGTACTAGATCTTCTTCTAATCCCTTACATGTGTTATTTGCTTGAACCCTTACTGCAACCAACTATGGGTATAGCTCCATTTCACAGACATTTAACTAACTTGGCCAAGCAGGTGAAAAGCAAGGATTCAAACCCAAACCAACTGGTATTGGAGCCAGTGATGTTCACCACATGCTGTGCTGTCTCTTGATATGGTTCAGGGACTAGGGGATTTGCTCAGATGGGCTTCCAAAAATCAGGTAGCCAGAGACCCTGCAAAATTATTTTGCAGCTACTAGGACCAATGCTCTCTGCTCTATGCCTGGATTGTTAAGTAAAAACAACTGAGGATTTGTCGCTTTTCTCTTCTCATTATTTTTAAAATCATCTCTGTATCTTCCCAGAGGCTGGAAGAGCGAACATGATCCCCAGCTCCAGGTCCTAGAGCCCCATAAAAGAATAAAAGCATACTCAGTGGTAGTTACCATGCTAGGTCATCTCTGCATGGTGTATCTCACATATTCCTTACCACCACCCTGAAACTTCAGTGTGATTATCCCCATTTTACAGATGCTAATTAATAGCAAGTCCCAATCAATAGACTTCTGAAGAAACCATGTTTTACTGTAATTGGGTACTTTCCCAGTGCCGCAAAATAATTTGTTCTCTTTAGCTCAGTAAACATGTCTCCTCCAATTTTATTTGCTTCACTCATTTGCTTAGCAAACTCTCTTTCCACATAGGTAAAATCCTGTTAAGAGAAAACTCCAGGGATATCCAAATTGTTTTATTGGAATAAATTCTGGTAATGAATATGTGATTTCGATTCTCATTCCCAAGCCATGAGATCTGGGAATGCAAACAGGTTAAGTGTTCTGGACACAGATCCCAACTCCAGTTGGGTGACTGGGTCTTTTGACATTTGTGATTTACTGTATAGATGCTCTAATCCCTCACACAGAGCGTCTTCCTCATTTTCTTGTTGCCCTTCAAGTTCTGTTGGTTTTGTTCAGATGTTTTTAATGAGTTTGTCCTGCAGCAGCCAGGGAATGGCTAACAAGTCTTCTGGGCCCTTAAAAACCCATTAGAATGTTATTTCTTACAAAGTGAAAAACTAACCTCATGCCAGATGCAAATAGGGCTCAAACCACCAGAAATAAAGTTTGATTCTGAAGAAAAATTCCACTGAGACATGAAAGTTCTTCAGCTTGGAAAAATAGTCTTTGATGTTTAGTCCAACTCGGCAGTCTAATATGATTATTAAGAGTATGAGTGTTGGAGAAGTTGGCTTGGGTTCACATCCACTCTCTGTTACTTACCAGCTTAGTGATCTAGGGCTTAACTTCTCTTTCAGTTATCTCAACCAAAAAACCTGGGAATAAAAATAATACCTACCTGGTAGAACTGTTGGAGGAGTAAATAAAATATGATAGGTGTTCAGGATTATGTTCAGCGGCAATAACAAAATAAAAATGACTTAACTTAGTAGAGGCTTATTTCTCTCCTTTGAAAGAAATTCAAAAATTGGCAATCCAGTATTGGCACGGCAGTTCCATTGTCAGTGGGGACTGGCTTCTTCGAACTTTTTCTGCTCTGCTGCATTTAGCACTGTCTTCCATTCTCAAAGTCACTTCATGAACCTTATGGTTCAAAAGGGCTGCCAAGCACCGACTCTTAGTTCACATTCTAGACAGGATGCAGAAGGAAAGAGGAGGCGATGGAAAACATGAAGTCATGTTTCTCATATAGGTCAGGATTTGATTAGGAAATTTTCTGGTAGTTCCAATTTCTTAGATCTTTTGGGCCTCCTTAGCTTCAAAGGAAACTGAAAAATGATCTATAGTTGGGCATATTGCTACTCAAAGACAGGATTTGTTAGTGAAGAAGGGGAGCAGGGAATTAGATGTTAACTAGCAGTCTTGCCTGTAATACTTAAAATATTTTAAAAAGTGCCTGTTACATACTTGGCTGTAAATTTGGTGCCTAAACTAGGAGGCAGGCTGTGTGGTGAACTGAATGCGGGGTCTTTGGAGTCCATGGACTTGAACTAAACCCTAGCTCCATCTCCTACTGGGAATGACATTTTGAGCAACTTATTGAATTTACCTATGAGCTTCAGCATTCTTGGTTGTCAAATGCAGTTATGAATATGGACCTTTTGAGATTTGGGGGCAAATAAAACGAGAACGAGTATTTAAAGGGCCTGGCACATAGTAGATGTTCAGTAAGCATGATGTTCATTAAGATGCAGTGCAAAACAGAATTCAGGGAGTCGTCACTACCCAGCAGGGCCCTGGGAAGTGGTCAGAAACCTCCCCCAGACCAAGCCGCTTCTCTCCCAGGCTGCCTGCTCTCTGCCCACAAAGTGCTAAAGTGAGTGAAGCCAATCCTGTAATCAAACAATACTGGATACTTTAATTATAGTTTTTTTCCATGATCTGAATCACTGTTTTCATGTGCATTGCTGTGAATTATCTCGTAACAGTGGTGTTAATTCCTTGATGCATAAAGGAATATTGCAGCTACTGAGGTATTCCACAGGGAAGAGAATGGAGTTCACATTTAATTAGCTCCTGCTCTCTGCCAGGCACTGCGCTGAGTGCCTTATAAACCTTATCCCATTTTTCTCTCACAATAACTCTGTTTGGTAGCTCTTACCAACTCTTTTATAAATGAGGGCACGGAGGCTCAGAGATGTTAAGTAATGTGCCCAATGGTGCAGTTTGTACAAATCCCAGAACTGGATTTTGAACCCACATTTATCTGATTCCAAAGCTCGTGCTCTTGCCAACATATCCTGCTGCCTTCTTGCTTTCCCAGCCCCAAGAACCAACCATCTTTAGAACTGGACTGTGGTCTGAGCTGGTAGAAGAAAGAAAAGAAGACTAAGCCAGCTCACTTCTTCGGAGTCCTGGTTCTGACCTCCCAGGTCTGGGATCTCTGGAAGACGTTGTCCCTAAAGGGGACAGCCCCATTTTCCTTTCTGTAAAGACTGTGGTGGTGGTGGGGGGTGGTTAACAGGATGATCTGGGATCTCCCTTGCAGCTCTGAGAGTGTACCATTGGAGAGTGAAATTACACACCTTCATTTCTGTCTACTCCAATATTAAAGGCACCTATTATGAACTAACTTCACTGTGAGGAAAATAAAGAACAAATAAGATGTAGTGACTAGGAGGAAAGTTAAACTGAACTTGGGAGAAAGGGCAACAGACTCTAAATATATGGAGATACTTGGTGGAACATTCTAAAAATTGCATTTATCCAAAAGGACAATGTCAAAGGGTTGTAGGCCATTGTGTAGGCTTCCTGTCACTGGTGGAGATCTCACACATCTGGCTGGACCACCATATGATAATAGTATGATAATGGTGCTATTACAATATCGAACAATTGGGCAAAAGAGTATCTAAGACCAAATGCACACCTAATACATGGTCATAGAAAAGGATCAAAGATACAGGCAGCCAAATTGGAAGTCCCCATCTTCACTTCCCCTCTCCCAATTCCAATCCCTAAAAACAAGTGTAGTGGGTTTCCTTCCAAATTCCTTTCCAATATATTATCTTACCTATCATGTGTTCTGAAACTTCCATTACTCATGAACATACTTATATGGTAGTTCGCAACTTATTGCTTTTATTCTTTTTATCAGCTGTATAATGTTCCATAAACGACAAGGATGAGGATTATCACCACACATGCATTTTACACATACTGTCCTTTGCACATTCTTCCACCTAGTCTCTACTTTGCAAAATTTTCTCATTATTGGTTCAGATTAATTTTGTAAGCTTATTTATGGTATTGTTTTCTTAAAAATCCCTACCCAGCTTTAAGAATACACATGATCAAATCTGTCAGTGTTCTACCTTTTGACTTCTGAGTTTCATATGTTGCTTTAGAAAATCTTTATCATCTTGTCTTATTTAGCTATAGTCACAATAAAGTTGTATAACAAACCACCCCAAGATGTGGTGGCTTGAAATGTAATCATTTAGATATCTGTGGATTGATTATTAGCTGACCTACACTGAGTCTGGCTTTAAAGTGTAGTTTGGGTTCAGTTCTGCTCCATAGGACTGTCATTCTCCTTGGATCAGTGGGCTAGCTGGGGCAAGTTTTTTTCATGGCAATGGCAGACATACAAAATATTTCATGCCTTTGCTCATGTCACATCCACTAATATCCTATTGGAAAGCAAGTGTCATAGCCAAGCACAATGTTGAGGAGGGTGGAGAAGTATATTTAGATCACACAAGGGAAGGGAAGGGAATGAATATCACACCCCTAAATTTGTTTTTAAAAATCTCATTTTTTAGTTGTTTTACAGTTTTTTTAACTGTTCAAATCTTTATTTGTATTTAATTGCGTGTATGTGGGTATGCATGTGGACATTAGAGATCTAACATTAAACAAGGGAGTGATCCTAAGGTGTGGTCAAAAGTTGGGTGACTGTGCTATAGCAGGGGTCCCCAACCCACAGACCATAAACCAGTACCAGAACCAGACCACACAGCAGGAGGTGAGTGGCAGGCGAGTGAGTGAAGCTTCATCTGTATTTATAGCTGCTCCCCAGCACTTGCATTACTGCCTGAGCCCCCTCTCCTGTGAGATCATCAGCAGCATTAGATTCTCATAGGTGCACGAACCCTACTGTGAACTGCACATGCGAGGGATCTAGGTTGCGCACTCCTTTTGAGAATCTAATGCCTGATGATGTGAGGTGGAGCTGAGGCAGTGATGCTAGCACTGGGGAGTAGCTGTAGATACAGATTATCATTAGCGGAGAGGTTTGACTGCACAGAGACCATCAATTGCTTGCAGACTCATATCAAAGCCCTATCAGTGAGTGGCAAGTGACAGTTAAGCTGCATCTTATGGAGTAGACTGGACATAGGCAACACACTTCGGGTGTCACTGTCTGCTAGCACCCCCAGATGGGACCAACTAGTTGCAGGAAAACAAGCTCAGGGCACCCACTGATTCTGCATTATGGTGAGTTGTATAATTATTTCATTATATATTACAATGTAATAATAATAGAAATAAAGTGCACAATAAATGTAATGTGCTTGAATCATCCCGAAACCATCCTCCCCCACCCTGGTCCATGGTTTCGTCTTCCACGAAACCGGTCTCTGGTGCCAAAAAGGTTGGGGACTGCTGTGCTATAGCATGGGGAGTGCCAGTTATGGAGAATGACAGAATCACCAGACCTCCACTTTCCAAACTGGAAGGCTTATGCCTCCCAAAGGAGGGATTTTTGTTGTTGTTGTAGTTTTTAGAATTTTATCTTAGTAAGACTTCTATGTCTTGCTTAAAATGAGAAATTAACTGTAAATGGACTATAAAGTATGTATGTTATAATAATTAGAGCTACCAGTAAAAAACATATGAAATAAAAGAGTTTTAAAAAAAAGAATTTTATCTGAGTTAGAGAGTCAATCACAGAATATATGATGTGGGTCTAGGTCTCAGAGAGCTTGTCCAAGAGAAGAATCTGTATCAGATTGGTTTCAGGGTTTTGGTTGATGATGGAGAATTCTACTCAGGCTTTAGCCCCATCAAAATACAACCATTTTCGGGCTTCCCGGGTGCCGCAGTGGTTAAGAATCCACCTGCCAATGCAGGGGACACGGGTTTGAGCCCTGGTCCGGGAAGATCCCACATGCCGCGGGGCAACTGGGCCTGTGAGCCACAACTACTGAGCCTGTGTATCTGGAGCCTGTGCTCCGCAACAAGAGAGGCTGCGACAGCGAGAGGCCCGCGTACTGCGATGAAGAGTGGCCCCCGCTCGCCACAACTAGAGAAAGCCCTCGCGCAGAAATGAAGACCCAACACAGCCAAAAAAATATATATATATATATATATATATATATATATATATATATATATATATATATATATAAATACAACCATTTTCACAGAAAGCCCACGGGAGACAGTGCTAATCGACTTGGGTAGTTTCTGTTTCAAAAACTGGAAATATAAAAGCAATAAAGAGACACCTACAGACTGTGGTGCAATTTTCCTCTTTGCGTTTGTCCTGGGAAGGGTGACTCTCTGCCCCACCTCCTCTCCCACGCCAGACCTTAGGAAGTAAGGGACTGCCAAATGTCTGCGAGCAGGACGGAACTGTCATATGCAGCTCCTCAGGCAGGTAGGAATTTGACTCTTCTTCAAACCCATAAGCGTGAAATAGTTGCTGGACACCTACTTACTGCAGAAGCTGAGCACTGCCAGGATGAAGGGTGTGGGAGTGGAGACGACCAGGGCAGGGCTAGCTTCTCTTCTGCCATACTGAACTATTCTGCTTGGCCTCAAACTTGCATACTTCCCTTAGCAAGACACAAGTCCCTCAGTTAACCAAATCCACCATCCTCAGGATGCTGTTTAGCACAGGTCTTTGGGATTTTACCCTGTACTGAGAGTGATCAAGTATCCCTTTGTTTTAGGCACTGAATCCTATGGAAGATGACTCTGCTTTGCTGCTGTGCCCTGCAGATTGCTATCCAATTTAAGAGCTCTCCTCAACCACTGGCCCATCACCAGAGTGATGGCAGCCCCAGAAGTCTAAGAAATCAACCACAGCCGCCTGCTAACTTGGATTATTGCTAGGGTTTACTCTATTTATACAACACGATAACTGTTTGTGGCAGAAACCTAACAAAATGGTAACAGGATATCCTGGCTCTTACCTCCAGTCTTACCTCTTACAGACTTGGTTTCCACACTTTTCTCTAGTGATTTTATGTGTCCTGTTTCTGTTCAGTGCCTCCATACCGAAGTCAGACCTAGCAAGAAATCTTCCTGGGACATTACCATCTATTTCTCTTCTTTATATAGCTTATCTTTGGGGAAATTCAGGAAGATTGCAGGAATAAGACATATTGATATCTGAGATTTTGTGAGGTTGAGCTCTTCAGCCTCCAAGGCTGAAAGAGTTTAGGCAATTACTTCCAAAGCTGTGTGCCCGACCTCTTATCTGCTCTGTACAGCCTGGTACTTTCCCATCATATACAGTATTCTCTTCCAGAAAAGCTCTCTCAAATGTAATCTCCATCTTCTTCCATATCTCTAAATCTAAAAGATTTAGAGATCTTGCCAGTGCCCCTTGGATTTAGAGATCTTGCCAGTGCCCCTTGGATACTGGCATCTTGGGCAACTTCCTACAGATTTAGTCCCCTCTCTGCTTGAGGTGGGAACTTGCGGCCTCATTACATAACTTCTACTGTTTCAGCATCTTCCTGAAGGCTCACAAGGAGCCATGCGATTAGGAGTGCGGGGGACAGGGAAGTAAGACAACAATGTGTGAGTTTTCTCCGTGCCCCTGGCTGGGAGAGGAGCCCCTCAGCACGGAGAGCTGAGCACATGCAGTGTACAGTGCAGCACCATTGCCAATTGGTTCCCTTTATTAAAAACAGTAAGGGATCTAATACTTTTCAGTTGACTGTAGAAGTACTTAACTGTGACACTTCATAAACACACTAACATCAGCTGAAATAAGAGAAGCAAAGGATTATTTCTAGCTTACCAACTGGCTGTCTTTGGAATTGTGAAGTTATCAATAAAGGCACTGCCTTAATATTCTGTCTTCTGGATTCCATTTAAATCATCTTTCTCCTACCCACAATCATTTGCTTGGATGGAGCATTGATCAGGATTCTTTTAGTTGCAAGTGACAGAAACCTAATCCCCTTTTCTTGAGCAGAAAAGACAATTTAAGTGGGGTTAGACTCAGAGACTTAGGGCCTTCCCCAACGTCATCAGCATTTTTCTGACCTCTCTCTGCCAACTCCTCCCTCCCCCTTGAATTGGCTCAGCTTCCCTTTGAGTCGGTCCTATTCTTTCCTATGATGACTTGGTTTCCTCCATGCGCCCAGGGATGGTGGCAGAGTGGCGGCTGACGTGGCTACAGACAGTTGCCGGCTTGTATCACCTCCACTTAACACTAGAAACAAAGAGAAAGGTTATCTCTCCCTCGAGATTGAACACAGTATCCCAGGGAAAGTTCCTAAATTGCCTTGCTTGAGACGGGCTCTTATTTTTCAAATGGCTAGCTTACAGCTCTAGGTGGATATTTGTCTGGGATGCTTTTACAAGTGCCAGTACCTGAGTCCTATGCCCAGATATTCTGATTCAATAGGTCCAGGTGGGGTCTGGACATCAGTATTTTTAATAGCTTCCTGCAAGTGATTCTAATGAGTAGCCAAGCTTGAGTACAACTGCTTTAGATTCATTCATTTATTCCTCAAAAGAATTTTTTTTCTCAAGTACCTATTCAGTGCCAGGCAGTATATTAGGTGCTGGTAGAGTAGTGAACAGGACAGATAAAGGCATTCTCATGAAGCTCACACTCTATAGGGGAAGACAGGCAAGAAAAGCACAAATAGATAAATAAACGGTGCTAATAAATAAATACTATTGATAGAATAAAAACAGGACCAAAGTACGTGTGATGGGAAGGAGCCAACCATACACAGCTCAGAGGGAAGAGCATTCAAGGAACAGGGAACAGCCAGTGCAAAGGTCGAGAGGCAGGAACAAACCTGACCTGTTCCAGAAAGAGAAAGGACAATGCGGCTGCAAAATGGTGAATGAAGAAAAGAGGGACATGGGATGAGGTCAGGGAGACCAGCAGAAGCTAGTTGTCATGGAGCTTTGTAAACTAGGCCAGAGATACGTATTTTATTCTATAATCGATAGAATGTGAAGAGATATGGAGGAATGATGGTCCCTGATCTGTATTTTCAAATTTATTCTGCCTGCTATTTAGAGAAAGGACTAGACGGGTCAAGAAAAGAAACAGGTAGATCAAGTAGCAGACAAATGCAACTGTCCAGGTGAGAAATGATGTTGGCTTGGCCTACATTGGTTTTGGGGAGAAGTGAGTGAATGCAGGCTAAGGTTCTGAGATTGAATTGACAGGCTACCAGAATGTAAGCCTCTTAGTTTTTCCCATCACATCCTCAGTATCTAGGGTGGGGAATCGGGGATAATGCACTAGAGCCAATAGGTGCTTAAGAAATCTTTGTTGAATTAATGAAACCAGAATCCAGAGGCAAGAAGATGGAGGAGAAGGGATGGAAATACAACTCTGAACTTGCAGAACCAGAGAACAGACCTCTCTAATGGACCCCAGAGGCTAGCACGGTGCTTCCCGCATGAACGAGTAGTTGGGGACACAAATGTTGCTGGAGGAAAGTCAATTTAGTGACCCCAAAACCTGTGTAGGAAACAAAAATACACACTGGGTAGAGGCAGAGAGGGCTCTCAGCTCTGCTCCGACATGGGAAGACACTGCATTACTATCATGGTAAAGAGCGGTTTAACAGCTGAACTAGTGCTAGTATAACTAGTACAGCCCCCAAAGAGCAACTGAATATTAGCCGGTAAAAGTTAGGAGGGGATATATACCCCGGGACCCAGCAATCCTAGCCTTATTGTGTTTTTCAGAGAAATTCTTGCGTAGGTCCATAGAAACCTGAACAAGTATTCCTGTCATGACATTGTTTAGAGTGGAGTAAAGGCAGGCTAAGAGTCCATCAGTGGAGGAGTGAACCATGAAGCAGAAGCAAACCGTGGACTAACACGCAGTTGTTAGTAGCATCAAACTCAGTGTGTCCAGAACAATGTGGAAGGCCTTAAAAACATAGTGTCAAGTGAAAAATGTAAGAACAATACCGTAGATAGAACATAGAAAAATACCATATGTGCCAATTAAAGACATACACACGATGGCCCACTTAAAAGGAAACACGCATATTTCAGGGCATGTATCAAATACATTAGTGTAGCTGCTGACGAGGACAAGAAATGGGAGTAGGACTGGGAATTGTGGTAGACGGAATAACGCTCCCACCTCCACCCTCAAAGATAGCCACGTCCGAATCCCCAGAACCTGTGAATCTGTTTTGTTACGTGACAAGGGGAATTAAGGTTGCAGGTGGAATTAATATTGCTAATCAACAGATAGGAAGATTATCCTGGATTATCCAGATGGGCCCAATGTAACCACAAAGGTCTTTAAAAGTGGAAGAGGGAGGCAGGAGAGTTAGAGGGAGATGTGACTATTTAAGAAAAATGACACCGTAAGAAGAACCAGGTCTGAAGTTGTTGGCTTTGAAGATGGAGAGAGGGGACCGTGAGCTGAGGAAAGTGGGAGGCCTCTAGAAGCTGGAAAAGGCAAGGAAACTGCTTCTCTCCTAGAGCCTCCAGAAGGGAATGCACCCTGCCAAGACCTTCACCTTAACCCAGGGAGATCCAAATAAGACTTCGGGTCTACAGAACTCTAAAATAATAATTTGTGTTGTTTTAAGCCACTGAGTTTGCAGCTATGTGTTATAGCATCGTTAGGAAACTAACCAGGGATAAAGGGACTTGTGTGGACTGATGATGACAGCCAGCATGCTATGAACCGAGAGTCTGAATAACTCCACCCTCCTCACCCAAGATCCCTTTAACAATGTTAAAGTTGAAGGGAAAGAAGAATAAAAGAAACCTCCTCAAAAAATAACCGCAGATGCGATGAAAACTAGCAGATCTGAGAATAAGCGCTCATCAGGTCCCAAAGGCTGAACTAGAACCTTACAGGCACAAATTTATCTTTGGTTCCTGGAGGACAGGGTACTGTGACTGATCAATCGGGCTCAGGGGTGAGGGTGATTATTATTATTCCATGAAACCTGTCCATCCCCCTCCGGTGAACATCACTGTTCACCTCTTTAAACTTTCCTAATCTCTTCTCTTCCTCCACCCCCACCCCAGCCCCTGTCCCCTGGACCACACTCAGCAGTGGACATGGTGCTTGGGACATAGCAGATCTGGTGTGTGTGGAGCTGAGCCCTGCTGAAGCTGAAGGAAGCTCTTGACTACTACGTTGCCCACTACATCCCAAAGCTTTTACAGTAGTGGGACCATTCATAAAAGAGCCCTGGGACTTCATGAGCTATTTATTCTAAACAACTTAGAGCAACCCTGGGGCCCCAGTGTGATGTTTGCATGTCTAATTTCCGTGAGCTATTGATAAGAGCCCACTCCAACCAGCTAGTTGTCAGCCTTGACTCCAAGGGCCTGGAAAATGTACTATTTGCAATTACTTGAAAAGAAACTAATTAACTTTAAGGAGGAAACCATAGGTAGAAATGACTGAAATCAGCTGTTCAACTGTGCTTGGCAAAAAATTAAAAGGAGTAGGCGATTGTACCTCACATTTACTTCATTTGAAGGGAGAGTAGGAGGTCGGGTGTCTTGCAGAGGGGATAGAAAGTGGCATATTCTCCGTAGGGAGGGGCTCTGAGCAGAAGCGGTGTTAGCAGACCTGCTGAGCAGCTAAGAGGTTAAGATGTGACCTTGAAAGCTACATTTGGACTTCTTTCAGTGACAGCAAAGTATTTAAAAGAGGGAGTGATGATCAAGTCGGGAGTTTAGAAATGTGTGTTGATCTTCAATCTAAGTTCTAGGTTTTCACACGTGGTAAATAAATTCTGTGTTTTCCTTCAGAAGTGGCCATTCTGAGTCATTTCTCAAAACAGAGTTAAAAACAATATATTATAGTTTCTCACAGCTCAGCACTCTGCCTGGTATATAGCAGGTTGTGGTGAAATGAAGGGACAGCACCCTGGCCATGGTCTGGAGGCTACCTTGAATGTCGGAGGAAGTGATGTCCCCATGGGAGCATATTGCAACAATTCAGAAAGAGGCAACAGCAGCATGGGAAAGAAAAGATGCTTCCTGATGTGAATCAGAGCAATGACCAATATCCTCACTATTTACAATAATCATAATACAGTTGTACATTTATCGAGTGCTTGCTACGTCCTATACCGTACGTGTGTTCACTACTGTTATTTTCATTTTGTTTTTTTTTAACATCTTTATTGGAGTATAATTGCTTTGCAATGGTGTGTTAGTTTCTGCTTTATAACAAAGTGAATCAGCTATACATATACATATATCCCCATATCTCCTCCCTCTTGCGTCTCCCTCCCACCCTCCCTATCCTACCTCTCTAAGTGGTCACAAAGCGCCGAGCTGATCTCCCTGTGCTATGCGGTTGCTTTCCACTAGCTATCTATTTTACATTGGGTAGTGTATGTATGTCCATGCCCCTCTCTCACTTCATTCCAGCTTACCCTTCCCACTCCCCATGTCCTCAAGTCCATTCTCTACGTCTGCATCTATATTCATGTCCTGCCCGTAGGTTCTTCAGAACCTTTTTTTTTTTAAGATTCCATATATATGTGTTAGCATACGGTATTTGTTTTTCTCTTTCTGACTGTCTCTAGATCCATCCATCTCACTACAAATAACTCAATTTCATTTCTTTTTATGGCTGAGTAATATTCCATTGTATATATGTGCCACATCTTCTTTATCCATTCATCTGTCGATGGACACTTAGGTTGCTTCCATGTCCTGGCTATTATAAACAGAGCTGAAATGAACATTGTCGTACATGACTCATTTTGAATTATGGTTTTCTCAGGGTATATGCCCAGTAGTGGGATTGCTGGGTCCTATGGTAGTTCTATTTTCCATTTTTTAAGGAACCTCCATACTCTTCTCCATAGTGGCTGTATCAATTTACATTCCCACCAAAAGTGCAAGAGGGTTCCCTTTTCTCCACACCCTCGCCAGCATTTGTTTGTAGTTTTGATGACAGCCATTCTGACTGGTGTGAGGTGATACCTCATTGTAGTTTTGATTTGCATTTCTCTAATGATAGTGATGTTGAGCATTCTTTCCTGTGTTTGTTGGCAATCTGTATATCTTCTTTGGAGAAATGTCTATTTAGGTCTTCTGCCCATTTTTTGATTGGGTTGTTTTTTTGATATTGAGCTGCATGAGCTGCTTGTAAATTTTGGAGATTAATCCTTTGTCAGTTGCTTCATTTGCAAATATTTGCTCTCATTCTGAGGGTTGTCTTTTCACCTTGGTTATGGTTTCCTTTGCTGTGCAAAAGCTTTTAAGTTTCATTAGGTCCCATTTGTTTTTATTTCCATTTCCCTAGGAGGTGGGTCAAAAAGGATCTTGCTGTGATTTATGTCATAGAGTGTTCTGCCTATGTTTTCCTCTAAGAGTTTTATAGTGTCTGGCCTTATATTTAGGTCTTTAATCCATTCTGAGTTTATTTTTGTGTACGGTGTTAAGGAGTGTTCTAATTTCATTCTGTTACATGTAGCTGTCCAGTTTTCTCAGCACCACCTATTGAAGAGTCTGTATTTTCTCCACTGTGTATTCTTGCCTCCCTTATCAAAAATAAGGTGACCATATGTGCATGGGTTTATCTCTGGGCTTTCTATCCTGTTCCATTGATATCTATTTCTATTTTTGTGCCAGTACCATACTGTCTTGATTACTGTAGCTTTGTAGTATAGTCTGAAGTCTGGGAGCCTGATTCATTTTGTTCTTTTTTTTTAAAAATTAATTAACTAATTTATTTATTTTTGGCTGTGTTGGGTCTTCGTTTCTCTGCGAGGGCTTTCTCTAGTTGCGGCAAGCGGGGGCCCACTCTTCATCGTGATGTGCGGGCCTCTCATTATCACGGCCTCTCTTGTTGCGGAGCACAGTCTCCAGATGCGCAGGCTCAGTAGTTGTGGCTCACGGGCCTAGTTGTCCCGTAGCATGTGGGATCTTCCCGGACCAGGGCTCGAACCCATGTCCCCTGCATTGGCAGGCAGATTCTCAACCACTGCCACCAGGGAAGCCCCGTTTTGTTCTTAAGGAAACTAAAATGCAATTCCTTGCCCAGAGTTCCACAGGTAGTTAGTGGTAAGGTGAGTGTTCTGAACACAGAAAAAGTCCCTGAGGAAAGGATGTGGAGATTAGTAATTCATTTGGGGGGGGATTCCAGGAAATAACCAGCAAAGATGCGAAACATAAAATAGGGCGTAGAAAGAAGACGATACAAGTTGTTATACTTTATTTATTATGGGGGGCCCTGGAGATCAGTCCTGTGGGGTAATTCTGGGTGACAGAATAGAACATTTCCAGAGTGATTATTCCAGTGAAGGGGCAAGGATGTTTGGGCAGGTATCAACAGACTCCTCGTCCGTCGTTGTTTAACGCTGCTTTGGGGACATGAACTCTACCCTTCCTGCTTGTCTGAGCTCAGGCTGGTCATGCTCTGTAGGTGCCTGCTGCAGCAGACTTCAGGGCTGGAGAGAGAACCAAGAAAGGTGAGCCGGCCAGCTTCTGGGACAGTCCCAGTTTGTGCCATTTATCTGGGAATAATTATGAATATTCCCCCTTTTGCTCTCATAGTTGTCCTGCTATGGATGATTTATATGGCCACACCTGTAAGGGAAGAAACAGATGCAAATTCTGACATATGTGGCCCCAGAGCCTGTGCTTCTGCCTCCTTCTGTTCTCTTCAAGTGCAACTGTGGCTTTCCTTAGCAAGGATGGAATGCTAGGCCCGGGTGAGATGCAGGCTCTGGCCAGCCACACTTCTGCTCCCCAGAACCTAGAGCATTTCTCCAGGTAGGTCCTGGACCACGGCACCAGAATCACATATGATGGTGC
The DNA here is from genome assembly GCF_949774975.1 of Lagenorhynchus albirostris. Lineage (NCBI taxonomy): Eukaryota > Metazoa > Chordata > Mammalia > Artiodactyla > Delphinidae > Lagenorhynchus > Lagenorhynchus albirostris. Next base: position 39,969,171 of record NC_083103.1, read on the forward strand.
TTATTAACACCCAGGTTCTGAGTCTCGTCCCTAATCTACTGAATCAGAATCTCTGGGGCTTGGGCCTGATGGCCTGTGTGTTTAGTATTCTCCTTGTCTAATCTGCACAGTCAAGTTTGAAAACTACAGGCCTAGCAAAGGGAGACAGGGAGTTTTAACATTTTCTGAGAAACAGAAAACTGCGGTGATTAACAGCAGGGCCTCTGAGCTGGCCTGCCTGGCCCAAATCTCAGCGCCGTCACTCATGGCCAAGTGATTCCGAGCACGTTACTGAACTCCTGTGTTCCTGGCTGGAAAAACAGGATAATAATAGCATCTGCTTTATCGGGGCTATTATGAGGATTAGACAAGTTGATCCATATAAAGCCCTCAGAACAGTGCTGGGCACGTAGCAAACACTTGAAATGCTAGTTAGTGTTATTACTGACTTTTAGTGTTATGCCAGAGATCTTACCTAGGCTGTGACATTAATCCTCAGAACAACCACACAAGGAAGGTATTATTAAGGATTTGGGGCAAATAATTTTTCTGAGGCTTGGAGGTTAAAGGACAAACTAAGGGGTAGTAGGTGGTGGGATTTCATCCCAGATCTGTTACATCTGCCTCAAAAGTCCCAGCTCTCTGGGACTGACATCAAGCTGTCCTTGGCGGGCTCATTCCCCACCTCCACAGGGGCATCCTGGTTTTCACCCCAGCCCTTGGGTCCACCAAGGACTCCTGGGCATGGGAGGAGGGAGGCCAGCATATTGGTAGCATTTACCTGCTGCATCCCACCCGCTGAGGCTGGGCAGGAGCTGCTCTCTGGGATGTGGTTCGCAGCTAATGATCAGTGGGCTCCAGCTATAATGATGGGATTAGCTGCGCTTTAATCACTGTCTATTGTTTCAGCAGGGAGAGAATTTCACAGCTCATTGACTGCTCTGACTCCTAATCTACACGGAGGAAACAATGTTGCAGCTCATCAAATGCAATCAGCTGCTAATTGAAAGGAAATGGAATTTTACAATGACAGGCCACCTTTCAGTGCTCAGGATTTCTAAGCCTTCTCCCCACCCTCCTTTGCCAGCTCAGCCCTGGCAGGAGCACTTGACAACCTGCTACAGACTTCTCTGAGAACTGCATTTAGGACCTGGCCCATTTCTCCCCAGCCCCAGAGCAGCAGAAAAGGGAAGCAGAGTCCTCGCCAATTCCTAGGCTGTCCTTCAAGGCTCAGTGCAAAGGAAAAAGGCTGGGGTTGGGCATCCACAGACCTGAGTGCGTGTCCTGGCTCACCTTCCCCCCCACCCCCTGTACCTTGTGACTGTGTGACCTTGGGCATGTCCTCATTCCTCTCTGAGCCCCACTTTCCTTCTCTCTGAAATCAAGATTTGATGATTTCCAATGTTCTTATTAGCTCTGAGGATTCTGTTTGCCCTATTCTTGCTACTGTCCCCATCCAGTGGAGAACATCTAAATCAACAGCCTCTTTCTTGCCCAGATATCTATCTGCTTTTCCAAATGCTCCAGGGTGACTGCCTTAGATCTCCCTCAAAATTTGTCTTGATGATATTTTAATGGAACAGAAAGCAAATTTGGGAAATATCCTACTCAGTCTTATGATCAGACATCCCTCTCCCCATCCTGGATTCGTTCACTTCCTTGGACCAATATCAATCACAATTAATTCTAAAGACAGTCACATAGATTTTTCTGGGTTCTGTCTTTTTCCCATTGATATTCTGTGGAGACAAGACTTGGATGAGGGCTACCAGCCAGAAAGAGCATTGCTGCTTTTGACCCTGTCTCAAAGCTCCATTTTCAGCCAGCCTCTTCTCTGAGAACCGGACAAACTAGCATCTGCTCTGAGCTCTGGACTGTGTCATCCCATAATAACACTTGTTCTGTCCGGGAATGCGTCCGACACTCATGTAACCTCTCAGTGCCGTTTTCTCTTGGTTCCCATGGTCTGTGGGCTTGTCTAATGGGCTTATCACACAGACACTGGAATATCACCACTTTTCTTCAGGCAGATGAGTTATGGTATGTCTCAAAAAAAAAAAAGCACAATCAAAATATTTTTTTATTTGGCCAGGGCTCATTCTCAGTCCCATTTCCCTCCGTTTCAGGGCAAGGCTGTAGCAGGGTCTTAGGGTCTTAGTCTGACCTGTTGCTAGCAAGATGGGCTATAAACAAGGGGGAAAAAGACAGAAATGGGCTGGCTGTATCTCCCCTCCCACTACAGCAGGCTGGCAGGACACCTGGTGCAGGTGACTCCAGATGTCCTTCTGGAACCCTGGCTCCGGGGAAGGTTGGGGAGAGAAAGGACAATGGCTGGGGTCTGAGTTAGGACTGGGAAAGGGAGTGTGAAGGAAATTCTGGAGCTCAAGGGTCTGCACAGGAATGTGAATAGGACAGAAGCTGGAAGTGAGTCCAGGTTGGGGACAGAAATAGGATCACTCAGAAAGTTTCCAGATATAGGTTCACTGGTAAAGGGTCGGAGTTCATAAAGCCAATGTAGAGAGGAGAGAGAATGCCAAAGGTAAGAGTAAAATGTCCTAAGGAGGAGATTAAGAGCATGAGAGATGTCAGAGGGCAGTGAGAAGAAACTGCTTATGCTCAGAGGGCTTTTGTCACCAGCAACCGCTCAGCTGCCTGCCCATGCTGATAGAAAAGTTTGGTCTCATACAAGACCTGGGACTGGCTGCCTACCAGGGGTAGAGTGGGCACTAGGAAAAATTCCACTTGGTGGGCAGAATGTGGCAACCAGAGAGTAAGAAAATAGGCACCCTGTAGTATCCCAGAGATGTCGCTGGCATTTGGAGTCCTAACTCAGATCTCCATGACATTTTGACAGGTAGATGGGACAAGTGATGGGGATTCAGCAGCAGACCTTGTTCAGAGAGAGGCAGCCCTGGGGTGTCTAAGGATTTCTTAATAAAAGCTTTTATTTTAAAAAATGTATCAAGGGATCTTATCTTTTATAGGGCTTTTAATCTTTTCCTGTCTTGATCATAATTCTGTCAAGTGTAAAACTTAGCATTAAAACCTTGGTATTTTGACCAAGTTTGGGATGCACTGAATTTAGAACACTGTTGTTTAATCATTTTTTAAAATTTAATTGGAATATTTTGTGAGGCTACCACATTTTTTGAGATGAGATAAGGCCCCTGGATAAATTTCCACGTCTGCTTTCAGATTTGCTGTGCCTTTGTTTATTCAACAAACATGGATTAAGCATCTTTTACATGCTGGGTACACATCAGTGAAAAAAAGAGGCAAAAAATTCCCCTGCTCTCTGGAACTTACATGCTAGATCTAAAAAGTATTTATTTAAATTAGTTAATCTTCATTTTGCTTTATTTAATAAACCATTTAACATTTTTATTTTCTATTAAGGAATAAATGTATTTAAAGATATATAAAATTTTAGATGTCAATCTAAAGATGGTCAGGTAGGTACAGAGTGCTCAAAATCTTTTAGGGAGCACATTAAAACAAGTTTGAAAATGACTGTGGTAGTTTACCTGCCAGACAGAGCAGACATTCTCTCTGTTAATATGCATCTGCCAAATTGTTGCCTAACTTCTGCTCGGTCCTTCCTGATACTAAAGCATCACATTTCATTCCACGGAGCTCTGAGCAGGTAGAAAGTGCTTTAGTTAGAACTCTTGTTCTTTAACTTCCTCCAATGGCCTCTAGTTCTTCCCTCTGGCGTCACATGGAACCTTGCTACTCAAAGTGTAGTCCTCACCTACTAGCATCAGCGTCACCTGGAGGCTGGTTAGAAATGAGGAATCTCAGGCCCCACCCCATTCAAGCAGAATTAGAGTCTGAATCTCAACAAGTTTCCCAGATGATGTGTGTGTCCATTATAGTTTGAGAAGTATTCATATAGTGTATGTCTGCTCGTTATCTGTCTTTATTTCATAAAGAACAGCTTTTCAGCTATTCAAATAGCTACTTAGCTATTTGAAATTGATCTTTTTCTCTCCAGACACTTGAGGATGTGTTGAACCTCCAGGTGGAAAACAGCATCTACACACCTAAGGAGTTCCGGCATGAGTTAGGCTCAGACCAGGAGTGGGCACCAGGTTCCCCTCTAGCCGTGTGGGCTTCACCCCTGACCATCACTGGTTAGCTCTGAGGTCAGCTGTTGAAAAGAAAGGGCTCTGGTCTTTAAAGCCCACTGCACTATTTATGGAACAATGTACTTCGTATTTTAAATGATAGCCTCCCAAATAGACCGTCTAAATTTAGCAGAAGAGCATTCAGTTGTGTTGGCATAATAAACAACGCAGCTAGAATATAATGCAGAAACCAGGAAGTTGTTCAGGATCCAAGAGAGTTCTAGAGATCATCCCTCAGAGACCAGAGTTGATTACTCCTACCCTCTTACAGCTACTAACCAATTACCCTATTCTCTACTCCATGTAAATTTCATCTTTGTCTTGCTTGTAATTTCTGTTTATGCATGGCTTCTGATGTCTCATGGTGACCAAGGTGGCCTTTTCCTTGTGTCTTCTGCCTTCTATTCCTGCTATTAACTGACTATCTGTATCTCAAGTTCAGATAGAGAACATGGTTAGTTAGTTCATGACCAATGATAAACTTGTTTATCAGAGTTCTCCTGATGGAGCAGTTCATGAGGTACTTCCCAGTTTACAGAATGGCTGTCTTGGGTCTGCACCTTCCCTAGATTCAATCAGATCAAAGAATGGTGACTTATGAAGAAGGAGCTCCATAGACAGGGCTGTGTATGTATGTTAGGTCAATCAGTATGTTCTACAATTCATTTATTTGTTTTTCAAATATTTTCTAAGCATGTATTTTATCCCAGACATAGTACCCAGGATAAATACAAATGTGTATGTATAAGACATGGTTTCCTGTATTACAAAGTTCACAGTCTAGTGAGGGAGGAAAGCAAGCAGAGAAATACCTTTCATAGGAAAAATGCTGTAATAGATATTTATATAGGATGCTGTAGAGATGAAGGAGGAGAGATTAATTCTACTGAAGGTGATGAGTGAAGACATCACCTAAGTAACAATAAATGCATTAGGGACTAAGGATGAGGAGAAGATTTTAGGCAGTGAGTTGGGCAGGGTGTGCTTGGGGAGGAAGATAGCTATGCTGTCTTGGTGTGGCTAAGGTAAGTTAGGGAGTGCTGCACCAGAATGACTTAGCAGCGTAGGGCTAAGTCACTGAGGGCGTGATAGGCCTTGCTGAGGAGTTTGGCTAAATTCTGTGGAAGAAGGAGAAGACCCCTGAATGATTTTAGTAGGGGAATATGACAATTTATGTTTTGGAAAGAGACTACTTTGGTGGCAGAAGCAACAGTGGATTGGGGCTGGATGATAACAGAAGATGGAGGCCAGTTAGGAAGCTGTTGCACTGAATGAGAAAATGAGGGTCTAGGCAAAGAATGGCAAAATAAATGCCATACATGCCGCTAGCCTCCAACCCAGGTCCATGGCAGACATCATTAATCAATCATGGCACTCCCTCACCGAGTCCAGATGAAATCTCATACCTTACTCAATGAGCATACAAGGCTGACCTTACCAGTGAACCAATAGATGGAACCCCTTCATAAATTGGGTCTAGTCCAAGTTACTGATAGTGGAGATGGGGAGCAGAGGACAGAGGCTGCAAATGTTTATGAACCACCCCCCCAAACCTTCAAGAGTCTTCTCTTTAAGTTCTCCCAGTTACTGTTAGCCAGATGTGTGATCACATCCTTCACTGCAAATCACTTACAATTGAGTAGTGCTTTTCAGCTTACAATATAATTTTTGTATTTTAATTCTCACTCTAACCATGCAAGAAAGGCAGGGAAAGTTAAGTCCCACTTTCCTTTCTCTACTGCCTGAAAAACCGAGGCTTAGGGCATGTGCACTCCTTCAGCACTTTGTGTTCTGAGGGCACGTTCATCCCTTCAACAGGCATTGACTGAGCAACTATTATCTCCAACTTGCGCCACACAGAGGATATAGGTAAATGTGACTTGGTCTTAAGATTTCTTTTTATTGCCCCATGTTGGATTTATCTGAGTGTATTTATTTTATACCTTTTTCCAGATTATCAGTTCCCTGAGGGCAAAGTCTTTGGAAAATGTTACCTTTCCTAATCACAGCCTGGATGCTGCACAGGAGAACATCCCAAGAGACCAGGCGTGCGGCCTGGATTTGCCTAACCTTGGCTGGAACATCAGAGCTCAGGGATTCAGTTGCAGATCAGCCCAGAGGTCTGTTTCTGATCAGCCTGACAGCCATCTTTAATGCCTGCTAGTCATTTAACCTGGCAGAGAGTAAAGGCCTCTCCCCCAAATAGAGTGCAAAACCACAACCACAACCCGCAAGACCGTGAGACGTGCAAATCCAGCGATTATCCGATGGCAAGGACCAGAGTGTGCTGGGGGACAGTCTTTTCCAGATCCTCAAGTCCAGATTCACTTAGATCACATCACACCATCTCACAATGGACACAATGGGAGGGCTGACCTTCCAGCATCCAGCCCTGACAATTTCAGAACCCTGAGGATGACTTTGAACCTGAATGGTTCTTAGGTCTCAAATGATCAAATCGCTTGGGGATTCAGTAAGGTGGAGGAGCTGTGGGATTGGCTGGTGGTGATGTCACAGCCATACCAGCACAGCCTTCTTAGTGGCTGTCTGCCTCTTTGACTAGCCTTCACTCCATCTTGATTTATACATGATATTTTATAATAGCCAAAGCGACGCTCAAAGAAATTTCCTCATCCTCAGCCTCCTACCACCACCCCGGGCATGTAATAATGTCCCAGAAATACACGGCCTGTCATGTCTTATTACTTAAATATGGGCCTGAGAAGCTTCTCGATGCGACAGCATGATGTGAGTGCTACCCAGGAATGGCCTCAGGGAACACGGAGACAGAACATTATCATCTCACTGTTCTTAAGCAGAATTACTATCTCCCGGCATCATTCCAATTAAAGCTGAAACACATGGAGCCACGGCGCTCAGTACTCCTTTCTGGCGTGTTGGGGTAAAAACACAGTAAGGATGCGGACCCAGAAGTCCAGCTTTGTGCCTCGGGTCCGCTGCTTCCTGCCTGAGTGTCTTGAGAAAGTCACCTTTGGAGTTGCAGTTTCCTTTTCTCTAGAATGATGGGTAATGATACAACTTGCCAGGTGAGTTTTTGACAGGATCAAGTGACCCAATAGGTTTTAAAATGTAAAAACACTTTGTAAACTAGAGCTATGCAAATTTTAGTTAATAATAATTAAGATAGCAATGATAAATTTACATTCCTGTTGGGCTCAGTGAAACACCTGTTTTATAGGGAATGGTAATATCAACATTAAGTACACAACACTTTACAGTTTCACAGAGGACTTTGATATCTACTCTCTCCCATTTTGTTATCCTCCGTTTATAAAAGAGGCAGGTGTGTCTCACACAGTTCCATGAATTGCCCAAGTCACACAGGCAGTGCAGGGGTAGAGTGGAGTTTTAACTCGGGGTGTCTGAGCCCAACCCCACGCTATCCCTCATGTGCTCTTCACAAGTAAGAGTGGGAGCAATGGGGGCGGGGGTCATACCGGTGTGTGGAGGTGCAGGGAGAGGTAGGGACCAGACTGCCCATCTCCATCCCGGATAGCATGGGCCTGCTTCTTCTGAACTGGGGAATCTCTAGGCCAATTTATATGTAGACAACTGCTCTACCTGAAGCTCCTGTCCAAAGTGATTAAGTTTATTGGTCTTACTCTGCTTGGGTCCCTGGTCCCCTGTGCTATGGTAACTGTGCCACCTGAACTAATTTCACTACAGTGATCCTGCCTGCTGGTGTTCTGGTGCCGAAAAAAATTGTGTCAAGTGACCCTTTATGCTGAGGTGGTGCTGCCTTCCCGTCACTCTATGCTCAGGCAGCTGGGTCACCTTGTCCTTCTGCACTATGGTGTCTCTGGCTCTGTTCCTTTTGTTCTCAGGAATCCATGTGTTCTGGTCCTTCCAAGTCCATTTCTGGGGGGCCTGGGATCTTTCAGAGCTTAATCCTCCTGGGTATGGGTGATTCCTGAGTTCCCCTGGAAGCAGAGTCTGAGGCAGAGGCAGATGTATACAGGTAGTTTATTTGGGCAGGGAGGGCACTGGAGAAGGCCCTGAGGGAGGGAAACAGCATTGGAAGGAACGGCCATAGCAGTATGTGCTCAGGAACTGACCACTGCTGTGAGCGTCTGATGCTCATCCCACTGGGGCCTTTGGAGGAGCCTCAGAAAATGTGTCTTGGAACTAAAAACTTGGAGCACAGAGGAAAAGCATATTTTTCCATCAGCTTTTCTTTTCCATTGGTGGAGGGTGGTCCTCTGGTCATTTGCTTGCCTGCGGTTCCAGTGGTGTGTGCATATGGCTAGCAGGTTGCATGGCTGCCTCTCACCTCCATGTCAGAGAAGCCCCAGGGCAGGAAGAGGGAGGTGTGTGATGTGCAGAGATCAGGGAACCCCATTAGAATCTGTCACCATCCAAGTAGAATGCTGGAGGGGGCGCATGGCTGGGATAAGGTAACAAGTGGTGCACAAAGGGGTCCCAGCCCAGAATAGTATCATATGGTCCTTCCGGAATTTCGAGGCAAATACTCGACCAGAGCCCCTGTGTAGGCATCTGAACTGACCAATGTGAGGCCATCAGAGGGCACTGTCCCCTTGGCTGTACAGCCTCAGAGCCCTGGCCTAGAAAGAGTTTGCCTGGATTGATGCAGACTGAGAATGAGCTTTTGAATCCAGGGTGACCAGTTCTCTCTGTGACCTGAGTCTGATACCAGGAGTAGCACAAGCCATTCAGGGTCTAATAACATGATTATGACAAGACACAGCGCGGGGAGCAGAGAGGCACTCGGCAGCCTCAACAACGTGCTCCAGGCCTTGGCGAGGGCCACTCCTTCAAATGAAGGGGGGTGTTGAAAATGCAGTGCAGAAAGATTGATAATTATCTGAAACAAGCTTAAACATTTGGATTGCTCCAACCACCTTAAATCACTCTGCCATATTTATACTTGACTAGTGTTCTACATAACAACTTCCAAATCAAAGACTTTTGAAAATTTTCAATCACTGTGTTTTGAAGTGATTGAGAGCTCAGGGCGTGAGCAGTGTAGAAATAAGGCATATTAACATTATTAGTGTGACAAATTTCCTGAAGTAGTTACATTAAGAAATGAGCAAGGCCTTAGCCTCTGCAAAGGAGAGGGAGGGGCATGTATCTCTGCATTTGGTTTTGAAAGGATCTTAACTCTTTTGATGCTGAGGGGAAGTCAATGGTCTAAAAACTGCTAATTCCAAATGGATTGTATTGTCAGGAAGAGATCTCCTGTTCTTCCGAGGAGTGAAAGAGAGGAAGATAGGGAGGGAGAGAGGGAAGGAAAGAAATCATAAAAATAGCGAACTCTTGTACAGAACTTATTATGTGCCAGGTGCTATTCTAAGCACTTTACATGTATTAATAATCTACAGTTATTCATCCCACGATTAATCAATCCCATAAGGTAAATACTATTGTTATCCCATTTTACAAGATAGAGGGGCAGTTAAGTTCCTATATTTAGATAGTAAAAAAGCTGTAACATAAACCAGACTCACTCCAGAGTGCCTGCTTTTGAAAGTGGGAAGGAAATCATGTTTCTAGCTTTACAATGTTCCTGGGACATTTTCTCATTTAAACCTGTTAAGAATCTTCTGAGATTTTGCCTACTATTCCATAGATAAGGAAGCTGAGGCCCTGACAGATTGGCCAATCACATGGCTTGTGAGTGCCAAGTACAGAATTTTAATTCAGATATATCTTTCTGGCCTTCTAGTTCCCATTCTGGATTATTTCTTAAGGAGTGGGTAACACTTGATGTGCAGAAAGAACTAAATAATCATAATATTTACATGCTGAAGTTTAAAACTTCTATTCTTTCTATCCACTGATATCAGACAACCAGCAAACGGGGCTATGAAGCCAGAGAAAGCCAGTTATAGGAGCAGATCTGAGGCTGAGGCATCCAGGAGAAAGCAGATGGGACTGGGGGTCAGATTTGGTTCAGAACTGCGGATCTACTTGCTGGCTGTGTGGCCATGTACGAATAGAGCTTTCTGAGTTTCATTTGGAAAATGGGGAAAATAATGGTTCCCTTACAGGTTGATGTGAGTATGAATGAATAAAAATGTGTATGTAACATGCCTAGCACAATGCCTGGTATATAGTAGATGCTCAGTAAATATCAGATGCCAGACTGTCATGAAAATGGACACCCTGCCAACAATGATTATAATAATTTCAGGCTACCGTACAAAGAACATCCCACCAATAGTTATGGTTCTATCTCCCTGGAGAAGGTTTGAGTGAAATGTAAACTGTTGACAGACAAAATCTCAGGAGGCTCTTGCCTTGGGACTCAGATAAAGCCCCAGAAGGGTAAACTTTCCCCAGAGTTTCATAAAGTGAACACTCGGTCCCTTGCCATCAGTTCTGTCTGCTTCCGTATGCACCCCCAGAGTCACCCTCTCTCTGTTGGGGTGAGCAGGGAGAGGCAGAACAGAGAGCCTGCAGCTTCCTCCTTAGTTCTGAGATGTCCGTCGGGTGTAAGAAGAGAGGTTTCCTATCCCTGACCAATTTTGCTATTCTAAAAGGGTAACAGTGAGAATTCTTGACATTTGAGATCATCCACTTCTAGAAAACCCGGATTTTAAAAATACTAGATAACAACAATTAAAAAAAAAAGAAAAAAAATACTAGATAGAAGAAATACAAGATCTTTGTTTTCTCTACCTCATCCTTGCTCAAGGCAGCTGTAACATTAAACAAACTTAAATTTTAACAGAACTATTGTTACTTTACCTATACTTTTTAATTTAAACCTTGCATTAGTCCTAACGAGTCGGAATTTTACTATCCTTGTTTTACAGATGATAAAACTACTGGGACAATTAAGCCTCATCCACATAGTCAGAGTGATTTAATTTAGGCAGATAATAGTTGCTCAATATTTTTTTTGGAATGTTTTGATGATTGATAAGCAGATTAATTCCAAACTGTGTTGCAGATTCCAAATCTATAAAATGAGAAAACTTGGATTAGGTGATCTCTTGTTCTCTTCCAACTCTTGCATTCTATAATCTCTACCAAGCTTAGGAAAAGGGAAAGAAGAAAGAAAAGAAGAAACATTTTAAAAGCTTCAACTGTCTGCCAGATGGTATGTCAGGCATTTTACACTTAATCTTCACAAGAAACTTTATGAGAAGGGTATCAGTGTACCCTTTGAACAGAAGAAGGAATGAAGATTAACAAGTTGAGTTGCCCAAGACCGTGAAGCTTGCAGTCAGCAGATCTGGAGCTCCAATCCTCTGAGCACAGAGCCTGCAAACTTTTCTGTACTGTAAAGCCAAATGGGCTCTCCAATAATGCCTGTCCTGCAAAGACCATATGCTTCAGAGACTGTATCTGTCCTGCTTTTCTATGAGCCCCCAGTAGCTATACTGGGTTTGGGAAACTTGAGGGCCCTCATTGGGCTCAGCAGCCTCATCATATAAGGATAAAATCTCAAGCTCTGCCAGAGACAATCATGTGTTGGTGAATACTGGCATATGTGGTCAGGTTCTCTGGAGTTAGTGCCGAGGACTTCCCCTCCCAGTAGTTACACTAGCCACCTCTAAAGTGAACAGTGCCTGCTGCAGCTGTTCAGTGCTACCTGCAACATCCTTCAAAAGACTTGGGAAATCTCTATTACAAGAACCATCTCCTGGGACTAAGTGCATGCTGAATGTCTGTCTTCCTTGACGGGCTCTAAGCCTCTTGAGGAAAAGGACTATGTTTTATTTATTACCCGTAAGTATTAGTTGTGTCAATTCACCTAACGATGGGTGAACTGACTAGCCCACCACACTTAACCACAGGTCCAGAGCTCACCGGGTTTCGCTAGTTTCTCTCTTTAGATTTTGGTGGTCTTTACTGGGTGGATCTGCAGTGGACCATGCCAAGTTGTGGATTTATGGAGATTTCTCACAATTTTGTGGGCTTTTTTTACCCCAAAGATTGATACGTTTGTCTTTCGGTGCACAGTGTCCTATAGGCTAGACCGAACGAAGAGAATGATACTGAAATAAGCTTTGGGCAGGGTAGCTAGGCTGTGGTTGACATTAATAAGAGGTCAGAGTTGTAAAGCACATCGTGGTGAGGGGCAGGGGAAAATTTGGGGGAGAGGAAAGAAAGGAAGAATCAGTATTGCCGCGGGTGGCCGGGATATTTGAGAGCTAGGAGGGTTGAAGAGCTTGGTTCAGTACCAAGCCTATGAGTAGATATTATGTCCCAAGGTACAGCTTTTACTTAGTATCTGCTCTGTGCAATGGGTCTGGGTGTGTCAAGGTAAGGTGGCATCAGTCTGGACACTCAGACAGTTATGAAAGGTGCTGTTCTGCCTATCTGCCATGACTTCTGCCCAATATTAGTGCAGTTGGCTGTATTCCAGTGACTGTAATGAGATTTTACGTTGGTTGTAGCTGTAAGTGCCCACACTTGCAGGGTTTGCTGGACTTTGATCAAGTTGTCCTGCATATCACTTATGACCAGGATTCTTGGAGTGAAAATGGGATGAAGAGGCATCCAGCAATCAATCCAGAGCCCCTGAAGCACACACATACCCCACCTAGCCCAGGGCAAATGAGATAATGAGTGTGAAAGTGCTTTGTAAACTATAAGGTGCTAAACCGATGTAAGGGTCTTGATGGTGAATATCACATGTGATTTAGACAGAAGTGCTGACATGGCCCATGGCACTTAAGTCCATTCCCTGCACTGAGACTGTGTGACTCCTTAGCACTGAAAATCCAAGACCAGGCCCCTGAACTACTAGCTGAGTCTAGAAATGCAGATGATTATTTAAATTCATCTTTGTTTCTTTTAAGTTTTGTGAGGAAGGCTGGCTGTGTAAGGGAGGAAATGCACAGGAGGAGTACTGCAAGGAAGGCAGCCCAAGGCCATTTGCAACCCTCTCTCCCTCTGCCGCATTTGTCATGGCTTCTGTCCTCTTCTTAGGCAAGCCTTTTCCTTGGCGAGCTTCCTGGGTTGACTTTTGTCGAACGTGGATGATTATTGGAGTACTGGATTCCTATAGCCCTGGACAGAGCCCAGAGCCTGCACTGCTGTTCTTGTTTGATCTCCCATTTAAGTTTCCGGAAGAAGCTGGCTGAACTGAGGATCAAAGATTTCTCCACTTGCTTCTTTTTTTCCCCTATGACAGCCTCAGTGCTCGCAGTTTAGCACAGCTGCAAATTAACTCCTCAGCTGATCAGCTGCTCAGAATCTCTCCCATCCTTGTGGAAAGGGCAGTTCAGATGAACCCACGGTTTCAGAGAAGGGGATTTTTACTTCAGTTTGAATGTACCTGCAAGTAAAGGTAATAGTTTGGGATAACAGTTTGGTTTTCTTCCATGCCAAGGGGCCTCACAGGGGAGCCTGCCTACTCTTGCCAAATGATTCTGTTTGCTGGACAGAACTCCTTATAAGGAGTTTTCCCATAAACACAAGGAACTTGGATGCTTCTATTGGAACATCTTGATTTCTGAAATGTTCAGACTGGAGACTTAAGTTTTCAATCATAACTTTGGTTCTCCATGGAGGAATCATATTACTGCACAAGGAACACATAACCAGAGAATCTTGTTTTCTGGTACCAATACTCTACTAATTGTGATACCTTTCTCCCCTCTGGGCCTTGGTCTCCTAAGCCAGGGCATCGTTCAGGAAAGAATGAATTCTCAACGGCTTACTATGTGTCTGGTGCTGTGTTGGTCTCTGTTCCCCAAAAGTTTGAAGTCTAAAGCTTTATTCCTCAGTCTTTAAAAGTGCTTGCAAGTCACCCAGGGATCATGTTAAAATGTGATTTTGGTTCAGTTGCTCTGGGATAGTGCCTGAACGTCTGTATTTCGAACAAGCTCCTGTGTGGTACTAATGATGCTGGTCCTCAGAATCCACTCTGAGTAGAAAGGGTCTACAGGAGGTAGTAAGCTAATGTAGGTTGAGAGAATTTCTAACAGATTTTAGCATCAGTTTAAATGGAAGTCTAATATGCAGCAGATAAATATGGACTTATTCTGGTTGAGGGAGGGCAGCACGGTGGAATCTTGAATATATCCAGCTCAGGCATCCTCCTTGGCCTCTGCGTCTAGCGTCATCCACTGATGAAGAAACACACAAGGCACCTCCACAGTACCACTGAGTCTACGCCAGGCACAGTTGGAAGCCCTGAGCGATGGGTGATCTCCAGATGTGCTTTTCACATTCTGTTGATGAGGATGATGTAGAGAGGTGTCACCTGCATTTTAAGGGCAGGAAGGAACATGGCCCCTGTGACGTTTAATTTTACACATCATCCTGGCTGGCCCACAGTACCCAGATATTTACTCAAACACCAATGTAGATGTCGCTGTGAAGGTAATTTTTAAGATAGACGAACATTGAAATCAGCCGACGTTGGGACTTCCCCGGCAGTCCAGCGGTTAAGACTTAGCCTTCCAATGCAGGGGGCTCATGTTCAATCCCTGGTCAGGGAGCTAAGATGCCACATGCCTCGCGGCCAAAAAAAACCAAACCATAACACAGAAGCAATATTGTAACAAATTCAATAAAGACTTTAAAAATGGTCCGCATCAAAAATATCTTAAAAAAACAAAATCAGCAGACGTTGAGTAAAGCAGATCACCTTCCATACTTTGGGTGGACCTTAAGAGAAAACAGAATGAGGTCCCTAGGGAAAAGGAAATGCTGCCTCCGAACTGCTTTCAAACTCAAGCTGAAACATCAGCTCCTCCCTGGGTCTCCAGCCTGCTCGCCCGCCCTACAGATTTTGGACTTGCCAGCTTCTATAATTGCGTAAGCCAATTTTTTAAAATAAATCCCTCTCTCTTTTCCTGTTTCTCTGGAGAACCCTAATTAAAACAACCCCCTCAAGCACAAAAGAGTTTACTGAAATAATATCTTCTCTTCTAGCTTATAATACCTGTGCCCATTTGAATCTCAAATGTGTGATTTATGGTCTATGAGGCTATGTGTGGCCCTCGTGGCTTGAACTTATGAAAGACTCACAACTGGCCCTCTGACTACACCTCCCTTTATTGTAGTGGAATCTGGAACATGGCCTAGGCCTGGACTCAGGACATCTGGGTTGCTGTCTTGACTACCGTGAATACACTATGACATGGGTAAGTTACTTCTCCCGACTGAACCATGGTTTCCTGTTTTACAAAATGATATGATGATATATGATAAATGATTTTCTGAAGAATAGTAAGATCCTTTGGAAAAAGATCTTCTACCACCAAATAATTCTGGAAAATGCTGCACGCAGCATCCCTTTCTTAGAGAGTCGCACTGAACATTTATTTCAAAGGCCCTGAAAAGTCCAGCAGTGAATAATTCTATTTATTTTTTTCTCAAGTTTATCTGATGCCCAAATGCTAACACTTACTAAATTTAATGGAGACATATTTAGGGACATGTAATACTGGATGGCTGTTTTAGTCCTCTTCAGTTACCAGATTATTTATTCTTTTCATGGGATTCAAAGATTCAAAGACAGAAGCCAAGAAAAAAATTGGTCAAAATCTTTTCCAGAATGCTTGAAGCGTGTCCTATTTTTACATCCTTAAAAGAAGAACATTAATATAACTTACCACATTGGGTTGTTGTAAGGATTACATTAAATAACGCATACAGAGCACTTAGCACAGAGCCTAGCACCTAGTAGACAGTGACTAATTTTTTTTTTTTTTTTTACATTGAGCCAAAAATGGTCATATTTGAAGAATTCAGTTCTAAGAGGAATTCAGGCATTCAATCCTTCAAACCAAACCTAAACCATTTTATGCTTGGATTATTTCACCCTGGGTGAAGGGCGACTTCCAGGCATTTGAAAGCTCTGACATCCCTCTGGCAATCCAGGAGCATTCTGGAGCCAAGATCCTAATGATTTAAGCATTAATAAAGCCAGAGATAGGTCATTCAATTTTCTTTTAAATGCAGATCATAAAAGAGGGAGGAATATTTGGGTCAAGATGTACTGAGGGTTTTACTGAATCTGAAGGCTTTGGAACTTGTTTGTAGCAGCTCACTCAATCCAGCCCCACACTGCATTTCCTCTACCCCAGTGCATGGAGGGGGTGGTATGTGAACCTTGGGCAATATCCTGCTTTCTTTCTGACTCTGAAGATGCTCTATGTTGTGCTTGCATAGCACTTTTGGTCTACCCAGGAATTCCACATCTATTTTCTTTCTTCAACATCTCAAAACCCACTGACTTAAGAAGGAAGGGTAGATCTTGCCTATTTAACAGATATGGAAACTAAGGTCCAGAAAGTGATGTGATTTGTTCAAAGTCCCAGACAGATTTGGCCGGAGAGCCTAGACTAAAGATATTGCCTCCTGACCCCAGCTGGACTTCACACCTGCATAGGTAATTCACTGTAGCAGGGACACAGCCCTGGGATCTGAGCGGCTGGCGCGTAGGATGTAGCATATTGGTATGCAAGTTTGGTGGGCTCTGGCTGATCTTGCTGAGGGAACCCTTCAATCTGAATAACAATCAACAAGATTTTAAAGAAATTTGGGCCAATTTCCTGGAAGTCTATGATTAATCTAATTGCTGGGTTTTCCTCTGTTTTTGTCTCCCACTGTTAATTTCATTTATTTTTCTCTTTCTTCCCCCACACAGACTGCCTTGTCTCTATGTGTGGTTTTGTCACTGTTGTTATTTGTTCGTACATAGTTTATCATTGGCAATGCATTCAATGGGGTTGTTGTACTCTGTGTTTGGGGAAGGAGAATCTTTCAATAGAGACAACATCATGCAGCAGGAAGAAAAAGCACTGGGCTGAATTTCAGAGGCCCTTTTGCAAAGCCTAGCTTTGCAGATACCTGCTATGCCTCCCTGGCTCTTCAGATACCTGACAGTGGAAGAGACCTGATTCTCCTGGCCCCTCCCTCTGTTAAAGAATACCTGTGACTGCATAAAAAAACTTTAGGGGCTGTGCCATGCTTCCAGCTGTTATGAAGAAAGGAAGAGATTTTGGTCCAAATAATAGAAAATGCCTCCTTTCAATAAAGGAGTCCTGTTCTCTAGAGAACAAAGCAAAGAGACGGAGCAGTGGTGATGATATTGTCAGAAGCAAATGGACAAAGGCATTCCAGTACTTGGATTAAGACAGAGGTTAGGGAATGAGGTGAAAAGAGATAAGAAGAGTAAAGGAAAAAGTTACCACTGCTGGCCATGGCTGCCCATGTTAGAACCAGAGGTGGTCAGAGTGGCCTGGGGGGAGATGGGGCCATTCAACCAGGTGAATGGAGAGTGAAGCCAATTTTCTGCCACCTGTTTCTGCTACCTTGGACGTACCCAGCTGGAAAGTGCAACCAGTTGCTGACTCATAGACACAGGAGAGCAGAGATTAGAGACTGGTTTGGCAAAACAGCATCAGAAATGTTCAACTTCGTGGGTATAGCAGAGCGGCATTGCTGCTGAGAATGAGGCCCAAGGAGAGGAGAGTATGAACTTGGTTCTTGGGCCGCCTGTCACCCAGGAGACTCCTGCTGTCCCTCCCACAGCCTGCCACCTGTAGGCCCTATTCACACCCCATGGGGTTCCTGGAGAAATATGCCACGAGGACAACCAAGGTCTCTGGTTCTTTATTCAGCCTGACTTCTATTCGAGGATTAAAGAGGCCCTGCCCATGATTGTCTTTGAAGCCTAGAGATGTCCTTTCTCACCAACCACCTGCCAGGAAGCTGGAGATGCATGAAATACTTGGTAGGTAACCCAGAAGCTAATAATAATAATGGCCCTTAATATTAGGCCCTTAATGTATGCTAGGAACGAACCTGCCTTATTGTTCCTCACCTTCAGTCTTGTAATAAATATTTATTTTATAATAAGGACTGGCTACATAATTTGCAAGGCCCAGCCTGGTTCAAAATGAAAATACAGGCTCCTTGTTAAAAACTCATGAAGAATTTCAGGGTGGCGAGAGCAGAGCATTAAAGTGAGTGCAGGGCCCTTCTGAGCATGGGGCCTTTTGTGGATTCACAGGTCACATGCTCACGAAATTGGCCCTGTTTATAATTTTAACTAAGATATAGAGATGATAAGTAATTTCTCCAAAATGAAGTTAATAAGCTGAGGGTCTATCTAACTGCAGAACCTGAACTCTTGACCGCTCTGCTAAATTATCTCAAGCTAGATAGATGGTGAGTGGTGAATCCTCCAACCTTGCCAACACTCCCTGTTCTAGGCCCTTGCAAGAGGAGCTGGCTGATCCCACTCAAGGGGCCTCAGCCTGGTCGTGCTGTGAGCATGCTCGGGAGGCTCCAGGCATGGCCAGGGCTCCAGCCACTGGTGCTCATCACCCAGGCTTGCCCTCTGAGGCTCTAGAGGCAGCACCTGCTACTGGACCACATTGCCTCATTCTAGAAGCAAAAGTAGCTGCAAGCCCAATCAGCAGTAACAGCCATGAGCAAACATTTCAAGCAAACACCTTGAGATGGCTTGCTCAGCTGAACCACAGCCTCCCCCAGATCTGATGGGGAGGGGCCCTATCTCAACCAAACTCCCACATCCACACTCCACACTGTGCACCTGCTGGCCTCATTGGTTCTAACTGCTCGTTCTGTACCCGGAAAGACAATGACAGAGATTGTACAGGAGTCTTCTATTTGTTTCTCTGCGACTTCTTGTGCTGGAGTCCCAATTTCTCTACTACAATTTCTCCCAGGAGCCGAGAGCTCCCTATGCCTCCATATTTCAGAGCTGTTGAGATGTGGAAGGAGGCTGGGCTGTAAGCTATTTTCCCTCACTTCCCACCATCTGGGAGTTTGCACCTTCTCCTCAGAAGCACACAGGTGAAAGCTGTCACCAGAATCTCTGCTAACTGGACTCTGTGAGGTTGCCATTTGCGACACAGCGCACAGTCACAAATTGGACCAGGTGTAAAGGCAGGAGGCCATCTGGGCTTTTATCTGGAAGGGGAGGAAGATGTGGCAGTGGTGTGAGGTCATGGGGAGGATTAACCTGGTAATATTTTGGGCACTGAAGATACAGCAATGAAAATACTGAGGTAGCTCCCCCACTCTTAGAGTTCATGGTCTACCAGGCAATATGGACAGCAAATAAATAATTTTATAAATACTTAGTTATACTTGTGAGAAGTGATGGGAAAATACAAGATGATATGAGAGATGATATGAAAGAGATGGCCTGCTTTAGTCAGAGGGGTCAGGAAAGGTCTGAAGAGATGACATTTCAGCAGGAATAGAAGCTGGTCAGTAAATAGGGTGAGAGAAGTGGCTGGAGAGGGATCCTACCAGGAACAAAATTATTATATGATGTTTAACTCCCTCTGTACTTAGACTGTATTCTTCTAAGCGTGCACAATAATACAAATCAGAAAAATATTGTGCTTTACAGACTCATTAAAAACAACAAAAAAACAGTGACCCTAAGTTGGGAATGTGCCTGGTCCTTGCTTCAGTGCTGCCAGAGAGCGTCACCGGGAGAAATGCTGCTTCAGAGAGTGCCAGCTCAGTTGAGAGTGGGCAAGGAAAAGGCAGGAGGGTACAAAGAACAGGGAAGGGGGACTGCATTGAATGGGGCTGGAAGGACAGCAGAGCGAG
The DNA here is from genome assembly GCF_949774975.1 of Lagenorhynchus albirostris. Taxonomy (NCBI): domain Eukaryota; kingdom Metazoa; phylum Chordata; class Mammalia; order Artiodactyla; family Delphinidae; genus Lagenorhynchus; species Lagenorhynchus albirostris. The sequence goes on from NC_083103.1 coordinate 39,988,823, forward strand.
GGAGGCAGGGAAGAGACCCATGGGGAGGAATGAGAATGTTGAAGCCCCAGTTCCTGAGCCAGACCTTGGGGGCCAACTCTCACCTGGGGGAGAAGCAGCTATGCAGAGTTTTGGGACTTCACCAAAGGTACCCACACCCTCTGCAGCCCTTCCTCAGAAGCACACCCATTCCTTTTCTACGGGTATTATAACTCTGAAGGGTAGGTCAGCCATGATCAGAGTGGAGGCCACTCACTTTGAACCGTGCAGCCCTTTCAGTATTCTCACCTTGCATGAGGATAGGAGTGAATCTGCAGGAGTGGCATGGGGATTAAGGGACAGAATGCTTGCAGAGTGCCTAGCAGGGTGTTTAGCATTTAGGAACCAGTTAAGAGCATCTGCCCTTATTGTGGAGTGGAAAAAAAACAATCTTAGGAGTGAGAATGACCTAAGTGTCAAACCTGCTTGTCTCACTAGTTTTGTGATCTCAAGCTGATTGCGGAACCTTTCGTATTTCCACTTTCATCATCTATAAAATGGCGAGAGTAGGACTTCGTAATGGAAAGATCTATGGCACACAGTTAACAATCATCCCTTCCTCTTTCTTTCCTCTTAACTTTTTAATCGGTTTGTAAACTCAGCCCATCTCAACATTTGAGAGAATGAGGGTCTTTGTGCGAGTGGTTTGCCATCCTCTTGACATTCCTCCTAAAGGACCATGGATCCAGCCTGCAAGATGAAGAGTCCCCATGTCCACTGCCTGCAGTCTGCAAAGCCCATCCATATGCTTTGCAAACTGCAAATCTCAGAATGGTCTCATAAAGGGACTTGGAGATACGAGTTATCATCTGCATTGCACGGAGGAGAAAACAGAAGTTCTAAGAAGTCTATTTACTCCAAATTATTAAATTCTGTTTCAGACCCGATGCTGAACCCCATGCAAGAGAGCACACTCATTTACCAGCTGCAAAAAAAAAAAAACATCCACGAAGGGTCTTCTAAGAGCCTGGGGTGTACAGGCAGAAGAAAGTTAAATGAGGCTCCTTCACACAGTCTTTCGATAGGGACCAGTTTTGGGTAGATGTGGATTGCTGGAGGTGGTGAGTAAGGTGAAGGGGAGGAAGGGACGGGCCAGATTAAACTAGTTCATGTTCTGTAGCCCTCGACCTTCAGGAAAAACGGGGTCCCAGAGAGGGCCAGAAGGGCGAGGAGTGCCTATGGGGACAGGAAGATCCCAGAGTTTTCTGCCACAAGAAGTCAACTCAGGCCCTCAACACTCCTCCTGGCCCCTCCCTTCCCCCCTCAACAAGCGCCCTCCTGCCAGCTATTCCCGGCGGCGGGGGGCGGGCAGGGGGGCTGCTGCTCACCCTCCCACCTGGGCTGCGTCCACTCCTCCTCCGCTCCTGCCAGGGGCTGGAGTGCTGGTGGCCAGCTCCTCCAGCTCGCCTCTGTTGGCCTGAGTGCGTCCTAACCCGCTCTGGATATTAGAGCATTCTCTCGTTTGAAAGGCTCCTTTATTTTCAGTGCTAAATCAACAAAGCTGTTACTGTCATTTTCCATCAGACCGTCATCTTCCACGGATTCAAAATTACACTCAGCTGCAAACTATTGACACTCCTCTTAACAAAAAAATGGTTTTAATAAATCTTTACATTAGCCTATGAGATAAAAAAATCTTTACCATGAAATATACAAGTGTATAAGTGTTTTATGAAAGTTTTATTAACTTGACAAAAGAAAAATTGGCAGTGGACCATGAACATCCTGTACTCCTAACACGTGGTTATAAATTACATGTTCTTTCCAATAACATCTGAAAAAGAGACTGTAATTTAAATTTCAAAACCACTTGGCATACCTACTATATAGTGCTGACATGAAGTAAAAGGAGGAACTAGAGAGGCCCAGACAAAGAAGGGAAATATAAAGACATCCTTAGCTAAAAAGCTGCTGATGGGTACAATCCCCCTCCAGCTGGACAGGGATCAAGTACTTGCTTGTCATATCATTCAATGCACTGTTCATTCTGGGATTCTTCCTTTCAACAAAAAGAGAACTTAAGTGCTAGTAATCATCGCTTGCAGAACTTTATCTCCCAGATACCTTCTTTATGTCAGGATTTCTCAATGACCGCTGCACTGGCAGAGGGATCAAAGTTGTTATTAAACACAAATGCAATTCCCAGCCGTTGCAGGAGGTGGGAGCGGTGATGCTCCCTCCCTGGGATGTAAGCTACCATGGCCTTAATGCTTTTTCATTTTCTCTTAGACTTTGAAAAAAAGTTCCTATAGGGTCTGTCCAATGTGGGGATTGGGGACTAGCTTTTCTTTGCAAGTGAGTGCTGGAGTGTCAGGAATACTTTGAGAAGTTAAAGCCACCCAGTGGGATGGCTGGCTTTTGGAGAAGCCACAGGAAAGTGAGCTGATGGCAGGGGAACTGGCTGTCACCTACCAAGTTCATTCTTTGAGGAAAGTAGCTATCCACCAGGACCCCTGCAGCACTGAGCCTGCTTTCCAGCTAGTAACAGAGTAGTGTGGCGTAATTTGAAGTCATACAAACTTGGATTCAAGGTTCAGTTATGATAGTTACTAGCTTGTGTGATCCTGAGTGAGGTCCTTCCCCTGCCTCTTCTCTTGGAGTCACATTGAGAATGTCTGAATGTCTGAGGCAGTTTCCCCTGTTGCTCACCATTCACAGGCCTGAAGATGTGGCCTAGAGGTCATGCCTTCTAGATCTAAGAACTTAACATCTGTTGAAAATGGCCCATGAGAAGTGGAAACAGGGAGAGTGGCCCTCCATGGTGGTCCCTATAGGCATGATCTCCCAGGGCTTGAGATTTTGCAGCTCCATTCAAGGCCTTGAATCTTCCAGTTTGCCACTGACAAAAATCTCAGCCTCTAAGAATTGTCCCCAAGTTGGGGATGCCAGGCCAGACAGCCCAGCACTAGAAACTAGAAAACAAATGCTGGGAAGCCCTCTTAGTTGGGTGGTAGGTGGCATTGGGAAATCCAGCAGAGCTTCTAAGTAGAGAGCCAGGGCCCAGGTCTTGGAAGGAGCCCTTCAAATCATTTATTTCTATGGTAGAAAAATATGAATGGGCTTCCAGTCAGATGAGGGACATTCTTAGAGTTCTTTCAGAAACACTGGAGATGGGAGAACCACGCTAACACACCTGCCTCTTTGTCTTTCACCTTCATTTGTGTGGTTATTTTTGAATTTTATTTTCTTAGCTATTGGATTAGTTTATGAAATAAACTGAAGAAGAAAGCCTCACACTGGAATAATCTTGGAAAATTGACTATGTGGGGATCCAGAAGGCCCTGTGTCCCATTACAAGAGGGAAATATGTGCCCTTGATGGAAAAACACAAATTTTGACCAAGTAAATTACTTTCTCCCAGTTCAAAATAAGTGACGGTCCTTACAAAGTAGAACTTGCCCCCTTTCCAAATGTGTTGAAGGAAAATAACATGTGTCTTGGATGCAGAATTACAAGGATATCATGTTAATCTGCTGGGGTCTCATCACCCCCCGACGAGAAGGCAGACGGGTGATGGGGGTGCTCACAGTGCAGCGCCTGGGAGCAGCTGTGACTGCGTGGAGGTCATACTCCGGGACCAGGCAGGAGCCGGCAGTGGCCAGCCAGGGCTGCCCAAACTTCATTAAGTGTGGAAAATGCAGCCAGTGACAAGATGCAGAAGATCTGAGAATCGGTGCGAAAAGTTCATTCGGACTGACGGGAACTTGATTAGTTTTAAGCCTGGTGTGTTGCTACTGCCTCCCTGACTTAGTCTACAGAATATTAATGAATAGTTTGAGGAAAAGGAGAAGCACAGGAGACCTACCTGGGGATGCCACACATCCTTCTTAATGGCAAGAAAAGCAACCACAGCACGAGGACAACGTCACAGCGATGTGGAAAGAGCCTCACTTTTATTGAAGTCTCGCTATGTACCCAGGCACTGAGGTTAATATGCAGTATCTAATTTATTCCTCACAACAATCCCCTGAAGTAGTTATTGTGTTTCCTTAACTCCAGTTTGCAGATGAAAAACCCTCTGGCACAGAGAGGTAAAATGAGTTGTCCAAAGACACACAGCCTGAGGTTTGGACCCCATGTGATCTTTCATCTTCCATGGCCTGGTCAAGCTTGAACACCCAATATGTGTGCCCACATCTGGACCTTCACGGAAGTGCTCTCTGGCCCTGCCTGCCTTCTCCCATTCATCTCCAGATTTAACGAGGGTTGTCTGGAAGGCAGGAGGAGGTTGAGCACTGGTCTGGGGATGCCCTGAGGGCTTGGCATGTGTTGGGGCATCTGACCGGGTAGGAGCTGACACCAGGAGCTCCTCCTGATGTTGGGGAAATCCTGGCACAGGAGGCGGTCGCCCTCTCCTAGCTCTAACGGGAAGGCTGACCTAGCAGGTGGGTGGGACACAGAGACAGGGAAACCTAGCTGGTAATCTTAATCTGAGAGCCTGTCCAAGGGCAACACATAAGCCCTGCCACCAGCCAGCCAGCGCAGCAACAGGTGGGTGCGCGGGGAGGTCAGGATTTGGAGGGAGGAGTGGAACTCCTTGGCCTGGAATAGGCCTGACTAGGGCAAGAGAGGGCCCACATCCTGGATGGAGGCTGGTGTCAGGACAGATAATTGTCACAGAGCCTTCGGACTAAGCTCTAAGGCTGGTTCCCAGGGTTAGACCCAGATTACATGGTGTAGGGCTGTGATGCTGTGAGCACGGGGCCGTGGATCCCCATGGGGACAGAAAGTGAGCAATGGCAGAACTGCAGGAATGACTTGTTCCTAAATCTCCTTCTGCGAACAGGCTGTGCAGAGGGGGGAAGCATGCAAAGAAGATAACACTTATTAAGCACCTACTGTGTGCCAGGAGTTGCACAAACAATTTGATGTACATCATTTCATTCAACCCTTTCCACAGCCCAATGTCCCGGTGTATGGTCTGGAAAATGTAGATATGGCAGCTGGATGGGGACCGGGGACTGATACTTACTCAGTGGCAGCTAGTCTGTACCTACTGTTTTCCACACAATATCTTATTTATTTAACATATGTACATGTGTACATATATGATATACACATTCACTTCATTCTCTGAGAGCACTAGTATTCCTGTTCTGTAGATGAGGACGTGAAGACTGCAGGAGTTAAGGATTTTCTCAAGATCCTGCAGCTGATCAGCCGCAGACTCGGGATCTGAACTCAGCTGTTTCTGGCTCCAAAGTCAACGTGTCTTCCACCTCACTGGGCGGCAGATGGGAAGAGGAGCAACCTGGAAGAAGATCGCTCCTCTTCCCATAGTCACTTGCTCATTTTCAACACTTTTCCCTGCCCTCACCTTGGCACCTTAGGCCCCACGTCCTCCCTCTCCCCCATCTCTAGCCCACATCAGCCAGTAAGACTCCACAGCTCAGGTTAGGACAGAAAACCTTCAAGAACTGAAACCCAAGGACTCCCCTGGTGGCCCAGTGGTAAAGAATCCACCTTCCAGTGCAGGGGATGCGGGTTCAATCCCTGGTCAGGGAACTAAGATCCCACATGCCACGGGGCAACTAAGCCTGCACAGCACAACTACAGAGCCCACGCGCCACAACTAGAGAGAGAAAACTCGCACGCCACAAACAGAGAGAAGCCCGTGCGCTGCAGCGAAGAGCTCACGTCACAGCGAAAGATCCAGCATGCCTCAACTAAGACCAAACGCGACCAAAAAAAAAAAAAAAAAAGAACTGAAACCCAGGCAATAGCTCCTTTGTGTGTGTGTGAAGGGCTCAGGGCGTCAGGGCCCAGTTAGCAGCACGGACCTCCGCTCATCTTTCTTCTTGTGACTGGCCTCCATGTGGGGGAGGAGGTGGGGAGGATGTGGGATCAGGGCTTTCCCTGTTAAGAAGGCCACGAGGGGAGGAACATGAGCCAGAAGGCAGCCCATTTTGAGATGCAAAGCTCCAGTGTTAAACTCCCTCTTACTCTCCAACAGAGGTTTTCAATTTTCTGTTTTCAACATTAGATCTCACTCTTAAAATGAAATTCTACCTGGAAGCCCAACACATAAAGCACATCAAAGAGATGCTGTTTTTGTTGACTTGGGGGGTGGTGGTGTGGCCAGCACTGAGTCCCCCACCCTTGAACCACCTCCCAGGACCTCAGAGCTTCTTTGAAACCAGTTTTTAAATCAAAGATCTTTTCCAATACATAGATAATTAGTGCACAAGGACGCAAAAGCCCTAATTTTGTCAAATGCCTAGGTCCCTGGGGGAGTTACGTTAACCCTGTGTACCCTGGACACAGGCCATGCCTCTTCAAAGAATAAGGAAGAAAAGTGAACTCACGTTTACTGAGCACCTAGTAAGTACCAAGTGTTTTTTGTACGCTAGTCCTCTGAGGTAGGACTTTATCCCCACACCCCATTTCTCAGATGACTTAAAATCTAAAGTGTTAAGTGACATGGCCCAACATCATTTAATCAAGAAGTGGTCAGCACAGGAACTCCAAACCACACCCATTTATACAAAGGAATATGCTTGATGCCAAACCCATACTAAGTGGCATTTTATCTTACACAAGGATGCAGAAGGCACCTGGCATCTGCCAGGGCCTCAGAATCCTCCTCCTAGTGCCAGGGATACAACAGGGAAGAGATATGGGAAACCGTGGTGTCACGCAGAGAGCAGTGGAATGGGAGTCAAGAGACTGGCTCTGCCCTGATGTACCAGACAAGGGACCTCCCTGCTCAAGTTGCAGGGCTGGGCTAAGGACTGGGTAGGTAGGACAAGGATTTGGAGAACTGAAGCTTCCAAATGAGGAAATTTTGTAGGGTTGATCCTAAATAAGATCATTTGCTAAATCAGTTTCTAATGATTTAATATCATTCTATCTCAAAAAGTGCAGAGTTCTCCACAGATAAACTCTGTTAATGTACACCTCCTGTCAGCTACAGAAGCCAGTAGCAAGGAAACAGCCAGGGAGTCAGAGCCAAAAGCACTGTGATGGGTTTCTGGCCTCAGCGCTTGCTAGCTGTGAGACCTTGGGTAAATGACTAAACCTACCCTTTTTGATCCTAAGTTTCCTCCCTGTGAAAACCCTGTCTCATGGGACTGTTATAAAAATTAAAATATGCAAATGTGTACAAAGTGTCAAATGCATGTATACAAATAGTATGTATACAGTATGTATAAGCTACCTTCCTTGGCTTCTTCCTCCCTACTCTTTAAACAGAAAAATAAATCATTAAAATTAAATAGTAGTTTCTACAAACTCCTATTCATCCTCCAAAACCCAGATTAGTTGTTACTTCTTTCAGTAAATCTTCCCTGAGCCTCCAAAACAGAGCTAGCTTCCAAGTTTTCTGCAGACTTTGTACTTGCTTCTACGACTCCATGGTAGAATTTTACTAACATGTTGTAATTTCCTGTTTTTACATTTGTTTTTTCCCCAGTAGCCTAAGAACTCCCTAGTGGAAGCCTGGCACATGGGAGTCAGCTATCCATATTTGAGGAGTTGCATTTATAGTCAGTAACCCCTGAGTAACCCCTATCACCAACCCAGCCAGCATTCCGCTGACTGGGAAAGTCAGAGGGCCCTCCCTCCACCGGAAACTTGACGATCCATTTGACCTGCTCTCCAGAACAGCCCCATGCCTATGAATCCTCTTTTGTGAAAAACAAATCTGCAGGGCCCTCAGGAAAAAACTCTGAGGCTGTGTGTGCGTGCGTGCGTGTGTGTGTGTGTGTGTGTGTACCTGCATGTGTATGTGTGAATGAATGGAAAAAACTCTAGAGCCATTGTTTTTGGCACTGAAGTTCTTGGGCTTTTAAGAAGGAGGATTTTGCTCCTCTTGGTGACTGCCCCCAGTAGGATGTAATAAAATACCAAGACCTGCTACAGGCTAGATTGTTTAAATTCCAGCCCTGCTGATGTAAGGAGCTGCCCCACATCAGGAATAATCAGTAAAGAATACTGGAAGGAGCAAGGACTTGGTACTCACGCAGACTCAGTTCTGCGCCCTGGGGCGAGCAGGCTCATCTGTGAAATGGGATTGTGGCACCACCTTGCAGGCTTGTGGTCGGGATGAACGAGGCTTGGTAGAGTGCTGGCATGTTGCCGCTCCTGACCCGAGGCTGGTTTCCAGGTTGCCTCACAGAATTCTCACAACAGGTGACTTGGGAGTGTGCAGAAGGCCCCCCAGTAGGCAGCAGAACAGCTGGGATTGGAAGTCAGGTTTGTTGGACCTCAAAGCCTGTGTGAAAAGTATCTCTCCTTTAATGGGAAGCCTGAAATTTCTCATTTTGAGTTTGATCTTTAGCTTTATAATGGATTTGCAGAGTATCTCTCAGCCCATGCTCCGGGGGCCCCTTTCAGCGCTCCTCCTACCGCCCCTGCTCCCCTAAATTCCACGGGAGGATCCCTGGAACCAGAAGACAAACCCAGGCACTGTTTTGTCACAAGAATCTGATCTGCTCACCACAGGGCAATGGTCTCCTGAACTCTCCTTTTTCCACATCACACAGTGTAGAGGGATCGAGGGGACAACAAACTAAGCAACGGTGACTGCTCTGTTGAGTAAAAAGTGCAACAGCAGAGGTGGCAGTGCTGGGAGGCCAGGGAACTCAATCTCCAGAGGAACAGCCTTCCTTCCTTGCCTGCCTGGACTGGGCAGGCCCCTCCCCAGCGGTTTCATTCCAGCCAGTGAAATGGGTGCCAGACCAACTGCTGCTCAAGGACAGCCAGGCTCAGGGTGTAGTGGAGGCTGGGTGTGCTTCCCACGGCCCCCTTAAGGGCCAAGCCTTCTGTCAGTGGACGTGGCTGCTGGGCTCACGGCTGGGTCCCTCTGTGGGGACTGTTCTCAGCTACAGGATACCACCACACCCAAGGTCACATCTCCCCCAGGGAGGCACAAAGACTTGGCCCCTTTTTCCTAATTTGGGACAAATTTGAAGGACTCTCTCAGTCCCATGGGATGAGTGGAGACCACTGTCCCCCTGCCCACTCCTGTCTCTTCCCCCAGTGAGTACTTGCAGACTGAGCTGATACTATGAGTCTGTTTCCCAGGAACCGGACCAGGACCAAGGAGACCTCTGGTCTGGGAGATTGAAAAACTTAGTTCTGCACCCTGTTTTGTTACCATCACGTTGTGTGACCTTAGATGAGTCTCAGATTCTCTGGGCCTTCAACTGCAAAATGAGCAAATTTGCCATTAAAGTTCTTTTCAACCTGAGTGAAAAGTTGAAACAGGAGCTTGAGTTTGAGTGCTGAAACAGGAGCTCAGAGTTACGTTGCAAGATCCAGTCTCTCCTGAGTAGGGGGACCACACATCCCTGTTCGCCTGTGACCTTTCCAGGTAATTCTATTGTTCAGGGTAGTTGTTAATAATGTCTCTGTCTCTCTCAACGCTGTCCTGGTTTTTGGTTATCCTACTTATCCGATACACTGGACATGAGGAATGGGGATGGGGTTGGAGAGGAAAGTGTGGAGCGAAGTCAGAGGGTCCAGAATGTTGTTGCCTCTGTCTCCTTCTCTCCCTCCCCGGTCCAGTCTCTCCAAACAAGTGCCAGGTCTGCAGAGAAAGCAGCTCTGTCTGTCTCCCCTGCTGCCCCTTTTTTCCCTGGGATCCCCAGATGGACGGCACTCGGTGCAGCAGCCTTGATGGGGGCAGCAAAGAGTTAATGCAGCTCCCAGGGGGCCAGGCAACAGCCTCATTAGCAGGCCTTGATTCTGATTAAGCAGCCGTGCTCACAGAGGAACAGAACATATGTGAGTTAGTGAGTGAAGGTGAATAAGTGTGGGGGAAGGTGTGTTTGTAAATAAGCATGTCTGAGAAGATATGTGCCTGTGTGTGAGTGCATGCAAGCGTGCAGTGTGCATCTGCGTGCTTTTGTATATGTGCGATACGTCCACGGGAAAATGTGTATTTGAATAGAAGTTAATATATTCCTATGTAGGACTGAATATAAGTGTATATACCTGCAGATGAGTATATGGCCTATGTGAGTATACAGAAGCATTTTGGAAATTGCAAAGCATTCAAAAATAATAGTCACGGTTAAAATGTATTGTATGGACACAAGCAGAGGGTTGTGAATATATTTGTAAATGCATGGATGAGAAGAGCTGGGATGGGCAGTTTCTGTGGGCATTTATGAAACATCCAGGGCAACTCTCCTATTCCACAAATGAAGAGACAAGGTCAAAGTAGTGGTCCCTCCAACGTCACAGGATTACCTGTGAAGTAGATTGGATTATTCTTAGTTCCTCATTCCCTATTCCCATGTGACTCATTGAGCAGGAGAGTGGGCGGAGTTTATTTCCCATTCCCATTGATGCTGGCCTTGACCATCTGACCCATTTTGACCAGTGGGATGTAAGTGGAAGGCAAAGGGTGCCAGCTAAAAGTCAAGATTTCAAGGGGCACTTGTACTTCTGTCATCATCTTGAAAACTTGCCCCAGGGAAGCTGTTACTTGCGGAAAGATGAGAGACCTGTGGAACCCCCAGATGCAGTGTGCAGCCAGGGGTCTACACCAGCTGACCTGAGGCCTGAAGCAGAGCTGCCACCAGCATTTATCAGCCAAATCACAGGCCATCTGCACTTCTGTGACCATAATCATTCATGTTTGTTGTAAGCCGTGGAGGTTTTGAAGTGGTCTGTGATGGAAATTGCTAGCTAATATACCTGGTGGGACTGGACCTTAGGTGGAGGCCCTATAACTACAATAGGTTCCTGGGCTTGTCTGGGGACACCTGAGGAGCTAGGTCCTCTCCATGGAGATGGGATTCAGTTGGTCTAGAGTGTTGTCTGGGCTTTGGAATTTCTGAAACATCCCCAGGTGAGTTGAGTGTGCGGACACACACCATAGGGGGAAGGGGCCAAGCAATGGGATGAGAGAGGTAAGTACAGACTTCATGAAGCTTTAAATGCCAAGCCAAAGAGCTGGGACTTTATTCTGAAAGTGACACATGGGACCAGTGAAGGGTTTTAAGGAGGATGAGGATATGTTTGTAGCCATGTTATAGAAGGATCACCCAGACAGTTCCAGGGCATTTCGGATGCCAGACCCTTACCTGGCTGGGCCCCTGTGTTTCCTGGTAACCTCTGCCTGGCCAGAGTTGGGATACAGACTTATACCTAGGAACTCTTTCCGTCTCAGAACCCATTTCCAGAGTGTTCAGTACACACTCAGGTGACCCCACAGCTGGGAATGACTGTCTCAGAAAGGGGATAAAAAAATCAGCAACTTTTCCTAGCAAGCCCATGGCTACTGCAGGAATCCAGGCTTCACCAGTGTCTTCCTTGGAATATCACAACCCATCACTGTCTGCGCAACTCCACACCTCCTTCCACTGTATAAAGCACAGCTGGTTCTGCTACTGCCCTGCTGGTGAGCTGGCCCAGGCTCCCACTGCCCCTCCTATTCCAGCCTGGAGCTGCCCTTCCAGCTTTCTTCCCCCACTGCAACTCTTCAGAGGCCTTAACGTCAGTTTGCACACATCTGCCATTGCCTTCCTCTGTGCTTTAAGAGCACACCAGTCTCTGCCCGGGAGTGTTCGCCCCTGCGTTCTCCACCTGTTACAATCATACCAGACCTTCACAGCCCTGCTTAGGGGCCTTATTCTCCTTGAAATATTCCTGGACTCCCATGACCCCAGGCAGAACCCTAAGCCTGTCCTCTGTTCCCCTCTTGTTTTCCATGTGGGTTACTGACACCCACATCTTGTTCACCCTTTGTGTGCCAGACAGGCAGGGGATGCTAGTGCACGCTTGTCAAATTTGACTGAATTCCTTGCCTCATGTCTGGGCTGCAGGGACAGCCAGGGCAGTGGGGCTGGCTGTGCACCCTGGAGAATCTTCCAGAGGCATTCTCTCCTCCCTTCCCCCAGCCCCCGCCCCCAGCTGCTAAAGGATGCTCAGCCTTTGCCCTCCCTTTGGGCTCAGGGACAGATCCATCTCCTAGAAAGTTTTTGCCCTCTGTTATCAGGACAGGGGCTGGGCCATTGACAGTCTTCTGGTCCGCAGGCCCAAGTGCCCTGGAAGTCCACAGGCTTTATCTTGTTTATGTCTGTGACCTTCCCAAGGCTCCTCGCTTCTTGACAGTGTCACAGAGCAGGCCTGTTGCCTGGGATGTATCTGGATTGTGGCCCAACTCACTCCTTCCGGGGTAGGGAAGAGGACCAGTTGTTTAGGCTGGTGGGAATTTCAGGCCAGCCCATGGTCAGTCTGCTTTCTAACTTGAAGGCTGGATCTGAAGCTGGGGCTGAGTGTGGGCACAAGGCACAGCGCTGAGGTTATGATAGACCAGGGAAAAGCTAAGCCACCACCCACCTTGTTTCTTCTTTGATCACTTATAATGACTCGTTCCTAAAAATTTAGGTATTTGGTAGGGATTGGAGTGGGAATGGAAGGCAAGAAAAAGAAAGGAAGGCAACTAAGAGCTAAGAGTTACTGCTATGTGCCTGACACCAGACAAAACAGCAAGTGCAAGGCCCTGAGGTAGAAACGTGCTTAGTGTGTTTTAGGAATGCAAAGAGACCTATGAGGCTGGAGCGGATTGGACAGGAGGAAGAGTAATAGGAGTTGAGGTTCGGAAGGTAGAAGAAGGTAAGTTTATGTAACCGTGGTAAAGACTGCGGCTTTTACTTTAAGTTGGTAAACATATGATCTGATTGATTTTCGTAAAGGATCATCCTGGCTGCTTGAGAATCACAGGTCCTCCCTTCCTCCAAAGCGGGACCCTTTCTCTCTTGTTTTCACTTGTCTTTAGTTTAGCACTTAGCATGGTGCTTCTCACAGAATAAGCACTCAATAAATATTTCTGGAAGGTCTTGGCCAGAATTCAGTTCCTCACTTTTACTTAGGTTCATTGTGAGTGTTGAGGGCGTTGCTACTGTCACCCAGATGGACACTTTGCCTTAGTGCCTTGTTAGGAGTTTCTTCTCTTGTGGGCCTTGTTCCCCAGATGTCATATGGGTAGAAATTGGTACCTCCTACATCTGGCAAAAGCACAGCTGTATACAATGCTGCACACATCTGGTACCCACATGTCTAACCGTGGACTTGACAGTTAGCCAGATATCTGTGAATGTGTTGTAGGCAAACTGGAGAAATGGGAGGCCCTAAGTACTAGCAATAGGTAGTGAGTGCAGGTGGCTTTCAGGATGGCTTGTGGCCATTTTTCCTGAGTGACCTGGATACCCATGCTATGGCCAAGAGGCAGAGCTTCAAGCCCAGGGTTCATTTCGTCCCGCCAAATAAGCTCAAGTGTATAGGGTTGGTAGAATCCTGGACGCCTACTTTCCTCAGCCTCAACGTCCTCATCTGTAAAATGAGAGACATCCAAGGTGGAAGAAGAACTTAAAAATCATGTGGCTGAAGAACATCATTGCATAATTGGGGATTTGTATTGGACAGATCTTTTCTTTCTCTGGGCCTCTGTTCTCTGCAACATAAGGATGATTGCAAGAGGCTCTCTCCCAGGGAGCCCCTAGGCTGAAGTGGGTGAGATCGTTTCCTCTGAAACTTTGGCCAGCCCCATTCTCTGCCTAGGGACAGACTGTGTCTTATACTTCTGTGGGTTTGGAGAAAAACTGACTTCTTTTTGTTTTCTCTTCTGCATCCTTCCCATTGTACTTATGAGGAGGTCACTTTCTTAAATGAAAATGGAGACTCTTAGGCACAATTAATACTATAATTTTAAAATGCAATGTTATTGAAGTTATTGTTCCCCAAACTGCTATTCAATTCTAGGCACTGGAGAATTTACAGGGCCTATTTTAAGCCTTGGAGTCTCCAGTACATTTTAGAGCTGTTCCTTAAAAGACATGGGCAGCATGTGAAAATCCCAGATGTTTCCTCAGTGCTCTCAGCATCTCTGAGCTGAGCGGGGAAAGTGTCAATCAGACCCCTCTGGGGAAGTGAAATTTGGATTGAAACATCTCACACTATTTTGTCCCAGAAAGAAAGGTGTTTCCCTCCTGGGGAAGGAAACTGGAAATCCAAAGATTCCTGAAGGAGGAGGCTTTTTGGGAAGAGAGTGCAGTAAAGGGCTGGAAGGGAGCTTGTCTTTGACCTCAAACCTACATGGATTGAACTTTCCTTTGGTCATCCCATTTAACCCTTACCCTTGGAGGGAGGTGGTATCATCCCTAGTTTGCAGATGCAGAAACTGAGGTTCCAAGGGGAAGGGTGCTCCACCACCCTGCAGCTTTCCTGGAGCTAACCTTCACTCTCCCTTAAATTCCCCGCGGCATCAGAGATTGTGATCTCATCAGACTAGTCCCTATATGTCTATCTACTTCCTGGGGAGACCTGCTCTTGTCCATCTGCAAGTGAGCGCTCGGTTTTTTCTGTGGTGCTTAAACCAACCAGGAGGTGGTTGCCTTGTCTTTTATGGCTATAGAGGTTTTGTGTCCTCAGTCTTAAAGAAATATAACTTTAGCGGGGAGGGATTCAAAGAAAATTAAACAGATCTCTCCATTGTACTGGGGGAGCCATAGAGATCCAGAAACAAAAATTATTTCCCCAAGTCACAAAACCACAGGGAATCAGCGTGGCACAAGAGAAAGAACAGGATTTGGAACCAGAGAACAATCCTCAAGTTTGAGGTCCTCTACTAATCATTATGACTTTGGACAAGTCACTTAACCCTCTCTGGACCTTGGCTTTCACCTCTGTCAAATGGGTATAAGAAGCCTTAACTCACAGACTGCTATATTTAATAAGCTGACAGAGATTTTACAGAACATAGAGGCATAACTATTCTTATTACCCCATAAAGTTGTAGTGTATTGGATGAGCTAATTTTCCTTCCACTGCCCTTGGATAACTTGCTTTTCCCTGAACAACTGGCTTCCAGTAAGGCACTTTGGGGTTACTGAGAGCTAATCCCCACTAGTACCCTGGTGGCCGCTCAGCACCTGAACCCCACAGCCCAGCATCAGCCTTGTGGGGTTGAGATGTGCAGTGCAAAGACTGTGCTGGCCCCTGAAGCACTGCTGTGTTTATACCCATATGGTTCAGTTCTCATCGTTTTCACAGAGAGGATGGGATGCTCCTGTCCAATATCTTTAGTGTCTTTAAAACAAACAAAACTACGCTTGCCCATGATATTCTATTAATGCTAATAATAGTCACCACTCCACAGCCAGCGTGAAGGCCACGGGAAATGCTCTCTGGGAAGATTTGTCTTCCAAACTCCTTTATTGTCAGTGCTTGGCTGAAAAATCAAGTGGCTCTGCCTGCAGGGAAATGCCTACGCACAGCTTCCTTTCCTTTTCCTGGTGTGCGTAGATGTGGTGCCTCCTCACTCACCACCTTCCTGGTCACCAAGACGCACACTGGGGGGAGATGCTGACCATAGGTGTGTCTGTTTGAGCAGCCTGGCACCCTTCCCTTGGCAAAGGCAGAAAAGGCCCTCTAGGTTGGCAGGCCCAAGCATCCCAGAGTCTAAATGCCCACTGAAATGTCTCTGGCAAGTTCCAGAACCTGTATTTCATTCCTCCTAATCTAGGAGATGCCAAGAGCGAAATCTGGACTTGTTTTCAAACCCTTGGGCTTCAACAGTTATTTGTTAAAAATTAGTATCTCAGTGAACATTTCTTAGTGGCAGCCATAAGCAAATACCCACTGGGCATAACTTATTTATTCCACAGATAGTCTAGGCCCTCTGTTGGTTATTCTTTCTGGCTCAGGAGGGAATTTATGGCTATATCAGCCAGAAGACCTTGGTTGCAAGCAACAAAACCAACTCTTGCTGATGTAAATATAAGAGGATTTATTGGAAGTATAACAGGAGCTTAATGAATCAATGGGAAAGTTGGAGACCCAAGTTTGGAAATGGGCTTGAAGCAAATAATACAGAATGAGGAACTACGAGTATATTCTTATAGCAGGAGCAATTGGAAGAGAGAGTTGAAGGGATACAGGACCACCTCTTTCATCTTTGTATTATTTACTCAGAAATCAGATGCCTCTGAGAGGGCATCGACTGGCCAAGCTTGGTCACTTATTTACCCCTGGGTCTGACTGAGAAGCCCTCAGGGGCTCCTTTGGCTCCCATGGTGGGAGAACAGGCATCCAAATTTACCATCCCATCAAAGTTGCAAATAACCAGGGGAAATTAATTTCTCCAAAAAGTCAAGTTCCTGGTTGGAATGGGGAATGGAAGCTTTATAGCCTTCTCTCTCCCCAAATTCTCTATCTTTGTTTTCACAGTTTAGAATGGTGTGTGTGTGTGTGTGTGTGTGTGTGTGTGTGTGTGTGTGTGTGTGTGTGTGTGTGTGTGTGTGTGCGCGCGCGCGCGCGCGCACGCGCGTGTGTGTGGTTTTGAACACCCAATCACTCAACAAACATTTTCTGAACATCTACACTGCCAGGCACGTGCTAACTACTGGGGATGTAGTGATGAAGAAAGTAACTATATAGTGGGGGAGAGATGAGCCTCAACAGCTAGAACACAATATGGCAATACTCACATGTACACGGTGCTGTGGAAATATAGTCCTGCTCTTCCTGATGAAGTCCAGAAAAACATTCCAGAAGAAGTGACACAAGCCAGATCTTTCAGCTCTAGAACAATGGAAATAGAGATGGTTTGTTTGTAATGCTAAGCATTCATACATCTTCCCATTCATTATAAATTCATTCGACAAACATTCATTAGGGCCCTAGAGTGTGTGAGACTCTGAGTTTATTTGGCTTGTAAAGAATAACTACCCCTGCACATAAAAACAACCAGTAACATCATTAGAGAAATGCAAATCAAAACTGCAATGAGGTATCACCTCACACAGGTCAGAATGGCCATCATCAAAAAAATCTACAAACAATAAATGCTGGAGAGGGTGTGGAGAAAAGGGAACCCTCTTGCACTGTTGGTGGGAATGTAAATTGATGCAGCCACTATGGAGAATAGTATGGAGGTTCCTTAAAAAAAAAAAAAATAGAGCTACCATATGACCCTGCAATCCCACTCCTGGGCATATATCTAGAGAAAACCATAATTCAAAAAGAGTCATGTACCACAGTGTTCTCTGCAGCTCTATTTACAATAGCCAAGACATGGAAGCAACCTAAGTGTCCATCGACAGAAGAATGGATAAAGAAGATGTGGCACATATATACAATGGAATATTACTCAGCCATAAAAAGAAACGAAATTGAGTTATTAGTAGTGAGGTGGATGGACCTAGAGTCTGTCATACAGAGTGAAGTAAGACAGAAAGAGAAAAACAAATGAATACTGTATGCTAACACATATATATGGAATCTTAAAAAAAAAAAAAAAGGTTCCGAAGAACCTAGGGGCAGGACAGGAATATAGATGCAGATGTAGAGAATGGATTTGAGGACACAGGGAGGGGGAAGGGTAAGCTGAGACGAAGTGAGACAGGGGCATGGACATATATACACTACCAAATGTAAAATAGCTAGCTAGTGGGAAGCAGCTGTATAGCACAGGGAGATCAGCTCAGTGCTTTGTGACCACCTAGAGTGGTGGGATAGGGAGAGTGGGATGGAGATGCAAGAGGGAGGGGATATAAGGATATATGTATATGTATAGCTGATTCACTTTGTTATACAGCAGAAACTAACACACCATTGCAAAGCAATTATACTCCAATAAAGATGTTAAGAAAGAAAAAAAACAACAACCAGTAAGCAAAAGGTGGCAGAGACCTTTCCTGAGTAATTTTCTCCTGACTTGTGTGCATTTCACTGGCCAAGGTCTGATCCCCACCAACCACAGCTCTGGCCACCCACTCAGGAAGAGATGAACCAGCCCAGAAGCCGCAGGAATTCCCTTTGTGCGCCACCCCAGATTTTGGAGTACCTAGTCCTTCTTTCCAAGAAACTGTTCCTTCCTCTCACCTTGCCCCAGGGCCAGGATGAGTCCTGCTGGAGTACAGGGAGGGGATGGAGGAGGGAACTGTGAGCCCTGCATCCCTCCACTTTCCTGTGATCCCAACCTCCGAACAAATCTATTGGCAGTGCTCTCAGGTTTGGGGCTGTCCAGATGGGTTCAGAAGACCAGAACTATCACCCAAGCTCTGGACATTACCATATCACTGCAGCATGTGGCTCTGGACAAGCCCCTCCCTCTCTGGCTCCCTCTTTTCCATCTGAGAAATGAGAGATGAGACGCCAACCGCTATGCACCTTCCATCTCTTGGATTCCTTTGGCTTTGCCTTCTCCTCCTCTCTTGTACTGTCTTGGGCCAATCTTCCCTGCTCTCTCCACCTCCCTGGGGATCCAATCCAGGCTTCTCTGATGTCCACTGAGTCTCACTTTCTACCCCCAGAGACATCCCTCCCGAGCCTCAGAATCCTCTACCAGCTTCAGGGAAGGAGCAGCAGCAGGCACTGGCACCCCCAGCCCCGCCTCAGCCCACACAGATGTCTCTTGTCTCCACTGGCAGCAAAAACCTTTGGAAAGCTTCAAAACAGTTTGCTTCAAGGACAAGCAAGAAGCCACGCCAGTCAGGGGAAGGCCTGCAGAGACTGAACTGCATCCTCTGTTCCCTGGCCCCGCGGGGACCCCTCGGAGCATTTGGCCCTGCCAGGGATTTTTGAAAGAACCCGGCTCAGCCCCACCTTGGCAGAAACCCTCC
This sequence comes from Lagenorhynchus albirostris, assembly GCF_949774975.1. Taxonomy (NCBI): domain Eukaryota; kingdom Metazoa; phylum Chordata; class Mammalia; order Artiodactyla; family Delphinidae; genus Lagenorhynchus; species Lagenorhynchus albirostris. The sequence goes on from NC_083103.1 coordinate 40,007,416, forward strand.
CCTCTTCGTGCTCTCTTTCTCTGTTGTGACAGATGCTGCTCTGATACCTTTGGTACCCAGATCCCAAAGAAGAAAACAGATCACCCATCACTGGGTAATTATAGAGCAACTGAAAGGCCATTTAGCTACTGTGTGATAAGCAATAGACTATTTTAATAATAACCAATTACCATACATTATAGTATATCATTTGGCATTTGATGATCTACTGGGGTCTCACCTGTTCCTTCCCTTACGGAGCATTTCACGGCTGTTCACACCTTCCCCAACAGAAGTTGTGTCAGTTTCTAATTGAAACACTATTTTTAGGAAATAATTAGGAAAAGTTTGTAGAGGTGGTGCAAATTATATCATGCCAAGTAGAAGGATGCATCCCGCCAAGTGTCTTTCTGACAGCTCTGCCATTACATTGCACTCAGCAGGATAGAGTGAGATTTGTTTCGTGATCTGCGTTAGCCTTTCAACATTAAAGGAGGTGTAAACCTGAAGGCCTGCTGTCCAGGCAGACATGTGGGCGATCCAAACAGCTGCCCGCTCTCTGCCGTTGACCCCTTCGCCCTCTGCTGGGATAAGCTCTCCCTGCCGGTGGAACTGGAAGTCATGTGGCTGAGTGCCCTGCTACAGAGTGTGCCATGGATGCTACAGCAGACACGGCCCAGGACACAGTGGTTCTTCAAGGGGCCAAGGACCTGCTCAGCCTGTTCCCCTGGCCTGGGCTCCCCTCTTTAAATTCACTCACTTAGCCACTTCCCTAGGGCACAAGCTTGCCAAAGGAAGAGCCAGGCCAGGTCTGGGTCCAGTGTCCACCCCCAAGGTCATGTAGCCAGTGAATTCTTCTCGTGATCTATCCCATGCAGAGGTTTAGTTCCTTATCCTTTCTTCCCAAAAAGGCAACTGGTGTCTTCATGAAAATTTTTATCCCTTTCACACACACACACAGGTGTGTCGAACCTCCAAAAACCAGGTATATCTCTATTTTAGCAAGTGTTAGCCACCATCCTAAGGACAGCAAAAGACCCAGAGAAATGTAAGTCCCTTCCTTTCAGCAGCTTGCAATCCAAAAAGAAGGGGGAAACACACATGGATGAATAATTTAAATATTATCAGTTAAGGAAATAGCTTGATATACTGGCAACAGCTTGTGTTCGGAACCAAACAAATCTACATTTGGATCCTGGATCTCCTACTTGTGAAGTTTACCTTAGGTAAATTCTTAAACCCTCCAAAGTTTAGTTTCCTCATCTTAAAAATAAGAATAATATTGACTACCCCTCTGTGGCTGGCACACAGTAGGTATACAATAAATGTTGGTTCTTTTATTATAATGCAAGGTCATATGTGACTGATTGCCAAAAAAAGGAACATATATATATATTTCTTTATGTATATGCAAACACATACATATTCCTGTATATATATATATACACACACACCACACACACGTATAAACTATCTATCTATCTACACAGATATATACATATATCTAGATATCTCCTATTGGTGCTTCTATTTCTCTGAAAAACCCTACTACACCACAAAGTGTATTTCTGCCTGCTCTGGACCTGCCCTGTGGGAGGCTCCTGAGTCCTGAAGATGACTCAGAAACAGTCTCTGAGTCACTCCAGAGAAGAAACAGTCTCCTATGCAAAAACGTGGAGGCCATTCAATCATTCAGCAACATTGCTTGATCACTTACTATGCATCAGACACTGGTGACACAGCAATGAAAAAGAGAGACAGAGTGCCTGCCCTCATGGAATTGAGAGTGTAAGGTCCATCAGAGACAAACAAGCAATCGTATTCCAGTGAGCAAGAGCTATGCTAGAGGAAATACCAGTGGCTAAAGGAAATACAGCAAGGGCATTTAAACTTGACTTAGACATTAGGATTGAGGCGGAGCTAAGAATGGCTCCCCATAGCAGCAATGTCTGAGCTGAAGCATAAATTGGAGTTCACCAGGCAATAGGAAGTACGTGTGAACACATCAGGCAGCGGGGCTGTGGGTGGAGAGGTGGGGATATTTTCCAAGCCAGGGAACCATGTTTACCAGGTATGAGATGATGAAAGGAGACCTCTTGTGATGCGGACTGAAAGTTGTGTTGTGTCGATGGAATAAAACTTACTAGTGGTGGTGACTGATGAGGCTGGTGGTGCAGTCCAGGACTGGATTATGGAGGACCTTGTATATCATTTTAGGGAGTTTGGCATTTATAGACAGTGGACCTATAGGAAGCCACTAAGAGATTTTAAGCTGAAGAATGCCATGGACGGCTTTGCAACTTTGACAAAGAAGTAAGTGTGACAACAGGGATGCGGGTGATAAGCTGGAGTCAGAGGAGGGGGTGGCTGACTCTGCCTGGTTTGGGGGCCAGACCAGAAATTCATCCTCAGGACCCAAGGCCTTCCTCTGAATGCATTTCTTTTCCTGGAGCCAGAATCTGGCCCAGGCTGCCAGGTTGCCAGGCCTCCACTGAGCCTGACCTGTAGCCCTGTGACTGACCTTCAGACAGCTTTCACAGCTGTCACAGACCCTGCTTCCTGCCCTGCTCCCTCCTGCCCCTGGGGATGGACTTCAGCATCACTCCTGGCCCTACTGTTCCAGGTGTCCAGTGAGATGCCCGTTCCCCACCTCACCAGGTTGGGCCCCATGCTGCAGCCCCACCGCAAAGCACATCCAGGTCTCAGGCCCTTCTAAACCTGCTTCATTCCACAGCAATCTGATCCCCGACTTCTGATACCACAGCTTAAACTATAGCTGGTTTAAGGAGTTCACACCATGACAGGGCAGAGGAAAGATGCCCCCAAAGAGATATCCCTCTCACCTTGCCCTCTGAGGGTTCTAGCTTAGTAGTTTTGACTTTGGGCAAATTATTTAACCTCTGTACCCTCAATTCCCTCATCTGCAAATGGGTATAATAACCAGACCTACTTCATAGGTTTGCTGTGGAGATTCAATGACAACACTTGTAAAGGGCTTTGAAAAGTATCCGACACAAAGGAAAGTTAGCCTCCATGGTAATTAAGGGCAGTGCCCTCCTCCTGAATAAACTTAAACGGGGTCCTATGAGGTCATGCAGAAGAGGGCAGGGGTCAGCAAGTCGGGGAAAGGGAAAATAGTGGGATTTCCCTCAAATAAACAAAGCCACCAAATGTTTCCAGAATTGAGAAAAAGTCTTAAGAGAAAATGCTTCCACTGATAGGGTGGCCACTCAATTGGTCTGTTACTATCAGCTTCTGAATTTCACTAAGTCCCCGAGTTTCCCTCACTTTGAAGAGTGAGGGCCGAAGAAAAAGCATGACCTTTAGATTCAGACCAAACTGAGTCTGAACACTGACTCTGCCACCTGCTAGCTGCGTGACCTTGGGAAGCTCACTCAAACTCTGGGAGCCTCAGATTCCTCACCTGCAAAGTGGGCATAAGTATACCCACCCACATGTGGAGATGAAGAGAGAGGAGAGAGTTTCTACATGACCTGGCGGGACGTGGTGCTCAAGTCAGAGGAGTTTCCCTTCTCTTGGATTCACACCTACCAACACATTTAAGAGAAGCACCCTACGAGCAAAAGGAAGAGGGAGATACCCTGGGATTTGGGTAGAGACGAGCTCTCAGGAGGTGAGCCTTGGGAGGGAGGGCACTGAGGCCGCCTCTTAGAGGACTTTTCTTCTCTCAGGTTCTTTGCTCATTCCCGGGAGGACTGGGGGCATCGTCATTTCCAGGACTGTGAGGGTCAGAGGGACTCACAAGGAGAAAGGCAGACCTCCTTCAGTGTTCCACATCCTGCTGCCTCCAAGCTGGGCTGTCAGCCCATGGGTCATTAGCAGGTGGCAGGGCTGAGCACGGGGCCATCAGTCAGAGGAGAATGTCTGCTGCAGTTCCTGGGATGCAATAGTGCCCTAAGGAGCCGTTGGCGGTAATGATGATGGGTATTTAAGCAAATGAACTGTTAATGACCAGGCAGAGGTGAGCTGCTTCCCAGACCAGCTGGAGCCCAGAGTTGGCAAAGGAGGGATGGGCGGGAATAAGGAGAATGGAGAGGAAAGAGACTTCATTTCCTTCTCATAAATTGGTTTCCCCAGGGATTCTTAGTTGGCCATGGGGCAACCCCCCCCTTCATCTGCTGTCCCGTACCCCAGATCCCATCATCACTTCCATGAATTACTGCCAAGAAACTCCTGGCCACCCTACCAGGTACACCCCACTCCCGCTCTCACACCCACCCCCATCTTTCTAGCTCAATCCTTCTTGCCACATAGCAAAAAGGAGTCTTGTCAGCAGGGAAAGAACAGCAGGGTTGTTGGCCAGCTGGTTCAGGTTCAGTGGATCCTGGTGGCTGGAGACTGACTGACTGAGGTAGATGAAAATAGTAATATTAACAACCACACTATCCACTGATAATATTACTGCTACGACAACTGTGTACAGGGTGCCAAATATGTGCCAGACATTGTCCTTAACCCTTAATGAACATTGTTTAGTTTATTACCCACACGATTCTTGAAGTAGAGACTGACACTCCCATTTTACAGAGGAGGAAACTGAGGCTCAGAGAAAGGAAATGTATTGCTCAGAGATTAGGGAGCTAGAGAGTTGGTACAAAACTCTGTCCAAGATCAGCAGAGAGACTGAAGTAAGAGAATTTTTCTTTTATCACCCAAGGCATAATGTAGGAAGAGCAGAAATACCTAAGCGAGGCCTGAGAAGACATTGGCTGAAAACAGGAGGTGGAGCCAAGATTGAGGTTTTGCACCCTTCACATCCACACAGAGTTTGATGGCCAGGGGGTTAAGTTGCTTCAACATCCTGCAGGGGGATGCTTTTGTTCCAGCCTCTATGTGTTTACATTCTTGCTTTGCCCCTGGGCCCATCCAAACCCACACTGGTGAAAGAATGTATTCTCTGGTTTTTTAAAAAAAAAAAAGACATCAGTTCAGTCTTTAGACAGAGCCTGCCACATTCTTGCTGTGTGACCTTGGGTAAATTTCTTAACTACTCTAAACTTGTTTTCACATATATAAAATGGAATGCTATTTATTTTGTAATTATTAAGTAAATAAATCGATATGGTATAGAAGGCAGGCCCTTTTTTCTCCTGGTTCTGATTCCAGACAGCAGGGTGGATTTGGCAAGGTGTTTAACCTCTGTGACGCTTTGTTTTCTCATCTGCAAAACTGGATTAATTATTTGAAACCATTTTAAAGATTGTAGGTGATGTAAAATAAGACACCTGGCATACAATCAGTCAACAAAAATAGTAACTGCAATTAATTTTTTTATCAAGTCAGAGAATATGGTGCCTGACCCAATGCCTTAGCCCCACAGTTAGAAGTTCCTGTTCTCTGTTTCTTCTCTTCTACTCTCATCTTTGAGAAACTCTCCTTGCACTTTCTCCAGGGAGGCTTTCTGCTGTCACCTACAGCACTGTATCTCCTCCAAACTCAAAAGTTTCTTTCGGTCAGTTAGCGATTAACTAATCTTGTATTGTCCACCGATGCTTCATGTATTGTTAGCTATCACACTGGAACTTTGTTAGAAGCCTGTAATTGGCTATGTGAATTTGCACCCATAACCTTCCTCTGAACCTATTTCCTCATGAACAGATGGAGGTTTGGACCAGAGCCTGATCTTCCGTCTCCAAACCACAGGATTTTCCAGGATCCTGAGCACAGCCCACACCCTCCTCCCCCACATCCTTTGCTCATATAATCCCCTCTTCCTCAAGAGCCCTTATCCTACCGCTATATCCCAGGACCCATCTAAAATGCCACTTCTGCCATACAGTTTCTTTAATCCTCTCTAGGCAGAGGTGATTTCCCTTTTGGAGTTCAAGAATCTTTGGTTTTAGCCACTGCCCCACGTGGATCTTTCTGGGCTCTGCCTGAAATTGTCACCCCTCCTAAGGGATCACAGGGGTGTGAGGAGTGTCCCCGCGTCTCCTAAAGCACCAACACTCTAAGCCTTGCTCAATAAGTGCTCCTGCATCTTAGGGTCCTCTTCCAAGCACTGCAGAGAAGCCCAAGGATGTGCTATGCAACTCTTAACAGGGAGAATCCACATCCAAGTCACCATTTCTGCTAAAAGGGAGACAAATTCACACATGGGGATCCCTGGGTATCACTTTCACATGGACAGAAACCTGCACCCCATCTTTCTTCGTTCCCTGATGTCTTTCCTATTGCAAGATTGTCTTCACTTTATCCCGTTTCTTTTGACACTTGTGCTAGGAGTCCTAGACCAGGGCAAATTCCCTGACTCCAGGAGCTGTATTTTTCTTCTCCTGTAACTGGCATCTATTCAGGCAGAGGAGTGAATATTTATTAGATCTCAGCAGGTTTCAGTCACTTTGTTTTCTAGTGAAATGTGCCCACTGCTGAAACCAGACCTTGTTGGCCATTTATCAGGTCAGCTAAGTGAAAGGGGAGCTGCGTAGAGATGGGAGTTCAGGCAGGTCCAGGAAATTTTGGCTGCAAAAAGAAGTCACGCCAAAGAAAAATGAGTCCCCGGATGGTCATTTGAAACTGATGGATTAAGAGATAAGCACCGGAGTTGTGATCTCGACACACAGAATCACTGGACCAATCATTCTCATAATTAGATGTGAGTGGCAAGCATTTAGTGTATTTTATTTTTTTAACTTTTAAAAGTGCATGGAACAAAAGCTGTTGGAAATAGCAATTGCTGTTTTTGAAAAAGAGGTTGGGGAGAAGAAAGCGCTATTTACTAAGTGCCTGATATATACTGAGCGCTAGACACAAATTGGTAATTTTCTAATTTGGGTTTTCTTTTTCGTTTTTGGGGTTTTTTTGGCAGAGAAACATTTTAGCACGTGAATAATTCTCCAAAAGCCCAACATACAAAAGAGATAGAAGAAGAACTGCTCTTGTTGAAGCCCAGGTGAGAGACCTCAAGCCCACCCACTCCTTCAGTCTCTTTCTACGCAAATCCCCATAAAATTAGTCCTTGAAGTTCATGAATTGTCTTTCAAAAATATTAACTCAGTCCTGATGGCAATTCTTCAATGACAGTATTATTTTCCCATTTTACAGATGAGTTCCGTGAGACTCAAAGAGGTTTAGTCACATGGCTGGGAAGTGGACATGAGTCACGCTTGGAACTATGCCCTCCTGATTCCAGCAAGCCCAGCGCTCCTTCTGCACCATCAGGCCACCGTCTGTTTGGAAGAGGAGAGACTGCAATCATGGAGCCCAGGGTGAAGCTGTCCCTGTAATCCATGTGAGAGGGGCAAGGGATGAGAAAAAGAGGAGCTGAAATGCATGAGACATTGGAGAGGACCAAGCAATAGGTCTCTGGCCTGACCAGAAGGAGGAGGAGAGGGGGGAGGCAGAGGGGATTAGACCCCACCTTGTTTTTGTCCAGATGATACTCCACATCTCAGAGACTTTGTATTTCATTCGGCCTCCCCTCACGAGACAGTGCTCCCCTCGTGTGAACACTACCCTCCTCCTTGCCCGAGTGTCCCTCTGCCATCAGCACTTCCCTGTCTCTGGGTGACACAAGCCAAACTGTCTGCTGAGAAACAGTCCTCACAGTCAAAGAGGGCGGCTCTGAACGTCAGAGCCTCATCAAGGAAGAGGCTGACGCAGCCCCAATGGACAGCCATCCAGTGGTGAAGGTGATTTGGTGTCCCCAAAATGCCAGTGTGTTTGTGAACATGTTGAGTGTGATATGGCTGAAGGCCAAGACCCAGACGGAAGTGTCCTGCAGCCCAGTCAGTGCTGGTGGGGGTAGGGACGAGTGGAATGTCTGTCCCCTTGCTAGTCCTCAATGGCAGTGCTCACCTTACTGACCACATAGCCTTCATTTCCAGACCAATGAAGTCTCCTGAGTAAGCAAGACCGGCAACAAATAACCCAGTTCCCCGGGAAATGACCAGCAGCTCACCCTACCTTTTGCCACTCCCACCATGTTTCCCCCGTTCTGGCATATTCACAGGAGTCTTCAGAAAGAGCTAAATGAGAGCATTCATTCAACACCAATATAACTGTGTCCTAGTATGGATGCTTTATGCTGACAGACATAGTAGGCTGAACATTCCCAACTTCTTTGCCAGCTTCCAGCCTGAGGTGGCCATAAGACATAGCCCTGGGCATGACAAATAAGTGGAAGCTTGTTGCAAGACTTCTGGGAGAGCTTTTGATTTCCTGACACAGATACTTCTCCTTCCCTTTACCACTTCCTACTGGATTGCAGATGTGATGGAAGGAGTTGCAGCAGCCATACTGCAACCATGAAGGAAAGGAGAAGAGAACTGCATAAACGTCCCAGAGAGTTGAACTGTTAGCCAGCAGTTCCTTGCCTCTAGATATCTCTTTGTGTGATAAAATTAAGTCTCTACGGGTTTAAGTCATTATAGCTAGATATTTCTGTCACTCAAAGCCAAAAACATTCCTGACACAGCACATGATCTATATGACCTTCACAGCAACACTGGGAAGTAGGGATTATTATCTCTTTTCCATACATGAGGAAATTAAAGTTGGGAAAGGTGAATTACACAAAAGGTATTCACCTTGTAGTGGTAAATTAAGATTTGAATTCATATCTATATTATGTATAGCTTCTTACATATGTTTATATATACATATATATATTGACATATATATGTTTATACACATATTATGTATACATACACACACATACACACACACATACACACATATCCTCTTTAAACCTTTACCTAATTTCTTCTGAGCCCATGGTGACAATATTCTCTTTATCTTGAGACTGTAATGATTTATCTCATAGGCTAACATTATTTTTGGCCCACTGGATACAAGTAAAAGTCATCCTGGAGAAAATGCAGATGATTTGGAAGTGCCATATTAAGGAAATAATATTAAGGGGGGAAAAAAGGCTTGAATGTGTGAGGCACCCTGTAGAGGATAGAGAGCAGTGAATCTGGAGCAGGAAGATGTATGTCATGGTCCAGCTTTGCCTGATGCTAACGTGTTGTAAAGGCTTTGCCAAGGCACTTCCCCACCCTGCAACTTGGTTTCCCCACCTATAAAATGGAGTGAGTGTCTGGTGGATGTATGCATGTGGGATGGTGTGTATGTATGTGGGTGTGTGTGGCAGGGGGAATAGAGAGAGACGTTATCTGATATTTAAAATGATTTTAATGTTGACAATGCTGTGATACATACATATATATGTATATGTGTATATTTTTTAAGGGACTATATGGCCATTGGCTAGTAACCCCACCTCGACCAGAACTACAGATTCTTTGGTGATCGATTACCTGTGAAATGGTGGGGATGCACCCACCTCTTGGGGTGGAAGGTGGGACGCACATCCATAGGAAGAGACACCAATCAGCAGAGGGCCAGCGCCTCATGAGGCTCTTCCCAGAGCAGCTAGGGTCCACCTCCACTAGGCCGAGGCCTTTGGGACATGACCTAGGGACTGGAGTTGGTTGGTTGTTCCTGGTGAAGACAGCCTGCTCTCAGAAGCTGTATCTTCATGACCCAGCTACCAGGGCCTAGCAGAGCTATTCTCTTAGAGGCTGCTTCTATTTTTTCATTTTGTTTTTCTACTTACAATGTGTTCCAACATCCGTACTCTTTTTACGGAGGCAAAGAGGTCACCTCAGCCATCAGCAGGTGAGGGGACCCATTCTCCCCTGACATCATAATCTGGGGTGCGGAATGGGCTCCCGGGTCTGACCCTCACTCACATCCTCCTTTATCACGGAGCCACATCAAGAACAAGCCTCTTCCAGAAGCTGTTTGATCCTGGATTACCCTTTCCTGAGATCAAAATGTTTGCTGGGATTACCCAGGATAGATTGAGATTAACATGTGCTGTTTTGCTGAACAGCCTCAGGCTCTTGGCTTCCTTTCCTCACTTGAGCTGCCAAAATAAATTCCCACCCACACACGTCCTTGGTCTGTCTGGCTCGCCGAAAGTAAAAACATAGAGGCAGAGGAACTGTTCTGTAGCAGATTCTCTCCACATTCACAAAGGGAGCCCAGAGCTCTTCCATCTAAGGTAGCCCTCAGGCCCCCCCCAGAGTTGAGTTTCTTCCCCTCCTGTCCTTACCAAAGGCTCATGGTCATCACTGCTTCTGGTAGAGACTCTTCTAGGATCTCCATGGTCTTTGACTTGGGCAGTCCAGCACTGTTCAGCCTGCATTCAGCAAACGTTCACTAAGCACACGCATTACTTAAGTACTTGCGGTGCCAGGCATGGCGCTGGGCCACAAGGACCCAGAGGTGAAAGAGATGAAATAGTCCCTGCTCTTGCTTTACACCGTACAGTTTACACATCATAGCTGGCTTTCTTCCTCTCCAAAGCCAGTGCTTTGTCTGCAAAGAATCATGAAGGAGAACATCAGTTACTCATCCCATGAAGGGGGTTCACATTTAAACTTATTTAACACTTAGTGATACTCCATGTGACAGACTCTGGGCTACAGACAATTTCACATATTCAGAGTGCTCAGTAAATGTCTGTGGAACTGGATTGTTTGTTAACATTATTACAGCTGTCAGAGATATTATTTGCCCAGTTTTCAGTTAAGATGAGGTGCAGAAACATTCCTATGTTATCCACAGGACCACCATTACCACTACTATCACTACCACTACCATTAGCACTACTATTACTGCCATTACTACCATTACTACTACTACTACTACTACTACCACCACCACCATTACCACCACTATTACTGCCATTACTACCATTACTACTACTACTACTACTACTACCACCACCACCATTACCACCACTATTACTGCCACTACCACTGCTACTTCCCTACTACTACTACTACCACTTCTACATCACTACTAGCCACTACAATTTATTGGCTGTTAGTCCCAAGCCCTGTGTTAATGTATTAAATTTATTAATTAATTTAGACATCACAATAACCGTATCCATTAGAGATTATTTTCTCCTATTGGCAGATGAAACAATTAAGTGACAGTTACATAGCTACAAGTGACAAAATCAGGCTCCAGCCCCAGGCAGTGTGACTGCAAAGTCCATGCCCTTCAACACCATCTTCTGCTTCCTCTCTAGATTCCTCTCTAGCACCCAGAGCTGTATGAGTCCAAAGTCATACATCCTGACAGTGGGATTTGTAACAAGTCTAGAATGCAGGGGGCAGGTCCATGAGACATGCAGGTGTTGGGAGCTGAGCCTGAGGCTGGTATGGATTCAGGGATCACACAATACCTCCTAGCCAGGAACATTCCAGAGGAAGGAGGAGGTGAGCATGAAGGTTAGGCTGAGGAAGTGAGTCTCTGGCCAAAAAAAAGGAAGGTAAAAGGGTTGCTGACAGAAAGCAGAGACCCACTGTGAGTCCCAAGTCCCTGAGCTCAGAGGACCACACACACTTCTCCTGATGGCAGCAGCATCTGAGTGGAAGCACTGCTCCAAACACATGCAGGACAAGCTATTAGGGCCCCAACCTCTCAGGCCAGGAGAGACTGACAACAGACACCTGGGCCAGATCCCTGCTACACACTGTCCCCACCTTCCTTCTTCAGGTCATACCTCACACTGAATGTTCATCCCAGCACTGCTAGCCCTGAATATGATGCAGCTAACTTGGCCCTGCTAAGTCAGTCCACTCCTTAAGCCCTTAACCCCCTCATATCCTGCTAACAATCCGCCCGTGATAGGGTGAAACCAGTGACTCATGCCAGCTCTGTAATCCCTGACCCCTTTTGTCCACTTGCAAGATGTTTGCACATCCTCCATGATCGAGTATCTCAATAGTCATGTCCCCTGTGAAAACTTCCTCTATGCCAGGACCCCAGCACTTCATACATCCCACTCTTAGGGCAACAATCAAGCTGTTTTGCTATTTTGTAGGGTTTCGATCACTTCTGGACTAACTTGTTGACAGCCAGGTTATCTGTTTATCTTTGCTTCCCCTGTAGTGCTTAGTCTAGTACCTGCCTTAGAATAGTGGCTCAGTAAATGTGGAAGGAAGGAGGGAAGGAAGGGGTGTGGAGGAGAAAGAAGGAGATTGGGAGGGAGGGAAGGGAGAAGGGAAGGGAGGAGGGAGGAAAGAACAGAAGAAAAGAAAGAAGGAAGGAAAGGGAGAAGGAGGGAAGGAGGGAGGGAGGGAAGGTCTGGAGGAAAGGAAGAGGGTTAGGCGTTTAGTACGCCATACCTCTGACCTTTCCTAAGCCCAGCCCCCAAATCACGCAAACTTCAGTTCCCAGTACAGAGTTCAGCTTAATCTGGCCTTGACTTGTGTTCATTTCCATAGATTTAAAGGCTGAAGGAAGCCCATCTCTCAGGACTTCTTACCCACCAGAGAGCTGTAGGAAGTCACTAGAGTAAAAAAGGTGGCAGCTGGTGTAGGAAAAGGACATGGAATATTTTTTAAAATAAAGTTATTTATCTATCTATTTATTTTTGGCTGCATTGGGTCTTTGTTGCTGCGCGTGGGCTTTCTTTAGTTGTGGGGAGCGGGCTTCTCATTGCAGTGGCTTCCCCTGTTGTGGAGCAGGGGCTCTAGGCACATGGGCTTCAGTAGTTGTGGCTTGAGGGCTCTAGAGCGCAGGCTCAGTAGTTGTGGTGCACGGGCTTAGTTGCTCCATGGCATGTGGGATCTTCCCGGACCAGGGCTCGAACCCATGACCCCTGCACTGGCAGGCAGATTCTTAACCAATGTGCCACCAGGGAAGAAGGACATGGAATTTTAAGTTCCAGGATTTATATTCCAGTCCTGGCTATTTTTATTTTGGATTTGTCCCTGCCCTTCAGTTTCCCTCTCTCTAAAATGGGAATAGTGCTGTCTCCTTCCAGGGAGTGTGGTGAGGATGTAAATAAAAACACAAAGCAGGAGAAAGTGTGTTGTGGATGGGAGCACGCCTTGCAGATGTTATTTCTTATTCCAGTCAGAGTGTCTCACTGAGTCAGACTCCCTCGGGGGCAGAGGGCTATGAGTCACTCTGCCCCCAAGGGAATCTGGCTCGAGGGTCACCACCAGCCTTCTTCAGGGTCCATCTCCTCAGGCCTCCCCATGGCAGCCTCAAATGAGGAAGCCAACCCAGGATGCATTTTGTATAGCTCCTGGAGCTCACCTCAGCTGACCAAGAAGGAGAAAGAAGGATGGAGGAGGAGACACAGCAGCAGCAAAAGCCTCCTGGGGGGCGAGCCACTCTAGAATAGCTCTTCCCGAGCTCTGCAGAGACCTCGCCACCGGGGAAAATGCCAGAAAAATACCGGCTAATTTCAGAGGCTCCACGTTGGTGGGCCAACAGCCCAGGGAGAATGAGCAATTATGATTTCCATCTAAGCAACATATGCTGTTTGCTGGCCTCTTTCGAACAGCTGTAGGTTAGATGCTGTTAAGATTAGTCTCCTTCTCTCCTCCATATTTCAGACTTCAAATTAAACTAAAATAACAGCACCTGCTGAACAAAAACCCCATTGGAAATGTGTCCTCATACACAATTACTGCAAGGAGGCTGGTCACCATTGTTACCCGCCTATTCTTCCTGAATGGGAATGGCAGCGAAGTTTCCCAGGCAGCTGCAGCAATTCAATTGTATAACTGGAGCTGGCCCCGCGCCAACCCTCAAGAACTCAAGTGGCACCAAAAGATACTATATTGATTTGCAATCGAACATAATAGGCCATCAGCTTAATTATTACTGAAGTGACAAGGTTCTGGGTATTTCATATTTATATTTCAGGGCCTGTGAAGGATGAATGTAAATCTTTTAAATGCACGGATTTGCATATCTTCAGAAGGGTTGAGTGCTCTTATTACATTCATAGCCTTTGAAAGACCAAAAGGACTGGCTATTGAACTCAGGTTGCCAGATCCCACCCACATTTGCTTGGATGAAGAGACAGAAGGCATAAAATGGAAATTGCTTTCAGTCCCCCCACCCCCCAAAAAAAAAACCCTAAAAAAAAAGGAAGCCCACTACTCAACTGCATCAAACTCAGACCTCTTTTGGGGCCTTTGAAAGAGATTAGTTATGGGTCTTATTGGACAGAGGCATTTGGTCACTGAGAAATGAAACCAATGACTTCTTGGATCCATGAGGCCCCCGCTCTGCTCTGTCCTTCCAGCCTGTTCCTGGCTCTTGCAAGGCCAGTAGAACCTCAGGAGCTGCCGAGATGTGGGCAAGGAAAGGATGGGACGATATAGAAGTTCACACTCCAAGTAGCTACTACGCATCTGCACCACACTGACACCAAAGATGCAAAGAGAAATGGTCTCATCTTAATCCCATCATTGTCATCAACCCTCCTTCCCACACATTCTATTAGAAACTCTCACCCTAGCAAAATTTTAGAACCATTCCAAATTTCCCCCTGTCCATCACTCTCTAGATCCAATAAGTCATTGAATTTTATAGATTCCTCCTCCTAAGTGCCCTTTGATTTTTGATCTCTGTCCCGTTTCAGTCAGGTCTCAAGACAGAGCCTGGACTCATGAGATTTTCCTATTGCATCTTTCAGCCTCCCTCTTACTGAATCCCTGTCTACTCTCTAACCTGTCATCAGAGGGCCTTTCTGAAAAGGCTGGGAACATATGGTTCTCCTGTCTAAAATCCTTCACTGGTACCCATAGGATAAAATTCAACTCTCTTCGCACACAGGCTTCAGCCTTCACACCAGACAACTATTCCCTAGTTACACACTCTCACCCTTTACACGTGGTATTTCAATTCTCTTTGCCTGAATGCCTTCTTCTCCTTGTCAAAGAAGAGACAAGAATCATCTTCCAAGATTCACGTGAAATCATTGCATTCTACCTTACCTGGGCCTCCTTGTCTGCAAGTCTATTTCACTTTGTTCGTCTGTGTGTTATAAAACTGATCACATTGCGCTTTACTTGTTTACATGTCTGCTGCCTCCACTCAGAGGGCCTCACAGTCAGAAAATGTGCATTTAAATCTCTTTATCCCCAGGACCTAGGTCAGGGTCTGGAATGCAGGAAGTGTTTAACAACTGTTGGTTGAATCTTTATCCCCAGGGAACATCAGACGTGTACTGAACATCTATTATATGTGAGATTTGTTCCAGACACGGAACCAAACGTAGCCCTTGCCATATGGGAACCCAAGGCCTCGGACCAAGACACTGCTATCAGCACAGCCGCCTATGAATGACCAAAGGAATAGTTTAGGCATCAAGTGTTCTCAAAACACAGATCGGCAGGAGATTTGTGTCCTGGCATGTTTGTTAGAAAACAGAACTAGAACTAAATCTGAAATCCTGAAATCCTATCATTAACAGGCAGAGCTATGTGAATTTGCCTCTTCTGATCTCTATATTTTATAGATGAGCAAATTGAACAACAAAAAAGGTAAGATTTTTAAGTTTACAAGAGTCATAGAAATTCTGACTCCTAAGTCCATATTCCTTTCCACTATGCATTATGAGATGGGTAGGACTCGTTTTAACATGGAGTAGGGAGAATATTCCAGAGGATGGCTCTAATCATCCCCCCATCCTCAGTAATGTCAGTATCACCACTGCCATCAACCCCATTCCCAATACCACTTTTGTCACCATCACTGTCTGTATTTCCCTGACAGTGCTCCAGCCCCACTCCTGCCACCATCCCCAACACCACGATCTGCACTAGAAAGGCCTATGGGGTGAGGAAAAAGTGGAAAGAGAAGGTGTTTTGTTCTTGTTTCCATCACCTTTACCACTTTTATTCCTGCCTCTTTCTACTCCATATTCCTGGACCATCTAGACAGTTCCTGTCCTTTCACATCCGGGCCCTGGCACTGACAAGGGGCCATTGTGAAAACCTCCCCACTCCAGGAAGCATTTTTATTCCCTTGAACTGAGAAGCTCTCTTTTATTCCAAGGAAGCTAGATCAAAGAGGATCCAGGAAGGAAAAAAAAGAATTAAAAAGAGAGAGAGCATTGCGAAATTTGGGAAACCAGAATTCTCTCTACAAAGGTAATGGGGCAATAGGAGTTAAGATCTAATAATTCATGAAGGCTCAGAGATTCTGAAGAGGGGGACGACCATCTTTACCCAGGTTAGGAAATCCTGAGAAGTCCTCCAGGACAGAGTGGGGTCCCTCTCTCTGACTCTTAAGTTCCCCATTGCTATTTCCAACCCCTGCCGTTTTGGGGGAACCTCATTTAGACCTGCTCTTTTGGCTTATATCCTTTGGGAAGGGCCCAGCACCTCCATCGGCATCACCCAGGAGAGAAATCCCGGGCTGGCAAAGACTCAATCCCTAGGGTCCTTAGCAGCAGCATCACCACGACCGCCACTCCTGCCAGGCTGAGCACAAAGGAAGGCATTATCCTACGAGTAGCAGAAGGCGCAGAGGACACCTGCTCAGGCAATTCTGCGACAAAAGGAAGTGAGGCTGGAAATTGGACAATTGTTCCTAAGTAGCTGAGGGCCCAGCTGAAGGGGATTTTCTTTAATAAGGATGATAGAAGCCAGCTTTAAAGGCAGATGGAGATTTTCCAGAATCTAGGGTTTCACCAGGAAGAGCAGGAGAGGAAGACAGGCCCCAGAAAGACATCTCTCTTCTCATCCTCGTGAAGAGGAAGGTGGAGTGAGGATCTTTCTTACAGGCTTCGGAACTATTTCACATGGGGCAGTATTGCTAAGGGCAGCGTCTCTGTGAGCACCTTAGGGAGGCAGTGGTACCTGAGACTGAGCGTGGGCTCCCTGAGAATTAGCTATAAAGGAACAGACTCATTTCCTTCTCTCTGCTTCCTAGGCTGGTAGCCTGTGGAAATATAGGAGAGCAAGTATATCTGGATTACAGCAAAACATTTGACAAAATCTTTCTTTTTATCTTCTTGGAAAAGACAGACGATAAGGTAATTAGTGGGATTTAGCACTAGTTAGTACCTACAATTTATTGAGTGCTTACCATGTGCCAAATACCATACTGGATTTTCCATCCATGGTACCACTGAGTCACCTCACTGCCTCTTTACAGATAGGGAAAGTGGGGCTCAGAGGGGTTTGGTAAACACAGAGCAGCCTGGGTGGATCTGTGCTACCCTATTCTATAATGTTGTCTCCAGGCTAGAATGGTAGCCTGTGCACACACAGTGCACGCTGTTCTGCTTGTGCCTGGAGAGACACCAATAACACACTTATCACAATCACGTACTGCTCCAACTCTCCCACTTCCATGGGTGTGCACATGTGCACACATATCTTATAGGGGTTCCACACTAAACCTTGCGGTCTTGCCTATTTTTACCTTCTGTCTCCATCTAATGGACAGAGCTCCTCTCACCCTGCTGCTAAAGTCACGGCCGTTTTCTCACATCTCAGAAAAAGGCGTTGATCATCTGGGATAACAAAATTCTAAAGTCCAGTGGGCTGAGCAGTGTCCCAAGGGTGTGGCTGTGATGGATGCGGATGAGGGAGCTGGGGTAATGAGGCAAGGCCCTACCACCACCACCTCTGCGGCCCAGAGAGCAGTTAGGGCCAGCCCCTCCCCAGGCTACTGCCCTGGAAGCCAGGGGAAGTGGGGCAGAAAGACCCTGAGGGCTCCATGGGCCAGGTCTGCGTCCAGATGCGCAGCCTGCCCCTGTGTTAGCAGCATGACCACTGAGGAGTGGTCCCTGCATGTCTCCAAACCCCAGTGCTCCCTTTATTAAGATGGGGGTAGACATCCCTATCACATAGCATTGCTCCAAGGACTGGTAAACCCTGAGCACAGGGTTTGTACTGAACGCCTGTGCCTGACCGAGAGCCGGCCCAACCCATTCTGCCACGTCCCCTTGCTGCCACCTTCTGATGCCAAAGCCATCTCCACGGCAAGCTGCACCACACCCTGTCAACAGCCCCCAGGGAAAAAGAGGTGGCAGAGAGTCAGGGGGTGTTGAGACCCTCAGCTGCTCCTGGAGAAGCAGGGCTGACAAGGCGAGGATTGTTTTTCTCCCCTGGTGTGAAGCATGTTGACTTGCGGTTGATAGATGGTGGGATGATATTAATTAAAATGCAGGCAGGAGCGAGGGCGCCTCTTAGAGTTGTACTCTCCCTGGGGGGAGGGGAAGGCATCAAGGCTCTGTTCTGTACCCACAGCAGCCAGAGTGTCCTCTTACCCTCTCCTTCCCCTTCTGAGAGCAGGTACAACTTGGAGGAAAGGTCTGGGTTTCCCTGTCACTGAATGAGGCAGGTCACAGGAGAACTGGGCTCCAGGTAGAAAGCACAGCCTTGTCCTTCCATCCTGATGGGCAGGGGAAGAAAGAGGCACAGACTTTTACCATTTTTCATATATGTCACAAGGTCAGAAAAGGTCCTGCCTTTGGATGAAACTGTTCAAGGGAGCACTTGTCTTCCCTGCTCTCTGCCAGCTCTGCCTCTGGCTCCAATAGTCAAGACTGGAGTGCAAAGGACTTCCTCAGAGGGAAGAGTCTGATAGTCAAAGGCAGAGCCCACAAGGGAGATCTGAGATGCAAACACTACAGGTGACAGTGCAGGGTTTAGGTCCAGAGGTGCAGAGGCTGGATTTTGAAGCTGGGAGAACCAGTGACCAAAGCAAGGGCAGAGCTGGAACAAGAAAGTGGAGTGCAGAGTGATTGCTGCCTGCAGCCACAGGGCATGCTCAGCTCACCTAGGGGGTGGGTCCCTCATGCTGGGCGAAGTTGGGCTGCAAGAGACACAGATGAGTTTCCCTTTGATTCTCCTTCTTGCCTCTTCCTGCAAGAGTAAGAAGTGGCTCCTGACTTCTAGTTCTGAGGCGTTAGTATTGGAGATGGTAGAAATTATTAAGGATCTCAGCTGCCAGGTGACATAACTGAAGCGGTAGAACCGAGATTCAAACACTTCCCTCATTTCTGGAAACAAGAACACTGAAGTACTCCATTTCCTTAAACTTTATTTGAACAGGAGCCAGTGAGACTTCACAAGAGTAAGTCCCTTCATTATCCAACCTCTGCAAACCCTCAAAAAAGAAAAAAGAAAAAAGTAGAAGGAGAGAAGGGCAGATAAGGAGGCAAGCTGGAGGCTCAGGACTTGTTGTTGGTCCCTGAGCTTAGAACTCTAAACACAGAGCTTAATCTTCAATTTTCTGGGGCCTTATTTACTGATTTGTAGAAAGGAATGAATGAGATTAGGAAATATCTCACCATCCCTCCCTCTCTTTCTTCTTTCCTTCCTTCCTTCCTTCTCAACTTTCTCTCCTCCCCCAGCTCCAGGAATAATTTGACAATCTGCATTTGAGGGTTCTTAATATGTGTAATCATTTCTCTACAATCTGACCTGTAAATAACAAGTTTAGTGAGGACTGTTGGGAAACACTCCCCAGGGAGGGCAATGAATTATAGTGAAAATTGAATCAAACTCTCCTACGGACCTAATAGCTAGAACTGCTAACACTGAGGATAATTTCAGAAGTGTTGAAGAAAAGATAAGGTGAAGCTGAAAAGAAATCTCTGTAGACTCAAGAGTCTGCTCCTGTGAGTGCCATCTCCCCAAGGGACAAATTTCTTGGTCACAAGAGATCAAATTCCTTTTCCCAGTCACACATCTGGATGTCTCATATCCTTAGACTATAATTGAGAATGTTATCCCAAACTATTCTTCTGGAAAGAAACAGTCAATGAAAACAAGCAGGAAGATGTTTCCAAATACTGTTTTAACCTCAACCTTTTGCTGGGAGACCCTGCTGTCTCTTTTGTTCATTTCCACCTCCCAGGTCAGGTTTTATTACTGCATTTTAACCAACTAATGGAAGAAAACTGAACAAAGCAAGGAAAAGCTTATACTGTCTTGCCCATAAAAGCTCTGAAAATACAAAGTTTTTTTGCAGCTCCTTTGGTAGCAAAACTTGACCTAATCTGGGAGAGGCTAATCATCCTTATTTATCCCAGTTACGCTCAGAATTCACACATTTTTGTGAATTTGATCATGATGTCTTACCTCAAACACTGCCGAAAGTGTTATGAAACATATATCTCCTTTATTAACTTTATAAAATAATTTCTTTTTTTTAAAAAAATGGAATTTTGAATACATCTGGTCCCAAGGGTATAAGAAAAGGGAGAGTGGATTTGGACTATGTGATCTTCAGAGAGAGCTACAGAATTAGTGAATTTCTGAGCAACAATAAACAAGAAGGCCAAATTTCAGTGTTATTTTCACTAAATAATCATCAGACCAATATGGCTTTTTATGCATTGCAAAAGGCTTTCACTCTTGTGTTTTAAACAATTCATTTAATAGTCAGTCACCATCCATTTCAGATGACAAGATATTCTCTCCTCCTGGAATGATATGAGAAGAATTGAACTGGACTATGCATATGCTAATTAAAATACTGTAGTAGCTATTGGGGTTAATAATAATACAAACATCAGTAATGAAATTGAAGACAGTTGTTACATTGAGTTGTCTTGGAAAAACTAACAGGAAAGCTGAGAATTTGCATTAATCCTCAACAGAGTCAAACTTTTGGAGAAAAAAAAAATCAAAGGACAGATAGGGTCTGGAGCTGAGCCATGAAGGAGAGAAGGGATTCAGATAAGTACACTATAGAGGGTTCTGCATGTTCAAGAGCAGTCAGGTCTGAAGCTACTCTAAAGTGGTTTTGGATCCACTCCTGGCACTGTGCTGTCCAGTCCCAGCAGGCTGACCGTGCCTGCCCAGCATTTAAGGACTCCTGAAGAAGCCAGATTCAAAGAAGTCTGAGACAAGACCATGTGGAGAGAGCACCAGCGATCTAAGTCAGTCCAGCCACTACAGCTGAGCTGTGAGTTGTAGCCACAGAACTGAACCCAGGGCCTTGTGGCTGACAAGATCTTGGTGCTCTGGCCTGGTGTCAGGCCTGTGCCTCTGAGGTGGGAGAGCCGAGTTCAGGACACTGGTCCACCACAGACCTTCCAGCTCCAAGTAATATCAAACGGGGAAAGCTCACCCAGAGATCTCCATCTCAACACTAAGACCCAGCTCCACTCAACGCCCAGCAAGCTACAGTGCTGGACATGCTATGACAAACAACTACCAAGACAGGAACACAACCCCACCCATTAGCAGAGAGGCTGCCTAAAACCATACTAAGGTCACAGACACCCCAAAACACACCACTAGATGTGGTCTTGCCCACCAGAAAGACAACATCTAGCCTCATCCACCAGAACACAGGCACCACACCACTTCACCAGGAAGCCTACACAACCCACTGAACCAACCTAAGCTGCTGGGGGCAGACACCAAAAACAATGGGAACAACAAACCTGCAGCCTGCAAAAAGGAGACCCCAAACACAGTAAGTTAAGCAAAATGAGAAGAGAGAAAAACACACAGCAGATGAAGGAGCAAGGTAAAAACCCACCAGACCAAACAAATGAAGAGGAAATAGGCAGTCTACCTGAAAAAGAATTCAGAGTAATGATAGTAAAGATGATCCAAAATAATGGAAACAGATTGGAGAAAATACAAGAAACGTTTAACAAGGACCTAGAAGAACTAAAGAGCAAACAAACAATGATGAACAACACAATAAGTGAAATTAAAAATTCTCTAGAAGGAATCAATAGCAGAATAACTGAGAGAGAAGAATGGATAAGTGACCTGGAAGATAAAATAATGGAAATAACTACTGCAGAGCAGAATAAAGAAAAAAGAATGAAAAGAATTGAGGACAGTCTCAGAGACCTCTGGGACAACATTAGGTACACCAACGTTTGAAATATAGGGGTCCCAAAAGAAGATGAGAAAAACAAAGGGACTGAGAAAGTATTGGCAGAAATTATAGTTGAAAACTTCCCTAATATGGGAAAGGAAATACTCAGTCAAGGCCAGGAAGCACAGAGAGTCCCATAAAAGATAAATCCAAGGAGAAATATGCCAAGACACATATTAATCAAACTATCAAAAATTAAATACAAAGAAGAAATATTAAAAGCAGCAAGGGAAAAACAACAAATAACATATAAGGTAATCCTCATAAGGTTACCTAACAGCTGATCTATCTCTCAGCAGAAACTCTGCAAGCCAGAAGGGAGTGGCAAGACATACTTAAAGTGATGAAAGGGAAAACCCTACAACCAAAATTACTCTACACAGCAAAGATCTCATCCAGATTTGACAGAGAAATTAAAAGCTTTACAGGCAAGCAAAAGCTACCAGAATTCAGCACCACCAAACCTGCTTTATAACAAATGTTAAAAGGAACTTTTCTAGGCGGGAAACACAAGAGAAGGAAAAGACCTACAATAACAAACCCAAAACAATTAAGAAAATGGTAATAGGAACATAAGTATCGATGACTACCTTAAATGTAAATGGATTAAATGCTCCAACCAAAAGACATAGACTGGCTACATGGATACAAAAACAAGATCCATATATATGCTGTCTACAAGAGACCCACTTCAGACCTAGGGACACAAACAGACAAAAAGTGAGGGGATGGAAAAAGATATTCCATGCAAATGGAAAGCAAAAGAAACCTGGAGTAGCAATCCTCATATCAGACAAAATAGGCTTTAAAATAAAGACTATTAAAAGAGACAAAGAAGGACACTACATAATGATCAAGAGATCAATCCAAAAAGAAGATATAACAATAGAAAATATTTATGCACCCAACATAGGAGCACCTCAATACATAAGCCAATGCTAACAGCCATAAAACGGGAAATCAACAGTAACACAATCATAGTAGGGGACTTTAACACACCACTTTCACCAATGGACAGATGGCCCAAAATAAAAATAAATAAGGAAAAACAAGGTTTAAATGATACATTAAACAAGATGGACATAATTGACATTTATAGGACATTCCATCCAAAAGCAACAGAATACACATTCTTCTCAAGTGCTCATGGAACATTCTCCAGGATAGATCATATCTTGGGTCACAAATCAAGCCTTGGTAAATTTAAGAAAATTGAAATCGTATCAAGTATCTTTTCTGACCACAACGTTATGAGACTAGATATCAATTACAGGAAAAAATCTGTAAAAAATAATAATACATGGAGGCTAAACAGTGCAGTACTACATACCCAAGATATCACTGAGGAAATCAAAGAGGAAATTAAAAAATACCTAGAAACAAATGACAATGAAAACATGATGACCCAAAACCTATGGGATGCAGCAAAAGCAGTTCTAAGAGGGAAGTTTATAGCAATACAATCCTACCTCAAGATACAAGAAACATCTCAAATAAACAACCTAAACTTACACCTAAAGCAATTAGAGAAAGAAGAACAAATAACCCCAAAGTCAGCAGAGGAAAGAAATCGTAAAGATCAGATCAGAAATAAGTGAAAAAGAAATGAAGGAAACAATAGCAAAAATCAATAAAACTAAAAGGTGGTTCTTTGAGAAGACAAACAAAATTGATAAACTATTACGCAGACTCATCAAGAAAAAAAGAGAGAAGACTCAACTCAGTAGAATTAGAAATGAAAAAGGAGAAGTAACAGCTGACACTGCAGAAATACAAAGGATCATGAGAGATTACTACAAGCAACTATATGCCAATAAAATGGACAACCTGGAAGAAATGGACAAATTCTTAGAAAAGCACAACCTTCCGAGACTGAAGCAGGAAGAAATAGAGAATAAAAACAGACCAATCACAAGCACTGAAATTGAGACTGTGATTAAAAATCTTCCAACAAGTAAAAGCCCAGGACCAGATGGATTCAAAGGAGAATTCTATCAAACATTTAGCGAAGAGCTAACACCTATCCTTCTCAAACTCTTCAAAAATATAGCAGAGGGAGGAACACTCTCAAACTCATTCTACGAGTCCACCATCACCCAGATACCAAAACCAGAGAAGTATGCCACACCGAAAGAAAACTACAGGCCAATATCACTGATGAACATAGATGGAAAAATCCTCAGCAAAATACCTGCAGACAGAATCCAACAGAACTTTAGAAGAATCATACACCATGATCAAGTGGGCTTTATCCCAGGAATGCAAGGATTCTTCAATATACGCAAATCAATCAATGTGATAAAACATATTAACAAAATGAAAGAGAAAAACCACATGATCATCTCAATAGATGCAGAAAAAGCTTTCAACAAAATTCAACACCCACTTATGATAAAAAGCCTCCAGAAAGTAGGCATAGAGGGAGCTTACCTCAACATAATAGAGGCCATATATGACAAACCCACAGCCAACATCGTTCTCAGTGGTGAGAAGCTGAAGCCATTTGCTCTAAGATCAGCAACAAGACAAGGTTGTACACTGTCACCACTATCATTCAACATAGTTTTGGAAGTTTTAGCCACAGCAATCAGAGAAGAAAAATAAATAAAAGGAATCCAAATCGGAAAAGAAGTAAAGCTGTCACTGTTTGCAGATGATATGACACTATACACAGAGAATCCTAAAGATGCTACCAGAAAACTACTGGAGCTAATCAATGTATTTGGTAAAGTAGCATGACACAAAATTAATGCACAGAAATCTCTTGCATTCCTATACACTAATAATGAAAAATCTGAAAGAGAAATAAAGGAAACATTCCCATTTACCACTGCAACAAAAAGAACAAAATACCTAGGAATAAACCTACCTAAGGAGACAAAAACCTGTATGCAGAAAACTATAAGACACTGATGAAAGAAATTAAAGATGATACAAACAGATGGAGAGATGTACCACGTTCATGGATTGGAACAAACAACATTCTGAAAATGACTATAGTACCCAAAGCAATCTACAGTTTCAATGTAACCCCTATCAAATTACCAATGACATTTTTCACAGAACTAGAATAAAAAATTTCACAATTTGTATGGAATTACAAAAGACCCAAAATAGCCAAAGCAATCTTAAGAAAGAAAAACAGAGCTGGAGGAATCAGGCTCCCTGATTTCAGAGTATACTACAAAGCTACAGTAATCAAGACAGTATGGTACTGGCACAAAAACAGAAATATAGATCAACAGAACAGGATAGAAAGCCCAGACAAAAACCCATGCACATATGGTCACCTTATTTTTGACTAAGGAGTCAAGAATATACAATGGAGAAAAGGCAACCTCTTCAGTAAGTGGTGCTGGAAAAACTGGACGGCTACATGTAAAGGAATGAAATTAGAACACTCTAACACCATACACAAAAGTAAACTCAGAATGGATTAAAGACCTAAATATAAGGCCAAACACTATAAAACTCTTAGAGGAAAACAGAGGCAGAATACTCTATGACAAAAATCACAGCAAGATCTTTTTTGACCCACCTCCTAGAGAAATGGAAATAAAAACAAAAATACACAAATGGGACCTAATGAAACTTAAAAGGTTTTGCACAGTAAAGGAAACCATAAAGAAGATGAAAAGATAACCCTCAGAATGGGAGAAAATATTTGCAAATGAGCAACTGACAAAGGATTAATCTCCAAAATTCACAAGCAGCTGATGCAGGTCAATATCAAAAAAACAAACAACCCAATCCAAAAATGGGCAGAAGACCTAAACAGACATTTCTCCAAAGAAGATATACAGATTGCCAACAGACACATGAAAGAATGCTCAACATCATTAATCATTAGAGAAATGCAAGTCAAAACTACAATGAGGTATCACCTCACACCAGTCAGAATGGCCATCATCAAAAAATCTACAACCAATAAATGCTGGAGAGGGTGTGGAGAAAAGGGAACCCTCTTGCACTGTTGGTGGGAATGTAACTTGATACAGCCACTATGGAGAACAGTATGGAGGTTCCTTTAAAAACTAAAAACAGAACTACCATATGACCCAGCAGTCCCACTCCTGGGCATATACCCTGAGAAAACCATAATTCAAAAAGAGTCATGTACCACAATGTTCATTGCAGCTCTATTTACAATAGCCAGGACATGGAAGCAACCTAAGTGTCCATCGACAGATGAATGGTTAAGGAAGATATGGCACATATACACAATGGAATATTACTCAGCCATAAAAAGAAATGAATTGAGTTATTTGTAGTGAAGTGGATGGACCTAGAATCAGTCAATACAGAGTGAAGTAAGTCAGAAAGAGAAAAACAAATACTGTATGCTAACACATATATATGGAATCTAAAAAAAAAAAAGTTTCTGATGAACCTAGGGGCAGGACAGGAGTAAAGATGCAGACATAGAGAATGGACTTGAGGACACGGGGAGGGGCAAGGGTAAGCGGGGACGAAGTGAGAGAGTGGCGTGGACATATATACACTACCCAATGTAAAATAGATAGCTAGTGGGAAGCAGCTACATAGCACAGGGAGATCAGCTCGGTGCTCTGTGACCACCTAGAGGGGTGGGATAGGGAGGGTGGGAGGGAGACGCAAGAGGGAGGAAATATGGGGATATATGTATATGTATAGCTGATTCACTTTGTTATAAAGCAGAAACTAACACACCATTTTAAAGCAAGTATACCCTAATAAAGATGTTAAAAAAAAAAAAAAGTGGTTTTGCACTGAAAGGAGAGGCATGCTTTGAGCCACTTCCTGGTTTGAGAGTGGATGGTTCCCCACCACAGTTTTGCTCTCAGCTATAATATAGTCCTCTAGCATTTCATGCATTTTACTCATTCCCAGTGGTCTCCAAAGAAAGCACCACAAGCTTCCCAGCTGTACTTAATTTCCTCAAAAATTAATTGATTAAATAAATATAGGCATATAAAAATATTCACTGGTTCAAATATAAGGGGCTCATTCTTAAGGGGCACAGCCAATATTCTCTTACGAAATATATACATTCCATTACCAAGAAGGAACTTTAAAATATATATAATCCATGCTCTCATTGAGATTTAAGAGAACAATGCATCCATCAAAGATCTAAGATCAGAAAAGAGTTTTTAGCGAAAAATATGGTTATCAAACATAAAAAACCCACAATGAAGTAGTAGATAGTTGTTTAAATATTGCAGAAAATTAAATTGACATTGAATACAAAAATTATCCCAGAATTTAGAAGAAGTTAAAGCAGATGAAAATACTGAGCAAAAAGATGATAGAAGTAAGTAATAGGTCCAGGAGATATAATCTATTTGCTATAGACTAGATGTTTGTGTACCCCCAAAATCCATTATGTTGAAACCTAATCCCCAACATGATCGTATTAAGATGTGGGGCCTTTGGGAGGTGATTAGGTTATCATGGCAGAGCCCTTATTAATGGAACTAGTGCCCTTATAAAAGATACCCGGAGAGCTTCTTTGTCCCTCCTGTCATGTTAAGACACAGTGAAAAGATGGTCATCTATGAACTAGAAAGAGAACTCTCACTAGATATCAAATCTTCCAATGCTTTAATCTTGGACCTTGAGCCTCCAGAACTGTGAGAAAGTTTTCTGTTGTTTATAAGCCATTTAGTCTATAGTATTTAGTTATAGCAGCTCAATCGGACTAAGAATAGGATTCCAGAAAGTGAAACAAAGCAGTTGGAAGAGCAAAGAAAGAATAGATGGGCTTCCCTGGTGGCACAGTAGTTGAGAGTCCACCTGCCGATGCAGGGGACACGGGTTCATGCCCCAGTCCAGGAAGATCCCACATGCTGCGGAGTGGCTAGGCCCGTGAGCCATGGCCACTGAGCCTGCGCATCCAGAGCCTGTGCTCCACACGGGAGAGACCACAACAGTGAGAGGCCCACGTACCGCAAAAAAAAAAACAAAAAAAAACAGGTGATTTCCTTACACTAAGGACAAATTTAGATCTGTAGAACCAAATCCCTGATTGAGCATCCAGGTAGAACTGATAAAAGAAGATATGCTCTAAGGTGTATCCTGGTAACATGTTTGAATTTCCAGGACTTAAAAAAAAATATTTGAGGATTTCTGATAAAAAACAAATGGCAGATTTTTTTTTAAACATCTTTATTGGAGTATAATTGCTTTACATTGGTGTGTTAGTTTCTGCTTTATAACAAAGTGAATCAGTTTTACATATACATATGTTCCCATATCTCTTCCCTCTCGCATCTCCCTCCATCCCACCCTCCCTATCCCACCCCTCTAGGTAGTCACAAAGCACCAAGCTGATCTCCCTGTGCCATGCGGCTGCTTCCCACTAGCTATCTATTTCACTGGCATTTTTCACAGAACTAGAACAAAAAATTTCACAATTTGTATGGAAACACAAAAGACCCCAAATAGCCAAAGCAATCAAGACCCCGAAAAGCCAAAGCAATCTTGAGAACGAAAGAAGGAACTGGAGGAATCAGGCTCCCTAACTTCAGACTATACTACAAAGCTACAGTAATCAAGACAGTACGGTACTGGCACAAAAACAGAAATATAGTTCAATGGAACAGGATAGAAAGCCCAGAGATAAACCCACGCACATATGGTCACCTTATCTTTGATAAAGGAGGCAAGAATATACAGTGGAGAAAAGACAGCCTCTTCAATAAGTGGTGCTGGGAAAACTGGACAGCTACATGTAAAAGTATGAGATTAGAACACTCCCTAACACCATACACAAAAATAAGCTCAAAATGGATTAAACATCTAAATGTAAGGCCAGAAACTATCAAACTCTTAGAGGAAAACATAGGCAGAACACTCTATCACATAAATCACAGCAAGATCCTTTTTGACCCACCTCCTAGAGAAATGGAAATAAAAACAATAATAAACAAATGGGACCTAATGAAACTTACAAGCTTCTGCACAGCAAAGGAAACCATAAACAAGACCAAAAGACAACCCTCAGAATGGGAGAAAATATTTGCAAATGAAGCAACTGACAAAGGATTAATCTCCAAATTTTACAAGCAGCTTATGCAGCTCAATAACAAAAAAACAAACAACCTAATCCAAAAATGGGCAGAAGACCTAAATAGACATTTCTCTAAAGAAGATATACAGATTGCCAACAAATGGCAGACTGAACACATGCCTTTAGTTTTACTTCCTCTTGAAATCTCCCTAAAATGAGAGTGAAATAATGTTTAAAAATAAAAATTGAAAATGGCAAAGAAAAATAGGAAAATAATAGCAATAAAATTTGGGAAGCAAAGAAGTAGGTGGATGAGTGTAACTGACACTGCAGACTGAAGAAAGCAGGATCCTAACTGCCAGCAGGGAAAGTCAAAAAGAATACAGTTTACTTCACAGAACACTCTCAGTTTTCAAGAATCAGTAGCCCCAGTGCCTATGGGATTTGGGTGGATGGTGTTAAGATGAGACTAAAATAAGGAGTGGTTAAATTCTGTTGAGAAGACAAATAGCAGTATACTTGTACTATTTAAAGTTATGGAGCTAAAAAAATCAGCTAAAAAAGTTGGAAGTGGTTGCCTTTGTTTAGAAGAAAATGGGAGAGGGATGGGGGTTATATTATTTTGTTATGTTTTAGGTTACAAGCCTTTATTCATATGACAATTCTTGTGGAAGACACCAGAGAACCAGTCCCTCTCCTCATGGCTACTAGAATTTATGGGTGGGGATGGTATAGACGAATTGCTAAATAATGCTTATGTGCTTTACCATGATGGGGAAATAAAAATTCAACATGCTTTAAGAAAAATACAGGTAATCATTATTAGAATAAAATAGAGTGGATAGTTCCCTAATCAATAGAAAATTTTAAAAAAAAATATGCAAAAATTATGAAGCTGTCTAAATACTGTTTATAGGTAATGTTCTAAGACTAGGTTGATCTAGAGAGCCTCCCAGGAGTAGAGACATACTAAGGAAACACATATACACACACACAATCAGAAATGTCTCTAATTCTATTACAACTCAAATTAAGATTCATGTAACAAAGAAAAATAAAGTAGAATGTTACTTATTATTGATCAGACAATACAATCTAAAATTAAGCAATCATATTACTTATTTTAATCTACCAGATAGTATGGCATTAAAATATTTTACAACACTATTAGAATTATGAAGAGAAGTTAATGAAAGTACAATTGTAGTGACAGACTCAAAGAAACATCTCATTTTTTTTTTATAGCACAAGTACTTAGCAAGTGAATGAAGTGAAAATTAACTTGAATAAGTTAACTGAACTAAATGGAGAATTATATGTACTAAAAACACAAGACTCATTATTTTCCAAGTTCATGGCATTTTCACAAAATTATTTATATCTAGCCTAATAAAACCTCAACAAATTGTTCATATGTGAAACTATATATTCTGTGTTTTAACAATACAATGCAATAAAACTAGACATTAACAGATCTCTTCAGAAACCATGAAAGCAAGAAGAGATTGGGGTAGAATATTTAAAGTGTTGAAAGAAAAACAATCAATCTTGGAGTCTATAGCCAGAAAAATTATCCTTCAAAACAGAAGGAAAAATAAATACTTTCTCAGACAAACAGAAACTGGGGGAATTCAGTGTCACCAGACCTGCCCTGTAAGAATTGTTAAAAATTCTTCAGAGAGAAGGAAATAATATAGGCCAGAAATTTGGATCTATATAAAGAAAGGAAGAATACCAGAGAAGGAATAGATGAAGGTAAAATTAAATCTCTTATTTTTCTTATTCCAATTAATGTAAAAGATAATAATTTGTTTAAAGTAATAATACAACATTTTGGATGATTACAGAATAAGAACAAGTGAAATGTAAGACAACAATGTCTTAAGAGACAGGAGGGAGGAATTGGGAATACTCTGTTGGGTACCTGCCCCACATATGAAGTGGTATAGGAAATCATAAAAAAATGTTTTTAAAGAAATATAATTGATATACTAAGAGAGAAGATACAATTAAATTGTATAAAATGCTCATTTAAAATAAGTGAAGGCATAAAAAGAGGGGGGAAATGAAACAAAGAACTACAATGAATAGACACAATTACAAACACAGTAGACATTAATACAACTATATCAATAATCACTTCAAGTGTGAATGACCTAAATACATGAATTAAAAGACAGATTGTTAGAGTGCATTAAAAAAAAACACAACAGAGTCCAACTACATATTGTCTATGAGAAACTCACTTTAAATATAAACACACAGGTAGGTTTAAAGTAAAGGGATGAAAAAAGATATGCCATGTTAACAACTGACCAAAAGAAAGCTAGAGCAACTCTATTAATTAGAAGCAAAGCTGATTTCAGAATAAGGAAAATTACCACAGATAAAGAGGAGCCTTACATAATCATACAGTGGTCATCTCTCCAAAAAGATACAACAATCTTTAATATGTATGAACCAAACAGCAGAGCATCAAAAATGTGACACAAAACTAATAGAACAGTGAAGAGAAATATACTTATCCTCTATTACAGCTGGAGACTTCAACACTCATCTTTTAGTAATTGATCAAGCAGGCAGAAAAATCAGTAAATAGATCATCGATCTGAACAGTGTTTTAATCAATGCGATATAATTGACATAGAGAATATTCCATTCAGAAAAATTCTTCTCAAGTTCATATAGTAAATATACCAAGATAGATCACATTCTAGGTCATAAAACAAACTAATAAATCTAAAAGAATACAAATTACATACAAAATATGTTGTTAGATCATAATAGAATTAAACTAAAAGTCAATAACAGAGAAATAGCTGGAAAATCCCCAAATATTTAGATATTAAACAATATGCTTCTGAATAACATGTGGGTCAAAGAAGTATCAAGAGAAATTTTAAAATATCTTGAATTACAGTTGACCCTTGGACAACATGGAGGTTAATCTGTGTATAACTCATAGCTGGCCCTCTGTATCTACAGTTCCCCTACGTCTGTGGATTCAAACAACCACAGGCTATGTAGTACTATAGTATTTATTATTGAAAAATATCCATGTATAAGTGGACCCATGCAGTTCAAACCTGTTCTGTTCAAGGGTCAACAGTAAATGAAAAGGAAAATACAACTTAAACAAAATTTGTGTTTTATAGCAAAAGCAGTGATTCAGATGCAATTTATAGAATTAAATCCATATTAGAGGGCTCCCCTAGTGGCACAGTGGTTAAGAATCTGCCTGCCAATGCAGGGGACACAGGTTCAAGCCCTGGTCCAGGAAGATCCCATGTGCTGCAGAGCAACTAAGCCCGTGCAACACAACTACTGAGCCTGCATTCTAGAGCCCGCAAGCCACAACTACTGAAGCCCATGTGCCTAGAGCCCGTGCTCTGCAACAAGAAAAGCCACTGCAATGAGAAGCCCGTGCACTGCAACAAAGAGTAGCCCCCGCTTGCCACAACTAGAGAAAACCCGCATGCAGCAACGAAGGCACAACGCAGCCAAAAATAAAATAAATAAATTAAAAAAAAATCCATATTAGAAAATATGAAAGACCTAAAATCAATATTCTAAGTTTCCACTTTAGGAAACAAGAGAAAAAGAATAATTTAAGCTTAAACAAGTAAAAGAAAAGGAACAAGAAGAACTAGACAAGACAGCAATGAAATTGAAAACAACTGAATAGTAGAGAAAATCAACAAACAATAAGATCGATAAAATTGAAAAACCTCTAGCTATAATAACCAGTAAAAAAAAAGAGAAGACAAAATTACTAATATCAGAATGAAAGAAAAGTTATCACTATTGATACCATGGACATTTAAAGGATGATAAAGGAATACTATAAATGACCCTGTGCTCACAAATTTGATAACTTATATGAAATAGACTAATTCTTTGGAAAATACGAACTACTAAAACCCACACAAGAATAAACTGATCACATGGATAAGCCTATATCTACTTTAAAAATTGAATGAATAAGTAATAAACTTCCAAAAGTGAACACACCAAACCCAGACTTTTTCACTGGTGAATTCTACCAACCATTTAAGGAAAAAAATGATACAAATTTTCCATAATCTCCACGGGGAAGTAGAAGCAGAGGAAATACCTCCTCATTCCATGAGCCTGGAGCATCCTGTAGTACCAGAAAGAAAATGCTAAAACAAAAGCAAAACCAAAACCACACAATGACGTTGATATGTCAAAGGGACACAGGGGACAACCAGAAGAGCTCCCAATAGCCAAAGATGGAATAATTAGAGCAACAAAATAAATAAATTCAATTATAGCCCAAAGTATAAAATAAATATCCATGAGTCCATACTGATACAAGAAATGATTGAATAAATAAATAAATGGAGAATAGACAAATCTCTCTTGCAGAAGAATTCCAAATATTTTATGTAGATGTTCCACTCTCAAGGAGATGGAGCACAACTCCTCATTCCTTAAGTATGGGCTGCACATTGGGACTTCCTCCAAAGAGTACAGTATGGGATGAGAAACAGAGTACCTTTACAGTAGAGGAATCCGACAAACACTGCCTCAGCCAGTTGATCACAGTTAACAACAGTGATAGGTCATGTTGATAGTGTATGTACCCTTGATATGATGTAATGAAAATTGCACTTTACCTCTGGGATCTTCCTCCCATAAACCCATAAACCCAGTCTTATCATAAGAGAAAAGATCTGATAAATCCCAGCAGAGGGACATTCTACAAAATACCTGACTACAAAGAACTCCTCAAAACCGTCAAGGTCATCAAAACTAAGAAAAGTCACAGCCGGGAGGGGCCTAAGGAAACATGATGACTAAGTGTAATGTGGCATTCTGGATGGGATTCTGAAACAGAAAAAGGATGTTAGGTAAAAACTGAGAAAATTTTAGTGGAGTATGGAATTTAGTCAATAATAATGTATCAATGTTGGTTCATTAATAGTAATAAGTGCACCATATATATGTAAGGTGTTAATAAAAGGGATGGGTGTGGGGTAAACGGGAAGTCTCTGTACTCTCTTAACACTTTTTCTGTAAATGTAAAACTGTTCTAAAAAAGAAAGCTTATCAAGATAAATAGAGTAAATAAATCACTGCAGTAGAAACTGAGACTCCTAGAGCCATTAATTTCTCAGGTGGGGTCTAAAAAACTTTAAAAACTCAAATATTTCTGAGTTCTAAACCTTATATTTTCAGACTAAAAACAGACTATTACAAATATAATACTTTTCTCCAGAGCACTGAAAAATATAGAAAACTTCTCAATTCCTTTCATGAAGCTAGTTACAAAAACTTAGTGACAAAAAATTGACAAAAATAGTACCTGCACCACAAATGTATAAACACACACTCTTACAGAATAACTATATTTATGAATACAGACAAAAATTCCTACAAAAATTGAACAAAATGAATGCATTGGCATTTAAAAAATAATCAACCATGGTTATTCAATATATATTTGATAAGTTAATGAATGACCAGTAAATTCTAATTGGGAATTAGAGGGTATTTAGAATAACAAAGTCAATCAATATTGACTCATATAAATGTCAATAATACAAAGCCATATAATCATATGAGTAGTCATTAAAAAGGCATATGATGAAATTCAATAGCCATTTCTGCTTTTAAAAATTTTGCCATAGTAGGAAAAATTAATTTCCTTTAAATGCAATGAAAAATCCGATCTTCAACCAAGAGGTGGCATCTAGCATGATGCTCTGCAGGGAAACATTAGAGTCATTCTTATCAAGGATGTGACATCCATATCTACTATCTCTTCTATAATTAAGCATCATCCTGCAGCTGAACGATCCAATGAGAAAATATAGGAAAATACAAAATACTATTGACACTCTCCTTATACAAATAATTTTTTAATGTGATACAAAAATAAAACCATTAATCTTTCAGTTTAGGGATGGGTTAGTGGCTGGGCACTGCTGGAAAGATAACCTTCACACCCAGTAGTCTTCTTGCCCATCTCAGAAAGAAACGTTGATAATTTGGAACAATCTTCTCATTCTCTGATAATTCACATAAATGGTCTACATGTCACATTATTTGCTACATTTCATATTATCTGTATCCAATTATAATATTTAGTACATAAATATACTGAGTTGGTTAATAATGGTGCATATCGTTTTCCCATTGGAAATGTAAAAAATGATCTCTGTTTTAAGGTACCTAAGGAGTTAATCTTATTGGATTGGCGACATATTAAATACCAAGGGAGACAGAAAGAGGGCAGGGGGAGGAGGATTTGGAAATGATATGGGTTGTAGTAATGATTTCAACTTTAGATTGGATGGGATATAATTAAATATCTCACAATTGTCTCAGTGTATTTACTATTATAAAACTTAAAAAAAATACTAGTTTTGGAGGTAGGAAGGAGAAATTTGGAGACAGAGGGAGAGAGAGACAGTGAGAAATGTGGCAACTGCAGAAGGGAGAACCTTGGAAAAAGTGGAGGAACTTCAAAAGTATGTCAGGAATGTTTTACCACTTTGTTTCCCCATGAAATTGCAGTGACATAAACATTAATCATCAATGATTCTGGAGTTGAATTTGTCTTTAGTCATGTTTTCAGATATGAAGACATGCTGAGATTGCCCTGTCAATGGATAGCAAGTAGTAAGTGAGTGCAAAATTTGGGAACTAAGCAAAATAAAAATAAGCATAGTAAATGTTTATTGAGAGCTTGCTATTTGACGGTGTGTGTGTGTGTGTGTGTGTGTGTGTGTGTGTGTGTGTGTGTGTGTGTGTGTGTGTGTGTGTGTGTGTGTAAAATCTCTTACATCAACCATGTTAAGTAGGTGCTATTATTTTCCCCATGTTACAGATTTGGGAACCACATCTAAATGAAATAGTTAGCCCCAAATAATAAAAACTAATAAATAACAGAGACAGGATTTGAACCTAGACAGTCTGGCTTCAGAGTCCACAATTTAGACCACTTCAATCTCAATCTCTTGCTCTTCCTCTTTCTCATTGTTAAAATTTTAAAATAATTTAAGAATGAAATACAATAGGAAGTAAATCCCCAGTAGTTAGAATGGAAGTTAGGGAAAGTTTAATGGTCAGCTGAGTGTGTTAAAGACAATATTTAGTTTAAAAAGAAAGTGATGATTTTACATTTTATTAGAAGCATGATTTTTTTTCAAGAATTCCAAGAGTCTCCATGTTAAGACACGTGTCAAAATATTTGTTTTACCAACATAAGTCCCATAAATATTATGAAAAAGGAGGCAACATTAATTATATTTATTCAGGAATAAGATCGTCTACCTAGAAAAAAATGAGAATCATTTGAAAATCAGAATGAAAGCACTTCATAGTTTCCAGTTACCAAATTAACATAAAAATCAGTAGCTTCTCTATACTATAGAAATAGCTACTTACAAATACACTTAAAAATCAGATTAACAGTAGCAACAAAAATTTTAAATAACTAGAACTAATCTTAATAAGAGATATGACAGATCTACCATAGAAATATTACAAACGTAACTTAAAGACATAAAAGATGTTAATATATCAAGAGACATTCCATGTTTTTAGATGAGAAGCTTCAATATTTTAAAAATGTCATTTCTCTCCAAATTAATTTATAAATTTAATGCAATCCCAATTAAAATTTGATGAGATTTTTGTTTGGAACTTGACCAAATTATTCTAAAATTCATTTAGAAGAATAATTGTGTTAGAATGGTCATGAAAAGACCAAGAAAAATGAATAATGAGATTGACTTCCCCTATCAGAAATTAAATTATCACTGTCATATGGTACCAAAGTAGTCAGACAGATCCATAAAACTAAAAAGAAAATGCAGAAGCTGAGTTAAGTACGTATAATAATTTGGTGTATATTAATGATGTCAGTTGAAAGTATTAGGGAAAGAATCAACTATTTATTAAATGGATTATTTGATAAAATACGATCGGGGCAAGTAGATAAGCATTAAAAAAAAACAGGTTTGAGTCTTATATCTTAATTTATAATACCAGAATGTATAAATAAGTATTTATGTAATCTAGTGGTGGTGAAAGACTTAACATGTGTGGACTCAATGGCTGAAAGGAAAAGATTAATAATGTATTTGACTACATAAAATTCCACAACTTGTGAATAGCAAACATAAACTCTAATCTAATTGTCCACCTAAATACCATAAACAACATTAAAAGACAAACTCTGAAAATTATTCATAAGAGATATTACAAAGAAAGGTTTGGCTTCCTTAATCTTTTCAGGGCTCATACAAATCTATAAGAAAAAGAGGATATTCCAACAGAAAATGGCCCAAAGACAGGGGGGCGATTCATAGAAGAATAGATACATACATTTTTAGCATTGAAAAAATGCTGACCCTCATTAGCTATCAAGGAAACACAAATAAAAACATCAGTTAGATGTCATTTCTTGCCTATTAAATTCAAAATGATGAAAAATATTGGTAGTATCCAATGTTGGCTAGGGCATGAATAAACAGACATTCTCATATGCTTTGGTATAAATTCAGACTGATACAACAAACTTTCTAGAGAATGGTTGGGCAATATATTATCAAAATTGAAAATGTGGATCTCCATTTATGCAGCAAGGCATTTTCTAGAATTTAATCTTAGGAAAATAATAGGACAAGTATCTAAAGATACAGGTCCAAAGAAGTTCATTTCAGCATTAGTAGAATAGGAAAAATTAGAAAACCCTATTAACATTCAAAATAAGATATTCATTAAGTACATTATGGTATCATCACACAATGGAATACCATGTAGTAGTTTAAAAAGATGGTGAGAGATCTATATTCATTATATAATATCATGCCCAAAAAATTGGAAGTGAGAAAACTGCACTAAAAGCATCTTGTATAGTATAGCATTTCTTTATATATGTATTTGTGTGCATGCTTATAAATATTAATTATTTCTGAGGATATCTTTCTCTTCCTTTGTGTGTGTGTGTGTGTAAGAAAACCCAGTTCTTTCACTAAAACTCTGTCGAATATCATGCCACAAGTAGCCTTAGGCAAGTTACCTCCTCTGTTCCTCAGTCTCCTCATCAGTAAAATACCATTTGCCTTGTAGGGTTGTTCTGGGGATCAAATGAATTACATGTCAATCACTTAGAATGGCGACACACAGTAACCATGTTCAACAATTCACAACGATCATTACTACAATGATCATTATCATTATTATGATTAATACCCTTCCCGAAATTACAAGAAAGAAGAGGGGAAGAAGCACTCCTGCCAACAAGACAAAACAGTGAGCATCTCTGGTATCCTGCTGTTTGTGCCATTATGATGGTGTGCTCTTCAGGATACAGAAGGACCCTGTGGATGCTGGGAGAGGGATGCAGGGCCAGGGCCACACCCAGTGAGAGTGGGCTTACTTGTGAGTCTTGTTTAAGAAACCCCCAGGAACTCCTGGAATAACCACCTGAGATGCAGGCGTGCTGGAAGCATGGAGCCACAGGTTGGGGCAAGATCCAGTGCAATTTCTATGACATTGTATTGTTTCCATTCCAGCCTAGAGGCTGTATATGATTCTGCAGTTCACATATAGCCAGACTACATACAGCCTGAGAAATCTGTTTATACAGGTAAATGAAAGGCAAATAAATATCGTGTATGCTTAAGTTCTCTATTTAGGGAACTATACAGTCTTTAATACACACTTAGTACCTCTCAACTAATCCTCTCTTTTAAAGTTTGAATAAAGATCCACTGCAGGTACTGCTATGAAGAGTCTTCCACAGGAGCTAGTTCAAACTACCCAGAACTGGCACCGCTGACCCCACTTCATAATGGTCTGTTTCTGTTTTAGGCAGTTACTCCTAACCATGCCTAAACTGAGCCCCTGACAAGGAAGCAGGTCCTTCTTCTGAGCCGTTTATTCCCTTAGAGGAAGGGAGTGACATTCAGGAACCCCACCAGCAGCAGCAGACACAGCAGGATCTTTCTACCACGGAGAAATGTTGATTTCATATTTGTCTGTATGTGTGAGATGAATGCTGGGCATGATTTACTTACTCCAGAAAGTGTTGCCTGTAACATGGAGCCATGCGACAGTTTAAAAGGAAGAGTAATCACAGCACACAGCTATTCATCTTCTGCTGCCTCTGGGACTGTGAGCTGATTAACTCTTGCAGCGGCTGGCTGCTAGAAACTGTCAGCTCCCACCTCTATGTGGCTCTGTCCTCCCTAGAATCCCTCACTCTCTACCCTCAATCCCTGGACCCCTCTTGGCAGGACAGAGAATTAGGTCACTGTTTTCTGAGTCAACACCGACGAGGTTCGGCAATGCTCACTCTCACCAAACCATTGCCACCTGCCATGAGATTTGGAAATCTGTACATTCAGGGTTGATTGCTGGTTAGCTGTCTTGCCTATGACACACCTTCCTTTTCCTCTTCTAGGTTGGCTTGTCCATTCCAGGATTAGACCTTTTTCCTTTTTCCTTAGTCCTGATTGATTCCCTTGCCTAATACCAGTCTTCCTGTAGACTGAGACAGAGTGGGGGCCTTGTTGCCCTTTCCTGGTCCATTCAAGACCCCACGCTTAGTCCAGGTGGCTGGAATCTTGTTGCCAAAGGAAAAAATTCCTTGGATAATCTTTGCCTGTCCAACCCTCCATTGCTCCACTTGAAATCTTTGCTGCTCTTATGGTTATTTGATCTGCCCTTTCAGTGCCAGTCAGTTTACGAGGCAGCCAGATGTGCTTTTAGAACAGTGCGAATTGTTCACCCAGATATTGTTTTGGAGACTGTTCTATGCACCAGTCTCTGTTCTAGGCATTGAAACACAAGTCCCAGACTTCACTGTAATGACATTCTAGTAGAAGAGACAGATGTTAAGTATACAACTATAAATAAGATCATTTCAGAGGGATAAGGTCAATGATGAGAATAAAACAGGGTAATGGTTTAGGGAGTGACTGGGCAGGTAGAGTGGTCAGGAAAGTTCTTTGCAGAGGCATGACACTTGAGCGGAGACTTGAATGACAGGAAGTCAGTTATGAGAAGGCCTAGGAAAAGTGAATTTTAGGGAGAGCAAACAATAGTGAAAGGTCTGAGCTGTGAAAGAGTAAGGTACTTAGGAAACAGAAAGAAGGGCAGCATGACTGAACCTGAGTGAGTAAAGAGAGCAAGTGGCAGATAGGTTTGGAGGGGGCAGCAGGGCAGTTCATCTAGGGCCTTGCAGGCCCTGGGAAGGAGCTTGGATTTTCTGTCAAGTGTCATAGGAAACCCCTGGAGGGTTTTACATGGGTAAGTGGCTTATCTGATTCATCAGCTACAGGCCGGTCTCCTCTGTCCTTTCAGCCTGGTGATTATCATCGTTTCCCATGCCCTTCACCCAGACTATGATAGCCGCCTATTTTAACATGCGGACCAAAGAATCGAGACATCACCCAGGAGGACAGGTGACTAATCACACTTCTGTTACCATGACCCATCTATTGATGGGACCATGGTCTATTAGCTGGGGTTTGGTTGGAGCTCAGAAAACCTTCAGAGAGGAATGTGATCAGACAGGGGACTCAAGATTGGTGATTGCAGGCTGAAATGTGGGCAAGAGGGTGGCTGTGGAGGAAGGCCATGGGATTGTGGGCAGTACAAATATGCAGAGGTCAAGCTGGAACAGCCCAGGAGGCTCTATCTTGTGCTGGAGGCTGAGACAGGGCCAGGGAGGTGTTGCAGTGAACCCACTGCTTCGATGAGAACTTAGAGCAGATTCCTGTCCTCCTACTGGGGCAGCACTTTCCCCCGAACTTCCCCCATCCTATAATCCATTAGGACTAGATACCTATGATGGTGTTTACATCCCTACTTCACGTGTCAGGTCAAATGCACTTCTTGGCCTGAACTCAGTTGAGGTGTGTAAATAGTAAGTGTAAGGTGGGGATGGGTGAAAGTTAGGTTCTACTGAGAGACGGATAGAAGGTTTTTTAAATCAGAATTTTCCATCTGATGACTAGTAGTTACAAAATTGCTGGTAGCTGGATTCTAGTGTATTATTTCTCAGGACTTTTAATCCTGCATAGTCTCTGCTGTCCTAAACCTCTGAAGACAACATATACGTAGATGGAAGAAGGTGAATACATTTCTTTTTTTTTTTTTTTTTTTTTTTTTGCGGTACACGGGCCTCTCACTGCTGTGGCCTCTCCCGTTGCGGAGCACAGGCTCCGGACGCGCAGGCTCAGCGGCCATGGCTCACGGGCCCAGCCGCTCCGCGGCATGTGGGATCTTCCCAGACCGGGGCACGAACCCGTGTGCCCTGCCTCGGCAGGCAGACTCTCAACCACTGCGCCATCAGGGAAGCCCTACATTTCTTGAATGTGTATTATGTTTCATACTTTAAAGCAGGGACTTCACGTACATTATTCTAGTAATCCTTAATAATCCTATGATAACATCCATAGAGTAATAATCCTATGGGTAATATAAGCGCATTTTGTACCTAAAGAAACAAAGGCTTATAGAACAGGCAACTAGCAGCCAACATGTGATGGGGTGGGGCAAAATTTGGATGTGAAGGCAGATCTTTTGAAGTATGTAGGCCAGCTTGTTGATTCAGTTACTCTGGCTGATGGGGAGTGGTAAGCGTTCTATCCAGCCCTCTCTGGCACTTTTTATACTAATATTTTAAACTCGTTACGAATTTTTTCATATTTGATTTTCCACATGATTATGCCTTATCTTCTCAAATCAACTGGGATCTCCTTGAACATAGTGACATCTTCTTTAAAACTCTTTCCATCTTTAGCAGTGCTTTGCCTTAAGTGAGATTTCAATAATGTTTCTTATTGATGGACTGGCAGTTCCAAAGTGTGATCTGCTAAGTCAGTTTTGGTGGCATAACTGGGGCCCCAGGGGAAGGACCCTGAGACGCCTAGAACACAGGGACCAGTCCCCAGTTAGGTACTCTGGTGAGTACCTAACCCCCAGAGGCAGAAGTCAGTGGAGCTATGCTATATACACACTGAACATCCAAGAGTTTCAATTATACTCCCTCCACACTAAGGATAATGAGAGAAAAACACAAGGGAAAGGGAAATTTATTTTTCTTTTCTTTCTGAATTGCCAGCTTAGTTTACCATTTTCTGGCCTTTTCCTGTGTTCAAAGCGTCCTTTCAGAACCCCTCTGAAAGGTCTTTTCACCTTCCATTAGTCCTGCTATTCTTCGTGCCAGGAAGTTCTCCAAAAATGTTCTTCTCTATAACTAATGCTTGTACAATAGTAGTTACACTGGTATCTAGACTGCACCTCACCATGAATTGAGAGATTTGCTTCATACAAATATACATCTATTAGAACACAGACCTTGTGGAAACCAAGTGCTAATATACTCAGATATGCTATGTAATTCTTTACAAAGGAAAGAAAACAAACAATGCTTTTTGTGTATAATAACAAAGTGATTTCAAATAGTACCAGAATTTCTGTTTTTAAGGCCAATTAGAATGTTTCCTCTTTGCTATTCTAACAGCTAATTTGATGACTTTACTATTGTTAGCCCTATATACTCCTGGAATTTTTTTTACCTTATATTTGTTGTGCAAGAAAATTTTTATAGTTATGAATAAATTATTGTAAAGTGTTCCATTTTTTAGAAGGTTTAACAAATATTATTCTAGATATTACATTCTGGTTTTTTCCAGGTTCCAGGCAACTTTCGTATCAAAATCCCTTAAGTTTTAGTCTAAAAATTAATTTAGTATTCTACAAACGATGAAGGGTGGAGAGGAGCAAAGGACACAAAATAAATGACTCCTATGTTCCAACCATGACCTCATAGTAGGTGAGGCTGTAAACCCATAGATTACTCTCTGTGAATTCAAACACAGGGAGGTCTGGGGCCTCGGTCTCCTGGTAGATGAATCTAAACCAAAGCAGATTCCTTTTCAAGGACACTGAAGGCAAGAAGAGACAAAAAGACCTGGAATGGCCTACATTTGGAGTTGGCACTCAACATGCATAGGATCATGGTTCCATTCGCATTTTAACGAAGAAGTGGACTTCTAGACAAGAACAGGGAACAGCTGCCCAAAGTTACTCTGCAAATTAGAGTTAAAAGAAAGTGAACAAATTAGGGAAAACAGACACGGAGAATCCAGGGAAAGTTTTTTTGCAGATGCAGGCCTTGGAAAGACATTTGACTCACTTAAGAATTCTGTGTTTCTGCACCATCCCCCCATGGCTGGAGTCTCAGGGCCTGCTCTGTCACACATGCAAAACCAATCTGCTCCCGTGACATGGAGCATGAAAGTTCATCTCCTAAAACTTTACACCCTATTGAAAGAATATAATAGTGTTAAAGAAAAGCTAATTCTGTGATCCTTTCACATCGGGCTACAGATGGGATGCCATTTTCAAGGGACATTTTTTTGCCCCACTTCCCATCAAATAGCTCCTGAAAAAGGCATGATACAGCCCCCTTGAATAAAATAAAATACCTTATTTAATTGCCTGAATGACACTTGGGATTGTGCTGCCAAAGCAAGCCCAAACAGGCCCAACCAGAAGCAATATCAAGGAGGTAACTTGACTATGAGGCAGCCCAGGCTGATGGAAATAAAAACAGGTCTGGGGAAATGCAAATGAAATGTGCAAAAGAGCTGAAAGGAGAATAAACCATCTCCCAGGGTAATGAGCTCATTGATTGCAAGGGTGGCCCCTCAGCCCGACTTCCAGGCCTCAAAGCACTGTTATACGTGGAAGACAGGGTCAGGGACCGGCGAGACTGGAGGGGCATCTGAGCAGCCACAGCCACGGCTACCAACTCTGCCCACCTGCCTGCTGCCCAACTATGCCCTCTGACTTCAGAATTCCAGGCCTCTTTTTGACTTCCCTTGTGTATTTCTGCCATTTGTGCAGATTTGCTCGGCATCCACTGGAATCTTACTAATTTTCAGAAAAGCAAGTCCTGGACCTTCCAAGAAACCCAACTTTATTTATTTATGGAGTCTAACCCAATTTTAAACATATTAACAAGGTACAGGGATACTGACTACCTGTTCTTTCTGTGTTATTCGTTGCAGGTCTCCAAAGAACTTGGCTGAAGAAGTTTGGAATTAACCTGCTTTGTTGATTGATAGATAGATAGATAGATAGACAGATAGAGATAATCTCTCTAAATATATACATCTTTTTTATTGAAAATATTTACTACAATAAACCAGGGGGTGATCTTTTCCCAGCACATATCTTGCAAGAGCTACTCAGCACAACTATATTAGGAAGATTTATAATCAAAATATGCAATATTTAACAATATCTCAGAGTTCAAAGCTGGTAAATTCTCCACTCACCCCAGCCTTCTCTAGGGTAACAAAACTTATAAGACATTTTCAACATGGGCTTCTTTCCTGGGCCTTGCTAATCCCAGCAAGGTGTTTGGATCCCTCCCCATGCTCTCTAATCCAAAGGCTCCTCCGCAGTCACTAATTCAGAGTGGCTATTTTATTTGCTGTCATATTTTGGGACAAGGATTCAGGAACAAGTAGCTTGGTAGAATAGCTGTTATTGACTGAACTTTCCTCAAAATTCATATGTTGAAGCCTTAACCCCATAATATGACTGTAATAGGAGACAGGGCCTTTAAAGAGGTAATTAAGTTAAAACGAGAATATTAGGGTAGGTCCTTATAAAAGGAGGAGATTAGGACATACACAGAAGCACCAGGGATGCTGAACAGATGAAAGACCACGTGAGAACACCACAAGAAGGTGGCCATCTGCAAGCCACGGAGAGAGGCCTCAGGAGAAACTAACACTGCAGGCACCATGATCTTGGACCCTCAG
This sequence comes from Lagenorhynchus albirostris, assembly GCF_949774975.1. Taxonomy (NCBI): domain Eukaryota; kingdom Metazoa; phylum Chordata; class Mammalia; order Artiodactyla; family Delphinidae; genus Lagenorhynchus; species Lagenorhynchus albirostris. The sequence goes on from NC_083103.1 coordinate 40,051,861, forward strand.
TCTCCATAACAATGAGAAAATAAATTTCTATTTTTTAAGCCACTCAGTCTTTGGTATTTTGTTATGGCAGTCCAAACAAACTAATACAGGAGGTAATCCTAGGGAACAAATAAAGGAGAAGGTAAAATAAGAAATGGAAGAGGCCAAGAAAAAGTATAGTACCAAGTGAGTTTCCATTGTGGGGAACTGGGCTTCCTGCTGGGGAACCCTGGGGGCCTGTGTAGAGGGCTTACTACAGAGTTATGGCACCTGAGGGGCCAGACAACTGGGCTACATTGACACCAATTCTCATCTTGGCACTCATTGGATAAGGGCTGCTGGAGGAGGAGCATTAATTCTCCAGTGATCTGACCTGTTGTGCATGAGGGTGTGATGGGGCTCCAATCACATACACACACAAAAAAAACCTTCAGGCAAAGAGATGCAGATGCTGGCGACTGGCTGCCAGACTCTACAATGGAAGGTCCAGGGGAATAAGGGAGAAGCAGGGCTACACCTACTCTTACAGTCCCATCAGAATCCTCTTTGGCATAGGAATAGGAGGAAAGACCTTATCTCTCTCACCTTTCCCATTTTATTTCCTTCTTCCATGTCAGGCTGTCCTTTCTGTCCAGAGACATTATCTGAGGAGCATACCATCACTTATATCCAAAGACTGCTGAAAGAAGGGTCTTAAAGGGGTCACACTGATAACCCAGAAAAAATCCCTGGCTGGGAGAATAATACCAAGGGCCCGACCTCCCTGTGCAGATTGCCCTGACCCTGAGGTGCCCAGCTGGGAGGCAGGCAAGGACTGAACTCCAAGTGTGCTTTGATGCAGGGCTACAGCCACCTGGAAGAAGGTGCACATTGTTTTTCTCACAAAAATGCAGCCCACTCATCAAGCATGTGTCCACACAGAGGAGGAGTCCATTGCGATTTGCATGAAGTCAGTACAGAATCAGCTATGTGACTATGCCACCTACATCCCAGAAATGAAAGGACAAGTTCTTATGGTAATTGTGTCCAGCAGCAATGAGCTCTTTCCAGTGGGGTCAGTGGAAACCAGGGAATGAAGGCTCCAGAATATCTGAGGGGCAGTTAAAATATCCTTGCCAGACTGCAAGATTTCCTGCAGAACTTTACCTGAAAAAATAAACATAGAGATGGCAGAGTCCCACCAAGATATTAACCCCAAAGTGTGAGGCAGGTATAAACCAATAGCACGGACACCTGGATTTTCCAGATCAGGACAAGAGGGACGCAGGAAGCACATTATGGGGGATTCTAAAGAGACTTCTAGAGCGTCAGTGGCTTCAATTGTGTGCTATGAGAATATTGTGCCAGTCTGGGGAGACAAACTTCCTGTGATTTTTTTCTTCACATGGATTTTGACAAAGGAGAGTAATAATTTGTTGAAGTAGAAAAAGCCCTGAAATAGAAATCTAGAGGCAGAAGTATTCCTAATTTGGTCTTAAAATATTCATAACTTATGAACCAATGATGTCACAACTAGGTACCAGTGCTAGGAAAAGAATCTAAAATGCAGCCCTGGATTTATGGACAAAATTTTTTATTGCAGCATTATGTGTAATAAAAATCCTGGAAATAGCGAAATAGCTGGTGGTTAAGGTATGCTTAATTAACGCAATTAATGTTTGAAAAGAATTTTTAATAACACAGAAGAGTAATGGTAAGTGAGCAAAGCAGAATAAAAGTACAGTATATAAAACTGGGAGGCGGAAAGGAGTGGAGAAAAGACTGAGGGGAAATGTGACAAAACATTAGTATTTTTTTTTTTGCCTCTAGGTAGTGGGATTATGAGTGATATAGTTATTTCTATTTCTTATAATTTTTTATATTTTCAATTTTTCTTCAATTAAGCTTCTGTACACTCCAAAAAAATAAGCAAAATAAAAATAGTATTATTCTAGGTACGAAATGCCAATTCTAAGCACTGATACTTAGAAGCCCCTGAGACTTTGCAGAGATGACTGGGTCACTTGTGAGCCCACGGAGAGAGACTGGTGCTTCATCCTCATGAGGACAGGGTCAAAGGCACTGAGAAAGAAAGAGCCTTAGTGATAACATATATGGATATGGATACGGTGTCTAGTGATGAACCAGGAGAGTTTATTGAGCTCATGTGGGGCATTCCTTCTGAATTCAATCAGTTCCGAGAGAGCTGACAAAAATGGAGTTTGGGCATCTCTAAATGGGAAGACCTCTCATCAGATCATGATGAAATTACATAAACTTGACTTCACATGGAGGGCCTCTCTGGGATACAACCTTGTGTCTGTCTATGGCTTCTCTATTTTAGCTTACTACAGTTGCAATGTGGACATCTAAGTTGGGTTTTAAAGGATGAATAGGAATTCCCCTACTCAACAGAGAAGCAGTGGAGAGCAAGCATTTCAGGCAGAAAGCTGCATGTGCAAAGACAAGGGGGTGTATGACACTGGGGGAGCAGTAAGGATTTTCATGTGGCTGTGTAGGATATACAGTTTGGGGAATGGAATGGAAGTGACAAAAGATGAGGCTGAGTAGGTAGTTGGAAACAGGTGGGAGAGGATTTCCACTCAGGAGGTTGGATGTTAACCTCAAGGTGTTGGGGGCCTTGGACGTCTTTCAGCCAAAGAGTAACACTAGTAGTTGCTTCCAATATTGGTTATTCATACTCTGTCATCATGAATTTTTATGATATTTTCATCCCATGTTTAACTCTAATGTCCTTTTGTCTTCTTCACATGCACTCACTCTTTACTTTAGCCTCATCTTAAATGACATCTATCATATCATAGGCTTGATGTACTGGTTATATTTTCTATTACATTTAATATAGTGATATATCTGTTAAAATAAAAATAATTCACCCATGTACCACCTTAAATCATTTTTCATACACATATCACACTTGGGAAATTCTGTTATTGTTCATTCATTCAACAACGATTTTGAATATCTACTATATGACAAGAGATGAGAACAAAAGACAATGAAGACAATGCTTATGACCTCGAGCAATTATGATACAGTTAGATGAATGTATTGATCAAGGAACTATATTTTTTAAAGATCCATGTAGAAATACTGTACAAAATGGTTTATAGTAATAAAATTATAAATGGAAAGATTTGTCAGAAGGCTCTTGCAGTGACTTAGGTCAAAATATGAAGAAACTTTGATCAAAGAGACTGGCAGAAGAAAATGAAAGAGGAGACCCATGTGAAATATTTTATGCAGTAGAAGTCGATGGGTCCTGATGGCCAGTTTGTTTTGTTGTCTATCCAATGGGAGAGCAAGGGAGGAAGGCATCAAGGTTTCAAGAGTTTGGTTCACATGTTTTCTTCTTTATCTGATGCCCCACCTCCCGTAAGGGAGTTTGCCTGGCTCACTCTCCTCCTGACTTCGGAGGCCTGGAAAGCTAGCAGCTGCCTCCCAGACTGCCTTACAGTTATGGTTTCACTTGTGCCTTAGATTCCAACAGTAAAATGCACTCTTGGGAGACTAGAATTTGGAAATGAGTTAACTAGGGGGAACGCATGGCATCTGTGAATGACAGTGAAGCATCTGTTTTTTTGGTTTTTTTTTCTGGAGTAGATCTAGAAGCCACAGCCTGGTTTTGGAGCCAACACTTCTGGCCAAGGCTCATGACTCACAAATCACTGCGCTGTGGGTGTGCTCCTAGGGCTGGCAGTTGGCCCAGAAGTTTCCTGATACCGCTTCTTGCCAAATGATGAAGCAGAAATGGAAGCTCTCTCAGTGGATCAGTTAGGCATTGGCACTCTAGAATCATCTCTGGAGATCTAGCCTAGAGCCTGCTCCTTGAGACCTTCCAGGGACTTTGCAAACACCTAATTCCTTGTATTAAATCTCTCTTTTCTTAAAATAGTTTTTTTTCCTACACCTGCTCCCTGACTGATATCACCAGTCAAACCCACATTTAGTCAAAGACTGTCTTACACAACCCAATAAATATGTGTGTGTGCTCACGTGTGCATGCATGTGTGTGCATTCACATGTGTTTGTGTGCATGCGAATCCTTTATACTCAATCAGACTGTAAGGTCTTAGGGACTTGCCTGTCTTAATCTTCCCCTGCATCACATATACAATGCTCCATATGTAGCAACCATCATTAATTAAGTTTATTTTGAAGAAAGTACTACTTGTCTTCTCAACTCTGATTTCAAGAATAAATCAGGATCACACAGGAGAGAATAAAAAATGTACTGTTGACTCAGAGGAAAAAAGACCCAGGTCCACTGGCTGGAAAATGATGCTCATTTCTGTGGAAGTAATATTAGTCACAGAGGAAGAGTAGCCTCTGCTGTTTAAGCATCATGGTGACATTAGATTTCACCGTAGTGGAGATGGAGAAGGACATGTGACAGATTTTAGGGTTCTGTGGGGTCTGCTACTCATGTCTTGTTGATGGGGGCAGGGGCCTTCTGTGATTTACCAATACTTCAGAGGGCTGATGCCTCAGCATGGGGGGAGCTTCTCTCCTGAGCCTGTAACTGCTTAGGGTAGTGGCTCTGGACTCTGGTTGCCTATTGGAATTCCCTGCTGGTTAATGACCTGCTTGGCCCTCAGAGATTCTGATTTATTTCATTGGAGAGGGGTCTAGGAATCACTATTTTTTAAAAGGCCCAATAAGTCTAATGCAGCAGACTTGGGAAGACTAACCTTGTGTCCAAATGTTTGGCCATGCAGGCAGCCATGGTGTTTTCTCCTAATTTCTTACCTCTCTACTGTATTTATTGTTAGGTCTGCTTTTTCATTTGTGGCATTTTGCATTTATGCCTTCTCTCCCTCATTTTTTTCCTTGTCAGAAAAGTTTTCAATTTATTATTTTCAGTTTTGTTTATCCTATAATTTAGCTGCACCCCAGAAGTTTTGACATGTAGTTTATTTAGCAACATTTAGTGCTAAATATTTTCTAATTCTTATTATGATTTATTTTATGACCCATGAGTTGTTTTTTTTTTAATGTGTGTTTGTTTAATGTCTGTTCTTGTGGGGGATTTGGGTTCTCTTTTGTAAACTGATTTATAACCTCATTGAAGTCAGAGTACATGGTATATATGACACTGACTTCTCGGAATATGCTTTGAGATGTTTTGTGGACCAGTAGATGCTCAACCTTTCAAAATATTTCATGTGTACCTGAAGGAATATATTTTTTACTATAATGGTTTCTTAAAGGGTTGTCCCTGGACCAGTAGCATCAGCATTACCTGGAGGTTGTTAAAAATGCAAATGCTCAGGCCCCACCCCAGAATCTCTAGGGATAGAGACCAGTACCCTGTTTTAACAAACTCTTCGGGCGATTTTGATATCATTCAAATTTATAAACCACTGCTCTGATAGCTGAATTTAGGGTTCTGCATAAGAATTAGATATAGATCCTTAGTTGTGTTGTTAAAGCCTTAGAATTTTTGGCTGCTTTATCTATCAGTCCCTGAGAGAGGTGAATTAACACTTCTCATTGCATTTGTGGACTTAACAATTTATCTTCAAATATCTTTCAATTGTGCCATGATTTATTTTGAAGTTACATTATTAAGAGTATGAGTTTAAAATATTTACATTTTACTGATTTTTTTTCTCTTATCATTATACAGTTACTCTCTTTCTAATATTGGTTTTTGTATTAAGGTTTATTTTGTCTGTTAGTAATACAACTATAATAATTTCATTTGACAATTGTCTAATATATTTTTCTTTTCCTTTTTTTTTTTCAACTTTTACGTTTTGCATTTTAGTTGCATTTCTTATAAAGAGCATATAACAATTTTGCTGTGTTCTTTAAATCTGATAACTACCATCTTTCATAGGAGAATAAATTTGTTTACCTCATTATAATTGTTGACATATTTTAATTTATTTTTACTCTATCATGTTGTCATTTTTATTTACCGGTATCTTTATTGTTTAGTTTTTCATTCTTGTTTTCTAATAATATCATCAAGTTTTCTTTACTTCCTTTGGTTTATAAGTTATCCATTCTATTTTGATTTTTAGTAGTTACCTATAAATTTTTAATATGCATACTTAGTTTAAAAGTTTAAAATTAAGCAATATATCTGAAGAATACATATTATTTTCATGTGCATGTAAAATGTTCACCAAGATAGGAGAGACCTTCAAGATGGTGGAGGAGTAAGAAGTGGAGATCACCTTCCTCCCCACAAATACAACAGAAATACATCTATACGTGGAACAACTCCTACAGAACACCTACTGAACACTGGCAGAAGACCTCAAATTTCCCGAAAGACAAGAAACTCCCCACGTACGTAGGTAGGGCAAAAGAAAAAAGAAAAAATAGAGACAAAAGAATAGAGATGGGACCTGGACCTTGGGGAGGGAGCTGTGAAGGAGGAAAAGTTTCCACTCACTAGGAAGACCCTTCACTGTCGGAGACAGGGCGAGGGTTGGGGGAAAGCTTCGGAGCCACAGAGGAGAACACGGCAACAGGGGTGCAGAGGGCAAAGCAGAGAGATTCCTGCACAAAGGATCACTGCTGACCAGCACTCACCAGCCTGAGACGCTTGTCTGCTCACCTGCCGGGATGGGTTGGGGCTGGGAGCTGAGGCTCAGGCTTTGGAGTTCAGATCCCAGGGAGAGGACTGGGGTTGGTGGTGTAAACACAGCCTCAAAGGGGCCAGTGCATCACAGCTAGCTGCGAGGGAGTCCAGGGAAAAGCCTGTAGCTGCCTAAGAGGCAAGAGACCACTGTTTCGGGGTGCACAGAAGTGGGGATTCAGAGCACCGCCTAAACGAGCTCCAGAGACGGGTGCAAGCTGTGGCTATGAGCACAGACACCAGAGATGAGCATGAGATGCTAAGGCTGCTGCTGCCGCCACCAAGAAGCCTGTGTGCAGGCACAGGTCACTCTCCACACCTCCCCTCCCAGGAGCCTGTGCAGCCCGCCACTGCCAGGGTCCTCTGATCCAGGGACAACTTCTGTGGGAGAACACACGGCACACCTCAGGCTGTTGCAACATCACGCCAGCCTCTGCCACCACAGGCTCACCCCTCATTCCGTACCCCTCCCTCCCCCTGGCCTGAGTGAACCAGAGCCCCCTAATCAGCTGCTACTTTAATCCCATCCTGTCTGGGACGCCGTCAGGTGACCTACATGCAGAGGCAGGGCCAAATCCATAGCTGAACCCCAGAAGCTGTGCAAACAAAGAAGGGAAATTTCTCCCAGCAGCCTCAGGAGCAGTAGATTAAAGCTCCACAATCAATTTGATGTACCCTGCATCTGTGGAATACCTGAATAGAAAACGAATCATCCCAAAATTGAGGCAGTAGACTTTGGGAGCAAATGTAGACTTGGGGTTTGCTCTCTGCATCTAATTTGTTTCTGTTTTTATGTTTATCTTAGTTTATAATTTAGAGCTTATTATCGTTGGTAGATTTGTTTATTGGTTTGGTTGCTCTCTTCCTTTTTTTAAAAAAAACATGTATATAATTTTTCTTTTCCTTTTCCTCTTTTTGTGAGTGTGTATGTGTATGCTTCTTTGTGTGATTTTGTCTGTATAGCTTTGCTTTCACCATTTGTCCTAGGGTTCTCTCTGTCTGCTTTTTTTTTACTTTAGTTTTTAGTGCGTGTTATCATTGGTGGATTTGTTTTTTGGTTTGGTTGCTCTCTTCTTTCTTTCCTTCTTTTTCTTCAACCTTATCACTTTTTTAATTTTTTATACTATTTTTTTTATTTTTTATTTTAATGACTTTATTTTATCTCTCTCTCTCTCTCTCTCTCTCTCTCTCTCTCTCTCTCTCTCTCTCTCTTTCTTTTTCTAAGGCATGAGGCTAACACGGTCTTGGTGCTTTGGCCGGCTGTCAGGCCACAGCCTCTAAGGTGGAAGAGCCAAGTTCAGGACATTGGTCCACCAGAGACCTCAGGGCTCCACATAATATCAAATGGCAAAAGCTCTCTCAGAGATCTCCATCTCAATGCAAAGACCCAGCTGCAATCAACGACCAGCAAGCTACAGTGCTGGTTGCCAAACAACTACCAAGACAGGAACACAACCCCACCCATTAGCAGAGAGGATTCCTAAAATCATAATAAGTTCACAGACACCCCAAAACATACCACTGGACACAGTCCTGACCACCAGAAGGACAAGATCCAGCCTCATCCACCAGAAAACAGGCACCAATCCCCTCCATCAGGGAGCCCACACAACCCACTGAACCGACCTGAGCCACTGGGGGCAGACACCAAAAACAACGGGAGCTACGAACCTGCAGTCTGAGAAGAGGAGAACCCAAAAACAGTAAGTTAAGAAAAATGAGAAGACAGAGAAATACAAAGCAGATGAAGGAGCAAGGTAAAAACTCACCAGACCAAATAAACGAAGAAGAAAAGGGCAGTCAACCAGAAAAATAATTCAGAGTAATGATAGTAAAGATGATCCAAAATCTTGCAAATAGAATGGAGAAAATACAAGAAACATACAACAAGGACCTAGAAGAACTAAATAGCAAACAAACAATGATGAACAACACAACATATGAAATTAAAAATTCTCTAGAAGGAATCAATAGCAGAATAACTGAGGCAGAAGAATGAATAACTGACCTGGAAGATAAAACAGTGGAAATAACTACTGCAGAGCAGAATAAAGAAAAAAGAATGAAAAGAATTGAGGACACTCTCAGAGACAACTGGGACTACATTAAATGCACCAACATTCGAATTTTAGGGGTCTCAGAAGAAGAAGAGAAAAAAAATGGATTGAGAACATATTTGAAGACATTATAGTTGAAAGTTTCCCTAATATGGGAAAGGAAATAATCAATTCCAGGAAAAGCAAAGAGCCCCATACTGGATAAATCCAAGGAGAAACATGCAAAGACACATATTAATCAAACTATCAAAAATTAAATACAAAGAAAAAATATTAAAAGCAGCAAGGGAAAAGCAACAAATAACATACAAGGGAATCCCCATAAGGTTAACAGCTGATCTTTTCAGCAGAAACTCTGCAAGCCTAAAAGGAGTGCCAGGACATATTTAAAGTGGTTAAAGGGAAAAACCTACAACCAAAATTACTCTACCCAGCAAGGATCTCACTCAGATTCGATGGAGAAATTAAGACCTTTACAGACAAGCAAAAGCGAAGAGAATTCAGGACCACCAAATCAGCATTACAACAAATGCTAAAGGAACTTCCCTAGGCAGGACACACAAGACAAGGAAAAGACCTACAATAAGAAACCCAAAACACTTAAGAAAATGGCCAAAGCAATCTTGAGAAAGCAAAATGGAACTGGAGAAATCAGGCTCCCAGATTTCAGACTATACTACAAAGCTACAGTAATCAAGACAGTATGGTACTGGCACAAAAACAGAAATATAGATCAGTGGAACAGAATAGAAAGCCCAGAGGTAAACCCATGCACATATCGTCCCCTTATCTTTGATAAAGGAGGCAAGAATATATAATGAATAAAAGACAGCCTCTTCAATAAGTGGTGCTGCGAAAACTGGACAGCTACATGTAAAAGAATGAAATTAGAACACTCCCTAACACCATATAACAAAACTGAAATCAAAATGGATTAAAGAGCTAAATATAAGGCCAGACACTATAAAAGTCTTAGACGAAAACATAGGCAGAACACTCTATGACATAAATCACAGGATCCTTTTTGACCCACCTTTAGAGAAATGGAAATCAAAACAAATATAAATAAATGGGACCTAATGAAACTTAAAAGCTTTTGCACAGCAAAGGAAACCATAAACAAGACAAAAAGACAGCCCTCAGAATGGGAGAAAATATTTGCAAACAAAGCAACTGACAAAGGATTAATCTCCAAAATTTACAAGCAGCTGATGCAGCTTAATATCAAAAAAAACAAACAGCCCAATCCAAAAATGGGCAGAAGATCTAAATAGACATTACTCCAAAGAAGATATACAGATTGCCAACAAACACATGAAAGGATGCTCAACATCATTAAACATTAGAGAAATGCAAATCAAAACTACAATGAGATATCACCTCACACCAGTCAGAATGGCCTTCATCATAAAATCTACAACCAATAAATGCTGGCGAGGGTGTGGAGAAAAGGGAACCCTCTTGCACTGTTGGTGGGAATGTAAATTGATACAGCCACTATGGAGAACAGCATGGAGGTTCCTTAAAAAACTAATAATAGAACTACCATATGACCCAGCAATCCCACTATTGCGCATATACCCTGAGAAAACCATAATTCAAAAAGAGTCATGTACCACAATGTTCATTGCAGCTCTATTTACAATAGCCAGGACATGGAAGCAACCTAAGTGTCCTTCGACAGATGACTGGAAAAAGAAGATGTGGCACATAAACACAATGGAATATTACTCAGCCATAGAAAGAAACGAAAGTGAGTTATTTGTATTGAGGTGGCTGGACCTAGGGTCTGTCATATAGAGTGAAGTAAGTCAGAAAGAGAAAGACAAACACTGTCTGGTAACACATATATATGGAATCTAAAAAAAAAAAAAGGTTCTGAAGAACCTACAGGCTGGACAGTAATAAAGACGCAGATGTAGAGAATGGACTTGAGGACACGGGGAGGGGGAAGGGTAAGCTGGGATGAAGTGAGAGAGTGGCATGGACATATATACACTACCAAATGTAAAATAGATAGCTAGTGGGAAGCAGCCACATAGCACAAGGGGATCAGCTTGGTGCTTTATGTCTACCTAGAGCAGTAGGATAAGGAAGGTGGGAGGGAGACGCAAGAGGGAGGGGGTATGGGGATATATGTATACATATAGCTGATTCACTTTGTTATAAAGCAGAAACTAACACACCATTGTGAAGGAATTATACTGCAATAAAGATGTTAAAAAAAGAAAAAGTTCACCAAGATAGATCCTATGTTTTCATCAAAAGATTGAAATCTTATAGAGTATATTTTCTGACTCAAGTGTTTTAATCAGAAAACCATAGCAGTAAGATATGCTTTTAAAATCCCCCAATAGTTGCAATTTAAACACGTTTCTAAATAATATACAAATTAAATAAGAAATTAATAGGGAATCAAAAATTATTTTGCATTGAATGATGATAAAAGAAATACAGGAGGCAACCAGAGCAGTCATAGAGATAAATGTATGCATTTAAAATGCCTATATTAGAAAAGAAGATGATTCAAATTCAATGAACTAAATCTTTGAATTAAGAAGTAAGGAACAAAAAACAAGGAAGTTAAATCTGATGATTAAAAAAGTACAGATGCAAACAGAAATCAATGATAGAAAAAAAATGCGACTATTACCAAAACCCAAATTTGTTTCTTAAAAATTGTTATTAATATTAACAAATTCCTTAAAAAATTAATGACAAAATACAAATTAACAATACCAGAAATTCAAGAGTAGATATTATTGAAGATAAGATAGACTTTAAAGGGTAATAAGAGAATAATGTAAACATCTTCATGTAAATACATTCAACAATAGAAGAAAATGACTACTTTTTTGGAAAGCACAAATTACCAAAACTGCCACAAGAACTAAAAATAGGAAAAGTGAACAGCCTATATCTATTAAAGAAGTTTATAGTCACAACTTACACAAAGCTAGACCCAGATGGTTTCACTGGTGAATTCTATCAAAACCTTAAAAAAAAAATAGCAATCTAACCAAACTCATTCAGAAAATAAAAGAGGAGCGAGTGTTTCCCCAGTGAATTTGTGAGGTCAACATAAATGCAATAACATTGCAAGGATATTACAAGAAAAGAAAATTAGAGGCCAATAAATCTTACAAACACTGGTGCAAAAATGCTGTCTAAAACATCAGTAAATTTAATCCAGCAATATATAAAAATATGTACAAAGTTGGGTGTATCCTAGAAATGTGGGGTTGATTCATCAATGATAAATAAATCAATGTAATTTACCATAGTTAACAGAAAAAGGAAGAAAATTATATAGTCATCTCAATAGATACTGAAGAGCATTTTTACAAAATTTAATAGGCATTCATGATAAAACAAAACAAAACAAAAGAAAAATCGTCAGAAAACTACAATGCAGGAAACTTCCTCAATCTACTTAAAAGCATCTACAAAAACATCATAGTAAATGGTAATATTTTAAAAACTTTTTCCCCAAGTTTGGGAATAAGGTGATGATGTCTGCTCTCCTTACTTCTATTACACATTGTAGTGGAGGTCTTAGCCAAAGCAAAAGGACAAGAAAAAAAATGATATAAAAATTGAATTGGGAGAGTAAAACTCATTTAGTTTGTTTATAGCTGATATAATTGCTCTCAAAAGTGCTTCTTAAAGTATTGTCCAACGATTCCTGGCAGGTCCCTGAGTCTCTTTTAGGGAGTCCATGAGGTAAAAGACATTTTCAAAGTAATACTAAGATGTTACTTGTTTTTTTTATCCACATTGCCTCATGAGTGTACAGTGTAGTTCTCCAGAGGCATGATGTGTGATATTGTAACAGATAGAATGTAGAAACAGATACAAGAATCCATCCAGGGGGTTTCCCTGGTGGCACAGTAGTTAAGACTCCACCTGCCAACGCAGAGGACATGAGTCCAAGCCCTGGTCTGGGAAGACCCCATATGCCACAGAGCAACTAAGCCCATGCACCACAACTACTGAGCCTGCGCTCTAGAGCCCACAAGCCACAACTACCTAGCTGCGTGCCACAACTACTGAAGCCTGCGCACCTAGAGCCTGTGCTCCATGACAAGAGAAGCCACCGCGATGAGAAGCCTGCACACTGCAATGAAGAGTAGTCCCTGCTCGCCGCAACTACAGAAAGCCCGGGCAGAGCAACGAAGACCCAACACAGCCAAAAATAAATAAATTAATAAATTAAAAAAAAGGAATCCATCCATCTGCTATTAAGCTAGACATTGAAGAAATTTACAAAAATATGAAACAATTCTACTATTTTATTTGTTTTGGAAAGCAGAGTTTTTTAAAAATAAAAATGTGTTATTTATATTTATGTACAATGGGTTTACTGCTATTTTAAATGGATGCACACATATTTAAATAATTTTTGATTATATTTCTAAATGGGTAGGTATACAATTAATCTAACCCATATTAAAAAGCTCTTTAGGTTTCCCAAAAATTGGTAAGAGTCTAAAATACTCTTGAGATTTAAAAAAGTTTTGAAGATTGCTGGTTTACATGGAAGACCTAAAAACTCTACAAAAAGTGCTGAAATCAGTAAGTAAATTCAGCTAAGTTACAGATAAAATGGCAATATACAAAAATAAATTGCATTTCTACAGGCTAGTAATAAAAAACACTGATTTTAAAAATTGTATTTAAAATAACACACAAAATATAAAATACTTAGGAATATGTAAATAAAAGATGTGTAAGACTTTGTCACTAATACCTACAAAGATTCCTGAAAAAAACTTTTTAAATATCGAAATACTTGGAGAGATATACCATATTCATGGATTGGTACACTCAATATTGTTAAGATGTCAGTTCTTTTCAAATTGATGTATAGTCACTAAAAAGAAAATCAAAATTAGAAGAATTACTTTACCTGATTTCATCACTTGTTATAAAGCAAAACAGTATGACAGTGGTGGAAGTTTAGAAAATTAGATCAATGGAACAGAGTAGAGAGCTCAGAAACAGACTCACACATATACATTCAATTGATTTTAATAGGCAATTCAATGGGAAAATAATGTCCCTTTCCTCAAATTGTGCTAAATAACTAGATATCCATATCCAAGGAAATAACAGACTTGGATCCCTACCTCATACCATACTCAATATTAATTCAAAGTGAATCATAGATCTTAAAATCATAAAAACTAAAATTATAAAACTTCTAAAGAAAATTTAGGAGAAATCTTAGCAATCACAGATGTAGGCAGATAGGACACAAAAATAATAAAGAAAAAATAAATTGGACTTTATTAAAATTATAAACTTCTACTTTTCAAAAGACATCATTAAAAATAACTCAAGCTACTGACCAGGATAAAAAAAAGTCATAATAATAATTGACAAGAACTTGTCTCTAGAATATATAAAAAATACTTTTAAAAATCAATAATTAGAAGACAATCAATCAAATAAATATACAGGTACTTCACAGAAGTTATGATGACTAATAAACACATGAAAAGATTCTGGACTTTAGCTGCCAGGGAAATGCAACTTCATGCAAACTATGACTAGTTAATAAGGATGTGGAAAACTGGAGGTCTCCAATTGCTGGTGGGAGACTAAATTTTCCAATCATTTTATAAAATAATTTGCCAGTTTCTTTTACAGTTAAGCAAACACCTATTCTATGACCCAGAAAGTTCTCTCCTAGACATTACTCAAGAGAAATGCACATATACGTCCACAAAAAAAGACGTGTACAAATATTCACAGAAACTTTATTCATAATAACTAAAACTGGAAACAATCCAAATGTTCATTAACAAATGAATGAATAAATATTTTTTTGTTTGGTAAATTCTAGTATGGAACACTAGTAGGCAATAGAAATTAACCAACTGGTGATACACGTAACAACATGGATGAATTTCATAGACATTACATTAAGCAAAGAAAGTCAGACACAAAAGAGTACTTACTGTATTATTTCATTTATATGAAGTGCATAACAGGCTAAACAAACTCTCTTATGATGATAGAAATTGGACCAGCAGTTGCCTTTGATGGAAGGTCAGGACTAGGGCTAGGCTAGTGAAGAGCCTATCGCACATGATTTAAGAAAGCACTCACTTGCAGAATTGTGAGCAAATGCTTCCTTAAATTTTGCATCCTAGTTGCCTTACTCAACTCATTATATTCCAGTCCTGCTTTGGGGTAGGGTGGGATATTAACTGCAGGGGCCCTAGGGGAATATTCTGGGATGATGGAAATGTTCTACATATTTGTAGTGGTGGTGGTTACACATGTATAGCTATATCAAAACTCATCAGATGGTACATCTAAAACCTGTGTGTTTTTCTCACATATAAATTTTAAAAGTTAATTTTTAAAAAGAAACATTACCAAGACCATTTTGAAAATAAGAATAAGTAAGGTATCTCAGTTTACCAGATATTAAAATTAAAACAAAGTTAAAATAGACTAATTGATGAATGGAATAAATCAGGGAGTCCAAAGACTAGCACATACATATATGGAAATCTAGTATTTGACAAAGGTGTCATTTTAAGTAATGAAGAAAGAATAGATAATAGTCTTAATTAATGGGTGTAGAACATTGGTTATCTAGACAAAAAATAAATTAAGTTAAATCCCTATCTCATACTATACACAAAAATAAATACCAGATTTATTAAAACTCCAAAATTTAGAAGTCAAACTTTAAATTATTAGAAAAAAAGAACATATTTGATCAGAAGTGACAAAAATTTCTTTAAAAAGACAGCAAAAGTACCAAGTCATAAAGAAAAAAATGATAAATTTAACTACATTAAAAATTGAAAATGTCCATTTAATAAGATACCCTATAAACAAAGCAGAAATACAAGTCATAAAATGGGGAGAGTTACTTGCAGTGACTAATAACCAGCCAACGTTCAAGATCCAGAATAAAGAATTCCCACAAAGCAATAATAAAAAGATAAAAAATGGGACAAAGAGTATAGGACAATTTAAATATCATCAGTAAGCATAAGAAAAGCTTAATTTCAAGCTCAGTGAAATTAAAACAAAAATGAGAATTTTTTTAATCTGTCAAATTGGAAAACTTAAAATATTCTGATAATATTAAGTGTTTCAACAAGGACTTGTTGAAAAAAGCATTTGCTATTCACTGCTAATACAGTTTGTACAGCCACTCTGGAGAAGTTTTGACTGTTTTTTTTTTTTTTTTGTGGTACGCGGGCCTCTCACTGCTGTGGCCTCTCCCGTTGTGGAGCACAGGCTCCGGACGCACAGCCTCAGTGGCCATGGCTCACAGGCCTAGCCACTCCACAGCATGTGGGATCCTCCCGGACCGGGGCACGAACCCGTGTCCTCTGCATCGGCAGGCGGACTCTCAACCACTGTGCCACCAGGGAAGCCCTGACTGTTTCTATTAAAACTAAAACTGTGCATACCCCTTGACCCAGCAATTCTAGGACTAGTTATTTACCTAGAAAAATAATCATACATATAAGCACTGAGACCATTACATGAATGTTCACAATATCATTATTTGATAATTGGAAAAGTCAGAAACAATCTACATGTGCATCAAAAAAAGGAATGAAGGAAAAACTGGGGGTACATAACTTCCATGCAGCAATTAAAATAAACATGTAGGTTTATGTGAATTAACATGGAAAGACCTTAAAAAAACACTGTGGAGTGAAGAAAACAAGTTGCATACTGCTATAAACATTGTGATTATATTTATATAAATCTTAAAAGCACACAGAAAATACTACTATAGAAATCTATGGATATGCACAAAAATGCACAAGTACATATTTTAAAAGGCTGGGAACTTTTCTGGTAAGCGGCCTGAGGTGACCTCTAAAAATGGTTCGCTATTCACTTGATCCAAAAAACCCCACAAAATCATGCAAGTCAAGAGGTTCAAATCTTCGCGTTCACTTTAAGAACACTGGTGAAGCTGCCCAGGCCATTAAGGGTATGCATATCTGAAAAGCCACCAAGTATCTGAAGGATGTCTCTTTAAAGAAGCAATGTGTGCCATTCCATGGTTACAATGGTGGAGTTGGTAGGTGTGCCCAGGCCAAACAGTGGGCCTGGACACACGGTCGGTGGCCCAAAAAGAGTGCTGAATTTTTACCGCACATGCTCAAGAATGCAGAGAGTAATGCTGAACTTAAGGGCTTAGATGCAGATTCTCTGGTCACTGAGCACATCCATGTGAACAAAGCCCCCAAGATGCGGCGCAGGACTTACAGAGCTCATGGTCGACTCAACCCATACATGAGCTCTCCCTGCCACGTCGAACTGATCCTTACTGAAAAAGAACAGATTGTTCCTAAACCAGAAGAGAAGGTTGCCTAGAAGAAACTGAAGAAACAAAAATTTATGGCCTGGGAATAAATGCCACAAAAAATAAATGCAAAGAAAAGAAAAGGAAAAAGTCTGGGAAGAAAATATACAAAGCGTAATAGTGAGCCCATATATAGAGAGGGAGTGAAGGTCAGACTGAAGATGGAAATCAAAGGGGTCTAGAAGTAAAAAGTATGTGAAAATGTTAACACTTTCAATTGTTGATAGTGGGAAAATGAGGGATTTTAAAATTTTTGTATTTTATAGTATTTTGACATTAAAATTTCTTTTTAACACCTAAAATAATAAGAGGTCTGAGTTCATAGCACATCTCTGCCATTAACTTAAACAAGTAACTTCCTCCCTCTTCATATTTCCTTATTGGTTCACTCAAATATGTCTTGAATGATGGAATGACCTTTAATCTCCACCCTAAACCAAATATTTCTCCAGTTCTATGTTCCTGAGGGAAATTCTTCATTTTTCCTTAGCTAATAAGGAAAGCCTCCTGATTAACCCAGGGATTAAGGTCATCTTTCGGTGACAAAGGTAGAAGGTTCTTTATTTACACCATTCTCATAATTATAAGACTATACACTTGTTGTCTGATATCTGGCCTAACTCTCCCCCCCACCCCCCGATTTTCCTTCTGAGCAAATCTTTCTGCCAGCATCCAACATCCCAGAGAAAGGTTACAAATAGAAATAGAAAAGTCCAAAGTGAATTAAAATACCAGGTTGTTGACAGGAGAGAAAAAATAGCTCCCGCTAATAACCTGATTTGACATGTGATTTATGTGGTCCTAAAAGGACAGTCATAAAAAATGTGTAAGTGAAGGAATAACACCCAGTGATTTACAAAGGCCCTGGGAGTGTGGGCGACAGAATTCAGTGAAAGGGAGAGTAATAAATCTGGCCAGGGAAGCCATGTTGATCCTTTCACCCTCCAAGGCCTGAGCACCAGGGATTCTCTGCTTGTAGCACATTACATTCAGCCTTTCATTTGGCAAACATTTCCTGAGTCTCCTGGCCATAAGCAGCATCAGGCAAGGCAAGATGTATTTGTGTGTATATGGTAGGAATAGGTTCACAGAGAGAAGGTACAAAGTGTGATCTAAAGTGTTGATGAACTCACTGTATGATTAAACAAAACAGCTAAGCCAAAATGCATCCATGTATAAGTGGAAGCAACTAAAGACACTTAATTTTAAGAAGAGAAAGTTTCAGGGAGAAATGGTCGCTGTTTTCAAATATCTCAAAAGCTTCACCGAGAAGAGGAAGAAAGTCTCCAGAGGATACTGAGACCTATGCATTAAAGAAAAGCAAATTCTTCCCACCAAAATTTATTGAGAACTTTCTATGTGCCAAGCACTATTCTAATAGCTAAGCATCCAGCAAGGATACAAAAGACTGACAAGGTCCTATGGCCGTTGGAAGTTACATTTTAGTGGAAGGAAGAACTATAATATGCCAAATAAATAAACATGTTATTTCAGATACTGGTAAGTCTTATAATTGCACAGGGCAAGGTGACAGAGTGTGGGCAAGGGCAGAAGGGAGAGGGAAAATTTATTTAGGGAAGGTGATCAGAAGAGTCTCTGAGAAAGGGACATTTCATCTGGCATCTGAAATAACAAGAAGGCTCTAACCCTGTGATGATCTGGGGAAGAGAGATCCAGAGAAACAGAACAGCAAGTGCAAAGGTGCTAAGACAGGGACAAGCCTTGAATGTCTGTTTTCAAAGGAACAGAAACGTCTACTGGGACATAGTAAGTTAGGAGAGTGGAGAGATGGGATTGGGGACATAGGCAAGGACAAGAATGTGGGCCTTGTAGGACTTGGTAAGGAGTTTGTATTTCACACTTGAGGCAATGGGATCAACATAGGTCAAGCACACCCTGTGCCACATCAAGACTTGTTATAAAGCTACAGTAGTAAACGTAGTGTGGTATTAGCCCAAAGATAGACAAAGAAACCAATGGAACAGAATAAAAAATCTAGAAACAGACCCACGCGTATAGCCACTTGATGTATAAGAACAGTCGCACTGTAGTACAGCATGGGAAGGATGGAGTCCCAGAAAGCATTGCTCTACATGTGAAAAGAAAAACAATAAAGCTTTGAGATGAAAATATAGGAGAATATCTTCATGACCTCAGGTTGGCAAAAAAAAAAAAAAAATTATTCTAGTAGGACACATAAAGCACAAACCATGAAGAAGAAGATTGGTACACTGGAATACTTTCAAATTAAGAATTTATCAATGATACCATTAAAATGGGGAAAAGGAAAGCCACAGAGTAGAAGATATTTATAATACATATCTGACAAAAGTTTAGTATCCAGAAATGTAAAGAATTTGTACAAAACAATCAGAAAATGAAAAACAATCCAATAGAAAAATACATAAAAAGGGCTTAAAGAGGCACTTCACAAAATGGGGTGTCCAAATGTTCAGAAGAAACACTCAACCTCATTTCTTGTTACAGAGGTGCAAATTGAGACCATAATGATATATCACTACACACACACACCTACCAAGATGGCTAGAGAAACTTATCACACACACACACGTAAGAGAGGGAGGGAGTTTTTAAAAGATAGAAAAGATCCCTCTTGCTTCCAATTTCCTCTTCTACCAGCATTGCAGTTAGGGAAGAGCATAACAGGCAGAGATGCACAAAGGCCCTGTGGCAGCAAAGGCAACAAGGTAAAGAGAAGCAGGTGACGAGGTTGGAGAAAGTAGAGCCTACAAGGCCTTGCAAGCAAGGTTTTTGAATTTTTACCTGAGAAAATCTTTGAAGAGTTTTGAACAGAGGATGGAGTAACACAATGTTTAAAACTCTTCTTTACTCCTATTTCTCTCAGCCTCCTTTGTGCCTCACTTATTCAACCTTTAATTCTTTTTTCATTCATAACAAATATGATCGGGCAGCTACCATGCATCATGCCTCCCAGCCCACAGGGAGCCCAGAGCCCCACGGGGGGTGAAGCATGCCCACCATGCCTTTATCACTGGAGCTCCACAGGGCTCCAGCTTGGACAAGCATCTTTTCTCACTCTGCACACTCTCCCTGTGATCTGACAGTCATGCCATGACTTCCACCTATGACCTACATGATGACTGTAGGTTGACCAAACAGCACAGTTTTGTCCATGGCTGAGGGGTTTCAACAAGACTTGGGACATAGTGCTAAAATTAGGAAAAGTCCTAAGCAAACTGGGAGGAATTGGTCACCTAGGGCTGAGAACCCCCATATATGGATCACTTTACAAGCCCATGTGTCCATTTGGCTACTAGATATCTCCTTTTGATGTTTTAAGGTTATCTTAAATTCAGCCTGTCCAGTTTCAAACTCCCGATCTCTCCAAAATCCTTCCTCCTCCAACTTCCCTATCTCAGTGGACAGCACTCCCAGTTACCCTACTTTCTAAGCCGGAAACATGGGAGCCATCCTCAGCACTGTCCCTTTCCTCACTGCCACATTCAACCAAATGATTTACATGGTGGATATTTCTGACCATGTAACAATAAACACAGCAATACATCTGCTCTCCAGGAGCTCACATTCCAGTTGAGGAAAAGAAACAATATACAAATAAATACAAAACTATCCAACACGTCAGTGCTCTGAAGGAAGATGAAGCGGGGTCAGAGGATAGAGGCTGGCAGTGGAGCAGTTCTCATATGATGGTCGGGGAGGATGTCTCTTAAGCTGACACCTTTGAGTAAAGCCTGGAATAATATATGGGAGCAGGTCATGCAAAGATTTAGGGGAAGAGTGTTCCTCAAAAAGAGAACAGCAAGCACAAAGGCCCTGGGTATGGTGAGAGAATGACAAGGAGGCCAGTGTAGCTGGACTAGAATAAGCAAAACAGACAGTGACAAGAGATATCAGAAATAACAAGGCTAGATCATGTTTGGCCTTGTGGGGCATTGTTAGAATGTCTGAGTGAAACAGGAAATTGTTGGAGAGGTTTGAAATGAACGACCTAGTCTGATTTACATTTTAACAGGATCATTCTGTGAAGTGAAGCAAAAGTAAATACAGAAAGAATAGCTAGGAAGCTACGACAATAATATAATCATGTAGTAATAATAATCTGCAGACAAGAGATGATGGGGACTTGGACTGGGGTGAAAGTGGAGGGGGTGGTAAGAAGTGATTGGATTGGAAATATTTCAAAGGTACAGCAGACAGACTGCTAATGGATTTGATGTTGGGTGCGTGAGAAGAGCGAAAGATATCTCCAACAATGTCGTAAATATATCCACCTCTTACAGTTTCCACTGCCACCACTCTGACCCAAGTCACTATCATCTCTCATTGGAACCTTTGCGACAGCAAATAGCCTCCTGGTTGGTCCATCTTCATCTCCTTACTCCTTTCTGAATCATTAAACACAGCACAATCAGTGTGATGTTTTTAAAAAGTCAGGACTGATCATTCAACATCTCTGCTCTAACCCCTTCAGTAATTTTGCACTGCATAAAAATTCAAATCCTGAATGAGGCCTTCGAGGTTCTGTGCCATCAGCCTTCGGCCATTTCACCAGTCACATGTCACACTTCTCTTCCTTACCCTGCCTACCATCTACACTGCCTTTCTTTCATATTCCATCCAGCCTCAAGTTCTTGCATATGTTGCTCCCTCTGCCTAGAATTTATCACCCCTTCCCAAATAGAAACACCCGAGGTCATTTGTTCAGTTTAGGTGTCCTCATTTAATTATTACCCTTTCAGAGAAGCCTTTCCGGTCCCCTTGCTCCTCTCCTGACTAGAATTCTGTTAGTCTCCTTTGTTACTATGATCACCAGTAATTAATTGTGGAATCAGCTATTAATGTCTGTTTTCCCCACCAGAGTGTAAACTCCATGATATCATCAACCATGCACAGTTTACATATGGCTGTATTCCTAGCATCTAGCACAATACTTTGCCCAGGTAAGTGTTTGATTTTTTTTTTTTTTAGGTAAATGATTAAATACTTGAAAATTGTGGTTCATATATGAAGTCAACAGATGAATAACCTCAGTTATGCAAGGACTCATGAAGTACTTGACTCATACATTCTTCCTGAAAAATTACTACAAGATCTACTTCGGGCAGCTGAAAAGAAAAAAAAGAATCAAAATTTTAAAATCATAAATAGTAAAGTCATGGTGTGGAAGAACTGGTAATGAGCAACTGAAAGCATTTAAGCACATAATTTATTCTAAATAATTGTGGTAAATACGGTTACAAAACAGAATGAAAGTGTCATAAATAATTCTTGTAAGAGAAGATTCTTAATTTATAAAAGGAGCAACAATTAACTGGGTAAAATTATCTTACACTAATTAAAACTGGTGGTCGTAGGTAAAATAAGGGTGGGAAAAGATGTATTATCCAGCTTCAATGAAGGAGGTAAATAATTATATATGCTTTCATAGTATAGGCTCAAGTATATTTTTTGACAAAAATAACAGTAGTGACTTCTGCTCTGGCTATGACAGAATACCTTATATTAGGCCAGCTCTGCCACAGATAACAATTGTAAAAACTGGATAAATGCCAAAAATAAATCTAGCCATTTGAAGGCATAAGAGAACAAGCAAAGCAGATAGACATGAGAGTATAAGATTTCAGAGAGAAGAGAAACACATTGAGGCTCCTATATTCATCACTGCTTTTTCCCTATGGGGCATTTTTTTAAAATTATTTATTTATTTATTTGTTTGTTTGTTTGTTTATGGCTGCATTGTGTCTTCTTTGCTGCACACAGGCTCTCTCTAGTTGTGGCAAGCAGGGCCTACTCTTCATTGCTGTGCACAGGCTTCTCATTGCGGTGGCTTCTCTAGTTGTGGAGCACAGGCTCTAGGTGCATGGGCTTCAGTAGTTGTGGCACATGGGCTCAGTAGTTGTGGCTCTCAGGCCCTAGAGTGCAGCCTCAGTGCTTGTGGCGCACAGGGTTAGTTGCTCCAAGGCATGGGGGATCTTCCCGGATCAGGGCTTTAATCCATGTCCCCTGCATTGGCAGGCGGATTCTTAACCACTGTGTCACCAGGGAAGTCCCCCTGTGGGGCATTTTTAAATTCATAGTGTGGGGCAGAGATACTGATCAGAAAGTGGAAGCCTAAAGTCTATGGCAGTCTCATTGTGCTAGAAGACAAAAATTAGAGTCCAAGGCTTTCAAGGTAACCAGGATGGAGGAGCCGAGATCCCAGAAGTAAAAGGAATCCCAGAGAAGTGAGCCCAACATTCCCTTCAAAGGAATTTGCTGAATCTTAAGCTGAATTTTAAGTTGCACATACTCCCATAAAGAGACCAAAATACAACAAGGAGAAAGTGACTGCTAAGGGATGAAAATGGTAAACAGAATTTCAGCAGTTTCATGGCCCTAAAATCACAAAAGTAGGAGTCCAGACCTAGCATGGAAACCTTAGGCTTTCAGCTGAAACACCTGAAGAGCTATACTTAAGACAACTCATAAATAAGCCAGCCCTTGTGACGCCTGAAATCCACTCTCAAATGACTTCAATCTGTGGTTGGATGACAGTGACTTGCTCATAGCTTTTCAGAAAAAAAAAATAATGTACGAAGATAATACATCTAAAGCCTCTACCATTTTTATTAAAAAAATGTCTAATGGCAATTAGAAATTAAATTGCATTTCAGGAAAAAGAACCAAATGACTAAAAATTAAGAGAAAAAAGGCAATAGAGGCACACTTAACGATCTAGTTGTTTGGCATTATCTAATATGGCCTTTATTTTTTATCAGATATGACTTATATGTTCAAGAATATAGGAGAAAAGGTAGAGAAATTGACTTGGAATCTATAAAAATCATTAAATAGAAATTATAGAGCTGAAAAATACAGCAACTGAAATTAAGAACTCGATACATGGTTTCACAATATATTAACTAGTAACTAGAAGCAAAAAAGAGGAATCATGAATTAGAATATATATTTGTAAAATATGTGGAATGAAGCACAGAGAAAAATAATGAAATAGAAATGGAAATTAGTGACACAGTGCACAAGATATATGGGTAGTTTGAAAGGTCGAGTATAAAAGAATTTGTAAGCTTCAGAAGAAGAAGAAAGAGAATTTAGAAGAAGTAATATTTGAAGTAACACTAGATAAGAATTTTCCAAAACTGAAGAAAGCTATCAGCTTACGGATTCAAGAGGCTCTATGACCCACAACCAGGACACATTTAAAACACACACGCGCGCGTGCACACACATACACGGAGGCACTCAGAATAAACATGTGCACTAACTTCTCATCAGAAACAAAGCAAGCTAGAAAACAGAGAAACAACACCTTTAAAGTGCTGAAAGAAAAAGCTGTCAATCTAGAATTCTTTATCCAGACAAAATATCTTTCAAAAATAAAGGTAAAATGAAAACATTTTCCAATAAGCAAAATCTAAGAGAATTCATCACCAGCAGACCTGCACTACAAGGAATATTAAAGGAAGTTCTTGGAAATGAACAATTTCCACCATCTGGAAAATCAAACCTACATGAAGGAAAAAGGAGTGCCAGAAATGGTAAATGTATAGGTAAATATAAGCCTTTTTGAAAACTTAATTCCCTTAAGAGATAATTGACGATATAAAGCAAAACTAATTAAATATTGTGGGATAATAACATACATAGAAATAAAATGTATGACAACAACAGCACAACAGATGGGGGTAGATTGAAGGGTACTCTTGTAATGTTAGTACATTGTCTGAGAAGTGATATATTAACTCATGGAAGATTACAATAAATTAAGAAAACATAGTGTAAGCCCTACTGCAACCACTAAAAAAATTATAATAAAACAAAGAGTTATAGTTAAAAAAAAGAGAAAAGGTGGAATTTAAAAAACAATTCTCAATTAGTCCAAAAAAATGGTAAAAAAGGAGAAAAAAATGGTCAAAAAACAGATGTGATAAATAGAAAAACTATAAGATAGATTTAAATGTAGTGGTATTAATAAGTATATTAATATAAATGTCATTAACACCCTAGTTAAAAGGTAATGATTGGCAGATTCGATATGAAAGCAATATACAACAATATATACATTTTAAATATAAAAACAGGAAGCTTAGAGGTAAAAGATAGAAAATGGTATACCATGAAAACACTAATCACCAGAAGCTGAAGTGGCTATATTAATACCAGACAAAGCTGACATTAAGACAAAGAGTTATTACCAGAGATAAAGAGGGGCATTTCATAATGATGAAAGTGTCAGTCCATTAAGAAAGCATAACAATCCTGAATGAGTATTCATGTAATAACAGAGGTTCAAAATGCATATAACACAATCTGGTAGAACTGAAAGGAGAAATAGAAAATTCATAATGACTGTTGGAAAATTTAATATTCCTCCAACAGTCAAACTAAGTAAACAAAAACATAGGAAGAATACAAAAGATTTGAAAGGCACTATCAATCAAAGTAGCCTGATTAATATTTATATGCCACTATACTCAACAGCTGCAGAAGACATTTTTTTTTTCAAGTGTGTATGAAACAGTCACCAAGCTATACCAAATACTAGACCATGAATTAAAGTCTAAGCAAATTTTAAAAAATTAACTTCTGCACAATATGTTATTGGATTACAATAAAAATGAATGATCAAACACAAATATATCTAGAAAATCCTCAAATATTTGGAAATTAAGCAACACATTTCTAAATAACACAAAAGTCAAAGAAAAATTCACAAGGAAAAGTAGAAAATATTTTGAACTGAATAATAATAAAAATAAAACATAACAAAATTTGTGTATTCAACTAACCTAAGCAGTGCTTCAGGAGAACTTTTTGTTAGTTTTGTTTATTTTAGAAAATAAAAAGAATATTTAAAATCAATGATCTCAGCTTCTACCTCAAGAAGGTAGAAAGAAGAAATTAAACTCAAAGTATAAAGAATAATATGATAATAATAAGAATAAAAATTAATATAAAATGAACAAACAATAGAGAAAACCAATGAAACCAAAAGAATAACAAAAATGAATTTAACAGTGAAGAACAAAGTTGAAAAATCCATACCATCTAATTTAAATACCTATTAGAAATCCTCAGTAATTAAGACCTGATGGTGTTTTCATAAAGAGAGACAAGTAAATGAACAAAACAAATTAGAGCCCAGAAAGAGACCCATGCATATGGTAGTTGAATTTTTACAAAAACACAAGAGTAATTCAGTGGAAAAATGATAGTCTTTTCAACAAATGGAAAAGGAACAATTGGATAACCATGTGGTAAACAAACAAACAATAAACAACCTTGACTCATTTCATGCTATACACAAAAATTAACTCAGAATGGATCATAGACCTATATACATAAAGCTAAAAATATAAAACTTTTAGAATAAAACATAAAATAATCTTTGTGATCTTATGGCAGGCAAAGATGACTTAAGACAAAAAAAACACAAACCATAAAAGGAAGAATGAATGAAGTGGATTCTATTAAAATTAAAAACTTCTATTCTTCAAAAAAGCCATTAAGAAAATGAGAAAGCAAGTCACAGACTGGGAGAAAATATTCATAAAACATATATCTGATGAAATATTGGTATCCAGAATATATGAAGAAATATTACAAGTCAATCAAAATAATATAAATAATCCAGTAATAAATGAACAAAACATTTGAATGAACACTCCAAACGCACACACAAAAAAG
This sequence comes from Lagenorhynchus albirostris, assembly GCF_949774975.1. NCBI lineage: Eukaryota > Metazoa > Chordata > Mammalia > Artiodactyla > Delphinidae > Lagenorhynchus > Lagenorhynchus albirostris. Next base: position 40,078,532 of record NC_083103.1, read on the forward strand.
ATATATGAATGGCCAATAAGCACAAGAAAAGATGATCAGTAGCATTAGCCATCAGGAAAATGCAAATTAAAATCAAGACATACTGCCAGACACTCACTATAATGGCTCAAATTTTAAAACCTGTGAATATCAAGTGTTGGTAAAGATGTGGAGCATTTATAACTTTCGTACATTTATAACTTTCATACAGTGCTAGAAGGAGTAGAGAATAGTATGATAACTTTAGAAAATATTTTTCAATTTCTTATGAAGTTATACATACACTTATATGATTCAGTAGTTCTTTTTAATATTTACCTAAGAGAAATAAAACCATATATCCATAAAGAGGTTTGTACATGACAGGTCAAGTCAGCGTTATTTGAACAAAGCAGAAGGCATCATGCTCCCTGGTTTCAGACTATATTACAGTAATCAAAACAGTATGGTATTGGCATAAAAACAGACACACAGATCAATGAAACAGAATTAAGAGCCAAGAAATAAACCCACATATATATGGTCAACTAATTTACAACAGAAGAGCTGAGAATATACATTGGGGAAAGGACAGTCTTTTCAATAAATGGTGCTGGGAAAACCGGACAGCCACATGGAGAAGACTGAAATTTAACCACCATCTTATACCATACACAAAAATTAACTCAAAATGGATTAAAGATTTGAACATAAGACCTAAAAACATAAAACTCCTGGAGGAAAATATAGGCAGTAAGCTCCTTAACATAGGTCTTGGCAATGATTTTTTTAATCTGACAGCAAAAGCAACAAAAGGAAAAATAAATAAGTGGGACTGTATCAAACTAAAAATCTTCTTCACAGCAAAGCAAACCATCAACAAAATGAAAAGACAACCTACTGAATGCGAGAAAATATTTTCATATCCTATATCTGATAAGGGGCTAATATCCAAAATATATAAAGAACTCATACAACACAATAGCAAACAATCTGATTTTAAACATGAGCAGAAAATCTGAATAGACATTTTTCCAAAGTAGACATAAAGTTGGCCAACAAGTACAGGAAAGAATGCTCAAAATATTAATCATCAGGGAAATGCATTCAAAACCATTATGAGGTATCACCTCACATCTATTAGAATGGCTATTATCAAAAAGACAAGAAATAACAAGTGTTGGTGAGGATGTGAAGAAAAGGAAACCCTTGCGCACATTTGGTGGGAATGTAAATTGGTGCAGCCACTGTGGAAAACAGTATGCAGGTTCCTTAAAAATTAAAAATAGAACTACCAGGGCTTCCCTGGTGGCGCAGTGGTTGAGAATCTGCCTGCCAATGCAGGGGACACGGGTTCGAGCCCTGGTCTGGGAGGATCCCACAAGCCGCAGAGCAACTAGGCCCGTGAGCCACAACTACTGAGCCTGCACATCTGGAGCCTGTGCTCCGCAACAAGAGAGGCCGCGACAGTGAGAGGCCCGCGCACCGCGATGAAGAGTGGCCCCTGCTTGCCACAACTAGAGAAAGCCCTCACACAGAAATGAAGACCCAACACAGCAAAAATAAATAAATTAATTCATAAACTCCTACCCCCAACATCTTCAAAAAAAAAAAAAATTTAACTACCATAATATCCAGCAATTGTACTCCTTGGTATTTATCTGAAGAAAATGAAAACAGTAAGTCAAAAAGTTATGTGCACCCCCATATTCACTGCAGCTTTATTTACAATAGCCAAGATATGGAAACAACCTAAGTATCCATCAATGGATGCATGGATGAAATAATTGCTGCATGTTGTATATACAGTAGAATAGTATTCAGCCTAAAAAAAGAATGAAATCTTGCCATTTATGACAACATGGATGGACCTCAAGGGCAAAACGTTTAGTGAAATAAGTCAGAGAAAGACAAATATCATATTTCTTATGTGTAGAATCTAAAGAAAAACAAAAGCAAAAAAATAAGCTTATAGATAGAGATCAGACTGGTGGTTGCCGGAGGCAAGGGGTTGGGGGGGGCAGAGAAACGGGTAAAGGGGGTCAAAAGATAAAAACGGAAGAAAAATATCAGCTCTATCAACAGGTGAGCAAAAACACCCAAATTTTGGTATACTGATGAAATGGAATACTAGAAAATATTAATTTGTATAATAGCATTGATAAATCCCAAAATTATTGTGTTGAGTGAAGAAAATATTTATTCATTGTGGAAAATAATCACAACGGTGGTTGCTGTAAAGTTGGGGGATTTCTTGAAAAGGAGTTTGAGGAAACCCTTTGAGTAGATGTAAATATTCAATGTATTGATTTTAGTGATAGAGACCTAGGTGTATACACATTTCATAACTCATTGAACAATATACCCCTTCCCCTAAAATTGATGGATTTTGCTTTATTTTAAATTCTACTTTAATCACACTAACTTAAAAGAAAAACAAATCAGTAATCTGACCTCCCACCTTAGGAAGCTAGAAAAAGAAGTGCAAATTAGACCAAATTAAGAAAATAATGAAGAGGAAAACAAATCAATGAAATATAAAATAGATAAACAACAGAGAAAATGTAACCAAAAGCTGGTATTTGAAGGAAAATTTAAACAAAAAAAAATGGATAAACTTCTAGCTAAACTATCCAGAAAAGAGAAATCACAATTTGCCAATATAAAAAATGACAGAGGGGACATCACTACGGATCCTGCAGCTATCGAAAGGATAAGGACATATTATGAAAAATTTTATGCCAATAAATTTTACATCTTGGATAAATTAGACAAATTCCTTGAATGATGCAAATTGTCAAAACTAGCTCAAGAAAAGATTAATAGCTGTATAGTCCCATATCTGTTTAAATAACTTGAACTTGTAACTGACAACATTATTTTAAAGAAAACTCCATACTCAGTGTCTTCATTAGTAAATTTTACCATATTTTTAAGAAAGAAATAATGGCAATTTTACCAAAACTCTCCAGAAAAATCACAAAAACACTTTTCAAGTCATTTTATAAGGCCAGGAAAACCTTAATACCAAAATCAGGCAAATACACTACAAGAAAAGAAAATTACAGAACAATAATCCTCATGAACACAAAAGATACAAAAGTTGTTAATAAAATATTAGCAAATCAAATCTAGTAATATATAAAACTGATAGTGTATCATGACTAGGGGAAATTTATTCTAGGAATACAAGGTTGTGTAACTTTAAAATATTAATTGATAGACTAAAGAAGATTCATGAACAAACTAAAGAAAAAAGTGATAATTTCAATATCTACAGAAAAAACATTTGAAATATTCAATACACATTCATGATAAAATCTCAGGAAGCTGGAAATAGAATGAACTTCCTTGGCTTGAGAATGTAGAACAACCAGAACTCATGTATTTCTGGTAGCGGTGTAAAATGGTACAGTCTTTTTGAAAAACAATTTGGCAGTTTCTTATAAAATTAAGCATCAGAGGGGACCTTGAAGATGGCAGAAGAGCAAGACGCGGAGATCACCTTCCTCCCCACAGATACACCAGAAATACATCTACACGTGGAACAACTCCTACAGAACACCTACTGAAGGCTGGCAGAAGACCTCAGACCTCCCAAAAGGCAAGAAACTCCCCACGTACCTGGGTACGGCAAAAGAAAAAAAGAAAAAACAGAGACAAAAGAATAGGGACGGCACTTGCACCGGTGGGAGGGAGCTGTGAAGGAGGAAAAGTTTCCACACACTAGGAAGCCCCTTCGCGGGCGGAGACTGCGGGAGGCGGAGGGGGGAGCTTCGAAGCCGCGGAGGATAGCACAACATCAGGCCTGCGGAGGGCAAAGCGGCGAGATTCCCGCACAGAGGATCGGTGCCGACCGGCACTCACCAGCCCGAGAGGCTTGTCTGCTCACCCGCCAGGGCGGGCGGAGCTGCGAGCTAAGGCTCGGGTTTCGGTTTCGGTCGGAGCGCAGGGAGAGGACTGGGGTTGGTGGCTTGAACATAGCCTGAAGGGGTCAGTGCACCACGGCTAGGCTAGCCGGGAGGGAGTCCGGGGAAAAGTCTGCACCTGCCGAAGAGGCAAGAGACTTTTTCTTACCTCTCTGTTTCCTGGTGCGCGAGGAGAGGGGTTTAAGAGCGCTGCTTAAAGGAGCTCCAGAGACGGGCGCGAGATGCGGCTAAAAGCGCGGACCCCAGAGACGGGCGCGAGCCGCGGCTAAAAGCACGGACCCCAGGGACGGGCGGGAGACGCTAAGGCTGCTGCTGCCGCCACCAAGGGGCCTGTGTGCGAGCACAGGTCACTATCCACACCCCTCTTCCGCGGAGCCTGTGCAGCCCGCCACTGCCAGGTTCCCAGGATCCAGGGACAACTTGCAACGTCACGCCAGCCTCTGCCGCCGCAGGCCTGCCCCGCACGCAGTGCCCCTCCCCCCACCCCCCACCCCCCGCCTGAGTGCGCCAGAGCCCCTGAATCACCGGCTCCTTTAACCCCGGCCTGTCTGAGCAAAAAACAGACACCCTCCAGCGACCTACACGCAGAGGCAGGGCCAAATCCAAAGCTGAGCCCCTGTGAGCTGTGAGAACAAAGAAGAGAAAAGGAAATCTCTCCCAGCAGCTTCAGAAACAGCAGACTAAAGCTCCGCAATCAACTTGATGTACCCTGCATCTGTGGAATACATGAATAGACAACGAATCATCCCAAATTGAGGAGGTGGGCTTCGAGAGCAAGATCTATGATTTTTTCCCCTTTTCCTCTTTTTGTGAATGTGTATGTGTATGCTTCTGTGTGAGCTCTTGTCTGTATAGTTTTGCTTCCACCATTTGTCCTAGGGTTCTATCCGTCCATGGTTTTTTTAAAATTTTTTTTCTTAATCATTAATTTTAATTTTAATAACTTTATTATACTTTACCTTCGTTCTTTCTTTCTTTCTTTCTTTCCTTCCTTCCTTCCCTCCCTTAGACAACGAATCATCCCAAATTGAGGAGGTGGTCTCTGAGAGCAAGATTTATGATTTTTTCCCCTTTACCTCTTTTTGTGAGGGTGTATGTGTATGCTCCTGTGTAAGATTTTGTCTGTATAGCTTTGCTTCCAACATTTGTCTTAAGGTTCTATCTGTCCCCTTTTTTTTTCTAAATAATTATTTTTTAATTCAATAACTTTATTATACTTTATTTTACTGTATCTTCTTTCTGTCTTTTTTCTTTCCTTCCCTCCTTCTTTCCTTCCTCCCTCCCTCCCTCCTTTCTTTCCTTCTTGCCTTCTTTCCTTCTTTGCTTCTTTCTTTCTTTCTTTCTTCCTTCCTTCCTTCCCTCCTTTCTTTCTTTCTTTCTTTCTTTCTTCATACTTCTACTAATTCTCTCTACTTTTCCTCCCTTTTATTCTGAGCCGTGTGGATGAAAGGCTCTTGGTGCTCCAGCCAGGAGTCAGGGCTCTGCCTCTGAGGTAGGAGAGCCAACTTCAGGACACTGGTCAACAAGAGACCTCCCAGCTCCACATAATATCAAACGGTGAAAATCTCCCAGAGACCTCCGTCTTAACGCCAGCACCCAGCTTCACTCAACGACCAGCAAGCTACAGTGCTGGACAACCTATGCCAAACAACTAGCAAAACAGGAACACAACCCCACTCATTAGCAGAGAGGCTGCCTAAAATCATAATAAGTCCACAGACACCCCAAAACACACCACCAGACATGAACCTGCCCACTAGAGAGACAAGATCCAGCCTCATCCACCAGAACACAGGCACTAGTCCCCTCCACCAGGAAGCCTACACAACCCACTGAAACAACCTTAGCCACTGGGGACAGACATCAGAAACAGCGGGAACTACGAACCTGCAGCCTGCAAAAAGGAGACCCCAAACACAGTAAGATAAGCAAAATGAGAAGACAGAAAAACACACAGCAGATAAAGGAGCAAGATAAAAATGCACCAGACCTAACAAATGAAGAGGAAATAGGCAGTCTACCTGAAAAAGAATTCAGAATAATGATAGAAAGGATGATCCGAAATCTTGGAAATAGAATGGACAAAATGCAAGAAACAGTTAACAAGGACCTAGAAGAAATAAAGATGAAACAAGCAACGATGAACAACACAATAAATGAAATAAAAAGTACTCTAGATGGGATCAATAGCAGAATAACAGAGGCAGAAGAACGGATAAGTGACCTGGAAGATAAAATAGTGGAAATAACTACTGCAGAGCAGAATAAAGAAAAAAGAATGAAAAGAACTGAGGACAGTCTCAGAGACCTCTAGGACAACATTAAACGCACCAACATTCGAATTATAGGGGTTCTAGAAGAAGAAGAGAAAAAGAAAGGGACTGAGAAAATATTTGAAGAGATTATAGTTGAAAACTTCCCTAATATGGGAAAGGAAATAGTTAATCAAGTCCACGAAGCACAGAGAGTCCCATACAGGATAAATCCAAGGAGAAATACGCCAAGACACATATTAATCAAACTGTCAAAAATTAAATACAAAGAAAGCATATTAAAAGCAGCAAGGGAAAAACAACAAATAACACACAAGGGAATCCCCATAAGGTTAACAGCTGATCTCTCAGCAGAAACCCTACAAGCCAGAAGGGAGTGGCAGGACATACTGAAAGTGATGAAAGAGGAAAACCTGCAACCAAGACCACTCTACCCAGGAAGGATCTCATTCAGATTTCATGGAGAAATTAAAACCTTTACAGACAAGCAAAAGCTGAGAGAGTTCAGCACCACCAAACCAGCTTTACAACAAATGCTAAAGGAACTTCTCTAGACAAGAAACACAAGAGAAGGAAAAGACCTATAATAACGAACCCAAAACAATTTAGAAAATGGAAATAGGAACATACATATCGATAATTACCTTAAATGTAAATGTACTAAATGCTCCCACCAAAAGACAACAGATTGGCTGAATGGATACAAAAACAAGACCCGTATATATGCTGTCTACAAGAGACCCACTTCAGACCTAGAGACACATACAGACTGAAAGTAAGGGGATGGAAAAAGATATTCCATGCAAATGGAAACCGAAAGAAAGCTGGAGTAGCAATTCTCATATCAGACAAAATAGACTTTAAAATAAACACTATTAGAAGAGACAAAGAAGGACACTACATGATGATCAAGGGATCGATCCAAGAAGAAGATATAACAATTGTAAATATTTATGCACCCAACATAGGAGCACCTCAATACATAAGGCAAATACTAACAGCCATAAAAGGGGAAATCGACCGTAACACATTCATAGTAGGGGACTTTAACACCCCACTTTCACCCATGGACAGATCATCCAAAATGAAAATAAATAAGGAAACACAAGCTTTAAATGATACGTTAAACAAGATGGACTTATTGATATTTATAGGACACTCCATCCAAAAACAACAGAATACACATTTTTCTCAACTGCTCATGGAACATTCTCCAGGATAGATCATATCTTGGGTCACAAATCAAGCCTTGGTAAATTTGAGAAAACTGACATTGTATCAAGTATCTTTTCTGACCACAACGCCATGAGACTAGATATCAATTACAGGAAAAGATCTGTAAAAAATACAAACACATGGAGGCTAAACAATACACTACTTAATAATGAAGTGATCACTGAAGAAATCAAAGAGGAAATCCAAAAATACCTAGAAACAAATGACAATGGAGACACAACGATCCAAAACCTATGGGATGCAGCAAAAGCAGTTCTAAGGGGGAAGTTTATAGCAATACAAGCCCACCTTAAGAAACAGGAAACATCTCGAATAAACAACCTAACCTTGCACCTCAAGCAATTAGAGAAAGAAGAACAAAAAAACCCCAAAACTAGCAGAAGGAAACAAATCATAAAAATCAGATCAGAAATAAATGAAAAATAAAGGAAACAATAGCAAAGATCAATAAAACTAAAAGCTGGTTCTTTGAGAAGATAAACAAAATAGATAAATCACTAGCCAGACTCATCAAGAAAAAAAGGGAGAAGACTCAATAGAATTAGAAATGAAAAAGGAGAAGTAACAACTGACACTGCAGAAATAAAAAAGATCATGAGAGATTACTACAAGCAACTCTATGCCAATAAAATGGACAATCTGGAAGAAATGGACAAATCCTTAGAAATGCACAACCTGCCAAGACTGAATCAGGAAGAAATAGAAAATATGAACAGACCAATCACAAGCACTGAAATTGAAACTGTGATTAAAAATCTTCCAACAAACAAAAGCCCAGGACCGGATGGCTTCACAGGCGAATTCTATCAAACATTTAGAGAAGAGATAACACCTATCCTTCTCAAACTCTTCCAAAATATAGCAGAGGGAGGAACACTCCCAAACTCCTTCTACGAGGCCACCATCACCTTGATACCAAAACCAGACAAGGATGTCACAAAGAAAGAAAACTACAGGCCAATATCACTGATGAACATAGATGCAAAAATCCTCAACAAAATACTAGCAAACAGAATCCAACAGCACATTAAAAGGATCATACACCATGATCAAGAGGGGTTTATTCCAGGAATGCAAGGATGCTTCAATATACGCAAATCTATCAATGTGATAAACCATATTAACAAATTGAAGGAGAAACACCATATGATCATCTCAATAGATGCAGAGAAAGCTTTTGACAAAATTCAACACCCATTTATGATAAAAACCCTGCAGAAAGTAGGCATAGAGGGAACTTTCCTCAACATAATAAAGGCCATATATGACAAGCCCACAGCCAACATCATCCTCAATGGTGAAAAACTGAAAGCATTTCCACTAAGATCAGGAACAAGACAAGGTTGCCACTCTCACCACTCTTACTCAACATAGTTTTGGAAGTTTTAGCCACAGCAATCAGAGAAGAAAAGGAAATAAAAGGAATCCAAATCAGAAAAGAAGAAGTAAAGCTGTCACTGTTTGCAGATGACATGATACTATACATAGAGAATCCTAAAGATGCTACCAGAAAACTACTAGAGCTAATTAATGAATTTGGTAAAGTAGCAGGATACAAAATTAATGCACAGAAATCTCTGGCATTCCTATACACTAATGATGTGAAATCAAGAAAACACTCCCATTTACCATTGCAACAAAAAGAATAAAATATCTAGGAATAAACCTACCTAAGGAGACAAAAGACCTGTATGCAGAAAATTATAAGACACTGATGAAAGAAATTAAAGATGATACAAATAGATGGAGAGATATACCACGTTCTTGGATTGGAAGAATCAACATTGTGAAAATCACCCTACTACCCAAAGCAATCTATAGATTCAATGCAATCCCTATCAAACTACCACTGGCATTTTTCACAGAACTAGAACCAAAAATTTCACAATTTGTATGGAAACACAAAAGACCCCGAATAGCCAAAGCAATCTTGAGAACGAAAAAAGGAGCTCGAGGAATCAGGCTCCCTGACTTCAGACTATACTACAAAGCTACAGTAATCAAGACAGTATGGTACTGGCACAAAAACAGAAAGATAGACCAATGGAACAGGATAGAAAGCCCAGAGATAAACCCACGCATATATGGACACCTTATGTTTTGATAAAGGTGGCAGGAATGTACAGTGGAGAAAGGACAGCCTCTTCAATAAGTGGTGCTGGGAAAACTGGACAGATACGTGTAAAAGTATGAGATTAGATCACTCCCTAACACCATACACAAAAATAAGCTCAAAATGGATTAAAGACCTAAATGTAAGGCCAGAAACTATCAAACTCTTAGAGGAAAACATAGGCAGAACACTCTATGACATAAATCATAGCAAGATCCTCTCTGACCCACCTCCTAGAGAAGTGGAAATAAAAACAAAAATAAACAAATGGGACCTAATGAAACTTAAAAGCTTTTGCACAGCAAAGGAAACCATAAACAAGACGAAAACACAACCCTCAGAATGGGAGAAAATATTTGCAAATGAAGCAATTGACAAAGGATTAATCTCCAAAATTTACAAGCAGCTCATGCAGCTCAATAACAAAAAAACAAACAACCCAATCCACAAATAGGCAGAAGATCTAAATAGACATTTCTCCAAAGAAGATATACAGACTGCCAACAAACACATGAAAGAATGCTGAACATCATTAATCATTAGAGAAATGCAAATCAAAACTACAATGAGATATCATCTCACACCAGTCAGAATGGCCATCATCAAAAAATCTAGAAACAATAAATGCTGAAGAGGGTGTGGAGAAAAGGGAACACTCATGCAGTGCTGGTGGGAATGTGAATTGGTTCAGCCACTATGGAGAACAGTATGGAGGTTCCTTAAAAAACTACAAATAGAACTACCATATGACCCAGCAATCCCACTACTGGGCATATACCCTGAGAAAACCAAAATTCAAAAAGAGTCATGTACCAAAATGTTCATTGCAGCTCTATTTACAATAGCCCGGAGATGGAAACAACCTAAGTGCCATCATCGGATGAATGGATAAAGAAAATGTGGCACATATATACAATGGAATATTACTCAGCCATAAAAATAAATGAAATTGAGCTATTTGTAATGAGGTGGATAGACCTAGAGTCTGTCATACAGAGTGAAGTAAGTCAGAAAGAAAAAGACAAATACCCTATGCTAACACATATATATGGAATTTAAGAAGAAAAAAAATGTAATGAAGAACCTAGGGGTAAGACAGGAATAAAGACACAGACCTACTGGAGAATGGATTTGAGGATATGGGGAGGGGGAAGGGTGAGCTGTGACAGGGCAAGAGAGAGTCATGGACATATACACACTAACAAACGTAAGGTAGATAGCTAGTGGAAGCAGCCACATGGCACAGGGATATCGGCTCGGTGCTTTGTGACCGCCTGGAGGGGTGGGATAGGGAGGGTGGAAGGGAGGGAGATGCAAGAGGGAAGAGATATGGGAACATATGTATATGTGTAACTGATTCACTTTGTTATAAAGCAGAAACTAACACACCATTGTAAAGCAATTATACCCCAATGAAGATGTTAAAAAAATTAAAATAAATAAAATTAAAAAAAATCAAGTATATACATACATACTCTATGAACTAGCAATCCCTTTCCTAAGCATTTACTCAAAAGAAATGAAAACTTAGGTCTGTACAAATGCTTGTACAAGAATATTCATAGAATCTTTATTCATAGTAGTCTCAACTGGAAACAGTACAAATGTCTATCAACTGGTGAGTGCATAAATAGATTGTGGTATATTTATATGATGGACTATTACACCAAAACAAAAAGAAACGTTTCTTATTCATGCACCAATGTGAATGCATTTCACAGACGTTACTCTAAGTGAAATAAGATGATGGAAAAGAGTATATACTGTACATAGTGTAATATGTAAATGAGCAAAAGGTACATGGGTACATAACTCATCTCTTTTTACTACTGTAAAAGATTTAGAAAGACTGACTTAGAACTCTCCGGAGTGATGAAAATATGTTGTATATTGATAGGGATATGAGCTTCATATTTATATGAATTCGTTAAAACTCACAGAAGTGCATTTCAGCCTATATCATTTGTATTTCAAAAAGAAGAGAACAAAAAGCTGATATAACCAGGAATTATAACCAGTAATTCCAGACAGGGAAATTTTTAAGGCAAATATACCTGAAGTAAACATATATAATTCATAATGGCAAATGACAAATTCCCCCATGAAGATATAAAAATTCTGAATCTAAATATACCTTATATCATAGCTGTAAAATTCAACATTGCCAATGATTCGGTTGGCCAAAAAGGGCGTACGGGCTTTTCCTTAATATATTAAGGAAAAACAATGGTATAATTCCTTTAATCGCATAAAAAGTATCTACTAAAATCTGCAACAGTTTGGCTAAGATTCCAGAGAAATCAATCTATGAAAAAATATCAAATTGAAATTATAGAATATAATGATTGAAATTAAGAACTCGGTAGATGAGTTAACAGTAGGATTAGCTAGTCATCATTGTACTGGAGGAACAAGATTAGAAACCTTAGAAGAGAACTTTGAATAGTTCACCATTAAGTACTAAGTTTAAAAAGAAACATTAGTAGAGTTAAAAACAACATATATATCTTTAAAACTACCATAGTGAAAAAGTAATGAAAGAGAAGATGGTCCAAAGAAAACAGCAAGGAAGGATCAAATATAACAAATATAATAGAACAAGAACAAATGAACATACCAGTTATGACAAGAAATATAAATAATTTAAACTTCCCAATTAAAAACAGATGTTTTCCTCAGCAATATTTATACTGTAAAAATATTAGAAACATACATGTTCAACCTCAGGGAAAGGTTATATGAGTGATGTTTCAACCCTCAACAGAATATTATGCCATAATTAAACTCATATTAATAAAAACTTTTTAATAAGTTTGGAGATGCATGTTAACCTATTAAAAATAAAGATTCCCAATTCTTATACAGTATCATAATATCTAATATAAATTTAATAAAAAACAAAGTAGAATAAAAATACCAAATGTAGATATATAGATAATAGCAGTTATTTATAGGCAAGAGAGTTATATTTTGTTCTATTTATTTGTCCTTTCTATAAATATACAAGATTCCTCCAATGGGAACATGCTGATTTTTTTTATTGTTTTTTATTACATAAGCAATACATGAATATAATAGTGATGTAAAAGATACAAGTACTAATAAAATAAAAGTTCCCTTTGACATTCTCAGCTGCTCTCTTCCTATTCCCACCTTAATCCATTCTATAGGAGTAACCACTATTTTCTTTCACTTCTTTCCAGATCATTTTTCTGTATTATTTGGATACTCAGAGGCAATAAGTAATAAAAATGTAAACAACCCACTTACAACAAACCGTAAAACAGGCTCAGTGGCTACACCTGTGGGATGTCGTAATGGAAATTTCTGCATTGTGGAGAGCTGGAGTCCAGTGAACACTCATCTTCCTCCCATTTGAGTTCTATTATACAAATCTACCAAGAATTCTCTGAGAGGGAGAGTGACTGGAGTATAGGTTAGTCAAGGTTGATGAAATTAGGACTGGCCTGCATCCGGGAAGTTCAGGTGGGAGGTAGACACATGGAAGCCTTCTCAGTTGGCTGTGAGCAGAATGAGGCCATTAGGAAAGATATGGTGGAGAGCAGTTCAGCTGGAGAAAAGTATGGAATAGGGAGAGAGAAGGTTACATAGTGACATCAAAATCAGGCTTCCCTGGTGGCACCGTGGTTGAGAATCTGCCTGCCAATGCAGGGGACACAGGTTCAAGCCCTGGTCTGGGAAGATCCCACATGCCGCGGAACAACTGGGCCTATGAGCCACAACTACTGAGCCTGCACATCTGGAGCCTGTGCTCCGCAACAAGAGAGGCCGCGACAGTGAGAGGCCCGCGCACCGCGATGAAGAGTGGCCCCCGCTTGCCTCAACTAGAGAAAGCCCTCACACAGAAACGAAGACCCAACACACCCAAAAATAAATAAATAAATTTACAAAAAAAAAAAAAATCAGGTTTCAGAAGGCCTTGGCTTGGATCGTCAGAATGTGTCCTGGTGCTTCTTCAGAAATTCTCTGGTCTTATCAAGTGAGCCACAACTGAGTCCTGCCTGAGGTTTAGTTTTCTGGTTTATAAAATGGGGATATGGGTTCTTTGAAAATTAAATTAGATAAAGAGTGTAAGAATACTTGGCAGTGTGAGTTGATAATCACAGTAGAAAGTTGAATAGAGGGATACACAGCTCTGGAGCCTGGGCTTGGGCTCTACGAAGCTGCCTTGATGGCTCCTCTGTTGCTATTTCTGGAAACCATGCAAAGCTCTAGCCAGCTTCCTGTGACAAGGAAGATCCTAGCCCATGTCAGCATCTGCTTCTTTGGGGAGCAGCAAACTCAATTTTCTGATGTCCCAGGGTAGACATTGGCCCTGCATCCCTAGAGAACCTCACATATGGTTTGGTATGGTTTCTTTGAAAACACAATTGCTGTACACTTAATCATTTCTTTTTCAAGGAAAACATAACATTAGCTACTGTACATGGGTGTGTAACTCATCTCTTTTAATTAGATGCTAATTAACAACTCACTAGCTTTAATCATATCAATCTGGTAATACTATTTATGTCCCACAGAATAATGAACTACTTTATAAGAAATAAGCATGGCACATGTTGACATAGGAATGCATCCAGCCATAATTTGCTCTGGGTAAATATCCCACCCAGACTTGGATTCTGAACAATTTACAAGGCAACATTCACATGATACAAGGGGGAGAGTGGCAGAGACTTCCATATGGAGAGAGAGAAAGGAGCAAGAGGCAGAGAAATGACACAAGGAAGTTTTTCCCTAGGAAAGGGGCCACTGGTCAGTTTTGCCTGGAGGTGAATTAGAGAGAACATCTGTATGAAACAGTCCAAGGAAGAGTTTTGTTACTTATGTAGCACCTGGAGAAACTGCTTTTTGGATGAGGAAGAATGTAGCAGGCATGTGGCATGATTCTGCTAAGGCTTGGCTACAAGTCCTGCTGGGACCAGCCAAGCTTGTAGGGTGGGAATGGGGACAAGGCAGGACAGGACCTATGTGGGTATAAACAAGGCAATTCTCAGGTGCTCTCCACAACTGGAGGAGTGGTCAGCAGCCAAATATTCCACGTCCAAATAGTTATGGTGCCATCGGACATAAGTCAGACAGGCTTTAAGAGCCAACAGGGTCTAACTCATCTCTTGGGAAGGAATGGAACAAAGGTGATAAAGGGCCAAAACCCAGGTGACTGATGACACTGAAAGTCCAAGTATGCAGCAGCTTCATGGTGCTTAGAAAACAGGTCTCAGCCAGTGAGTGGAAGGATAAAGAACTCTGTCAACCCCAGGTAGAGAGGATTTGCAAGAAATATCCAAGGTAGTAATAATGATTATTTACTGAGGGATAATTCTATGCTATGCTGTTTACATACATTCTTATATAGTGCATTGTGGAACAGGTTTTCGTGCTCCCATTTATCAGATGAGGAAAATGAGACTCAGAGCAAGTAACAACCCAGTGCTATACACATATAAGTGGCAGAGCCATGGTCCAAACCCAGCACTTTGACTCACAGATCGTGTTCTTGAATATTAAACTCTACCCATTCCTCTACCCTTCTTCCCCCCCCCACCCCCAAGAGCTACAGGTTATGTCAAAGATGTCATGATCTCAGCAGAACTAGCTGGTCAATAAGAATTGTTAATTGGGAAACTCAGGCAGAAGTCCATTTTTCATAGCCTGGGATATACTGAGAGGAATGTGATAATTTGGTGAGAACCCAGGATTCCTGCTTCAAGTCTAATCCTAGCCCCATTATCTCCACGGACTGATAATGCATTTTTTAGTCCAGTTCCGGATTGCTTCAGGACCTGGATGGTGGGTTGAAGAGTAAAGGCTAAAGTCCTTATCATGGCCTACTAGTCCCTCCATGATCCGGCCCTGGTATCTTTCTAATGTCATCTCCTTCTATACTCCCTCTCAGCCACACTAGCCATTGTGCTGATCTGTTAATAAGTCAAACACACTCCTAGTCCAGGGCTTTGCGCTGGCTGTTTCTTTAGCCTGGAATGCCCTCTTCCACATTCCCTCCACAAGAACAGATATTTCTGCACGTTTTTTTCACTGATTTACCCCAGGCACCGAGACAGTATCTGGCCCTTAGTAGGTACTCAATAATAGTATGTATTGAGCGGTCTTGGTTTGCCAGTGCCCTCCTAGAAGAGCAAGTTATTCTGTTATTCTTTTACGTTTTCCTGCTAGTTTCTCTGTTCCCCTGCCAACACTTCCACCACCCTCCTCCTTAAGTTAGCCCCACATTTCTCTTCTTGTAAGTCATGCAGTTGGCTGCGAGAGCCTGGTATTCCAAATCCTTAGAGAAAGTAAGCCTGAAGTGCTTTGTACGTAATAGGTGTTCAATAAATATTTGTTGGAAGGATGGGACAAGTGTTGCAGATTCTGTAACAGAGATATGTTTCAGTGCTAAGACAGCAAAGAAGTCAGGTAGGGATTTGAGAGGGCTCAGTGAAGAGGGGTTTTTTGAACTTGATCTTGAAGGATAAGCAAGGATTCATCGCACTGACAAGGAAAAAGAGGTATTTCAGGAAACAGGAACTGCTCGCATGAACACGTTACAGCAGATGTGCCTGCCCAGTCCCCTTCCATTGCATGTTTATCCTTCTTTTAATAACAGGAACATAATTTTTCTTGGAGTGATTACCCATCCCCCTTTCTCAGTCTATTTGCCCTTTAACTCCAAGGGTGGATGTGACACCAGCCTGGCAAATCAGAGCACTGCCTGCCTCTGACTGCGGTGATTGGTTCGGGGATAGATGCTGACGTAATTTGGGCCAAGGAGAGCCATGTCCAGGAATATTTTTCAAAAATACATTCATGATTTTTTGTGTGGCTGAATTTGGAGTAGGAAGGATGTGAACAAAGAGTGTGGCCGTCTTGCCTCCAGGAGAAGAGATCACCAAGAGAGTTTGCAAATGGACTCAACCCTAAAGGAGAAGCCAATTCTGATGTCAATGCCCAACGCCAAATTTGCCCCTGAGGTTTTTTTTTTGGAGGGTGGGGTGGTAAGGTGGAAGAGCAATGAATTCTCATATTTCTTAATCCATTCTGTGTTGAATTTTTTACTGCTCGTGACCAAAAAAGTCCTGACATATAGGAAGGAAAGGAAAAAAGAGCATCATGTGTTCAAATAGTACCAAACATTTAACTTTGAAGGACATAGAAACCATCCACCTTGATTGCAGAAGAGAAGACTGAAACCCAGAGAGGAGAAGTGGCTCCCTTGAGTTTCAGATCCAAAGGAGGACAGTCAGGAGGACGGAGGAGCAGAGCAGAAAAGGGGCAGATCTTAGGCAGAGGGAGGCAAGAGGTGACAGGCATTTTACTGTCCTCATTTAGCTTGTAAACAATGGGATTTGAAACCACAGAGCCAAGCTGAGTATATGTCCCTGACATCACCCACTGCTTTGTAAGAAGGTTCCGTGACCACTTGGTCAGGGCATGGCCAATAATGGCCTGGTGGCCAATGCTAGCATGACACGCAGACTGCAACTCGCCAGGTTTCCCAAAGCCTTCAAACTAGCTTTGTGTAACCGAGACATGAAATTACAGACCTTTGCTTTATGAAACTGTTTTTTTAATTAGAAAGACCCTCACACAAATCCTGCACCAATGCTTTCAATAATATATATTTTTAAAACTGCAAGTGGAGAACCAGGATAGCTCTCAGAGCTCGATGCTTTTTTCCAATAGATGGATAGACAAGTGACTTATGCAGATGTGGTATATACATTCCACACAATTTGACCATGGTTAAAGGGTATTTATATTCTGATGCAGATAAAATTGAACGTGTCAACACTAATGCATTTTTCGAGGAGAATCACTACTTTCACCATAATTTCCATGGAAAATTTGTGTGCACACGCAGTAATAGACACATTTATAACATCAAAAGGATTCAATTTTCTTTTCAATCATACCACAGTATGAATGGCTTTTCCTATTGAATTTAACAATGAAGCACATTACCAGAGTCTAAAGGATGGGACACTTCATCTTGCTCTTATGAAAGTACGTCAAACAATGGGTTAATACATCACACAATGTCTCGGGTTAACTGAGCCTTTACACAGGCTGGCTGCTAATTTGCTTGGGCCAGCAGAATGTCACTTTTATTTAATTTTGCCAATAAGATCAGCAGGGATCCAAACTCTGTTAACTCCCAGTTATTAAAAGAGGTTTTTCTTGTTACATGCAGAGCTCATTAATTCATGTCTCTCCTAATTCAGAATTTGAGGTCTTTGGAACAGGAGGTAGGGGGTGCTTTATCTCTGCTATGAAAGAAGCAATTTCATCCAGTACGCAAGCTTCTGTGCAGACTGCTTAAGCTGCAGAAGAGACAAAGTCTTTCAAGACCTTTGGAAGAATTTGATATGTTAATTACAAATTGTTCCGAGGTAGTTACCAGAGCAGATCATAGAAAGGACTCCAGTAGGGAAAACTTTATCTTACCATCATTCATTCAGTCACTTGCTTATTCATCCAGTCATTTAATCATCCATCCATTCACCATCCTTACATCCATTCATTGACTCAGAATTTATTAAGTCCTTTCTGTGTGTCAGGGCTTGAGTTTGGAACTTGGGCTACAAAATAAAAGACACATCCCCTGTTTAAAAGGTTTTCACGATCGAGTGCAGGAGGCCAGCAGTTTGTGCAGGACGTTCCATTCACCCATGCTCCACCCCCACGTCCCTGAGATTCACTTTCCACTCTTCTTGACCTCACTCTGCTCTGGAAGGCTGCTGAACTTCAGGGTGTTCCCTTGTCTACGGGCTTCTGGTTTGCTTTGGTCAACTAGAAGCACTGGGAGTCAGAGCGTGCAAGGGAAATGAGATCAGGTATTTATTCCCAGCTCCCTCCAAGCAGAGACACCGAGGGTTGGCTGAGTCCCTCTATCAGAGGTCAAACTCCTGTCAGGTAGCCACTCCCTCCCCTCGCCCCTTCAGGCCTGGCATGGGAAGAGTACCCCATCATTACCAGCTCTGGGGTCCTGCACCAGCTCTTGTTCTCCTTAATCCCTGTCCCCATCTTTGTAAATGCTTGTGTTTTGTTAAAGTCTCCTCAAATTACCCACTCCAAGTGTGTCATCTTTTTCCTAACTGATACACAGGTGAACCAAAAATCATATGCAAAAATAGTATGGGCTGTGACAAATGAGCCAGGAGGCTGGGGAGCCCAGGAGAGAAAACAGCAGAGGTTACAGAATTCGTTTCCCACGGGTCAGTCCTATTCTGTTCTGCACTCTAAATAATCAAATTAGGGACTTCCCTGATGGTACAGTGGTTAAGAATCCGCCTGCCAATGCAGGGGACACGGGTTCGAGCCTGGTCCGGGAAGATCCCACATGCCGCGGAGCAGCTAAGCCTGTGTACCACAACTACTGAGCCTGCGCTCTAGAGCCTGCGAGCCACAACTACTGAGACCACGTGCCACAACTGCTGAAGCTTGCACACCTAGAGCCCGTGCTCCACAACAAGAGAAGCCACCACAAAAAGAAGCCTGCACACAGCAATGAGGAACAGCCCCCACTCGCCACAACTAGAGAAAGCCTGCGCACAGCAACGAAGACCCAATGCAGCCAAAAATAATTAAATAAAAGAAATAAATGTATAAATAAATAAATAATCAAATTGCGTTTGCTTAAAAAATAGATCAATAATTTGGATCTTCCACAAATTTCCACTGCTCTTTCCTAGCCAGTCTGAGAAGCAGAGGTCTCTTTTGTACAAAGTTTTTCAGTTGTTAGAGGCAAAAGCGATAACACTCAAATGGGTGTTGAGGTTTGGAATCACAGCTAAGGAGTGAATATAGATCAGGCTTTGTTCTACCTAAGGTATCTTCTATAATTACTAGCTTGCGTCAAAACCTTCATTTTTGCTGACAGGAAGGGAAAGAGTTGCCTGGGAATTTGGAGCCTGACAAGACAAAATGCCCAGGGCACGTGTGGGTTTAATGTTCTGTCTTCTCTTACAATGCCATCAATCTCTTCAGCATTTACATGAAGAACCTCAGTTGGCCTAACTGTCACATTCAAAGGACCCATGGATTTTTGTAAAGCAGCCAATTCCTGAAAATGTGTTTGAACTTCTTCAGGCTAGTATTCTGTCATTTTTATCATACAAATAATAGAAATTTAAAGAATTATTTTTCACATTAACAAGTAGTTAAAAAGCTTCATTAGCAAATATTTTTAGCTTGTTGATTGTTGGAAAGTAAATCAGGTTACAGGTCTCTGTGCTGATTAGTTCAACTTGATCAGATATACAACTACTTAAAATGCTTTACAGTTGTATTGCTATGATGAGGATTAAACATACACACTAACCTGGGAAGTAAAAGGTTTGGCTTCTAGGTGCCTCTGCCCTGTGGTGGAATTTCTGAGATAATGAAAAGCCATTTAAGAAGGTCATTTCAACAGCTAGAGAGGGGATTTGGTACATCACATGTTGATGTGGCTCTTCTGACACAGGGAAAAAGGTAAAGTTTTCATTTGAAAATAGCCTTTCCACAGAAAGAAATAATTTTGCACAAGCCTAAAGGCGAACATAAAATATTTATCTCTTTTATCCTGATGGACCTTCGCATCCAAGAGGCTGTCCTTTGCTCTGCATATGTCTTGGTGTCACTTATCCAGTAGACATGGCCGCAGCACCAGGAGCCGTCAGGGTGAACTATGGAAGTAACAGAGTGCTCAGCTCCCGACCACTGTCCCCAGCTCCATCTCATAACCCCCTGCCCTGCTCACTATGTTCCAACCACTTGACATCTATGCCCTGTGGATGAGCTAGACACCTAGTTAATCAGGGGTTTTGCATGTGCTACTTTCTCTTTCTGGAATGTTCTCCTCACTTCTTCCTCTGGCCAACTTCTGTGTATCCTCCAAGTCATAGTGTAAAACGTCACTCCCTCAGGGAATTTTCACTAAGTAACACTCCTCCCACCCTATCGCAACTCTCACTTGGCCAAGATCCCTATTTTACACTGCCGTAGACCCCACTTTTGTTCTTCTTAGTGTTTATCACAGTTGTACCTGGAACACTGTTAGTGTGCTGCTGCATTAATGCCCATGTCCCTCGTTTGTAAGTGTTATCTGGAATTGAGTCTGTCTTGTCAACCAACTTTAATATCTAGTGTGATGTCTGCTGCAAAACAGGTGCTCAATAAATATTTGCTGAATTACTGAACAGATTAAGGCATCTTTCTTGTTCTCTGATTCCTAGAGCTAACCTCTGTCCTGTAGGTTAGAACCAGAACTCCACTCCAGATGCTCAATGGATGGTTGTAAGAATTACATCCTACCTTACATGGGAAGAGTTGTGTCTTACATGAGCCAACTCCAGGGGTTTGGAGGACACCAGGGAATCTCCACAGTCAAGCCTGATTCTCACTGGGGAAGATCCTAAGAACCTTTCTGCAGAGGGAACCAGTCCTCTATTTCCCTCACCTAACTCCTACGTCCATTTCACTCACATGTCAATCTCCACTAAATATATGGAAGGAAGAATGAAAAAAGTGAGGATTTCAGGTTCATTTTGAGTGGAAATAAAGACTTAATGAGAAACAGAATAAAATACATCATTGGGGACTTCCCTGGTGGCGCAGTGGATAAGACTCCACGCTCCCAATGCAGGGGGCCTGGGTTCGATCCCTGGTCAGGGAACTAGTTTCCACATGCATGATGCGACTAAGAGTACACATTCCACAACTAAGGGAGCCCATGTGCCACAACTAAGACCTGGTGCAACCAAATATATAAATATTAAAAAAAAAAAGATACACATGAAGAAAACCTCAAAGTTTAAAAAAAAATACATCATCGAAGTAGTAAAGTTCAACTTGCTTTTTCACCAAAGTTCCATCTTCTAGCACATGAACTTGAAGTAATGGGGCAAAAGGGCAGTAGAAAGAAACAACGATAAAATAAAGAAGGTATGTGAGAGTGTGTGTGTATGTCTCTGAATCCAAGTTCATACATTTCCATCTATGCATGGCTTAAGGTCTGAGGGGAATCCATCTTGCAAATTTCACGGCTGAAGAGAGAGGATAGCTTTCTAACTTTAGTTACAAATATTCTGAAGAAGCCCAGAGGTGTTTGTGTGTTTGAAGAGAAATGTTGATGGCAGAGACTGAGTTGAATAGGGTACAACAATTAACCTGACAAATTCCTCCCACCATAGAGCTAGAACCTGGAGTTCACTGGAGGAAAATTGAGCAATCCCAGAAGGTATCCCAGAGGCAAAGCTTGAAAAGCGGGAGCGAAAATTCCCAATTTGAGTAAACTCAGAACCCTAGCCTCCTAGTGACAGAAGAATGTCTGTCTTCTGTGGACTGTCTCCCTGTAGGGGAGGTGAGTGTGGAGTGGAGAAAGGTAGTGAGCTACAGGGAGAAAATAAAGAAACACATGTGAATGCGAGAGTGAAAGCAGACAAAGAAAGAAACATAGAGGATCTTCAGTAACTTGTAACTGGTGTTCTTCACATTTGGAATTTGGAAAACTAAAGGAGGCCTGGGTCCATGTGGATGAAGAAAGGATTAAAGAGCAAAATGGCCATAAAGTGTACATGCATGTGGATATGTGTGTGCATCTGTGAATACGTTCATACTTATCCTGCAGGTTCATGGGCATATATACTTGTGTGTAGTGAAGATATATGCAAGTGTTGACACACAAATACGTATATATCGTTTTTTCTATATATGCACATGCACACCTGTGCTAAAGGTAATAACATCAAAGCTCAGGATATTACAGGATGTCTTACACTTTAGAGGTAAAGGCTGATGACACTGACAATCACATGCTGTTTTCTATGTTGTGACAAGCGTTTTATGTCCATTTTCTCATTTAATCCATAAAGTCCCCTGAGGTTCAAATTAGCATCCCTGTTCTGCCGATAAATCTCTGAGTCTCCTGGAGGTCATGTGACTTGTCCATGTCACATAGCGACTAAGTGGCAGGGTTAGGATTTGAACCTAGATCTCTCTGGCATTTCAAGGGAGGCTTATCAGAACCTGGGCACCAATTAATGTATGGCCTAGAGCTTCACCTCCTGCAGCCTGACAGAGTATGGACACCACGTTTCAACATGTTTTGAGACATCCTCACTCCGCTTCTGAAATGGTAGCAGGCTACACCATCCCTGTCCAGCCAGAACAGTGTCCATCCCTCCCTCCCCACCCAACAGAAGCTCCTGAGGGCAGGACCTCCTCTGTTTCATGCCCTACTTCCTCCCTCCACTCCAGTGTCCTGCACAGTCCCCGTCACAGAATAAGAATTCAGTAAACGTTTATTGAATAAATAGTTGAATGATTAAATAGATGGTAACACTTGCCTAAATTATATAAAGAAATCCCATCGACCATCTTTCAAGTACTCAGAACAACTAGCTAACATAAATTCCTGAGGGGACCTGCTTTAATACAAAAAGATGCGCATAATTTGTAATTAGCATATCAAGCACATTAGAAGTAGCAGCATTCCCCTCCAGTCCTTGTCTGTACTTCTTGTTAGCTTTGTAAACACTTTCTTCACAGTCAGAACAGACTTCCACCCATTTCCCATCCAAATGAGCACTTGGTAAGTAAGTGCAAACTTGGTAAGTTCTTACTTACCAAGGTCCTGGTGGAGGCGATTTCTCCTGGTGGACCAGGGACTGCCCTCTCCAGCTCCCCAGGGTCAAGGTTAAGCAACACTCGTGTCATCAGCTGTCCTGCCCTTGATTCAGATTAATGGGAATGACTCTAGCACCTCTGCATATTGGTGAGGGTGAGGATTTCAAAGTAGGGCCTTCTGTGATATTTCACAGGATAAAATACCTGAATGTCCTGCCATGGAGAGTCCCATGCCTCCCTGCATCTGGAGAAAATAAGCTGACTGGCCCAGAGAGGCTGGCCACGTGCTGGGAGCCCGGAGCCCAGTTGGCAACTCACGTCCAGTCATGTAGGGGTGAGCTTGTGAGGTGGGCTGGGGGTCAGCCTGAACGCCACTCTCTGTGGTCAGAGGGATCAGGCACCAGGTGGAAGGCAGGGTAGGGAAGAAGAAAGGGTGTGGGGTGAGGGTCTCAGGACCCAGATTGCGTAGCCATGGAAAAGAGTTTCAAATGCTCTGAGCATATAATCGCCCACCTATAAAATGAGACTGATGATAGTATTTAATCCACACAGAGGATGAGGTGGATCGCATAACCATTAACCTCATATCTGGTCATTTCTGGCTTTCAATTTGAAAACAAGCTATGGCATTAGCTGCCCCAGCTTTGCCTCCCAACACAGTTTGTAGGAATGAGTTCAAAGCACTGATTTCTATTTCTTCAAACTTGTCTTGTGGGAACATCTCAACTTCTCCTTCCCACTTAACTTCCGCCCAATGCATCCCATGCCCTGTTGCCTCTGTTTCAT
Organism: Lagenorhynchus albirostris; assembly: GCF_949774975.1. Taxonomy (NCBI): domain Eukaryota; kingdom Metazoa; phylum Chordata; class Mammalia; order Artiodactyla; family Delphinidae; genus Lagenorhynchus; species Lagenorhynchus albirostris. The sequence continues at coordinate 40,102,453 of NC_083103.1, forward strand.
TGCCTTGGATGAGGGAGGTATGGAGAGGCCAAGGCCACGGCTGCTCTCAGGCTGGGCAGATTGTGCTTCGATCCTGGTTTAGGCACTCCCTGCCTAGATACCCATGGCCATAGCGTTTCACCTCTCTAAGCCTCAGTTTCCTCATCAATGAAATGACAAGAATAATCCCCATTCATTCATCCATCCATTCATTCTTTCTACAAACATTTATCTTTTCTGCAAGTGTTTGCTATATGCCAAGTGTTATGCTAAGTGCCAGGCACATATCCCTGACCTGCCTCAAAGGGGCTTAGGTTCTAACAGAGGATGATAAAATATAAAAAGCATAATAAAGAAGTTATATATATATATATATAAAAAAATACATATATATTACTCTGGATATATATATACCCACACACGCTAGTATATACGTGTGTGTGTGTGTGTGTGTGTGTGTGTGTGTGTGTGTGTGTGTGTGTACACAGCCATGACTACCAAGGAGGGAAAAAGAAAGCAAAGAAGGGGATATGGGGTACTGGGTGAGCTCCATAATTTGGGCCTCTCTCATTAGACGGCACATATAAATACAGACCTGAAGGAAGAAACGAGCAGGCCATGAGGACATGTAGGGTAAAAATATTCCAGGCAGAGGAAACAGCAAGTGCAAAGGCCCTGAGGTAGGAGTGAGATTGGAGTGTCTGAAGCACAAGATGGAGGCCAATGTGGTGGAGCAGAGTGGGGGAGGGGGAGGGCAGAGCAGAGTCCAGGAGAGTGAAATCGAGTCCCCGGAAAACCGAGTTCCCTGCTGAGTTTATGATTAACATCTCTATCCAAAACTCTATTCCCTTTTGTGTCCCACTCTTTTTCCCCTCAGGATTGAGAAGATCAAAGAAAAGGGGTCTGAAACAGAAGAGGACCCTGTGGAGCTCTCCTGGGCACAAAAGCCCTTCCATGTCCCCCATTTCTTGTTTGTGGAAAACAGCTTTAGACTCCTGGCCTTCTTCGAGTTCCAAAGAGCAGATTCAAGGAGTAACTAATTAGGGAAGTGAGGGAACACAGAAACGAAGGAAAAAGTCAAGCAAGAAAAGCAGTGATAGCTTAAACGATAGTTCATCGACAGAACAGAGTCCTAGTCCCTCTTCAAGGGATATACATGACAATCTGATGTATATCTTCAAGTTGTTCTGCAGAAATAAAGATGTCCCACCCAGGTGGAGGATAATGACTACATGCTGACCACAAGACTGGATGGACCAGAAGTTTGATGGTTAAGATTCCCAAAACATCACCTTGTCACCTCACTACCAATCAATCAGAAGCAAGTCTACAAGCTGCAACCTTCGCCCCAAATGTTACCTTTAAAAACCCTCCCCTGGAAGCCATCAGGGAGTTCAGGTCTTTTGAGCGTCAGCTGCCCATTCTCCTCGCTTGGTGTTCTGCAATAAACACTGTACTTTCCTTCACCACAACCCGGTGTCAGATGATTGGCTTTGCTGTGCACAGGCAAGTGGACCTGAGTTTGGTTTGGTAACAAGATGAGGGCAGAGTCATATGAAGTGGGGTTATTTCACACTATTTTTATAAATATATTTTATAGATGTATTTGTAATTAAATAACATGTATATGATTACATCAAACACATAGCAAGCATTCAATTAAGAGTTCTTTTTTTGGCAAAAATAAACAAATGGGACTAATCAAACTTAAAAGCTTTCACACAGCAGAGGAAACCATCAAAAAAACCAAAAAGACAACCTATGGAAAGGGAAAAAAATTTGCAAACAATACACCCAAAAAGGAGTTAATATTCAAGATACATAAACAGCTCATACAACTCAGTATCAAAAAAACAAACAACCCAAACAAAAAATGGGCAGAAAACCTAAATAGACATCCCTTCAAAGAAGACATACACGTGTCCAACAGGCACATGAAAAGATGTTCAACATCACTAATTATTAGAGAAATGCAGATCAAAACCACAATGAGATATCACCTCATATGGGTCAGAATGGCCATCATCAAAAGGTTTACAAATAATATATGCTGGAGAGGGTGTGGAGAAAAGGGAACCCTCCTACACTATTGGTGGGAGTGTAAATTTGTGCAGCCACTATGAAAAACAAAAGCAGTATTGAGTTTCCTTAAAAAAACTAAAAACAGAGTTACCATATGATCCAGCAATCCCACTCCTGGGCATATAGCCGAAAAAGAGGAAAACTGTACTTTGAAAAGATACGTGCACCCCACTGTTCATAGCAGCACTATTTACAATTGCCAAGACATGGAAACAACCCGAGTGCCCATTAACAGACAACTGGCTTAAGAAGATGTGGTAGAGGAGGAGCTTCAAGATGGCGGAAGAGTAAGAAGTGGAGATCACCTTCCTCTCCACAAATACATCAGAAATACATCTACATGTGGAACAATTCCTACAGAACACTTACTGAACGCTGGCAGAAGACCTCAGACTTCCCAAAAGGCAAGAAACTCCCCACGTACCTGGGTAGGGCAAAAGAAAAAAGAAAACACAGAGACAAAAGAATAGGGACAGGACCTGCACCAGTGGGAGGGAGCTGGGAAGGAGGGAAGGTTTCCACACACTAGGAAGCCCCTTCGAGGGCGGAGACTGCAGGTGGCGGAGGGGGGAAGCTTCGGAGCTGCAGAAGAGAGCACAGCAACAGGGGTGCAGGGGGCAAAGCAGAGAGATTCCTGCACAGAGGATCAGTGCCGGCCAGCACTCACCAGCCCAAGAGGCTTGTCTGCTCACCCGCCGGGGCAGGTGGGGGCTGGGAGCTGAGGCTCGGGCTTCAGAGGTCGGATCCCAGGGAGAGGACTGGGGTTGGCTGGGTGAACACAGCCTGAAGGGGGCTAGTGCGCCACAGCTAGCCGGGAGGGAGTCTGGGAAAAGGTCTGGAGCTGCTGAAGAGGCAAGAGACGTTTTCTTAACACTTTGTTTCGTGGTGCGCGAGGAGAGGGGATTAAGAGAGCCGCTTAAAGGAGCTCCAGAGACAGGTGCGAGCCGCGGCTATCAGCATGGACCCCAGAGACAGGCGTGAGACACTAAGGCTGCCGCTGCCGCCACCAAGAAGCCTGTGTGCAAGCTCAGGTCACTATTCACACCTCCCGTCCCGGGAGCCTGTGCAGCCCAGGACTGCCAGGGTCCCGTGATCCAGGGACAATTTCCACGGGAGAACGCACGGCGCTCCTCAGGCTGTTGTAACATCAGCCGGCCTAGCCGCTGCAGGCTCACCCCACACTCCGTACCCCTCCCTCCTCCAGGCCTGAGTGAGCCAGAGCCCCCTAATCAGCTGTTACTTTAACCCTGTCCTCTCTGAGCGGGAACAAACGCCCTCAGGTGACCTACATGCAGAGACGGGGCCAATCCAAAGCTGAACTCCAGGAGCTGTGTGAACAAAAAGGAAAATCTCTCCCAGCAGCCTCAGGAGCAGTAGATTAAACCTCCACAATCAACTTGATGTACCCTGCATCTGTGGAATACCTGAATACACAACGAACCATCCCAAATTGAGGCAGTGGACTTTGGGAGCAACGATATATATATTTTTTTCCTTTTTCCCTTTTTGTGAGTGTGTATGTGTATGCTTCTGTGCATGATTTTGTCTGTATAGCTTTGCTTTTACCATTTGTCCTAGGGTTCTGTCTGTCCGTTTTTTTTGTTTTCTTTTTAGTATAGTTTCAAGCACTTGTTATCATTGGTGGATTTGTTTTTTGGTCTGGTTGCTCTCTAATTCCTTTCTTTCTTTTAAAATTACTTTTAAAATTTTTAATAATTATTTTTCATATTAATAACTTTTTAATTTTATTTCCTCCCTCCCTCCCTCCCTCCCTCCCTCCCTCCCTCCCTCTCTCTCTCTCTCTCTTTCTTTCTTTCTTTCTTTCTTTCTTTCTCCCTTTAATTCTGAGCCAAGTGGATGACAGGGTCTTGGTGCTCCGGCCAGGCATCAGGCCTGTGCCTCTGAGGTGGGAGAGCCAAGTTCAGGACATTGGTCCACCAAAGACCACCCAGCTCCACGAAATATCAAATGGCGAAAATCTCCCAGAGATCTCCATCTCAATGCCAAGACCCAGCTCCACTCGACCAGCAAGCTACAGTGCTGGACAACCTATGCCAAACAACTAGCAAAACAGGAACACAACCCCAACCATTAGCAGAGAGGCTGCCCAAAATCATAATAAGGCCACAGACACCCCAAAACACACAACCAGACACGGTCCTGCCCACCAGAAAGACAAGATCCAGCCTCATCCACCAGAACATAGGCACTAGTCCCCTCCACCAGGAAGTCTACACAACCCACTGAACCAACCTTAGCCACTAGACGCAGACACCAGAAAGAATGGGGACAACAATCCTGCAGCCTGCGAAAAGGAGACCCCAAACACAGTAAGAGACACAGTAACACAGTAAGAGAAACACACAGCAGATGAAGGAACAAGGTAAAAACCCACCAGACCAAACAAATGAGGAGGAAATAGGCAGTCTACCTGAAAAAGAATTCAGAGTAATGGTAATAAAGATGATCCAAAATCTTGGAATTAGAATGGAGAAAATACAAGAAACGTTTAATAAGGACCTAGAAGAACTAAAGAGCAAACAAACAATGATGAACAACACAATAAGTGAAATTAAGAATTCTCTAGAAGGAATCAACAGCAGAATAACTAAGGCTGAAGAACAGATAAGTAACCTGGAAGATAAAATAGTGGAAATAACTACTGCAGAGCAGAATAAAGAAAAAAGAATGAAAAGAATTGAGGACAGTCTCAGAGACCTCTGGGACAACATTAAATGCACCAAAATTCAAATTACAGGGGTCCCAGAAGAAGACAAAAAGAAAGGGACTGAGAAAATATTTGAAGAGATTATAGTTGAAAACTTCCCTAATATGGGAAAGGAAATAGTTAATCAAGTCCAGGAAGCACAGAGAGTCCCATACAGGATAAATCCAAGGAGAAACACACCTAGACACATATTAATCAACTATCAAAAACTAAATACAAAGAAAAAATATTAAAAGCAGTAAGGGAAAAACAACAAATAACATACAAGAGAATCCCCATAAGGTTAACAGCTGATCTCTGAGCAGAAACTCTGCAAGCCAGAGGGAGTGGTAGCACATATTTAAAGTGATGAAAGGGAAAAACCTCCAACCAAGATTACTGTACCCAAAAGGATCTCATTCAGATTTGACGGAGAACTTAAAACTTTTACAGATAAGCAAAAGCTAAGGAATTCAGCACCACCAAACCAGCTTTACAATGAATGCTAAAGGAACTTCTCTAGGCAGGAAACAAGAGAAGGAAAAACCCTACCAAAACAAACCCCAAACAATTAAGAAAATGGTAATAGGAACATACATATCGATAATTACCTTAAATGTAAATGGATTAAATGCTCCAACCAAAAGACACAGACTGGCTGAATGGATACAAAAACAAGATGCGTATATATGCTGTCTACAAGAGACCCATTTCAGACCTGGGGACACATACAGACTGAAAGTCAGGGGATGGAAAAAGATATTCCATGCAAATAGAAATCAAAAGAAACCTGGAGTAGCATTCCCATATCACACAAAATGGACTTTAAAACAAAGACTATTACAAGAGACAAAGAAGGACATGACATAATGAACAAGGGATCAATCCATGAAGAAGACGTAACAATTATAAATATTTATGCTTCCAACGTAGGAGCACCTCAATACATAAGGCAAATGCTAACAGCCATAAAAGGGGAAATCGACAGTAACACAATCATAGTAGGGAACTTTAACACCCCACTTTCACCAGTGGACCTATTATCCAAAATGAAAACAAATAAGGAAACGCAAGCTTTAAATAATACATTAAACAAGATGGACTTAATTGATATTTATAGGACATTCCATCCAAAAAAACAGAATACACTTTCTTCTCAAGTGCTCATGGAACATTCTCCAGGATAGATCATATCTTGGGTCACAAATCAAGCCTTGGTAAATTTAATAAAATTGAAATCGATCATGTATCTTTTCTGACCAAAGCGCTATGACACTAAGTATCAATTACAGGAAAAGATCTGTAAAAAACAAAAATACATGAAGGCTAAACAATATGCTACTAAATACCCAAGAGATCACAGAAGAAATCAAAGAGGAAATCCCAAAATACCTAGAAACAAATGACAATGAAAACACGACGACCCAAAACCTATGGGATGCAACAACAGCAGTTCGAAGAGGGAAGTTTGTAGCAGTACAATCCTACCTTAAGAAATAAGAAGCATCTCAAATAAACAACCTAACCTCACACCTAAAGCAATCAGAGAAAGAAGAACAAAAAACCCCCAAAGTTAGCAGAAGGAAAGAAATCATAAAGATCAGATCAGAAATAAATGAAAAAGAAATGAAGGAAACAATAGCAAAGATCAATAAAACTAAAAGCTGGCTCTTTGAGAAGATAAACAAAGTTGATAAACCATTAGCCAGACTCATCAAGATAAAAAGGGAGAAGACTCCAATCAATAGAATTAGAAATGAAGAAGGAGAAGTAACAACTGACACTGCAGAAATACAAAGGATCATGAAAGATTCCTACAAGCAACTCTCTGCCAATAAAATGGACAACCTGGAAGAAATGGACAAATCCTTAGAAAAGCACAACCTTCTGAGACTGAACCAGGAAGAAAGAGAAAATATAAACAGACCAATCACAAGCACTGAAATTGAGACTGTGATTAAAAACCTTCCAACAAACAAAACCTCAGGACCAGATGGCTTCACAGGAGAATTCTATCAAACATTTAGAGAAGAGCTAACACCTATCCTTCTCAAACTGTTCCAAAATATAGCAGAGGGAGGAACACTCCCAAACTCATTCTATGAGGCCACCATCACCCTGATACCAAAACCAGAAAAAGATGTCACAAAGAAAGAAAACTACAGCCAATATCACTGATGAACACAGACGCAAAAATCCTCAACAAAATACTAGCAAACAGAATCCAAAGCACATTAAAAGGATCATACACCATGATCAAGTGGGGTTTATTCCAGGAATGCAATGATTCTTCAATATACACAAATCAATGTGATACACCATATTAACAAAGACAAGGAGAAAACCATATGATCATCTCAATAGATGCAGAAAAAGCTTTTGACAAAATTCAACACCCATTTATGATAAAAAACCCTGCAGAAAGTAGGCATAGAGGGAACTTTCCTCAACATAGTAAAGGCCATATATGACAAACCCACAGCCAACACTGTCCTCAATGGTGAAAACCTGAAACCATTTCCACTAAGATCAGGAACAAGACAAGGTTGCCACTCTCACCACTCTTACTCAACATTGTTTTGGAAGTTTTAGCCACAGCAATCAGAGAAGAAAGAGAAATAAAAGGAATCCAAATCGGAAAAGAAGTAAAGCTGTCACTGTCTGCAGATGACATGATACTATACATAGAGAATTCTAAAGATGCTACCAGAAAACTACTAGAGCTTATCAATGAATTTGGTAAAGTAGCAGGATACAAGATTAATGCACAGAACTCTATTGCATTCCTATATACTAATGATGAAAAATCTGATAGTGAAATTAAGGAAACACTCCCATTTATCACTGCAACAAAAAGAATAAAATACCTAGGAATAAATCTACCTAAGGGGACAAAAGACTTGAATGCAGAAAACTATTAAGACACTGATGAAAGAAATTAAAGATGATACAAACAGATGGAGAGACATACCATGTTTTTGGATTGGAAGAACCTACCTTGTGAAAATGACTATACTACCCAAAGCAAACTACAGATTCAGTGCAATCCCTATCAAATGACCACTGGCATTTTTCACAGAACTAGAACAAAGAATTTCACAATTTGTATGGAAACACAAAAGACCCCAAATAGCCAAAGCAATCTTGAGAAAGCAAAACGGAGCTGGTGGAATCAGGCTCCCTGACTTCAGACTATACTACAAAGCTACAGTAATCAAGACAGTATGGTACTGGCACAAAAACAGAAAGATAGATCAATGGAACAGGATAGAAAGCCCAGAGATAAACCCACGCACATACGGACACCTTATCTTTGATAAAGGTGGCAGGAAAGTACAGTGGAGAAAGGACAGCCTCTTCAATAAGTGGTGCTGGGAAAACTGGACAGATACATGTAAAAGAATGAAATTAGTACACTCCCTAACACCATACTCAAAAATAAACTCAAAATGGATTAATGTAAGGACAGACACTATAAAAATATTAGAAGAAAACATAGGCAGAACATTCTATAACATAAATCACAGCAAGATTCTTTTTGACCCACCTCCTAGAGAAATGGAAATAAAAACAAAAATAAACAAATGGGACCTATTGAAACTTAAAAGCTTTTGCACAGCAAAGGAAACTATAAACAAGATGAAAAAACAACCCTCAGAATGGGAGAAAATATTTGCAAATGAAGCAACTGACAAAGGATTAATCTGCAAAATTTATAAGTAGCTCATGCAGCTCAATATCAGAAAAACAAACAACCCAATCCCAAAATGGACAGAAGACCTAAATAGACATTTCTCCAAAGAAGATATACAGATTGCCAACAAACACATGAAAGAATGCTCAACATCATTAAACATTAGAGAAATGCAAATCAAAACTACAATGAGATATCACCTCACACCAGTCAGAATGGCCTTCATCATAAAATCTACAACCAATAAATGCTGGAGAAGGTGTGGAGAAAAGGGAACCCTCTTGCACTGTTGGTGGGCATGTAAATTGATACAGCCACTATGGAGAACAGTATGGAGGTTCCTTAGAAAACTAAAAATAGAACTACCATACGACCCAGCAAACCCAGTTCTGGGCATATACCCTGAGAAAACCATAATTCAAAAAGTGTCATGTACCACAGTGTTCATTGCAGCTCTATTTACAATAGCCAGGACATGGAAGCAACCTAAGTTTCCATCAACAGATGAAAGGATAAAGAAGATGTGGCACATATATACAATGGAATATTACTCAGCCATAAAAAGAAACGAAATTGAGTTATTTGTAGTGAGGTGGATGGACCTAGAGTCTGTCACACAGAGTGAAGTAAGTCAAAAAGAGAAAAACAAATACCATATGCTAACACATATATATGGAATCTAAAAAAATAAAAAAGGTCATGAAGAACCTAGGGTCAGGATGAGAATAAAGACGCAGACCTACTAGAGAATTGACTTGAGAACACAGGGAGGGGGAAAGGTAAGCTGGGACAAAGTGATAGAGTGGCATGGACATATATACACTACCAAATGTAAAACTGATAGCTAGTGGGAAGCAGCCACACAGCCCAGGGAGATCAGCTCGGTGCTACTTGTGACCAACTAGAGGGGTGGGATAGGGAGGGTGGGAAGGAGGGAGACGCAAGAGGGAAGAGATATGGGGATATATGTATACGTACAGCTGATTCACTTTGTTATAAAGAAGAAACTAACACACCACTGTAAAGCAATTATACTCCAATAAAGACGTTAAAAAAAAAAGATGTGGTACATATATACAATGGAATATTACTCAGCCATAATAAAGAATGATATATTGCCATTTGCAGCAACATGGATGGACCTAGAGAATATCATACCAACTGAAGTAAGTCAGACAGAGAATGACAAATATATATCACTTATGTGTGGAATCTGAAAAGTAATACAAATGAATTTATATACAAAATGGAAATAGACTCACAGACATAGAAAACAAACTTATGGTTACCAATGGGGAAGGGGGGGGATAAATAAGGAGTATGGGATTAACAGGTACAAGTGATTATACATAAAATAGATAAGCAACAAGTATTTACTGTATAGCACAGGGAATTATATTATATTATATTATATATATTATATTCAATATTTTATAATAATCTATCATGGAAAATAATCTGAAAATAATATATATATATAACTGAATCACTTTGCTATACACCTAAAACACAATATTGTAAATCAACTATACTTCAATTTAAAAAAGAATTCTTAAAAAAAAAAAGAATTCTTTTCTTCCTTCTCATGGAGCAAATGAATTTAAAAACCTTGCCAAAATTGCAATTTAGGGGCCAAAGAAGTTAATAGGAATTTCTGGGGGCCATACCTTCCTTCCCACTGGGGTATCAGCCACTTTACTTGCTTTGAGGGATGGTGGCATTCCTTAACTTGCCTTCCTAGGTGGCAACTACTTCTGCTTTGACACCTCTGGTATTTTAGTTTGCACTTCTGTGCCTGGGCCCCTTACTAGAACTGCTTGGTCCCTATCTCAACAGTATTTAACCCTCACCAGCAGCCTCCTTTTGGTCTGAGCACTGCCTTCCCTGGCAGGGGTGATATTGTGACTTATAAGAAATACGTATTTGGTCTTTGTCCACAGCTCCTGGCTCACAATTCCCCAAAACCCTTGGAATTCCCTGAGTGATAAGAGCAATCTTTCGTTATGATATTTGGCCTCTTGTCCTCAGTTCCTGAAAACTCTTCTGAGCCATAAAGTTGAAATGAGTGTCTTGTTATTCCTAACAAGCCCTTTTCCACCATCACTACTGGGTTTCTGTTAATGAGGTGACTTTTGGAAAACACCTAAGGATGGGAAAAGTTGGCTATCAGGGGAACCAACCATGAATAGAGGGGTGGAGCTCAGTCTTGCCTCCTGATTTCTGGGAAATGGAGAGGAGCCGGAGGTTGAATCAGTCACTGATGGCCAAAATGATTTAATCAACAATGCCTGTGTAACGGAGCCTCCACAAAAACCCAAAAGGAGGGCACGTGGGGAGCTTCCAGGTTGGGAACTAGAAAAAGTTCTCCTGCCACCAGGCTGAGCCCCAAGCTCCAGGAGGACACAGACTCCTTTGTTTGGAACCTCACCCTATGAATCACTTTATCTGGCTGTTGGTTTGCACCCTTCAATGTCCTTCGTAATAATCTGTTATTCTAGTGAGTAAACAGGTTTCCTGAGTCTGTGAGCTGCTCTAGCAAATTAATCAAACCCAAAAGGAGATTATGGCAACCTGTGATTTATAGGCAGTCAGTCAAAAGTAACAATCTGGACTTGTGATCAGCATTTGAAGTGGGGACCGTTTTGTGGGACTGAGCTGTTAACCTGTGGAATCTGAAGCTATCTCTGCATAGATAGTGTCAGAATTGAGTTGAATTATAGGATACCCCAGCTGGTATCTAAGAATTGCTTGGTGGTGTAGGGGAACCCATCTTGCCCCAATGGTGGAATTGCATCTTGAGACATATTTTAGCAAAACAGTGGAGATTCTGCTAAGGTCATTTTGATGTGGGCTGGGCTCACGGATGAGATAGGAACAGGTGTGCAATGATTGTATCTGTTGTACCCATGCCTTTTTTTTTTTTTTTTTTTTTGCGGTATGCAGGCCTCTCACTGTTGTGGCCCCTCCCACCGCGGAGCATAGGCTCCAGACACGCAGGCCCAGCAGCCATGGCTCACGGGCCCAGCCGCGGGAATCCTCCCGGAACGGGGCATGAACCCGTGCCCCCTGCATTGGCAGGCGGATTCTCAACCACTGCGCCACCAGGGAAGCCCCCTATGCCTTGATAAGGGAAAATGGGGAGGATAAGGCATGTTAAAATGTCCCTAACATTAAAAAGCAGCAAGGCTGCCTCTAAATGACTAGACTGTAAGGTCACTGCCCTTCTGAATATGTCTTTGACTTCTTGACCCATCAGTATTTACAGATTCCTCATTTCTCCCATTCATCTGACAGACCAGTCTCTACTATGAGGAAGGGCATCATGACAGATGAATCATTTGGGAAAAAGGAGAGAGGGTGGAGCTAAAATGAATCTATTGCTCATTTTTGGAAGAACCTAATAACCATTATCTTATTTAATCCTCACAACAAACCTATGAGGTAGATACTAGTAACAGTCCCATTTTACAGGAAAAAAAAGCAATATAAGGATCAGAGAAGTTAAGTATTATGCCTGAGACCACACCGCCAGGGAGTAGTGGAGTTGGGGCTCAAAGCCATTTCTGTCTGATCCTTTAATGCTTTCATGCACTGTTTTCTGCAAAAAAAAATTGAGGGGTGTTGACATAGCTCATGAGCCTTCAGGCTTCTACTTCCCACACTAGAATTAAGCAGCACTCTGGAGAGCTTTAGGAAATCAATAAATCAAGTACTCATTGAGAGTCACCTCTGTACTTAGAGCCAGGTTAGTGCCACAGAGAATTTAAAAGGAAAATAATTTCTCCTTCGTCTATTACTTATACCTAACTGACTACTGGCATAGAGTGAAGAACACAGTGCTGGAGGGAATGCTGATGTTTCAGGAGCTGCAGCAAGGAAGGCCTCTGGCAGAGCTGCCATAGGAGTTGGTCTCTGGCAGATGACAAGTGCGCAAGTTGGATGTGGGCGAAGGCACGAATGCAATGGTCAGAATGCTATGATGGGGCAGGATGGCAGTGAGGGACCAGTGGTGCCTAGAATATAGGCTGGGTGATGGGGCACGTGGAAGATGGTTACCCCACAGGAATTAGCAGGTGTTCCAGGCCCCATGGTTTTGAGAACTTGTAGCTGATAAGATGCCATCATCATGTCTTGTCTCATTTAATCCTCACCTCAGTCTAGCAAAGTAGTCTTGGTTATCCCTACAACAGGTAAGGCAGCAAAGGCACTCAGTAATGAAATGACTTGCCTGAAGTCTCATAGACGCTAATTAAAGCAATCCCTGATACAAACACATGTGTCCTGACTTAGATCCTCAAGCCTCACACGGCGCAGTGCTGTAGGATGAGACCTGTGCAGAAGAGTGGGAATGCGAGGCAGAGGAGAAAAGAGAGAGCTGTTGATTTCCTGTCATAACAAGTGAGAGGCCAAGGACCAATGAGAGTCAGGATCAAAAGTGCTGTCCTGCTGAGGACTGCAGGGAAAAGAAAAAGGGAATGTTTAAAAAGAAGGCAAAGAAGGAAGAAAAGAGGAAGGATTATAAAGAGAAAGAAGAGAGAGTAGAAAGATGACAACAGACGTGGGAGAAGAGACAGCAAGTAAAAAGGAGGAGGAGAAGATGAGGGTGAGATGGGTAGTTATTCTTTTTTTTAATCTCATACTTTTTTTCTTTCTTTCTTTCTTTCCTTTCTTTCTTTTACTGGAGTATAATTGCTTTACAATGTTGTGTTAGTTTCTGCTGTACAGTGAAGTGAATCAGCTATATGTATACCTATATCTCCTCCCTCTTGGACCTCCCTCCAACCCCCCACCCATCCCACCCACCTAGGTGGTCACAGATGGGTAGTTATTCTTGCAGTTGAGTGAAGCACAGGGAAACCCTTTGCCCCTGCACTGGAGGGCACAGTGAAATAGAGTATACTAACCACTAGGTGGCACCAGTGAGCCTCTCCTCTTCCCCAGTGTTGCATCTAGAGCAGGGTGGATTTCAGTTCACCTGCTGGCAGGGCAAAGAATCATGGATACTATTGGAGAAAGCATCACCATATTGGATGAGAGCCCGGTTATCGAAATCTGTCTACCCTGCATGCTACATGATCCCACAAGACTCCAAGGAAAGAAACCAGGATACCCAAAGCAGTGTTCTGGCCTCCTCCTAACAATCATGTGACCTTAGGTATAAATTATCTCATTTCTTAGAGCTCTGATTTCCTCATCTATAAACCTGGCTTATATGTGAAAAATCTTAGATGCAAGAAGTAAAGAAGTGTATTCCAAATACTAGACATAATTCAAAGAGACTATAGGGAAAGATGAGACCAAAGAGGCAGGGAACAGACCATGGGGAAAAAGCCATTTTTAAGGAGTCTATATGTTAAGGGAGATGGTGATACAGTAAGAGGCTTTAACTGGAGATGAGGAAAGAGAGTATGGAATAGTCCTAGGGCCTTGAACGAAGAGAATGGGAGAAGGGTGGAGGGTTGGAAAGCATCAGGAACACACACACACACACACACACACACACATGCGCGCGCGCGCGCGCGGTTATTTAAGTACCACTGAGGCAGTAGGAAGAAAAGAGTTTAAAAAGGAAAGAATGCTCAAGAGTCAAGGACTGCAGAGTAAGGACTGAAAAGTACTGACTAGATTTGGTCCCATCCTAGGACCATTCCTACAACAAGCCTTGTCTCGCAAAGTAAAATAAGACTTGGTCCTAATATGGAGCAAAATATGAAGTCAGCATTCATTCCATTCCCCTCCGGGTCACTGAAAGAGGAATCCCTTCCTGGGTGAAGACATTTTGACTATTTGAAGATAGTTTAAAGACTATTTGTTTGCACCTACCCATCACTCCAACAACAAAGCCCCCTCCCCAACTTCTTCTCCCCTGTGTGATATTTGGGGGCTGAAGTCTGACTGACTGCACATTAGACCTTTGGATTAAAATATAAATAAACATTCTTTTGCATTTTAAAAATAAAAATATTTTTAACTCCTAATAGCCTTCACTCAATATATTAAAACCAACAGGTGCATTTATCACTGTATTGTGAAATAGTTACCTAAATAAAAGATGCTTTCTACTGAGAAAAAGAATTCCTTCCTCAGATGATATCTTTGTTCAGTTGAAGGTTCTCTTCTGCTGACTCTAATCTACTTCACTTTGGATTCCTGTGAAATCTTCTCAGCCTTTCAACATTTTCTGTCAGAGTCTCCAAGCTCTTTCCTGAGCCCCGTGTTCTTTCAAGGGGACCCCCCTATGGCTGGAGACTGAGTTCTGAGTTAGAGGGAAGGGTGGCTTCACTCTGAGGTGGGCCAGCTTCTGGCCTGGGATGAGGCTGAGGAAGGCTGAGGAGACCCAGGAGTGTGGAAGCTTAGGACAGCTTCCTGCACAGCCAGCAAGCGTATGGACACCCCAACAAGTGGCTGGATGTACTCTACTTGGGAAAGTTGGCCTGTCTCCTAAGGGCTTAGGCCAGTCCTATCGTGACTGGGAAGATTACCTATCTTCCTGGCATCAGATAGGTTTCATGAAATGATGTGATGGAAAGGGGATGGAACCAGGAGTCAAGACTCTCTGGGTTTCAATTCCTTCTTTGTCTCAGATTTTGTGCTGATTTTGGGCAAAACCTCCTTCTCAGAAGGCACTGGTCTCTTTATGTTTAAAATGAGGGATTAGGGCTAATTCAGATGATTTTTATTTTTTTTTTATCACCAAGGACGTCTTATTCTCACCAGCCCCACTAAATCTTATGTTTCAAATTTTTTGTTAGCAAATAAAGTGCACCAACTATGTAGTAATTTATTTTCAGTTTTATAAATCAAAGATAGCTAAAACTAGGCTCATTTAATTGGGATATTGGGATGATATTCTCCTGTGATTCAACATATGGGAAGTCTACGACGACCCAGCAGTCAGTCAGAGCTTTTGATTGGTATGAGATAACCAGGGTGGCCACATTCATCAGATGTCTTTCCAGTTCAAAGTCAAGACTCTCCACAATGACTATTTATTGACTGAATGGGTGATAAGATCAGTGAATGAATGAATGAGCAAAGGAACAAATGAAGTAATAGCTTATAGATTTGAAACCAGCTCATGACCTAGAGGTCCCATCTCCATCTCTGTGTTCTTGTCTGGATGGGCCCAGAGAGGCTATGCTGGAACCAAGAGCCCATGGCAGTGTGGCCCCATGGAGTAGATTTTTTGCTTCTGGGATGTTTGGGGTCCCAAACCCCAACATAGTCTGGTCCTTGACTCTACTTCTTAGCCCCAGGATCATGGACCTCAAAATGCTGTGCTTTCCCTTGGTCCCCAATTTCTCTGAAGGAGAGCTGCTAGAGCCCCTCTTCCTCTCTGCAACTCTCTCCCCCATCTCTTGTCCTTCACCCCTCCTGTGAATATTTTCCAAGTCCAAGCATGATGGGCTCCTTTGAAGAATGGCTCTGTGGCTGCAGTTGTGTCCCAGGTGATGCCAACTCATTATTCTCCCTCACATTATTAGTGCTTGGGCTCAGGTTGATGTATTTGTGATTAATGAGGCATTTGTTCTGCACCACAAAACAACTGAAGAATACCCTTCTCATTCCAATGAGTTGTGTCACAAAGTTAATTATGAGATGACCTTCCCTGGGTCCAAGCAGAGAAGACCAGGTGTCCAAGCCTCACCTGACAATTGTCTTCCTGAAATCTTGGCCGAAGGAAACAGACTCAGAGGTACATGCAAGGGGATGTCTGAGACCCAAGTCTGACATTCAGAACCACAGATCTCACTGCCACATGTTCTCTGCCCTGGAATCAGAATCCAGTGTCCCTTTCCTCTCCGTCCCTTCACTTCCCTATCATCCCTTCCCACGTCAGGCAGCATGCTAAAGGAGAAGGCTTATCTTCTGACAGATCTACATTCAAACTTGTGTGACCTTGGCCACGTCACTTAAGGTCTCTGAGTTTCTACCTTGGTAAAAAGGGGGAGACAATACCCACCCCACAAGCCTTGTTGTTAGGGATTTTGGAGATAATGCAGGCAGTGAGGAGGGCAGAACCTGGCATGAAACAGAATGCAGTCAGTAGTAGTTCCCTTCTCCTGCCTTTCCTTCTTCTCTTTGGACCTGGCTGAGAGCTCCCACGGCAGGGAAACTTCTTCAGTTTCTCTGTTCTGCGCCAAGAAGCCAGGAGACATCAGTCTGTGCAGACTGCAAAAGCAGGTCTGGGTAAGAGCTGGAAGACGTCCATGACGTCCTATCCTAGGAGCTGTGGCACCAAGGGGATATCTAGGAAGTGCCTGCCCTCTGAGGGCCTCATGAGTGGCCCCTTTAGAGGGTCCCCTGAGCCAAAGATCAGTAAGCCCCATGCTACTGGCACATCTGAGCCCAGGTGGAAGGCAGGAGAGTACTTTTGGGGGTTGGATTCTGGGGCAGGAGGATCAGCCTAGCACAGAAGACCTGATGTTTTATTCACTGGGACTACTCCTCAGTGAGGAACTCTCTAGAAACCATCCCTTTCATAACATGGGTTCAAGGAAATCAATGTTGGTTAATCTTCTAAGCATCAGGCAATGGGCCATGGACCCCACATACTTCATCCTTACAGGCACCTGGTGTCCTGTCTTGTAAGAGCAATTTTCCTCATTTTGCAGAAATGGTGTTAGAGTACCAAAGAAGTTAAGTAATTTGCCCAGGTCACACAGCAGTCAAATCAGGATTTGAACTCTACAACTGTTCTTAGAACCCTCTGAGCTACATATTTCTCAGAGACCCCATCACCTCATTCCTAATGACACCGTTAACTCCAGTGAGTCCTGATTCACAAATGTCAAAGAGTTCTCTGCTTCCCCTTTGCTTTTCTGTCATGCAGAAATACTGGAAGGTGCATGAAAAACTGCAGCTATTGAACAACATGGCCAGAAGCCTCAGAGGACCTATGGTTGTTGAGGTAAATCATAGGTGTAGACAAAGTGCAAAGCATTTGAATGCCCATGTTGAGATAAGGGAGACTGGGAATTGGGAGAAGCTAAAAGGCCAAACCTGTAGGATTGGGGGTGAGAATGGGGCATTCCCACAGTTGTTCAAGTTCAGAGAATGGCAATTCTCAGTGAGTTGGGGTTCAGGCTCTAGGGAAGACAGAATCTCTGCTCTCCCTCTTACCAGCTGTGTAGTCTAGATAAATTATTTAACTTCATTAAGCATCAGTTTCTCCATTTGTGAAATAGAGGTGATTCTGACTTCTATCTAATCATGAGGATCCAAAGACATCATGTCTTGAAGTGCCTAGCACAGAACCTGGTACACAGGAAGTATCCAATACATTGGCTGAGATGATGCTTTCCAAGAAGCTGGTTGTGGCTGAACAGCACCAGTTAGGCATGGGGAAATCTGCATGCCTGAGTTGGGGTAGAATGAACTCAGGCACATGTCAACACAACTTCTGATATGAAGGGGGTTGGGGGTGGGAATAGGTCTTTCCATCACAGAATCCAGTCCTCTGGAACACTGATTCCTTTAGCAACCTGGTGGCCATTACTGGGGGAGTTTGCTAGCCTTGCCCTATACCCTTCCTCCGCCCTAGTTCCATTTTTCCCTCTAATGTTTGGGTTCACCCTGATACTAGTGCTGTGAACATTCTGCTCAAGCAGAACATCTGAGCACTCGATCTAGTGACAGACTGTGGTCAGTGGGCCTCAGTGGAGCGGCTGGAAGGGAGGACAGATGTTGGCGACGCTGATGGATGCAGCCTGCTGCCTTCCTTACCTCCAGGCCCATTCACTTGGTGTGCATAGTGCGTCACAAATAGATTTCTCATGTCCTCTCTTCAAACTTCCTTCAACCGCCCGGCTTCCGGGGGAGGCAGGGATTTGTTGAGGCACATCCATCAAACCACTGGAATCACTTCTGTTCACTTCTGATTGGATTCATAAATTTGTTCTGCCACAGTTGTCTCGTTCAGAGAGTTGACAAGCTCTTCCTGAATTCATGAATTTGGGAGGAAATGAACCAAAGGGACTGAGGAGCCCAATTCTGAACTGAACTGTGCTATGTTTATCTCCAGCTTGCAATAACAATCTCAGGAGAAGGATTACAGGGCTGTGAAAAGGACCAGTACATTGTTGAATTGGAACATCTGCACCAGGCATTAACCATTTCAAATACCTTACGCAGAAACAAGCAAACATAGTACCAGAGACTGATACCTATTCTTCCAATCTATTCACATGTCCATCTATTTACCAAGTAAACTAATGAATTTCATTCATCCATTTAGCAAATATTTATTGTGATCTGTTGTATATTAGATGCCGTTCTAGATGCTTGGAGTGCCTGAGTAAAAAATACAGACAAAAGTTTCTTCCTTTCCATTGGATTGGAATGTAAATGGAACTAACAACTGTGACTAGGGAAAGGAAAAGAGTGTATGTGTGTGTATGTGTGTGTCTGTCTGCCTGTCTGTCTGTGCAGCTGTCTGATTTCTCAGATGTCCTCACTAATTTCTTATCCTTCCCAGAAATTACTACCACTCCAGATCCTTTCTTATGTGGCATATTGGACTCTTCAGTACCTGGTGGGGGAGACTAAGGGGTGGTGAAAGTCCAGAGATTTTTGGAAGTATAGACATGAGTGTGAATCCTAGTTCTATCATCTACTAACACTGTGACTAGAAGCAAGTCACTTGTTTCCAAGTCTCAATTTCTTCATCTGTAAAATGGGGGTGATAATGACTACTGAACAGTAGAGTTGTCAAAACTAAATGATGCAACATATTTCATGCAGCCAACTCACCACAGGCACATATAAGGAATGTGACAAGCTCTTTCTTAACCTTAGCTATTAAAAAAAAAATCTTTCATGTTATTTGTTAACTGGGTAATAATTCATCATTCTGTATTTACCTGTCTGATGAGGAAAGAGCACTAAAGAGGAAATCCTGATTTCATATTTCTTGAATATCTACTTAGTTATTTCTGCTAAAATATAAATACTGGCTCAGTATCAGCCAGTCTTCCCAAAATATTTTCATAAAGTCAGAATTTCAGCGATTAACTGGTAATGTTAACATCTGACCAATAATTAAAATGGTTCATTTCTCTGTACATTTTAGTTCTTAGCCAATTACTTTGATTAGCATTAAATTTAATAATATGAACATCACACATTTATATGCTACTTTATAATTTTTTTAAATATATTCACATATCTTTGGATCTTCACAACTACCCTGGGAATTAATCAAGGCATATATAATTATTCTAGTGCTACAGATGAAAACACTGAAATCTACAGAGGTGAAATAATGTGCCCAAGTTCCAGGGAGTTAGAGACAAAGCTTAGACCAGAACCCAGACTAGCCTAGGACCATTGTTAATATCAGCTACTGTCCACTAGAGATCTAGACAGAGGAATGAAGAGAGACCCTATATTTTGGACGGGCTTCCAATTTTACCGAGAGTGATAAGAGCCTGCAGGCCATCAGAGCCCATGTGTTTACTTTCTGAGAAGGAAAGGAATGATTGTGTGTGTGTACTATAGCAATACATAAGATCTAACCATAGAGAATTAGAAGACACAAAAAGTATAAGAGCTATAAGGAAGCAGCATTAATTCTTAGGAAAGCCGTCTAAACTGAAAGAGTTTTCTGTATAATGAGGTCACCAGTGGTGAAACACCAAGTCAGGCTGGAAACTGGGCTGCCAAGGGGCAGGTGCCTCTTACCCGTGACTGTTGTGAGTGGAACCAGTGAGCAGCGGGGTAGCCTCTAACAGGGAAATTCTGATGGTCTGATAAGGAGATTTAATAATCCACAGGATTACCCAAGAAGTAAAATCAAGTAGATATTTCAAAGTCTGTTCACTAAATCCAAAGGCGTCAGTTCAAAAAGTGGACTAAACCTTTAAGCCAACAAAGTATGAGTAACTTGGGAAATGGCTGAACGGGGAACATCTCTAAGCAAACAACAGGTCACTACCATGAGCAGACTGTTTGCATTTTAAAGGCTGAAAGATGCAGACCTCAGTAGAATAGACATGAATCCCTTGCTGCTTTCTTCAAAAGAATCGTCTTAAGAGCCAATGAAATAATAGGTATAAAATAACTAAGTATATTGTGTATTATGTGGTCTAATATATTAGTATACATGAAGTATATTAGTTATGGGATTCGAGGAGCACTAGTAAGATGTTTCTTTAGTGTCACAATGGACAGAAAAGAGATGGATGATACAAATTCAAGTGAAAGTGAGAGATCATTTATTGAACAGATTTTTAATACACTATCTCATTCAAGCTTCAGTACAACCCTATGATAGGTCCCATTTCTATTCCCATTTTACTGATATTGAAATTTGGAGAGATTGAGACAAACACCTACTAAGAGGTAAAGCAAGCTTCTGCCCAAGTCTCCTCCTGGCTTTTGAAGGTTTATGGTCCTTCTTCCCCTGTGGTTAAGCTCAGTCCATCTCAAGAGAGCTGTCTGTGAGCTGAAAGTGGATATGCATGGGAGGGTCAGATTCCCCTGAAGGTCCATTCGGTAGAGTGAGTGGAGGGCTGGAGACTCAGATACCAATATGGGCAATTTCCTCAAACTGGGACAGAAACTAAGCATCCTGGATGAATACAGGCCCAGGGATGAGTTTCAAGAGTGAAGGCTAGTGGCTCCAAAAGGAGCACACGGATGGAAGTCAACTCAGGTGTTGAGAATCATGGTACCATACTACCAAGGCAGCTTTCAGGTGATGCTTTTGTTTCCCTATTTAATTGCCAGCCCCGTTTCTCAACTTGGGCTTTAAAGGCTGTGTGGCTCCTGACAAGAATCTGGGCAAAACCTGAACGTGGCAGCAGAACGGGGCTGCAGAATGAGCCTGGCCACCTCATCTGTCTTTGGGAGTATCTTACTGAAAGCATACTGAGGAGCTCAGAAAACTGCCGAAGAATCATGCTCAGCAAATTCTCCATGACGTCTGCTTCTCTGCATTCTGCACTCCAGGTTCAAAGTCAAGGACTGTGAGACTGGCTGAGCCCAGGTTCTGAGCTAGGATTTGGTCGTGTGAACCGGCTCAGCCAATCAGACTTGCAAAGGGCTTCCTCAGACCCAGGTGTCAAAGCAGAGAGCAACTCTGCTCAAAGAGAATGGCGTCCAGGATTCCTCTTGGGGGCTTCTTTTGGGGAAGCTGAACTCTTCTGTGATTACAATACAGGCTGGGATCCTGGTCTCTGGACCTCTCAGACAGGATGATGGCTCAGCCCAGAAGGCAGCAACTCAATTCTTTTCTTTTTAGAATCACCTTCATGTCTCTCTAACCATTTGGCTCAGTGTCTAGGGCACTTATTTTAAACAAACTCATTTTCTTCAGTAAAGCAATGTCCCTTTATCTTTTGTTGCACTTTCTACCACACTGGACTGTCTTGAGCAAGTTTCAGATGGTGAGGGTATCACAGAGGGAGGGCGGGGGGTCCAGCCTCATTTTCTGATCAAAGATAATCCAGGAACTATAGTTTTTACCTGACATAGAACCTTGGTGTAATGAAAAGAACACTGACTCTGCTATTTACTAGCTTTGCGACTTTGAACATGTTCTTTATCTTGCTGAGTCTCAATTTTCTAAATGAAAATAATATTGCCTATCACATAGGGTTATTAAGAAGATTAAATGAGATTAAATTGCCTGTTTTTCTGGCAGAAAACAAAGTATAGCCTCTGGAAGACCCTATTCCACCACCCCCAAGATTATCATGGAATTCTATTTCCCCTTCCTCTGGCAAAGAACCAAGAGGGTTGATGGTTCATGAACTCCCTACATTTTGGTGACAAGTCACAAATCACCAAAAATGTGAGCACTAAAACCAGACTCTATAGCTTCAAATCCTGGCTGGGCCACTTACCACCTATGTAGCCTTGAATAAATTACTTAAGCTCTTTGTGCCTGTTTCCTCCTTTTAAAATGGCAATAATGAAAGTATCTTTGTCTTAGAGATGTTGTGAAAATTAAACAAATTAATGTATATAAAGCACTTAGGCCAGCCTGACAAATAGCAAGCATTCAACAAACATTAGCTAATATTTACTCAGGGAACATTTATTGAATGTCTACTACGCCCAGGCACTGTGTCAGTCTTTGGGGTAGCAAAAATGAATTAGACACAGGCTGGCCCTTGAGGAGTTCACAGTCCCAAGGAGCAGAGCTACAGAGTACACCTTTCCTAGAGCTCCCAAATTTCCCTTTGCATACTTTCTCATGACTGAGTTTTCTCTCACTTCCCTACTTCTCTAGGGGATGCTCTGCTTTCCCCATCCCCAAATTCTATCTGCAAACATCTCCCAGCCAGACTCTTCAGGACCAGGTCTTTTACTTCTGCTCTTCCCTTTGGACACTGGGCACTGAGTTCCTCTATGCTATGTCCTTAATGATCTTGCAGGGTTTTAATCACCAAGGACTTACCCCACAAGAAAAAGAAAAAAGAAAATACCCACAAGTATTAATCAGACTAGTCTAGTGTTTAGCTCTCTAATATTAAATTGCTTAATTTCCCAAACTTATATTTACTTTTGATTAAATTCTTTAAGTTCAAATCTATGCAAAATACATTCCAAGAATTTTTCATCTTTTTATGTTAATCAGTAGTTAAATGAACAAAATTGTTTGCAATCAAATAATCAACACATCCCCCCCAAAAGTGTCATTTAATGGTTCTCTAGTGTTTGTTTCAAAGAGCACGTAACAAGTGTGTTTTAAACGTATAGGACTTCAAGCTTTCCTCACAGAAAAGTTTTACAAGCAAGTGAGTTCCAAAAGCAGCTATCACTTTTCCATCCTCCGAAGTTGATGATTATCTGGCCTGTGGAACCCTTTGCATCATATTTTACTCTGCGGCTTAGGTAGTGATCGGCATTCACTCTGTGTGTTAAGTATCATTCTCCACTCTGATGAGACTTTAGCTCCCAAGGGAAAGTCATAGCACAGGTCTCTTAATCTAAGTGGATTGGGATACTGGCTGGGTAAAGGGAGATGATCTGGTCTTTGAGCTCTTCTCTTTGCTGAGGGTAATCCTTTGATGTGGACCTTGGACAGCTGCCCACCTAGCCAGACGTCCGGAGGGCTATGTGTGTATCGACAATGGGAGTCAGGTTGTGGAGCACAGTGACCAGAGACTCACCCACAGCCAAAGAACTGGGAGTGGGTGAAGACTGGGCACAGAGCAAGAAAGGACTGATAGCAGATTAAGTCCGCTTTCTTAGGAAAACGCTACTGGGCTGGCAAAAGTACAATAGAGATCTGAAGGGAAAGGAAGGAGAAGAGGAAATAGGAATTGGAGCAAGAGGTGGAATGGAGGCAAAAGGAAATAAAAATTAGTGTAGAGAAAGACTGGGAAAGAAAGAGAGGAGAGGGAAAAGATGAGAAAGAGAGAAGGGTAGTGAATGGTAAGTTTAGACAGAAAAGAGAATCTAGACAGAAGGGAGAACCTAGGAGCAAGAGAGAGGAATAGAACCCAGGCAGAATACCAAGGCAGGAAATTCAGGACTCAGCGTTCTTGAACAAGGTTTTCCACCAACGTACTCTGTAACATCCCTCTCTCCACCCCCCACCTCTGGCCTCTTTGGTAAAATGGTGCTAAGTTACCCACCTCGTGGGCTTGGAGCAAATTAAATGAAACGTGAACCTAAAGCATCAAATACCGTACCTACCAGGACTGATGGTCTATAAATTAAATCCCTATTTTGCCACTTAATCTCAATTTCCCAAACAAATCCTTTGTTCTGTAGTAGTCAAAAGTAAAGTTAGAAGAATGAGAAGCAGGGATGGGAATTTAGATGAATAAAATACCATCTTTGCCCTCTGAGAACTCAAAGTCAAATAGAGAAGAAACAGCCACGTGCTATGGTGTATTGAGTTCTAATACAGAAGTCTACCAGGTGCTGTGGGGTACCGAGAAGGGAGATTTGGCCACCTGCAGAGGTCATGGAGAATCCCCAGGGGAAGTGACATTTGAACCGAGGTATGGAGGAAAAGAATTTTTCCAAATGGAGAAGGGGAGGGAGGGGCTTCTCACCCACAGCAAATGGCATGAGCACAGTAGAGACAGAAACAAGCCAGGTGTGTGCAGTGAGAAAGAAGTTAGATGGAAGGAGGGTGGTGGCAGAGGTATCAGCTGGAATCAGACCTTAAAGGATTTTAAATAGAAGAGTGATGCACTTGGATTTAGAAGTGACCCTGGAGCTCTGTGGATTAGAGGCAGCTGCACCTGGATGGAGAGAGACTGGCTATTCCATTCTTCCAGAGAGACTTGATAATGGCCTGAGAAAAAGCAGTCACAATGGGACTGGAGAAGATATAAAAGATCTGAGTGAGGTAAAATCAGCAGGTATATTCACAAAACCCCCTTGGAGGGGAGCTGTAGACCCCTATGAGTCCCTGAGAAGCTCCTGAATTATGGGTGGTCATTTGCCCCAACCTTTTAATCACCACTACTCCCTCCAAATGATTCTTCCTTTCTTGAGATAAGACCCCAAATGAGTCTTTTATTTATCAACATTTGGTTAATACTGTATTTATTAAACCATTTAAAGAAGTCACTGTATATCTTAGTTGTTTGTTTTTAGGTATGTTGCATAATTCATTAGTAGCAAGTGCTTGGAGGATGAAGCTGTTACAGATGCAAGAGAAATATGATAGGATAAAGAATCAGATACTTCTTGCAACTAGAAGTTTCTATCAGACCTCCTAGACTGGGCCTCTGAAGCCAGACATGTCTGTAGAATATACCTTCACAGACCTCCCCAACAATCTGTTTCCATTATACACATACAGATGAACTTTTAGATATGTTTTAAGGCTAGTTTCTGGTGATATCTAACACAATCTGAGTTATTCAGTGTGCTCATTCAATCATCATTGGGGATGCTCAGTGAGATGAGATGAGTCAAAGGGACATGATGTTTGTCTGACAATTTCATTCATACGGAAGAAACAGAAATGCAGCTTTGTCATGTGCAGTCTTCAAAGAAAGAACAACAACCAGTTGGTAGAAGTCCCCTGGGGACAGATTTCAGCTCATCCTCAGACTAACTGGGGAATAGGGAACCTGTCAAGCAGGAAATGGATGGTGTCAGCCTGCAGAATAGGCTGCACTTTTATTGAGCACCTACTGCATTCCAGGTACTGTGCTAGGACCTTCATAGCCACTTTCTCTCTGAAATCTCACACCTCCTCCATGAGTTAGAGAAGTTATCCCCACTTCACAGATGAGGCACCCAATGCTCACAGGGGTTAAATGACCTGTCCTTGGTCACACAGCAGGTAAATGATATTTCTAGGAGCCATATCCAGCCCCAGATGCCAGACTGAGGCTATCTCCTCCCACAATAGATGCTTCCCTGCTGAGTGTGTAGGTGACCAGTCCCTGGAACTATGCAATCAGAGGCAGAGTGACCAAGTGCCCAAGAAGCCGTAGAAGTGTTCAGTTTTGGACAGGACATCAGCCCTGATGAACCCACACCTTCCTCCTAACTCTGGGTATCTGATTCTCAAACAGCAAAATAAAACTGAAATGAAGACACTGCGGAGACCTCAAATGCAAGGAATGGCAACAATAACTAGAGTGAAGGGAAGTTATCTGCAACATAAATGATTTTTTCCCTAAGGGAAAAAAAAGGGGTGGGGGAGAGAGTGCAAAAACGACAAGACTAAGCAAACACATATTTTATAAAACATTTTTCATCACCAGAAGTTGTTTAAGGTATTCTTCTTGCATGTTTTCATGCTGAAACCTATTTGCAAATTATTTTCTCACTTTTTTTCCACATGAAATGTACCCTCGATTATATGACAAGAAATTATATGGTTCTAATAATTTATTTCAAACCAGATTCATGTCTCATATTCATTCTGTGTTGTGAAATCAAATAGATGCAGAAGGGGAATTTTTTTTTTCTCTGAACTTTCTGACCATCTCTATTGTGGAAGAGAGAGTAATAGCAGCTATTGAGGGTGCCAATTATGTGGCAATGTACAAACCTGCTGGAGAAAAATCTATATGATATTTTAATGCTAGTCAAACGGAACGATGAAGTTTAAATGAGCTTGAAGCTCCTAAAAATTCTAACTATGGCTCTGCCTTCATTGTATGGGAGGGTGAAAAATAGCTTTACAGAAAAATATATGTCCATCTTCTCTGCGGATGGGCCGCCTGATGCCTCTTTCTTTTGCTGATGTGCAAGGCTGCATTTTGGTTTGCTTGTTCATTGCTCCATGTTTCTTTCCATTTCTCCTTTTACTTCTTTTTCTCTCCCACTGACTACCTTCCCTCCCTTCTTTCAATTATCATATCTTCTACTTCCTTCTGTATTAATTCATCTGTCAGTTTCACAAGCTCATAGCATCAGAGAATGCTAGAACTCAGAGAGCTCTGGTTAAAAGGGGAGGGGGTTTGGAAAAAAAAATCAAATCCAACCGCCTCATGGTAAAAATGGGTGGGTGGGAGGGGAGGCCAGTTGAGGGCTAGGGTGAGGATGCAGCCTGTTGAAGGCCACCGAACAATTTTGTAAGGGAGTGGTCAGATCAGGGAGTGGGTCAAAGAGGGCGTTTGGGTGAGAATAGGAAACCAGAATTTTCATCTTCATAGACTCTGTTCATTATCAAGAAAATCCAGGTGCAATAATCACACTTCCAAAAGACTTTTTACTTAAAAAAAAAATGTAGGAGGGCACATCCAAACGTCATGCAGCCCCGTCAGAACTGAGGTAGGTGGGAACGTCTCTAGTATATGGGCCACGAAACAGGGTGGGGTGTAGTGCATACTTCCTGTGGGCCAGGCACTTCCACATGTTATTTAATCCATAGTCAGCCCTGCCATTAAGTATTTATAATACTGTTCTATAGCCTGAGGTTCAGACAAATTAACTGGTACACAGCTGGAGAGTGTAGCCTTGTCGAAAGCCTGTGTCCGCCGTGAGGTGTTGCAGCATGCCCGTGGAGGAGTTGGGGCTGGAGATTCGTCTTCTAGCCCAGAAACCTTTACAGAGCTTCTCAGGAAATAAGCCCTGGGACCTCCAACAATTAGCGCTGAGTCACTATTGATACTGATGCTCATGACAAATAGGACAGAGCTGAAGGGTAAGGGCAGAAGAGTCAAGCTGAACTTGGGTAATTATGTACTGTTCACTTGGAAATACTGGCTGCATTAAAGAAAAAGCACAAGAATTAGTGTTTCAATAGTTAGCTTTGTTTTTTGTTCTGGATGGTGGGGTTGTAGATGATTTCCTCTTCTTTTTTTTTCATAGAAAATAGCAGCATTTTTCATAAAAAGCAATATAGAAAAGTTCAAATAGAATGGTGAAAATTATCCAGAATGCCAGCATCGAGTGGAAATCATAAATAATGGTTGAGTGTCTATCTCTGCAGACACTTTTTTCTTGACCAGGAAATATACTCGTTTCCTTCTTTATATTTTTCTATACATTGCAAACTCTTCATACATTCGATGTATTTATTTCATATTAAGAAACTTTGATTAGAAAAGTCATTTAAGGCTAGATGATAAAGAGCTTTGGGATGGCAGGATAAGGGGGTTAGTTATGTATGTGGCATGTCTATCTGTTCCCAAACTCTGTCACCTTCCAAAAATGATTGTAGATGAAATGATAATACATGTAAACTTAACTCTGTAAATGACTGGGAAACCCTGAAGAATTTTAAGCAGGTGTGAAACATGACTGCATTAACAAAATAAATAGATTTCCTCTAGCACAATGTGCTCAATCAAAATGTAGTGCCTGGACCACCAGCATGGGGGACTTGTTAGAAACACAAATTCTCAGGTCCCACACCAGATTTACTCCAAGACTCTGGGAGTTGGGGACCCAGAAATCTAATTTTTAACAAGCCCTCCCCATCAGTCGTCAAGGTGAGATATGAGGACAGCCTGACCTTGGGTGGGAATCATAGTTCCTTGGAAGGTATACACAGGAGAATGGTTGTCAGAAGCCCAGTACAGCCACGCCAGCATCTGGGTTTGGCTGAGCTGATAGTCCCAAACCTATGAATGATCACAGCAATCTGCATTTATGTAGGACTTACGAATCAATTATTTTTTTGCATCCATGTAAATCTTTCTCGGAACAAGGCAGGTTAGGTCCTCAATAAATTCATTTTAAAAACTGGATTTGCTTATTAATTACTAAATCTAAGCCCTTGCCTTCTTGTGCATATTAATATAAAAAATATTTTTAAATCTTCCCAGCTTGTCATTCAATATCCACATGTTCTAGAGAGAGAATGTTTTTGTGTGTGCATGCACATTCTTCCTCTTATTTTTTTTCAGTCCTCTAAATGTGGAAGTGTTGGCAGGTCAGTTTTGAGTCCTTCATCAGCTCTGATACAAGAGCCCTGACTTTTTGTTGAAGTTCACTACCCCAGACCCCCTCCCCCAAGTTGAAAGATGACACTGCTCACCACAATGATTCCCTCAGGATTCTCCCACGTCATGCCTGCCAAGCCCCAGTGACAAGATATAGGGGGCAGTTAGACTATTACATACTCTCCCTGCCACTTTCAATCAAGCCTAATGCAATCAGAAACACATGACTACATCAACGCATCTCCTTTAATCAAATGCGATTAAGTCAGTCATTAGTTTCTCAAGACAAATAAAGGATACGAGTGCTTGTATTATAAATGTAACCGCCCCCCTTCTTAAGTGATTTGTTAGAAGGGAAGCCCCCCTAGCAAAGAACTCGGGACCTTCAGAGGTCTTTGTGCTTTTGCTGCTGGTGTTTATTATGATAAAGCATTCTGGGTTCACACACACAATCCCTCCGTTCCTGTCCCCTCTCTCAAAGCCTCCATGTTGTCAAGCAGAATTTGGCTTCAGCTTGATCAGGGTGATTTCATTATCCCATTGTTACCATTATGACTTGGGCAATTAGTAGTTTATAAGTATAAATTTATGGCAATCTGTGATCTAGGCGCATTGGCAGTAGTCAGGGCATAATAAAAACCCAATCAATTTCTTTCATTTAATATGTAGGCTGCGACCCTAGTTTTGATTAGAACTCTTAGCTATTTCATCTTTAAATAAAAAAGAATGTCTGCAAGCAATTATATGGTGTGTTAATTGGATATTCCTTTTTATCTCTTATACTACTGAATGCATTGCTGACGAAATCCTTGTTTTCTCCTTCTGTCTCTTTCTTAATATCTCTCCACCTCCCTCTCTCTGACTCTGTTACTGTCTTTGTCTCTCTGCTTCTGGGTTTCTACCTCATTCCTTCCTTCTATCTCTCCATTGTGAATCCTCACTGATCACACACAGCTTGGCTAAAATAAGCAGGGGACTTTTCACCATCCTTGCTGTGTTCTATGAACTCCCCTTTCCATCTAGACATTCAGGCATTACGGAGCTGAGGTCACCATATTGTCTAAAAGGTCTGGCACACAGCAGGTACTCAATAATTGGTAAATGAATGAATGAGGCCACTGCATTCCCTGTGTGTCACTTTGCCGCTTTCTGTCCCAGGACAGTTTGCTGAGACCTGCTCTGTTTTTCCAGGGTAATATTTCCCTTATGGGTCTACACTCAGGTCTACACTCTGAAAGGTGGCAGTGCTGGGGGAAAAGAGGATTCTAGTCCTACAGATGGGAAGCCTAAGTCCCCCAGGGTCTCCAGCTGCCATGCAGAGATGATGCTTCTTAACTCTATCATGTAGAGTATGCCCTTTATGAGATGATTTTGTAAGCTGGGATGAGCCCATACCTGGAAAGTGGGCTGTACAGTTTTCATGTGTGTGATTTTTTTCTTTTTTACATTTCTTTAACAAATATTTCTGTAGTGCTTAATATCCCTTATTTATCTGCAGACTGACAGAATTCTAAGCCTATTTTTTGTATACTGCACCCACTGCTCTCCAAGCCCTTGCTCAGAATCCTATGCTTTCTCTTATAAGCCCTTGTTTCCTGAATGCTACATTTTCCTCTTTTTCTGCTTTACTCCTTTGCTTCTGCAAAGAACATTCTACAGGAGCATCCTGAGAGTGGACACATGGAAGACAATTTTTTTTGGAAACCTGGTTTGTCTGAAAATACCTTTGTTCTCTCCTCATATGTGATGATCACTTGGCTTGGTCAGAATTTGAAGCTATCTTTTCTCTGAATTTCTAGCATCTCTGCAAGTCTTCCAGCTCCCCAGGCTGCTGCTGAGACACCTAATGCCCTTCTTATTTTCAGTCCTCAGTATGGGACTTCCTTCCCCTTCTCCCATAACCCCTGTAGCTTCTAGAATCTTCTCTATCCTTGTGTCCTGAGATTTCACAGTCGTGTGCCCTCAGTTTGGGCTTTTGTTCATTCTATTTCTCAACTCTCAGTAAACCCCTGTAATCTGGAAACGTATTTTTTAATGGTAGAAAATTTGCCTGTACGATTTTTCTGATAACTTCCTCTCCTCTCTTTTCTCTGTTTTCTTTCTCTGGGACTTATGTTAAGCAAGTGCTAGACCCCTATTTTTAATCTCTAATATTCTTATCTTTTCTAATTTCCATCTCTTTATCTTTTCTTTTTACTTTCTTACTTTTATCTTCCAACCTTTTTATTGGATTTTTATATTATTCTTACATCTTTAATTTCTAAAGTTTCCTTCTTTCGTGACTACTCTTATCCATGGTATCCTGTTCCTGTTCCAGAGGCAATAATATCTTTCCTATCCAAGAAGATTGATATAGACCTGCCTGGTCCCAAAGATCACGTTCTGATGATGACATTCTGCCTAAACAAAACCATCTTTTCTTGGTTATCATAGTCTATTCCTTTGAGAACCTGGAATCAACTGCAGTTGCTTCCTGATGTAGATCATAAACTAAAGTGTATGCTACAAAAGGGCAAGGACCATGTCTGTTCTATTTAACAATATATATACTTAACATGATTCCTCACATGACTGGGTGTTCTAAAATATTTGACAAATGAATGACTGAATGGTATAAGAACTGGAGTTCCCTAATTTCAATAAAACAGCCAGGTAAGAGGAAAATAGATGCTTGTGTTGTCACAGCCATTCAGCAGCTCTTGACATGATAAAACAATTTTTGAGTGAGTGTGGCCCTGTCCCCACATCTGCCTAATGGAAATAGAATCCTCTAAGAAATTGCAGAAGCAGGAGATACAAGGTGTTTAACAGGGCTACCCAATGAGCTCATTTATAATGTTAACAAACCAAATTCCTGAACAAGCTCTGAGGCCCTATTGGACCTGTCAGCCAGGAGAGACAGCTGTCGGTCAGGATTCATGGTGGGTACCCGCCTGCCCTGAGGGCTAGCCTGGCAAGGGGGGTTGGTGGAAGGGAATGGGCAGATACAGAGATAAATCTAAATTCATTCGGGAAGCAGTCACACTCAATGACATATTCACTGACTTCTTCAACAGCTCATTTGATAATGTTCTCTTTGCACCATTCATTTTTCTGAAAGATGAAAGCTGGCTGAGGATCTCATCTGCTCACTGATGCAGGGAAAGGATTTGAAATTAGCGCGCGCGCGCGCGCGCACACACACACACACACACACACACACACACACAACTGAAAGGGGGAGCAGGGCAGGTTGGGGGAGGAGGAAACGTTCTGATAACCAGTTTTGTGCCTGGTCCTGACATGAGAGACCCAGCAGCCTAGCGTGAGGCCACCTTTAATTAGTAATGCATTATAACTCAACAATATGCCAATGGGCAGATATGAGGCACAGTGGGGAGGGGGGCATCTACCACGATAATTAATCGCTTGAAGAATGTGATCAGCCTGGTGAGGGGCAGGTCATGCGTTGTGTGTAACTGGAGGGGAGAGAAGTTGAACCCCGGGGCCTGGTGCTACACTCTTTCTCAGTGTGCCCATGTCTCACTGTGCCTATACAGGGCACACATAAATCCACGAGCATTTATCAAGTGCCAGAAGCTAGGCACAGTCCAGGGGTACGAGAGAAAGTGAGACACGGGCTGGGTTTTCTGGAACCACCTTCCGGTAGGAAGACAACACAGAAACACTGAACTCTAATGCTGACATTCGTTGTTCTACTGTGAAGGCTCTCCTTTGACAGCACCCATTGGCAAGGAGGACCAACAACTCTTCGTTTCAATTTGATTCTCTCACTTGGCTTCTTAAATAAATGAACGTTTTGTGGTAGAGTATGAAGCATACAAGCTTTGGAATCAGGCAAATCTGGGTTTAGATCCTGACTCTTCTATTTTATAGCAGTGGGACCATGAGCAATTGACTCTGTTTGTCTAGGTCACATGTTCCTCCTTGGTAAAAGTGGGGATACTAAAACCTAAGTTTCAGGATTAAATATTATGAGGATTGAAATCTAAGGTGCAGATGCCATGATGGCCATCCCCCTGTCCCGGCAAGCAGGGGCCTGGATCAGACTGGGGAGTGACCCTGAGATTGGGGCAGGATATGGAAGGAAAGGCCTTCTTCCTCATTCACAGCGGTGGTGCTTGAGGCTTTAGGGCTTTTTGGGGGAAAAAAAATGCACCAAATGTTCATGGCATGTAGTAGCTGCTTGTTCCTGCTTGCTCAATGAATGGAATATGGTTTTCTTTGAATTCTGGGGAAATTCTCCTTAAAAGGCTCATCAATACAAGTCAAGTCAAGCAAAAGAGTGAAAGAGAGAGAGAAAATGAGAGGGAGGGAGGGAGGGAGGGAAGGAAAGAGGGAGAGAGAGAGAAACCAGATATAAAAGCAAACAAGACAGAAATGGAGAGAAGAAAAAATTTAAAAGGCTCAAAGCAAACAGCAAGAAATCCCTTAGCAATCCTTGAGCCAAAGTTTAGAAGGCTGCAGCAACCTTTTATCAGATGCCTAAAATCACTGATACTGAATAGTTACAAGTATTTAAAAGACCAAGCAATGAACCTATGCTTAGTAGGCACTCTGTAAATTGTTACTTCCTTATCCAAGTTCACTTGGCAACCCCTGAGCTGACCCAGGGGACACTTATCGAACACACACTGAAAAGCCATCACTGTGTTTCCAAAATAAAATACATCTACAGAGACTCTTTCTTCTTCTTGCCTTCACCATGATATCCATCGCCTTACACCAAAGATATTATTTACTGGAAACCACAAATTCATTAAGGGGCGGGAAGAAGGAAGCATATCAGGAAAATGTTCATTGTTTTTCAAAAGATGAGCTCAGGCACTAATAACAATAAAAGTACCAAACAGTGGCGGGAGGGTGGAGAGCAGAACAGAAGTAGATACCAGCTCTCCCAGAGTGTAGGAGCCATTTAATTTCCGAAGTCATCTCCGTCTTATTCTTATAATCAGATGGTTCTTCAACTTTCATGGGAGTGAGGGGGCAATCTGAGAACTGTTACTTACATTGTTATTTTTACTAGGAAATTTTAACTCATTTATATCTGATATGAGGGCTATTAAGTTTTATATCACTAATGTTATAATATTTGTTGCTTTTATGTTTCCTTGCTTTCTCTTTTGCTAAGGGTAATGACTTGTTTTAAGGATCTTATTTATAAGGAACAGAAAGCATTACACTTTCTCAGAGGTGAAGTAGTATTTTGGGTTTTTTTAATAGATCTTTATTGGCGTATAATTGCTTCACAATACTGTGTTAGTTTCTGTTGTACAACAAAGTGAATCAGTTATATGCATACATATATCCCCATATCCCCTCCCTCTTGAGCCTCCCTCCCACCCTCCCTATCCCACATCTCTAGGTCATCGCAAAGCACCGAGCTGATCTCCCTGTGCTATGCTGCTGCTTCCCACTAGCTACCTATTTTACAATCGGTACTGTATATATGTCGATACTATTCTCAGTTCGCCCCAGCTTCCCCCCTTCCCCCCCGCCCTGTTATTAGAGAAAGGCAAATCAAAACTACGAGGTATCGCTTCACACCAGTCAGAATGACCATTATCAAAAAAATCTAGAAACAGTAAATGCTGGAAATGGTGTGGTGAAAGAGGTGAAAAGGATATACAAAGACAATATCTATGGCCACAAAACACTCACCTCTCCCTTCTGGGTGCCTGCTCCATCCTTAAGCTTCTTCTGGCAAACCACCTTTCCTATTTACACACAGCCTTCTGACCTCTTATTACCTACCAGCTCACCTGAGGCTTAGCTGACCCACAGAGCTACTCCAGCGGGAATGTAATTCCCAAGCAGAAGAATGAGGGGTTCAGGCCTCTGATGCCTCTGCACTGCATCCCTTGGTTCAGTACTCATCCTGTTGTGTGGGTCCAGTGGCACATTCTGGCTGCTGGGGCTCTGAGCAGGGTACAGATTTTCAGAGAGGGAACCTTTAAGAGGGGAGCTATGATTGATGATTGTTGTTTCTAATAATGTCTTTTTTATTTTTTACTCTTTCAAAAGGAATATATTACTTTTTATTCTATTAGAAATTATCTCAAGTTACATTTTATTTAAGACTTTTCATCAGTGTTGAGAATGAATCAGTGCTCTTTTTAAAAATTTTATTTGTCTTTTATTGAAGCATAGTTGATTTACAATGTCATGTTAATTACTGCTGTACAGCAAAGTGACTCAGTTATATATTATATATATATATATATATATATACATACATACATTCTTTCTTATATTCTTTTCCATTATGGTTTATCACAGGATATTGAATACAGTTCCCTGTGCTGTACAATAGGACCTTGTTGTTTATCCATTCTATATTTACCAGTTTGCACCTGCTAATCCCAAATTCCCAATCCAACCCTCTCCCACCCTACTCCCCCTTGGCAATTATGTCTATGTCTATTCTCTATGTCCCTGACTTTCTGTTTCATAGTCGTATTTTAAACTCCACATATAAGTGATATCATAGGGTACTTGTCTTTCTCTTTCTGACTTCACTTAGTATGATCATCTCTAGTTGCATCCGTGTTGGTGTAAATGGCATAATTTCATTCTTTCTTTAATGGCTGAGTAGTATTCCATTGTGTATATATACACCACATCTCCTTTATCCATTCATCTGTCGATGGACATTTAGGTTGTTTCCATGTCTTGACTATGAATCAGTGCTCTTGATTCATAGAGGAAGAACTGAGTATACTTTTCCCTTTGATGCTGTGATCTTGGATTTCAGACCCTGATTATTATTGGATTACTACTGACAGTACATATCATTTTAAAATTATCTCCTCTCAATATACATCTATCTATAATCTATGTACAATACTACACAAATCTATACTTTGTTGATTTTCTTTGTTCACCATTAGTTATTTTATACTGTGATATTTCAGTTCGAGTTCTTTATACTATAGTTCATATCTTGGCTGAAACACTTCCTCAAGTCATAAACATCACCTCACTTCACCACCACACACATTTTGTTTTTCCTCAGAGAGGGTTCAAGAGCAGTTTACCAGCTCAGCTCTTCCAGAACCAGGAATACATTTTTCTTTCATTCCTATAGGAAAGACTTCTTAATTTGTTATATATCCTCCAGTCACAATCCTAATTCTTTTTCTTATATTCTGTAGAAGTAATTTTTTGACTATTGGAATTTAGTGGGTTGGTGTGTTTGCTTGTCTTTCCAGAAGTGTCAGGCTAGCTTGTGTTGTTTGCCTCCTTTGCTGATGACTGTTTCTCTACAAGCCTGTTGTGCTTTGTTTACTTCTGAATTTTTTTAAGTTACAAGAATAAATCCAGATGTTTAATTGTTTTTATTCAGTTTGCTTGGTGCACAGCAGGCCCCTTTCATCCAAAGACAAATTTTGTTACATCATGAGTATATTTTTTTCTCTCTTGTTCTTCTGTTTATACAATTCTCTCCTTCTTGAATTTCCCTATATATTTTGGACCTCCAGAATCTGCTTGCCATGCCCCTTCCCCAATTATTTCTTTTTCTCAGATAATTTTTCTTGAATCTATCTACTATCTCTGTTATTTAGAATAGTTTTGGGAATTTGTTTTCTTTTAAGCTGAAGGGTAAGACAGTCCAACAGTTCACAGAGTAACCAAACTACATGAAAAAGATTATGAAGATGTCAAAATTCTACGGAGATAATAGTGAAGTTGATGATTATCTATGACCTGGCTTGTATAAAAAAGGCCAGAATTGGATTGAAAAGAAGGACTCTGGTGTGAAGAGTGAGAGGGTTTTTACCGTATGCAGGTATGGACACCACAATAATGAATAACTGTCCAGAATTCAAGTACCCTCTTTTGGCTGTAATGGGTGTATATGCATTATTAAAATGTGAATCTTAAAATGAGAACCAGTTCCTGAGGCCAGATTGGAATTCTGTCAAAAAAGAAAAAAACTAATACAATTGACCCTTGAAAACTAGGAGGATTGGGGCACCAGCCTGGCACAGTCGATGATTCACATATAACTTTACAGTCAGCCCTCCATACCCCTGGTTCCACATCCACAACGTCTACCAACTCCAGATAGTAGAGTACTATATAGTATGATTTTTGAAAAAAATCCACACAGAAGTGGACCCACAAAGTTCAAACTCATGTTGCTCGAGGGTCAATTCTATATTTAAAAGGTTCCACTTTCTGTTTAAAAGGAAACAATGTGGAGATTATTTTGTACTGCCCAAACAAACGATTCATTAATTTTTTAAAAACCACTTTGTGTCTTTAACACTTTGTATGTCTGTAACCTTTCCCTGATTTCTAGCAGTAATGCTTGCTTTTCTGTTTTTTATTTATTCTCTTGATAATTTTAATAGGAACATAGAAGGCAGGGGAGAGTTAGACTCATGCTCTAGCCATAATCTGATCTTGCAATCCTTCTAATTTCCAGCTGCTGTTTCTAGGTATTTGCTGTCAAACTCATGGCAGAAGAGGGGGATAGGATTTAATGCTGACAAAAAAAATTAACAAAGCCCAGAACTGGCTTGGGTTAAAGACCTATTCCAGGGAGGCAAAAGCGAGGGATCAATTTAAGGTAGAGACGGAAGGATAGGTCAGATTTAAGTGAGTTTCCAAACAAGAACTGGACCATCTGAGAGAGGACCTTAGGTCAGGGTCAGTGACAGAGCAGAATCGAGGAGAGAAGAACCAGGAAGACCATGTGGTGCCCCACCCTGCACAGGGTCTTTCAGCGTTGCTGGCCCCCAGACCTCTTACAAAGCTTACAGCACAACACAGGAGTCACCACTGACTACTGCCACTCCCTCTCCTACCCTCATTCAGCTAATTATCTGCTCTTATTGATCTCATGTCCTAAACAATGAGAAAAACACATTCTCATCTCTTTGAGTCTATCACCACAATCCCAGCCCAGGTTTCCTCAACTATAATAGGTTCCCAACTGATCTTCTTACCTCCATGGCTCCTTCTTACACCTAAGATGCAAATTATATCCCTTCTCAGATTAAAACTGCCTGCGACTTCCCCTTATCCTCAGCATATAACCAAACTCTGTATAGTCAGCCAGGCCCTACTTTATATGGGCTCTCAATTACCACAGCCCCCCATGCTCTCTGCTCCCCCTTGTTCTTCCTTCTTCTCCCAGATGCCCACCGTCTGTCACCCTCGCCTCCGGGCCTAGTCATAACCTTTTTCCTCTGCCAGAAACTCTCCCTCATCCATCTTTATGAATGCACTAGCTCTTCCTTGACCTTTAACTTTTCATAAAATACACCGCTTAGTTCTTCTTCATCCCATAGATGGTGCTCCTAGAAAACTTGCCCAAGGTGAGCTAAAAGCAAAATGAATTGTAGCAGGTTGAATGGTGACCCTTCAAAAGGTATGTCTATGTCCTTATCCCCAGAAACTATGAATGTTACCTTATTTGGAGAAGGGGTTTTTTACAGATGTAGTTAAGCTGAGGATTTTGAGATCGTCCTGGATTATCCAGGTCGGCCCTAAATCCAATGACAAGTGTCCTTATAAGATAGACAGAAGAGGAGAAGACAGAGACACACGGAAGAGAGGGCAGAGGCAGAGACTGGTGTGATGCAGCCATAAGCCAAGGAAGCTGGCAACCACCAAATGCTGGAAGCGGAACACATTCCTTTCTAGCGCCTCTGGAGAGAGTGTAACCCTGGAGACACCTTGATTTTAGACTTATGTTCCCCAAAACTCCGAAAGAATAAATGTCTGCTGTCTTAAGCCACAGTATTTGGAGTAATTTGTTATGGCAGGAATAGGAAACTAATACATGGTTGTTTGGGTCATGGGTGTGCATGGACTTGCTTTATCTGTGATTGACATTCTTTTTGAATTTCATTTCATGCTGGTCTTGAAAGGGAAAGAGCTGGAGCCCAATGTCTGACATTTTCTTCTCTCTTCATCACTTTTTTAAAAGGCAATCTGAGCCTACTGTCTTAGCACTAACCTTGGATATTTATGCAATTTTATTGGGCTAATAAGATCCTTTCAACTGTTACCTTCTCTCTGTCTAAACCAATGGTTCATTCTAGCCCACTGGTTGGTATCTTAAGTTTCTTAAGCTCAGCTCGCTCGCTCTCCCTCTCTCCCCTCTCTCTTCTTTTTCTGACTCATCTCCACCCTTCTCACACTTCAGCCGTTTCCCTGAAATTAAAGTACACAGCCAGTGTGCCCTGTCTCAAGTGGAGAGCCAAATTTCATTACCACTTGGAGCACTTTAAATCAATATTTGGGCATTTAATGATTTTGCTCATTTTATTTGAATACATTAGGGAAGCCTGATAGGCCTATTAGGGTCCCTGTGATTAACATCTTTGAATCAGCAAAAGGTGCCAATTTAAAAAAAATTGGCGTGTTTTAAAGCCCACCATAAAAATCTACATAATTTAGCAATTCTTTTATCATTTTGAATATATATTAAAAAGTAGTTTTCAGCGTTTAATTAGAAGATATAGTCAACATATTTTAAAGTGAGCTACCTCCTCTACAAACTCAGAGTTGAAAGGAAGAAATATCTGGAGCCAGCTCCAATTTGTAAACTAGCTTCACATCATATTTCTGCCCAAGGCACACATGACCCTCAATCATCTTATGTGCCCCTCTCATTAGGAGCAGATTTACAACTAATCATGTAAACTAGAATCTCCCCTAGAGCCTCTGGATCATGACACCACAATTAATGAAGAGGTTATGTCCTCAGAACTCAGCAACTTCTTTAAAATCTTAACCCTAGAGGCTGAAATCCTAGAGGCTTTCTGGGGTGCATTCTAGGAGGCATAGCCTTAGCCATTATGCTGCTGCCTTCCTGCAAGAATTAGAATTTGAAAAGATGAGTGTCACCTACCCACTGCATCCTTCCTAGCCTCCCTCACTCAGGGCCCATGACACAGTCATATCTGTCAAGTACAGGCTTGTAACTAAGTATAAAAAAATACTGAATGATTGTCAGTAGTAGCTGTCTGGACTTCTGTTCAAAGAAGCTTGGATAGGACTGGTTAGGGCATCAACAAAGCCAACTGACCAGCTGACCAACAGGGAGATTTGGATCCAGCCTTAAAGCCAGAACAGGGCAGTGACCTGGTATGATACAGATATTGAGAACCAGAAAATATCATAAAGAAGTACAAAGGGAGGGGTACCTAATCATTTAATGCTGGCAAGAAAGATACAGAACTGGAAATAAGAAACAAACACTGGGCAGAACTGGAGCCGAACATCAACAAGGCTGGGATGGATGGTTGCAGGGTCTGAGCAATGCTACCTCACAGGCAGTGAGCACGTGATGTGTGGGTTGGTTATGCTTACTCAATGATCTGGGCAGACAACAGAAGCAGGCAAATCTCACTCAGCTGATTTCACCTCAAGTCCTGCTCCTAATTCATCATCTCCATTCCTCCTCTAATTCTGGACTATCACCTATAATTCACCCACCATACTTGGCCCTAATTTCTTTGCCAACCCTTTTAGCTTGTTTCAAAAGCAACTTCCCTTGCAAAGTTTGAACCCAGTTTCTTCTGTTATTGGATTCCTGCTCCTGAGCCTCCCGGGACCTCAGCACCTTCTTCTAAAGTACAATCATGACAGTATCAGCCACGATAGTATAGAAGAGTGATGCTTTCATATAACAACTCAGGGCAACAGAAAAACAAAGAACTGGGAGCTGCCATGAGATCACCCTGAGACGATGAGGGAAGAACCAGGAGGCAGACCCAGCAGGCAGAGGGGCTTCTGGTGAGCAGGTGAAGCAGTATTCAAAAGGTTTCATGTCTGGCTCAGTTTACTTCTGTGTATATACTAATAACAGATTGAGCTAGACAGGTATTCACTATGCAAATATCACCTTGGAAAGCTACAAGCATTAACAGAGCAGAGCAACGTGGTTACGATGACAGGCGAGTAGCCAAGGAAACTTCTGGGAAAGAGATGAAAGGCACGGCTGAGAAGGAAGAGTCATAGAGCTCCCGCAGTAAAGAGAAAACCTTCTAGTGTTGTGATGCCTCCAACCTCCCTTGACCTTCAGTTCCCTACCTAGTTAATAATCTTTGTCCATCTCTGAGCAGAGGACACATCAGCCAGTGCTTACTTACCTGTATCAGGAAGACCACTTTAAACAAAGGAATAACACCTACATTCTAAGCCTGGATAGCACCATGACTCTGGCCACTGTGCAGACTTACCCATCTCTTCCAAACTCTGTTATGCTTAATACTGTTTCCTAATATGAATTACATTTTCCAAATGTCTTATTTGAATCACAGACACCAGCCTGTGCCAGTATAAAGCTGAATTCTGTTACCACTTGAATCTACTGGTCTAATTTGGACCTCTGGATATTGAATCTATTGAGGTATGAGGAAGTCATTCTGGCTTATCCATTATTTGGCTTGAACTTTATGCTAAATAGAGCTGCCTATCAAGCATACATTTTATATACGCTCTAACCATTAAAGAAAAGGGTGCATTGTCTAGAAGTAAAAAATATCTGTTTTGAAGCTAGAAATAAATGCTTCCCTTCCTGTGACATTAATGCTAGTAATCCTGCAATAAGGCTTCCTTCCCAGGCGCCAGAGCCATTATGATTTGCTGTGTATGTGCTGATCTTTTTTGAAATCTTGAAGGAATGTACCCCCATCACATTTGATGTCCTTTGTTCTGACAAAATATAAAACTGTGCTGAAAACCATCCTTCTTTGGAACAGTTCCTCAGTTATCTGACAGGCTGTCTCCTGACTACAGTCCTCAGTTTGGCTAGAATAAAACTCTTCTCCATATTTATTATAGATTGGTTATTGATTATTTCCATTGACAATGGGCATATGTAACATCCCTAAAATGACACAGTTAGCAGTACTGCAATTTGAACCAAATTTTGTCTTACATCACAGCTAGGATCTATATTATATGTGGAGAAAGATACTGTCTCTAATTTTGAGATGGCCATATTCTAGTAATAAAGACAGATAACAATTATTGTACATTACAATAATTCTATGATTAAGATAGTTCATTTTGAAAGAGAAGAGCTATTTCTTGTTCATCTCTTAGTACCAGGGTCACTAGGCATTCAAGTTAATATTTGTTGCTTCCAAAACTGTAATGGAAACACAGATGAGAGTGTTTGCTCTGCCTATGCCTGAGGCAGACAGTGGAGGTAGAAATATGGTCAGAATATATCACTATGTATACTAAAGTAACCACAAAGAGGTATATCCAATAAACAAATAATGGAGATAAAGTAAATCATTAAAAAAATCAACCAATCCCAAAAAAGGCCAGAAAAGAATACAAAAGAATCAAATAACAAATATCAAACTGGACAAACAGGAAATAAGCAGGATGATAAAATTAATTTAAGAATATTAATACCTACATTAAACATAAGTGATCAAAATACTCCAATTAAAAAGCAAAAAAATGTAATATTGGATAAAAAAACAAGGAACAACTGTATGATGTCTACTTTAAATATAGAAGCACAGATACTGTAAAAGTAAAAGGATGGGAAAAAATATACCATGCAAACACTAATCAAAAGAAAGCTGGAGTGGCTATATTAATACCGGGAAAAGCAGACTTTGAACAAAGAATATTACTAGGGATAAAGATGGATACTAAATAATCAAAAAGGAGTGAATTGACCAAGAAGACATAAGAATGTCAAATCAGTATCCATCTAACACCTGGGGTTTAGAATATATAAAGAAACAACTGATAGTACTGAAAGGATTAAAAGACAAATCCAAATCTACAATTAGAGCTAGAGACTTCAACACCACTTG
Source organism: Lagenorhynchus albirostris (assembly GCF_949774975.1). NCBI lineage: Eukaryota > Metazoa > Chordata > Mammalia > Artiodactyla > Delphinidae > Lagenorhynchus > Lagenorhynchus albirostris. The sequence continues at coordinate 40,145,035 of NC_083103.1, forward strand.
CTCAGTAGTAGATAGAACAAGTAGGCATAAAATCTGTAAGGATAAAGAAAACACGAACAGTTCTATCAAATAATTTGATCTAATTGACATTTATATAAAACACTTCACCAAACAACAGTAGGATACATATTCTTTTCAAGTGCACATGAATGTTCACCAAGATAGACCATATTCTGGGCCCTAAAGCAAACCTTAACACATTTAAAAGAATTAAAATCATGCTAAGTATGCTTTATAACAAAAAATTAAATTAAATTAGAGGTAAATAACAGGGAGATATCTTCATAATATCCAAATATTTGGAAATTAAACAACCTATTCCTAAATAACATATGGGTCAATGAGGAAGTCTCAAGAGTAATTAGAAAATATTTTGAATTGAATGAACATAAAAATACATCAATATTTGTATTATGTAGTTAATGCAGTGTTTACAGCAGAGGTGCACAAACTATGGTGGTATAACCCTCAAGCTAAGAATATTTTTTTCATTTTTAAATGGTTGTAAAAAGAAAAAGAGGAAGAAGGAGGAGGTGAGACTGTTCAACAGGGGCCATATATGGCCCATAAAGTCTAAAATATTTACTGTCTGGCTTTTTACATAAAACATTTCTCAACCTCTTGCTCAGAGGGCAGTGAATAGCAACAAATACTTATATTAGAAATCAAGAAAATTCTCAAATCAATAATCCATGTTTCGATCTCAAGAAGCTAATAAAAAGAGTAAAACTCGAAGCATGCAAAAAGGATATAATAAAAATAAAGGAAATCATCAATATCAAAAGAAGAAAAATTACAGAGAGGAAAGTCAATAAAACCAAAGACTGGTTCTATGAAAAGATCATTAAATTGATCTTAAACCTTTTGGCAGACTTAACAAAAAAGAGAGAGAAAGAGAGAAGACACAAATGACCAATGTTAGGAAAGAGGGGACACAACTACAGACATTAAAAAGATAAGTTATGAAAAACGTTATGTCAATAAATTTGAGAATTTAGATCAAATGGACACATTCCTTGAAAGACACAAATTATCAAAGCTCACTCAAGAAGAAGTAGATCCTCTGAATAGCTCTATGGCCATTAAAAATTTATATCTATAGTTAAATCCTTCCTCCTTACCCCATCCCCCAAAAAGCCCTTCAGGTTCAGATGGCCTCTCTGCCAAATTCCAGCATACAGGAAATTTTTAAGGAAGAAATTATGCCAAGTCTATACAAACTTTTCCAGAAACTGGAAAAGGAAAGACACTTCCTGACTTCTTTTACTCCAATACCAAAACACAATAAAGATATTAAAAGAAAAGAAACTACAGAAAAATAATCCTTACAGACAGGGAAGCAAAAATTCTTAACAAAGTATTAACAAATCAAATCCTGTAAAAAGCTAATATATCATGACTAAGTAGGGTTTATTTCAAGAATGTGGGATTGGTTCAGCATCTATCAATAAAAATCAATCAACATAACTTACCATGGCATGTCAACAGATTCTAAAAGAAAATCTGTAAGATTATCTCAATAGATAAATAAAAGCACTTGACAAAATTTCACACTTAGTTATGATAAAAAATTCTGAGTAAAATAAAACTAGAATGAGTCTTCCTCAAACTGAAAAAGGGATCATATTTAATAATGAAAAACTGAATATTTTCCTCCTAAGATAGGGTGTCTGATTTCATCACTTCTATTCAACACTGTACTGGACATCCTGGATGTTGAAATAGACAAGAAAAAGAAATTAAAATTATGTAGATTGGAAACAAAATAAAAATGTCCTCATTCATAGTTGACATAATTACATAAAAAATCCCAAGAAATCTTCAAAAAATTATTTGAACTAATAAGTGACCTTAGTAAAGTCACAGGACATTATCAGCTCAAATATAAAAATTAATGGCATTTCTACAGTCTAGAAAGAAATAATTAAAAATTGAAATTTAAAAAAATAAAACCAACAATGTTATTTATAATACCACCAAACCCCAAAATTTAGGGTTAAATTTCACAAATATGTGCAGAATCTATAGACAGAAATCCAAAAAACAATGCTGAGAAATTATAGAAGACCTACATAAGTGTAAAAATAAATATGCCATTCAATATTGTTAAAATGTGAGTTCTCCCCAAATTAATCTATGGATTCAATGTAATCCCAATCAAAAGTCTAGCATGATTTTTAGATAACTTGACATGCTAAATCTAAAATTTATATAGAAATGCAGACTTTGAAGTCAGACTGCCTACTTTTTGAATGTTGGCTACACCACTTGCAAACTTCAGCAGACTCCAAAACTCCCTTCTCCCTACCCTGCCTTTTCTTATTGGCAGTCCATTATTTTGTTTACATGCCTACCCTTCTGTTTGGTGGCCCTATCACTGGTTCCCAGGTAAATCTTGAGATGTAATCTCATTCCTCCTACCACTGATTGGTTTAGAGGTGAGCATACCTGCTGTATGTCTAACTGTGTCGCAACAGGTGTGAATGAATCCATGTCTTTCAGAGCTCACAGACTAGAGGGGAATCGAGTCAAGAAAAGAGGCAATACTCTTATGTATACAATACTTATGGGACAGTACTTCTGCAATTTACAATTGCTTTGACTGGTTAAGTATAAGGTGTCGAGGTTACAAAGAGAAAGAGCTTTTAACCATGGCTTGGTAGAGTGTTAAGTCAGTAAGACTTATTGTGAAAGGTAGCATGTAGACTAGGACCTTGAGAACCTGAATGAAATATCCACATGAAGGGAACCCAGCTGAGTATTTAGAAGGCAGAGGAAAAAATATCAACGAAGGTTGGGAGACGGGGAAGAGCACATGGCATTCAGGGAACTCTAAAGCAGTTCATTGTGGCTAACCTATAGATTGTCAGGCTGAGAGATGGATGAGACATTGAGGACACTCAGGTAGAATCTTTCTAAGCCATGAAAAAGAAGAACCCGCAGGCTCCTTGGAAGGGTTTCTAATTTAGAAACCAGCATAAAGTAGGCGTTAGTAATGAAAACTGTGCTGCTCCTGGTTCATGTCTCTAAATATGAATTTGACCTGTTATTTATTTAAGATGCGAAGCTCTTGCCTATAGATCAAAGACCTCAGTTTAAAAAAAGCATAAAATCTGGCTCAAGTTAAGATTGGAACTTTTAAAGTGGGGCAGGTTATAAATTAACAAGTTTCCTACTGTATGCATGAATTGGAGGCTTACACTGAATTAGGTCACAGACCTGGACCAGACTAATTGGCCTTGATATTTTGGGTCCCCAAGCTGTGACATATTCTGGGAAAAGCAGAGAGGGAGGCTGGGGAAAACGGGCAAGTGGTAAGGTCTAGACAAGAGTAATCAAATTTAGAGACAATCAGTTCAGAAAGCCTCTCAGAGATGCTCTGGTCAGAGTTCTCAAACTTTTTTAACAATACGGCACTCTTTCTTTGAATATTCAAGTTTATCTTGGTAGGTTGCAAAAATGGCCAAATATTCCTCCAATTAATCCCTGTATTTATGCCTTTTGTATTGTGACTTTGCAGCTTTTCCTATCAAGAGATAGAGTCTGTGTCTCCACTCCTTAAATCTGTTTGGCCCTCTTCTTTGTTTCGACCAGTGGAATGTTGGTAAATAAGATGCTTGGAAAGCATTTGCTCATTGTAGTTTGTCCTATTTTCCTGCATTTGGGAACCTTAAGATCACCGTGTAAATAAGCCCAGGCTAATCTCCTGGAGAAAAGTAGGCTGTATAAAGAGAGGTCCAAACACCCCAGCCATCCCAGGCAAGGCTCTCATAAACTGACCACCAGCTGCCCTCAGGCTCAAGAGGGAGCCCCGATGAGACAGGCAGAAGTACCACCCAGCAGAGCTGCCTCAGGCTCATGAGGGAGCCCTGATGAGACAGGCAGAAGTACCACCCAGCTGAGCTCAGTACAAATTGCTGACCCTTAGAAGCATGAACTAAACAAACTGCTACTGTTTTAAGCCACCACGCTTTAGCATATTTCAAGATGCAGCAAAAGCTAACCAATACAGTCACTGAAAATTTCAATGTCAAAAACAGGTGAAATAAGACCTGATGATTGAAATGGTGAAGAAGGAAACAGGGTTTAGGCCACCCTCTTCCTAAAAGCCAGGAGCACATCCCTCTGCCTCAGCAGTCACTAAAAGGGGTCTGCAGAACTACTAGATCCCTGAATAAGACTCTGCCATATCTGTTCAAGTCCAATGTCTATTTTATAGATTAGGACACTAAGGCCCTGAGGTGACCATGATTGGCTTATGTCAACCAGTGCACTGTAAATGTCTGGCCAAGGTTCACAGATGAGTACCTGAAAACAAATTAGACCAATGAGAAACTTATGCTGAGAGGATGTAAGGTGAAAATCAATTTCAGCTATCCATGAGAGACAAGCCTACCTAAGAACAGAGTCATCACAACGTATGGCAGAGAGGAAAAATGAAGAGAAGTCAAATCCCAATGACATCACATGGGCCCAGCTGAAGCTAAGCAAGATCTGCCTTTAGACTTTCCAGGTGATGAAAAAATTCCCTTTTGTTGATTAAACCAGTACGGGCAGTATTTTCTGTCACTTATAACCAAGATTCCTAGTTGATGCACCTATTCTGATATACTTATTCAAGTTCACTTGGCTGATCAGTGCCCAAACTTAGTCTCTACCCACTTGATTCCAAATCTTTCCTCTCTCTCTCCAACAGGACAAGACAAGATGTAACACTTTCATCCCTTGTGTGCCTTCTTGAAGAGAAGAGAGATATGGAAACGTTTTCACATGAAGAAGGTAGAAGTGGAGATCAAGAAGGAAGAATCTCAGAGTGGTGCACCTGGAATCAGAAATACATGGAAACCCACAAGGGTGAACTGGCCATATAACGAAGTATGTCAGCAGGTAGAAAGAGTAACTTGAAACTGAGTCCAAGCAGTTAGCCTGAGCCACTGAATTATGGTTCTTAAAATCTTTCTCACCTGGGATCAGAACTGGTCTTAGGATATGGGTGGGAGGAAGGGGAGCTTGGCTCCTTGTGAGGTTTAGGTGATATTAGGTATAAGGAAATAGTGGCTGCAGGGGACAGGAAGCCAGACTGACTAATAATGCAAAGTAGACATGAACCTGACATGCAGAACAATGTTACCAGCCTGAGATGTCAAAACTCAAGAGCAGAAACCTGTCTCTCTGACATGAACCCACACCACAGTTGGACAAATGTATGCTCTAATCATCAGAAAGTAAAAATAGGCCTTTCCTTCTTTTACTTGTTTACAAATTGAAAGTCTAACAACTTTACCACTCAACTGCTTGATGATTAGTAGGCGGTAATTTAAACTATACACATTATGCTAAGTATCCTTATATTAATTCAGTCTGAGTGAGTTTTTATAAAATGCTTTGTTCTGCTCAATAAAGTTAATTATATGTTCTATGTTTCATAACTGAGTGTCTTGATTTTTTTAAACATAATGGCAGCTTCAATTGCATTTCCTTATAAACTCAGATGTGTAACAAAAAGCAATCCATATAAGGAAACAGAGCTGGCCACTCCCACCACCCTACCCCTCTACTCCCAACGGCCTTACAGAGGTAGGGAATGTCCTATATGTTTATAACAGGCTGGCTGTACCCAAGAGTCTAAGTCCTGAGCGAATAGGATCCCGGGAAACCTCTCTAATGTGGAAGAGGAAGATGAGATCTGGTCTCAGAGCTCTAAGCATAAGCACCCAGGGTTGGTTCTAGTGGGTTTTGAGAACAAGAGGTTAACAGGTGGTACTTAGCCAGTATATATGCAATTTCACAACACAGGCTGTTCTGGAAAGATTAGCTACTCATGGATCCTGTCCAGATTCTTTCACAGAAAAGCAGGGGTGTGTGCTACACCCAGCCTGGGTCTAAGATCCCAGAAAGGCATGAAGAAGAGATCACTTATATGAAGGTTATAAAAGAAATATGAATGGCTAGCAATTATCGAGCATTTATTCTAAGCACTGTATATGTATCAAACCATTTAATCCTCCGTAGAATCCTAAGAGGTAGGTATTATTACCCCCAATGTAGAGGTGAAGAAAACTGAGGTTGGGAGAGTTTAGGTAACTTGGGCATAGAGCCAGGTAACTAGCACATAGAGTCAACAGGGCTGATCAGGAGTCGGCATCATTACAAAGATATTGGACAGAAACAGCACAGTTAAAAGAGCCCCCATAGTTCCCCAGGGAATCACAGGGAAGTGGGAGGGTTAGAGGCAGAGGTGGGGGAAGCAGAACCCCAATGGGTTTTCCTCTCTCCTTGCACTGAGCACAGTTGGCTTCAGGCACGTGCAGGAAGGAAGCCATTAAGGAGTCAGTAGATGACGCTAAAGAACAAGAAAACACATGGCCCAGGAAATGAAAGGGGAGATGTGCAAGCTGTTATTTATCTCATTTTTATAATAATAACCTCATAATGTATTATTTATTTAATCAACATAATGTACCTATTTGGTGAATCGGTTTATTTCATTAATGATGTAATCACACTCCACCCAGCACAGGATTTGGCACACGGTAGAAACTGAATAAATAGGTGCTAAATAAGTAACTTTATTGGTGGTTATTACTAACAATAACTTACAGGTACACTGCTATATGCAGTTCAGTTTAGCGGAAAGATGATAGAATTGATGGAAGAACAGTATTCAAATATAGATTCAGTGGGGCTTCCCTGGTGGTGCAGTGGTTGAGAGTCCGCCTGCCGATGCAGGGGACATAGGTTCGTGCCCCAGTCCGGGAAGATCCCACATGCCGCGGAGCGGCTGGGCCCGTGAGCCATAGCTGCTGAGCCTGCGCGTCCGGAGCTTGTGCTCCGCAACAGGAGAGGCCACAACAGTGAGAGGCCCAAGTACAGCAAAAAAAAAATATATAGATTCAAACATTTTTTTGTCCATGTGCTCTTGGACAAGCCATTTCACCACTCTGAGGCTCATTTTTTGCAACAGTAAATGGGAATAAAAAATTAAACTTACCCTCAGGCCTGTTTCTAAGATCAAGTGAGATAATGCATCTGAAAGCATTTTAGAAACTATAAAATACCATCTCCATGTTAGGTTCCATTAACCTAATTAACCTTCCTATTTACAAATACATTGCATTTTGACAGTTAATATTTCACTTGATTTGTCCATTGGCAATAACATTCAGAGCAGAGCTACAGATCACCAGCCAGAGGAGGCCATACACAAGCTACTGTTTCTTGACCCATTTGTGGTGGACATATCCCTGGTCGACCACTGAGAAAATTTAGGGTTTTAGCCCCTAGCTCTTCCATTTAAGTGCTGTGTGACGATGAACAAGTTAATAAAATTTCTGAATCTCAAGTTTCATCCCTCAAAAATAAAAGTGAGAATGCTATCTGCCCTATTCACCTTACAGGGTTGTGGTAGGGAAACTAGGACAGTAGAAAACCCAAGTGTTAAAAGGTATCTTTTACCTCCTCTGAATCAGCCAGTAGATAAAGCCATAAAATACCCTAGGTCAGCTGTGGGCACTGGAAGAAGCAGGGACAAAACAACTGGACTCAAACAATCAATAAATGTTTTGAGCACCTCTGAGTTCTCAAAATCCAATTAGGGAAATGAAGGTGCATTTCACAGAGGAGAAAGGTACCAGAAGTAATCCAAAATATTAGATAATCCCCCTCACCACCAGAAGTACTGCCAACTAAAGCGTTCTTGGTCTAGATTTAATATACATGTGCTGTCAGCCTATGAAGTGCTGGTGTCAGATTCTGCCAGGCACATTTTCATCTGTATTTTCAGTAATCCTCCCAGTAAACCAGGGAGATCAATGTTTTAGACCTATTTAAGAGGGAAACAGCTTCAGAAAATGTTAACGCCACGTGTCAGATTCACCGTCTCCACTGTGATGGAGAAAGTTCAGTGCAGTATCAACCTCCAAGCCTGGGAGTAGCCAGAGGTCCACAGCCCAGCCGGCCCTTCTCGAAGCCTCAGTCTACCCATCCACAACAGCAGGGGTGGGAGGTTTTTGCCTGTGACTGTGGTGGTCTGTGATTCTGAGAAAGTGGCAGCCTTGTTTCTATTCTGCTAGTGTGAAGAACCCTCTGAGTGATTTATGGCCACAGCCTTTTCTTCTCTCTATCCCTCTTTGAACTTATTTTTAGGTATTTGTCTGTTTGGTTATGGGTTTTACTGAGAGCTGACTTCATCAATCACACCTTGCAAACCCAGGGGAAAAAGACAGAGACTGAATGTTCCACTCAATTCTCTTCTCCAAGGAGAAACTCCTTTTTCCTTCGCCTTCTAAGAAAAAAAAAGTAGTTTTAACCACTAATCAGAACTAATGGAAGATGCATTCTGCTGTTCCTGACTACTGTGACTGGAGGCATAGCGACTTCCCTCACAGGAAAGTCACTATTAGATCAATTTGCAGATAGAGGCCGGGGAAAGTTGTAAAAAAGCTCCCACGGTGGGTCCAGTGTAGAGCCCTGTGAGGGCTGCACTTGACTGGGAAATGTTGAAATCTATTCTCTTTTGACCTCTGAGAACTCTTAAGTAAAGTTTGGGGAAAAAATAGCCATTTGCCAACAAGTCTGGTGTTTTGACATTCATTTCCCAGGTCACAGGGTCTTTCTGAAAGAGGAGAGGGCAAATGCTTACAGTTAATGGAAGCCATGATGGGCAACTGGTGTCATCAGAATCCCTGACTAAGCTCAGAGGCAGGGCTAAAAAATTCAAGGAGACACTAAGGGGTGGTACAAGGCTGCACCCCATGGTGAGCCAGGGGAAGAAAATGAGAGATGTGAACAACCTCAACCAAAGACAGTACCCAGCGAGTAGAAGGAACCCTCAATAGCAGATGAGAGCACCTGGCTTCTAATTGCAGCTAGCATTTAATAAGCACTCAGTATGTGCCTGGCACTAAGGGAATGACTCTATGTGCTGTACCTCACTCAGTCTTCCCAGTAACCCCATGTGGTAGATGTTATTGCTATCCCCAATTTAAAGAAAAGTGAGATCGAGAGAATTGAGGTATCTTGCCAGTTTACAGAGCTAGAGAATAACAGACCTGGGACTCAAATATGGACCTGAACTTAATACCCATGCTCTTAGTCATTATGTTATCCTGCTTTCCTGCTTTGTCACTAACTCACTGCATCCACAGAGCAAGATTTCGCTTTTCTGAGCTTCATTTTTCTGGGTTTTATGTAACCTACAGGTCTGTGATTGTTAATTTTATGTGTCAACTTGACTGGGCCATGGAGTGCCAAGATTTAACTTACTTTTGAGCCTTTCTGTGAGGGTGTTTCTCAGTGAGATTAGCATTTGAATTGGTGGACTCAGTAAAGTAGACTGCCCTCTCCAAGGTGGGTTGCATCACCCAATCCACTGAGGGCCTGAATAGAACAAAAAGAGGAGGAAGGGAGGACTTGTTTCCTTCCTGCCTGCCTTTTGAGCTGGGACATAGGTTTTCTGCCCTTGGATTGGAATATACCTGATCAGCTCCTTTGGCTCTCAGGCCTTTAAACTCAGACTGCGATTACACCACTGGCTTTCCTGGGTCTCCAGTTTGCAGATGGCAGATGGTGTGATTTCTCAGCCTTTATAATTGCATGAACTAGTTGCTCAAAACCTCTTTCAATTCCCTTATCTTTATATCTATATCTCTATATTTATATCTAAATATTCTGTATCATCTAAATATTCTATATCTATATAATCAATATAGACATAGATACAGATGTGTTCTGTTTCTCTGGAGAACCTGACTTGCCTCAGCCCTCTGTGGGCTGAATGCTGGAACCCTACTGAGGACTCATTGGGCAGGGCTTCTCTCCTGCTAGAAGATGAGAATACTGGGGTACAAATAAGGATAGACATAGGGGACCTGTTGTTTGGTTACCCAATGTCTACCTCTGGTCAACTGTTTCTCCCTTATTTGGTTGTCTATAAATTGAATCTCCAAGGGCATAGTCTAGTTCTAGTTCAAAGAGATTTAACCTATTTGCCTGAGTGCCCTTGAATCCTGGTAAGAAGACAACATTAGAACTCAATAGTAAAGGATGGAATGGCTGCAAGTCTAATTTCCTAGGTTGCTTGAGGGTCTTAGAAATGGGAAGAAACTAGATAGGATCCAGATGAATATCTTGAAGGCAGCTGTTTTTGTGGATGGAAACAAGAAGAAACAATATGGTATAGTAGTTAAGCACACAGCACTGCGGATTCAGTCAGACCCGGCTTCAAATCCCCACCCCATCCATTACTAAATGGGCAAATTATTAAATCTAGTTAGGCCTCAATTGCTGCATCTCTAAAATGGATATCTGTGAATAAGATTTACTTCCTAGAGATTTGGAAGGTGCAGAGGTGAGGCATACACACACTTAGCCTAGTATACAACAAATGTTAGTCACTATTGTCATCTCTGATGAATAAAATTCATATTTTATCACAAGACAAGAAAAATTTAAACAAGATTTTTCCTTACCTTTTTGGGTCTCCTCCCTCCCCTTTAGCATGTGTTGTGCCTCTGCATTAACCAGGCCTCCTTAGGAGATAACATTCCTTCTTAATCTTGTAAAGGGTCAGGATGACCCACTACTCACTGTGCAGTGCAGACTTAGATTGTATAAGCTGTCAGTACCTCCTTTGACATATAACCCTTTGTCTCAAAAACCTATATAACTGTGCTTTGATCTCTAACAGTCCTCAGAACGTTCTGAAAGTCTGTCTCCCAGACTATAATCCTCAGGTTGGCTCGAATAAAATGTTCCATTTATTTCTTAGATCAACTGTTGATTACCTTTTTTCACTGACACCTCCATAAGAGCAGGTACAGTGGTTTTGGAGAAGGAAACAGCATTTGAATGTATTAAGAGCATCGGCAACAAAGTGGTGGTAAACTTAGCAGAGAAAGCTAACCAGAGCATCTGGGGTAGCTTGGTGTCTACAGCCCCATTATGCAAGGAAGAAAGGCTGGGTGATCCCAGCTGTGTTTGTCTTACTTTCAGTAAGCACTTCTGGCACTTGAGCAGAGTAGCCTAGAGTAACAGAAGACCCAGAGAAGAAAAGGACAACAGTGGAGGGGATGGGGTGGAGGTGGCGTAGGGACAGGACTTGCTAGAGATAAACTGAACCCCAAGTAGGACTGTAGAATGAGAGGACTTCGGAACACAGCCACCCTGTTGTGGTGAGAAAGTGCAGTGTGAGGCGGACCTGCAGGATTATCTGTCAATGCAAACATCAGAAAAGGAATTATTCTCTACAGACTATGGAGTGGGGTTCTCTCCTCTGTATCCACTCTCCCTGTTCTATAGCAGCTTTAAAGTCTGGATAGGATTGACTCTACCCCAGCTCCAGGAATGGGACTTGATTAATCTGAGCCAAAGATCAGCAAATTTTCCTGTAAAGGGTGAGATAGTAAATAGATTAGGCTCTGTGAGCCAGACGGTTACGACTATAGTACTCAATTCTGCAGCTGCATCATGCAAGCAGTCTTGGGCAATAAGTAAAATAAGGCTGTGTTCCAATAAAACTTTATTTACAAAATAATACAAAATTACAAAATTATTTACAAAATAATACAAAATTACAAAATAATATAAAATTACAAAATTGCTCTTTGTAAAACAAAGAGCAAGATGAATTTGGCCTGTGGCCATAGACTGCTGGTCTAAGCCAATCAAGGTAACCCCATCCATCCTCTTCCAAAATGATGCCTAAACCAAATTGATGCATTACATTCCAGTGGTTACAATGATTGGCTCTGGAATGATCTAATCAGAGTGAATATCAGGAAGTTAGTTGGATGGTTGACATGGAGTGGGGTGCTGGAGAAGGGAAGACGGGATAGAGGGGCAATTCACTGTTTCTCCCTGTACCTAAGTAAGAAATAATCATAAGGAAAGCCAGGCTGAGAAAGAAGCCAGTAAATAAAGAAGGAAAAAGCTAGAGTATATCAGAGAAACCAAAATGAAAGAAGTCCTAACTAAACAATGCCTGCAGCCTGCCCCACATCATAATCATGGCTTCATAATTATGAGAGGAAATAAACTCCCATTTTATAAATCATTTTGAGTTAGATTTACTAGTACTGTCAACCTAAAGCATCCTCACATACTAATGTTAGGAGATCATATTAACTAACTAATGGAAGGAAAACAATACTGTGTTTTTCCCCAATTTAAAAAAAACAATAAAACACTAAAAATGTGTGATGGTTAATTTTATGTGTCAACTTGACTATGCCATGGAATGCTAGGATATTTGGTGAAATATATTTCTGGGGGTGTGTCAGGGTGCTTTGGATAAGATTTAAACTTGAATTAGTAGACTGAGTAAAGCAGATTGCTTTCTTCAGTGTGGGTGGGCCGCATCCAGTCAGCTGATGGCTTAAATAAAATAAAAGGCTGAGAAAGAAAGAATTCTCTCTCTCTCTCTGCTTAACTGCCTTCCTCTACCTGGGACATTGATTGGTCCTTTCCTGCTTTCAGACTTGGACTCAGAATGGAACATATACCATTGGCTCTCCTAGTTCTCAGGCCTCAGACCTGGCCTGAAACTTACATCTTCAGTTCTGTTTCTCAGGACTCTGGACTCAGACTGGGACTAAATCACCAGCTCTCCTGGGTTTGGACTTCTCAGCCTCCTTTGTCTGGAGAACCTTGACTAATACAAAATGGAACTGCTTTTGATGCAGCTTGGTTAGGAAATCAAAGTGGGCTGGGCTCCACCCACCCTCTGCCCATGTCCACAGTTCCTGAGGCATCTTCCCCGTCACCTCAAGTTCTAAAAGCATGCTTTGTAAACAAGAAGCTGAAATTATCACTCTAGAGCCTTTGTTTTAGAAGATATCTCTGAGAAAAGGAAACTGTAAAGTCACAGAGTTTCTGACCTGCATTTCTTCCATATGTTCTGACTTGCTGTGGGAGTCTCTCTGTGGACCTATATTTCCTCATTTGTAAAATAAGCATCTTGGATGAAATGAGCAGCAGAAAGACTCTCCTCCCACTGTACCCAATATCAGAGTAAGACCATCTCTCTGGCAGAATGAGACTTTGGGTAGCTACAATTACTTTTATTTCTTACACAAAAGTGATACAAATTCTCTGGAAATATTTAGAAATAAACGTAAGGAAAAAAGTAGAAAATCCAAATCACTCATAATACCTCTCTTGAAAATAACCACTGTGAACATTTTGGTGTGAATATGTTCAAGCTTACTTCTGTCTCACACACACACACACACACACACACAAACACACACACACATACACACACACACACAAGAAATCATACCTGTAAGTATGTGCATGCTATTTATAACCTGTTGAATTATCTTAAAGATATCATAATCTTTCCATACCAATATTCTTCCATATATTCTTCCATAATAATGTTTTAACAACTGTAAAGAATCTCAGTTGCATAGATATACCAAAATTTATTCAACTAATCTTTTCCTGTTGGAAATTTAAGTTTATCCAATTTTCTGCTATTTTAATAGAATGATGAACATTATTGCAGCTAAATGTCTACACATTTGCATTATTATATCCTTAGGATTTATTTTTAGAAATGGAATTACTAATTCAAAGGGTGTAAACATTTTTAAGTTGTTTGATGTATTTTACCAAATTATCCAGAAAGTTTATGCAAATTTAAACATTCTTTCCCTGTATATGGGAAAGTCTATTCACACACACTCTCACCACTATCAGGCAGTTATGTTTTAAAATCTTAATAGGTCAGAGGAAGTGAGAAAAATGGGACTCGGCATTCCTTATGAGATGATATCTTGTGCTTTAATTCATGTGTATGTGGTGGGTACAGGTTTGATTTGTAACTGAACCCTAGAGTTATATTAGGGTCTAACTCTAGTTATATGCCTATAATAAAGGGTGGTGACACATGAGGACAGTTTGATTCCTCTTTCAAAATCTAAAAGTAAAGAAGAAATAGCCTCATGAGACAAAAAGGAAAGGATGCTTGATGGGTCAGAGGAGGACAGTGGCTCATGGATAATAAAGGCAATGCCATGTTTTCTGAATCCTCCTACATATACCCTTCCAAGTCTTAGAGACTCAGTCTTTACTGATCAGTGCTTTAATTGTGACAAAAGAGCTGATCCATATTCAACTGATACGGCCATCTTGAATTTGGTTATCTTCCCTGCGACTCTTCATAAAAACTTTTTTAAAGCACAGTCATACAATACCCCAATTGTATTTACCTGAGGACATTGTATGGCTATACATAAAACAAAAAATCTGAGCAAAAATTTGGGATTTGGTATGTCATTCTCCTTCATTAATCAGTCCAGTGCCTTCAGAAGTAGCCATTCCACTCCAACATCTCATATTATCCTTTGTACTGTTGTGTGTCAGTAGCAAGATGGTCTTCAAAGCCTTGGCGGCCACATCACTGCACACGCCTATAGGTAATAACTGCTCTGCCTCTATGTGAGGTGAGCCTCCAGGTTTTCCATCCTTGAATACTAACAAAAGTTTTTAATGCCTTCTATCCTAGCCAAGCCAGATAGCCAAAAGCATCTTCCTTTCTGTGGCAAATCCTAAGGTGGCACCCCAAAGATCACCTGGTGTTCACATCTTTGGTAACCTTGAGTGTGGGCAGGAGCTGTGACTTGTTTCTAACCAATAGACCATGCAAAGGTGATGAGATGCCATTCCCATGATAAGGTTACCTTATATGACAAAAATCATGGGCTTTCACTGTCATGAATCTGTTACAATATACTATATACACTATACATACTATATTATACATATATATGTATGTATATGACTTGGAGAAGTCTCTCCTCTCTCTTTCCGCCCACCCCGCCACTGGCCTTGAAGAAGCAATCTTGCATGAGTTCCTCTGCAAGGACATAAATTCTGTAAACAACCTGAATATGAGTTTGGAAGCAGATTCTTCTCCAGTTAAGCTTCTGATGAAACCTCAGCCCTGGCCAATACCTAGATTATAGCCTGATGAGATCCTGAAGCAAAGAATTCAGATAAGCCACGTTCAGACTTTTGACCTACAGAAACTGTGAGATAGCAAGTATCTGTTATTTGAGGCTGCTAAGTTTGTGGGAATTTGTTGTGCAACAATAGAAATCAAATACACTTACATATGCCTCTTTCTGTTACCTATTTCTATAACAAGGTTCTCAATTGCAAACAATTCTAATTTAGACATAAAGCAATTCTGATTTAAACATAAAGCAATTCACTGAAAGCATACCAGATAGGCCACAGAATCAATAGAAAGGCTATAGAACTGGTCTTGCTCAGTGTGTAAGAGGCAAAGGAGAGAAGCAGCAAAACCCACAGTCAAGGTGCTTCAGCATCAGTCTGGTAAGATACCACTGGCACAGCTACACTGTTACCACCCTTTCGAGACAACACTGCCACAGGGCCTTGTTGCTGCTGCTGCTGGACCCTGAGTACCAGTGCTGTCACCCCTGGGTGTGGTTACCATGCAATTCTACTGTTACATTCCCTACTGCCTTGCATCTTTGCATCGCTTTGTTAAGATTCAAAGCATTAGGTGAGAGTATACTACTGGCCAAGTTTAAGTCACACACCCACAGTCCAGCCACCAGTGGGCTGGAGTATCTTCTCAGGGCCACAGAATTGCTCAAATCTGGAGTACATGTTCATGTTTTATGTTAATTTAGTCAGTTTGGGCTGCTATAAGAAAAATACCATAGACTAGGTGACTTATAAACAATAGAAGTTTGTTTCTCACAGTTCTGGGGGCTGGGAAGTCCAAGATCAATGTGCCAGCATCTGGTGTCTAGCGAGGGCCTGCTTCCTAGTTCGTAGACGGCTCTATTCTCATCATATCCTCACATGGAGGAGGGTGCAGAGAACTTCTGGAGTCTCTTTTAAAAGGGCACTAATCCTGTTCATTAGGGCTCCACTCTCATGAATTAATCACCTCCCAAAGGCTCCATCTCAAAATACCATAACATTGAGCATTAGATTTCAAGAGATGAATTTGGGGGGGACACAAACATTCAGTCTTCAGTAAATGGCATGTCCTGGAGTTTTACAGAACTCAGCTATTTATAGACTACATTCCCTAGAATTATGCAGTATATAGCTATTCATAGATGTTATGATGAGAATAAGAGCCCCTTGGAGTTGCACAGTACAGAACTCTGTACTGCCCTCATCCAGCTTCGGTTGTGGAAGTCGAAAGTTCCATTATATCAAGACTTACACTATGAAATGCTTCCCCCCCGCCCCCAATCCCTGCCATATGAAGGTGTTAAGATGCAGGGAAATAATGAAAAACAAAATTTTTTTTAAAAGATAAATGACTCATATAAAAGATATATGACTCATATAGTAAATAGATGGTAACTGAAGCCATATGTGTGGTTAAGATTACTTAATATAAGAGTAAAGCATGGGGTTAGAAGAGAAACATGAAAAAGCTTCAAGAAACTCCAACATTCCATGGCCAGGGAGAGAATTAATAAGTGTTCAGAAATGGAGAAGTGATCCATGAATCTCCAGGTGTGACCCTGAGGAAGAATTTCCCAGGAGGGCTTCAATTTTATACAGCAATTAATTATTTTTAATTAAGAAATATCACTAAGTGTTCAATAAATATAACTTGTTTCAATAAAAATAACTGTAAAAACAAGGAGAAACAAAGTGTTTCTTTTAGACTCTGTGTCCTGACTTGGGACTTGGAAGTTCTGGTTACTTCAGAGGCAATATTCAAACTTTCACTTGTAGTCTGCAGTTAGAATATGGATTTGTGGCCCAAACATCCTTAGTGGGGCCAAAATAACTTCCATCAGATTTCAGCCTATCCAGTCTCCTAATTACTAAGACATTGGAAAATGCAATATATTTGTAAAGTTGAATGAAATCTTTCCTAAAATAACCCAGATGAATTTTTTTTAATTATTGAGAACATGATGTGGTCATGATATAAACCTGAAAAGTTAATCAAGAAAAGTTGCAGAACTTAACAAATTGGACATGGCAGGCCATCTCATTTCTCTACAGAAAAGCAAGAATGATATCAAATTTTAATCAACTGTGTCTGACATCTCTGGTTCATAGAGAGAATGGGAAAAATCTACTTTAAAAGTTGAATGGAGAAGAAGACAGAAATGAAATAGATACCTATGCATGTGAAGGGAGAATGTTCTTGCTAGAGGGTGGATTTCAAAAACAGTGAAGAAATTCAAAAGAAGGTAAGAGAAGGTGGCAGAGAGGAAGAGCTTCTTGACTGAGCAGGCATGAACTCAAGGAAATAAACAGCATACAGGACAGGGGGACAGGAGGCAAGTGCTCTAGACCGCTAACTGGCTCTGGGTAAGCTATAGGGATAGACTATTCTTCCAAGATAGATTATTTTAAAGCATCTTTGTATTGGAAAATCCCATGGACTTTCAAGTCCAACATCTCTCCTTTGTCTAGGAGTAAATCCAAACACCTTTGTGTGACCTTCAAAACACTCCAGTCAGACTGTCTCTATTTCTCTCTGTTCTGACCACACTGTGGTCAGCTGTGCTGTTTTTCTTCCAAACCACTGTTCACACCAGAATCCTGTCTTGATTTACTATTTCAAACCTCCATTTAGCAACTCCCTGCCCTTGGAAATTCTGCTCCTGTCCAGCTTCCTTCCAAAGGCAGCCATCACCTAGTCTTCTGTGCCACTGTCCTAGCAGTTAGCACATATTTCCTGGTAATATTTGTCTTAAAGGAACTAGAATTTGTCACCAAGAAAAGCAGGGTCTTGGCAACAGGAACAAGTAGGTGAGGGCAGATAGGACCGTTTTAGGAGAACCATGCCAATTTTGAGGTTGGTCCTCAGTTGGGTTATCCAGGAGCTCTGAACAAGATGTTTTAGGAGGTACAGTGAATTCATGATTGATTAAGGCTAGAGTTGACCATCAAGCAGGACCAGACTGATGTTCTGATCAGCGTATTTGGAAGAAGAAATCAAATTGTGTCTGAAGAAGACGTATCTAGCCACAACAGAAAGAAGCTGGGAAGACCACAGACCTGGTAACAGACCTTATTCACTAGAGTAGGAATCCATTCTCTGTGGGAAGATCTCCAACTATTTTGCCTACTACTAGAACTACTACTACTACTAATAATAATAATAATAACAGCACTAATAGCTACCATCAGTTGAATCCCTTCTCTGTGTTAGGCTCTATAGGCAGTTACCTCATTAATTCCTCATTACATCCTTCAAGTGGCAAATTATCATCTCCTTTTTGCAGAAAAGGGTTATGTATTGGATCAATACAGGTAGAAAGTGACAGAGGCAGGATTCAAACCAGGATCACCAGACTCCAAAGCCCACATGTTGTCCTATAAGTCATACTGCCTCTGCAAAAACTGTCAAGCTGAAATAGAAGCTGAGGCCAACCTGTGCCTGAGGAGGAGCTGGGAGCAGTCTTCAATTAAAGGTCAAGGTGATCCGGGGTAAACCCCAAGCACATTGGATCTCAGGCTTTCCCTGCATGCAGGAGGAGCTGAGCGTTAACTCAATATTTCCTGTCCAGTAGGAACTGGGTCAGGGACTGAGTATGGTTGAGTCTGCAGCTAATAGTGGCTGGGGAAGACAAGGGCTGGCATATTCTACTCATCTTCCCAGCTGGATAATGAGCCCCTTGATAAGAGGGACTGAAACCGTGTACAAGCCCCTATGTCCTTGTCTTCTGAAGTAAAATGCTGACTCAAGAGTTAATGATTGGGAAATGTGAAGATGTAGAAACAAAGAATAGCTGTTGGGCTAGGGAACTGGTAACAATTTAGACTATAATTCTACCATACTGCAGAGTCACCAAACACCCAGTCCCCTAAAAGATACAGATACAGGCCTGACACATTCCTAAGTTGTTTTTACAGGAAGCTGACCCTCTCCAAATGAAAACTGTGACCACAAGCACATAGACCCTGGACTGGTTGGAACCGGAAGGTTGATGATGCTTGAAACTTCACCTTGATGCCAGCCAATCCGAGAACTGTCCACGAACTGATCACACCCTGCTCCTCCAGGGTAGGTCACACAGTCTTGAGGGCATTAGCCTGCTATGGTCCCCTTTGCCTGGCACAGCAATAAAAGCTACTCTTTTCTACTTCACCCAAAACTCTGTCTCTGCATTTCTATTCAGCACTGGTGAACAGAGGCTGAGTTTCAGCAACAGGACCATAGCTTGGATCATTTCTATCCATCTTAAGGGCTGGCGCACACTAGGTCCTCAGTATGTGCTTGTTGATGGATTGATAGGCCAACTGATTGAATAAAAAGCATTAGGGAAAGCCACAATGGGTTTAGTTCTTCCATTATCCATTATCCCTCTATGCTTCCTCAGACCTGCTTCACAGAGATGTGACTTATTACTCCCCCCTCTCAGAAAACATGACATGACCTTTCTAGTTCCACAGAATATATTTACTTTCCCCCTGGGTACTTTCAATTTGCATTAAGTGAAACAATGCTTACTGTGCTTTCTCCTCCGTCCTTAATAAATGGGAGCCCTGACTATCCTGTGTCCAGACAAATAAATGGTCAAAATCACATGAGCTCTGAGCAGATCTGCTGGCCCAGCTCAACAGGGCCAATGGCTGCACACACACCCCATCCTCCATCTCTTATCACCACCCTCCACCCTCATCCCAAACTGCAATACTCTGGCTAACTTGTTTAAGACATGAAGGATGGTACATTAAAATGAATGCCTGCAGGATAACATATACCAATCTCTTATACTAGCCAATAGAATTGGTTAAACGCCAGTGTACAGAAAGCCAGAGGTCTAATGGGGCAGACCTGCATCACAAGTTTCTGTCATCAGTAGTACTGGGTATCAGCTGCATTAGCTCATATCAGACAAGGTTAAGTCCTTGTTGGTTAAATGCCAAACAAGCTCTGACCACTGGGCTACCTCACTTACTAGGATGCTGCAAGTCCTCTTCCAGGCATCTTGAGGTTCCCTACATCCTGAGAAGTGCAACTTCTTTGTCCCAAGCCCTTGGAGCATTTTGTCTTCTTATCCTTCAGAATATTCATTTAAGAATACCTTATTACTAATAGTAGCAGGGTGAACCTTTAGTTTATTTTTTTAAATCAAGAAGGTTTTTATAGTGAAAGAGGTCACCATTAGTAAGTATACAGGGTTAAGAGGCGTAAGTTGGGACCGTCCTAGGCAAACCAGGATGTGGTAACCCTACTATTGGCTTCTCAAATTACCATGTGAGTTCCCTACAGGCTGGGTAAGTGGTCCTTCCTCCTCTGCTGCTCCACCTTGCCCCCTTAACCTCCAGTCATTATTCAGGGCACAGTTAGAAAACTCTCTACACACCATTTTTAATGGCCCCTGTTAACCTGCAGGTTTAAGTGTGTAAGAGTGTCATCTTGAAGCTCAGGACCACCTACTCCTGACCAAAGCATCAGCATGAATGTTCCAAAGAATCTCAAAATGCAGTTTTCCAAGATCTTGGTCAACTTTGATGAGTTCCTTTTTCTTCCCCTATAAGCAGTCTGACTGTGGCCAGAGGTCTGACAGCTCCGTGAGTATCATAACAGGTACAGAACTGGGAGAGTGGGCAGGCAGGATGCCAAAGCACCAAGCTGGACCTTTCTGAAGCATGAATCTTGAGCAGCAAATGCCAAAGTCAGACAAGGCCAGGGCCGATAAATGCCCTCCCCCTAACAGAGTTGGATCTGGGGACCCCCTGCAGTGGTGCAGCTATTGTAGAATTCCTGGCCCTCCTCGTACAGCTTCTCAAGACCAGCCCTTTTGTGTGTGCTGTCACACCACAGCCTTTCTCTATTTCACACTCAGAGCCAAAGGCCCTGCAACCAGTTTCTGGGGCCCTTGCACAGCAGCCGGAGGTTAAAAGATCATCTATTAGTCTCACTGGCTTCCTGGCTTCACAGTATCAGTCCTGGGTGTCCTGTTCCAGGTCCTCCCCGGGTACTCTTGAGGCTGGATCTGGAGAGTGTGGTCCCTCCATCCTTCTTCTGAGGCTTCACTCTATCCCTGTTTCATCCCATCTTTAACAAAAACAGCTGACTGCTGGCAGACAATATCCATTATCTCTTCATCTCCTGGATCCTATGGAGATCTTTGCACCCTGGGGGGCTCCCTGAGCTTCTAGGGACCCAGGAGAGGACACAGAGTCTTCTCTTAGTAGCATATGTGGCCATTGTTTTAGGCAGGATGACAACATTATCTTACCGATATCCAGCCAAGCCTATAAGTGTTATTATCCCCTTTGTTTATACCTGGGGAAAATGAGCTAAGTGCGTTGAGTTGAAGTAGTTTGCCCAGAGTCATGGCGCTTTCTGCTACCCTGTAGGTAAAGGGGAGTTACTTGCTGAAACGAGACTGTACATTCTTGCTGAGGCGCAAATATAGCTTCAGGAAGTAAAACTAGACAGGTCACTCAAGAAATCCAGCAAAGAGGCCTGAAAAGGAGTTACAATTTGGGAATCCTTGGCAGAAAGACACAACAGAATTATTTCACTGTGAGGTCGCTATTCTGTACCTTGTAGTCGGTTAAGTAAACAACTCCCCAGGGTCTGCTAGGACATGAGAGTTAGAAGATCTCTATGTATAGAATTTCCTTAACTACTGTCCAATAGTCAATAAATGGAGGCAAAAATTTTAATTCTGGGAACTCTGGCAAAAATATAGCTAAGAAAATATTTCTTTAAGGATTTGAGGTATAATGTTTCAAATGGTACAATTACAAAACTGTATCCAAAACCATGCAAATGGAAAAAAGACAGCAAGAAAATACATCAGAGAGCTAAATGTGGCAATGGACAATTAATTTCTTTTCCAAAAAAATCTAAGGTTTTACAAAACTATTCTAGTCTAATTTTTTTTTTAAAGTTTGGTGAAGGGAAAGAACGTGACTTGAACAGAAGCTCCACTCTTTACCAGGTTTATGGTTTTTCTTTCTCTGAGCCTCAGTTTCTTCAGTTTACATAATGGCTATGTAATTCTGGGTATAAACGGTCTAATCCACTGTCGGATGCTCAGGGTTACCCTCCTTCTCTTCCTAACACTAAGTGAAAATGTCCCACCAAGATCCACCAGGTCAGTCATTTCCTGGTCTTTTCCTAAGAAATGTTCCCCCAAAGCCAGGAGGCTGGCGTTAGGACCCAGCTCAGTGCCCACAGTTCCATCTCCTTCCACCACATGCAAAGCATCAAAAGAACAGCTCTGTCCATGAAAATCATAGCACAGGGAGGAGGGAAATCAAACCCAAAATTAATCAAACAGGATGTAATTCCCTGAGCAAACATGCATCAATTAGGGGAAATGTTACCGTCAGGTACCGGGTTTGGAATCTCACGAGGGACTCGTAAGGTGAATAAACCAAGCTCTGGCATTGATTATGGAAAGCAGCAGCTGTATGATGTCAGGACTGCTGTGATCAGTTCAGCCAGAAATTCACTTTTCGGTGCCTTGATTCTTGGGATTACCTTTGTGCTGACTGACAGCCAAAGAAAGAAAAACTGCATGGCTTAATGGAAAACTTTTTCTGATCTGTTCATCTAACAGCTGGCTGATACACCAGTGCTGATTTTCTTAACCTGTTTTTCACCTATACATGCTCTTTAAATCAGAGCAAGTCAAAACAAGAAATTCTTTATTGCCCTTTCTATGTACAAGGCACTATACTGACACAGTGAAGGATACAGAGATGAGAAATAGTCTCTCCTCTCTGGGAGGAGAAGGAAGAAAAGATGATCGCTACTGGGACCTGGCTCTATGACAAGCACTATTTCCCAGGCTTTAAGTCTATTATTATCTAACTTTTTCTCCCAACAATCATATGTGGTAGGTTATATTGTTCCCATTCTCTGGATGAGAAAACTGAGGCTCAGAGAGGCCATTCATTTGAGCCCTGACTTGTTGAACTCTTAAGTCCCTGTACCACATGGCCTCATAATCTGTTCGTAGATCAATGTCCAAAAATCATCCTATCTCTGCAAAGACCACAGAAAGCAGTAGAAGATAGGGAGCATCAAGCCATTACATGAGATTCATTTGCACCTCCTGGATACCAGGCATCTGCCTCTGCAGAGGCTGAACTGAAAGTCAGAGAGTTTTCCCTACTCACCTGTCCAAGTCTGGGCAACATGACCCATTCATTCCCTGAGAAAGTACCCTCATCTCTCCAGTGAGAATCAATCCCTCCTTCCTTTGAACTCTCACTGCATTTTGTGTGCACTTCTCTTAGGAAACTTATTCTTTTGCTTCACCAAAAAAAAAAAAAAAATCACTGGTTGATTGCGTGCCTATTCCTTCCCAAAGATTCTGCTTTTTGGAATTCTATTTATCCTCTAAGAGTTGACCCAAATCATGGATTTAGCAACTAGCTGCTCTTCACTCTGAGTACACGCATATACGTATACACACACACACACACCCCACACACACACACCCCATAATTCGTATTTCTCAAATCAGATGTGAATTTTAATCCATCAAATCAGCTGTGAAATGTGACTTCTTTCCCCTCTAATTCAACTATCCTTTGAGATCCTCCTCATCTTATTTCACCCTCACTGATGTCTCCCTGCTGTCACTGCAAAGCCATCCCTCCCCCATTCCCATCTGCATGGTAACTCCCCGCTTTACTTGTGAGCCGTGTTGCGGTTCAGGAGCTCTTTGACACTCTCAAAGTAGCCAATTCATCTCCTTGGCCTTGCCAGAGAAGCAGAGACCCTCTACTCTCAGATCCCACAAACCCACCTGCAATCCGAGTTCCCCAGGGCTTCTTCTGGCTGGGAGACAGAGTCTGAGCCTCCTTCTCCAGAACCTAGCATCACCTTTACTCACACAGCATTTTCCTTCATTTTTCAACACTCCCAAGACCAGGGGAATCCTTTCTAGTTGGGAGTCAAGGAGAAGGAGAGAGAATTTTTCTTCAAAGCATCTAACATTTTGGCTATACCTGCAGTCCTCTTATTTCTCCTAAGAGCACAAGCATTTTGAAACTAAGGACAGTCACATCTTTTCTTGAGGAAATGCACACATAAGGAAAGGCTAACGTGATTAAAAAGAGCTAGAGAATGCTGAGAGGAAACTGGCAAAAAACAAAAAGGCATTGCTTTATATGTCGAAATACCTTGCTGTGCTCTTTTATTGGCATTTAGCTCAGAGCACTATGGCTTTTTACTTTTGGTTCTACCTCCACCATGAGAAGCAAAGACCGCCTTATTCACTGTGGCTAAATGTAGGGACATAGCCTGGGAAGGTGCACAGAGATATGGACTGCATGTTGGGAAACCTGGTTTTCATTTCCTGTTCTGATACTAATGGGATGTGTGGCCCTGAGAAGGTAATTTCCTCTCTATTTCTCCTGTGCATGAACCATAAAATCAGAGGACTGTACCAGACTAATGATCCTAATTCCTAGTCATCCTCATACTATCTATCTAATTATCATCCGTATTATTTTTGTTTAATATTTTCCTTAAATTGACTCACTTTTAAAAAACTCAATTAGATTTACTGTCAAAGGAAACTTTATATTGCTGTCATATCACTTAACAAGCCTAAAAAGTAACCGAAAAGAAAAAAAAATTCACTGATACAAAATAATGTCATTAAATCCTAGCTGGGCATTTTTTGCCTGCCAAATGCTTTTTGCTTTGTTAAAAAGTGAAAATAGCACCTGTCAGAGAGGTGTTAAAGACACAGTAACGATAACCTAAAGCTTTCTTCTTGGTAAACAGGAGAACTGAAATAGATCTGAAAATGAAGTAACATTGTTATTAGAGATTCAGTGTTACTTAAAGGCATGCCCTTACACTAGACAAAAGCTTCTCACGCCACCAAAGGTAGGAGTCCTGGGTTGAAACCACTAGACTAAACGATACTTAAGTCTCTTTACAGCTCCAAAACTCTGCCTAATCTTATTCTCTTTGCACACAATCTATTTCTTGACCAGATCTTCTTCTCTCGCTTCTGTCCTCAGCCAAACTGCCCTGCCTCCATTTCCTCCAGTTTTAATGCCCCTTGAGAGTTTCGAGTGTTAGGGAGGTCCCACCTCTACCTCCTAGGTCTAATAGCCCCCTCATGCATCAGCACAGGGCTGTGCTCTCCCTCTGTGCTCACCCCACTCCATTCCAGCAGGAAGAGTCCAGCCCCCTAGGGTTCAGTGGCAGATGAGCTTCTGACACACCTGCCCATGCTGCTGAAGCCTGTATTTTTCATATCTCACACTTGTCTGCCCATGTCACTCACACCTGTGGTCAGCACTGTCTTGAAAACACACCTGCTCCAGAGCCAAGCCTGCAGAGAAGGGGTGTCAAGCATGGCTAATTCCCCAGCAGGATCCAGGCAACAGCTTGCAGGAACTAGTTTTGATCCTTTCCTTTCCAAGGCCAGCCTGAACTCAGCCCTCCAAGGAAATGGTTCAGCATATTCCTAGTGGTAGACAGGAGAACAAAAATGCAGCCTTTAAATTGATATCTAGAATGGGATCAAAGCTATATGCCACCATCTCTTGAAGTTCCTCTTTGGCCACAGTAATTCCCATCCTTTGCAGTTTTGTAAAAGAATAAGAAAGAGTGACTTGGCTCCCGAGAGTATGGCAGTCAGATACTCAGCAGTGCTCTCAATGCCCACCAACTATGTGTTGTATAAAACATACTGCTGAGTGCACTTCTGGGCTTCAGAAAGTAAGAGAAATCTCCAAGCACCGGCCCTCCCACTCAAAGGCAAAAAAGACAAAAAACATGAGCAAGATTTATAGGCAAATACGGAAGGCACAGATTTTCTGAAGTAAATGCCAATATTAGTGATATATCCTGATGAATATGCCTTGGGCCAGAGTTGTTTGCCCTTAGACATTCACACTAAGCTAGAAATCCAGGAAGAAGTTTAAAGAGTCCCAGGTAGGCGGTAACCCTCTGGCCCCCAGAAGAAGCAAATACAGTTTTTTCTTGAAGAAAGCATCCTTGATTTAGGCTACACAGGATTCCCAAAGTTTAAAATCAAGCAACCAAGAACTTATAATAAAAGATTAAGAATATAAAGAAATAAATCATCATGAGTAAGAATCAGCAGAAACAGCATATACCAGATGTAGACCCTGTACCACACATCTCTTAGATAGCCATTCTGGTGCACTTGACCTCACCTTTCTCATATTCTGGTCATTGCTCTCATGACCAGTTCTGAGTGGGCTCTGACTAACTTCATGCAGGTACAGCCTGAAAATGTCCCACCTCATGCTTACTTCATGCTTTTCAACTCCTGACCCAGGGCTTCCCTGTTGCTACAAAGGTGAAAAACACTGAGAGACCCTGCTCAGTGTCCACACATGTGGAAACCAGGATTGTGGATGCCCCATGGGTCAACCTTTGACCAAGAGGAGAAGGAGCCAATGGGCAAATTTTTTCTCATACCTTCCTCTAGATAAATGATCCTGGGAAGAAGTTTATATGGCTCCTTGAGAAGCTATTATATAGCATAGTTCTATGCTACGGAACAAACAATTGCACTTAGTGGCAGCCAGCTGGTAACACATCCTCATTTAGACTGTCTCTTCTTCCCTGCCTCACTCCCTCTGCCTTCATTCCTGCTCCCTAGGATTGTGCTCCCTAAAAATACAATTGCATATAACCTTTGATTTCTAGACAACCTAGGCTAAGCCAATCAGGAACTGTATATATTGCAGTTATCAGATAAAACATATGAGAACTGTATATGAAATATTTTTTAAATAAAAAAAGCAAGTAACTAAACACTGTAAAATAGCCAGAAAGATCAGAAAAGGTATAAAATAGAAAAATTTGTAATTATTAAAAATAATTTTTAAAAAAACTCACTGATATGATAAATAACAGATACAATTAAACTGAAGAGAAAATAAGTGAAGAGAGAATTTTTGAAGATATATCTGAAATAATTACACAGAATGTAACACCAAGAGCATCAAAAATACGGAAAGTTAAAATATATGGTGGATAGAATGAGAAGGTCTAATACATATTTAATCAGAGTCCCAGAAAGAGAGAATAGAGATATGATGGAAAATAAATATTTTTAAAGTAGGTGAGAATTAGGCATAACTAATGAAAGACATAAATCCATAGATGCAGGAAGCACCACATTTAACAACTAAGACAAATTTTTTTAAAAATCTACACTGGGTAAAGCAGTGCCACTGACAAAGAAGCAAAACCAGCCAGAGAGCAGGGAAAAAAGCAGGTCACTCACAAAAAAATGACAGTATGACTGACTATATTTAGTCAAGTTTCTCCAGTGAAACAGAACCAACAGTTTGTATGTTTGTATATACATGTGTTTGTATATATATGTGTGTGTGTGTGTGTGTGTGTGTGTGCGTGTGCGTATGTACATACATAAACAGACAGATAGAAAGAGAAAGAGAAAGAGAGATTGATTTTCTTATAAGAAATTGGCTTACACAATTATGGAGGCTGACAAGTCCTAAAATCTAAAGCTGGAGACCCAAAAATGCAGGCTGGCAGTCTCCAGAACCAGAAATGTTTCCGTTTGAGTCTGAAGGCAGAAAAAGAACCAATGTCCCAGTTCAAAGGCAGCCAGGCAAGAAGAATACTCTCTTATTCAGGGGAGGGTCAGTCTTTTTGTTCTGTTCAGACCTTCAACTGATTGGATTAGGCCCATCCACATTAGGGAGGGCAATCTGCTTCACTCAGTCTACTGATTTAAATGTTAGTAGCATTCAAAAACACCCTCACAGGGGCTTCCCTGGTGGTGCAGTGGTTGAGAGTCTGTCTGCCAATGCAGGGGACAGGGGTTCGAGCCCTGGTCTGGGAAGATCCCACATGCCACGGAGCAACTGGGCCCGTGAGCCACAACTACTGAGCTTGCGCGTCTGGAGCTTGTGCTCCGCAACAAGAGAGGCCGCAACAGTGAGAGGCCTGCGCACCGCAATGAAGAGTGGCCCCCGCTCGCCGCAAGTAGAGAAAGCCCATGCACAGAAACGAAGACCCAACACAGCCAAAAATAAATAAATAAATAAATTTTTTTTAAAAATTGGATCATATATATAAAAAAAACAAAAAAAAACACCCTCACAGAAACACCCAGGATAATGTTAGACCAAATGGGCACCTCATGGCCTAGTCAAGCTGACACATAAAATTAACCATCACACTGACTCTAAACTTCTTGACTGAAATGATGGATGCTCAAAGACAACAAAGTATCTTCAGTGTTAAGTGAAAATAACTGTGAACTTAGGTTTGTGTAGGCAGTAAAACTTACTTTTGAGAATATAGATAAAATAGAGATTCTTATATTAAAATTTATCACCAACATATATTCACTTTTAAAAAACCTCTAAAAAAATGTTCATATATCTTAAACAGGAAGAAGGAAAACTATCCCAGAATGAGGAGAAAAGCTATCCCAGAAGGACATTCTGAAAAGCAAGAAGATAGGGTGAGAAAAGAAATATTAAACATTAAAGATAAGCAAATCTTTTCTGTTTAAAATAATAATAATAATATCTAGTTTGTATATAAAAAAGAGAACTAAGATACTTGATAAGCAGGAAAATGTTTCAAATTGAGAGTTGTTCAGAAAGAGAATTACAATATTAATTTCAGATTTCAGTGTATGAATGGCAAATATCACAGATAACCATCAAAAACAGGAAAATAATTTAAAATTTCCATATTATTGGAAGCAAAATATCAAAAAAGAAAACAGCAAACAAAAAAAAAATTCCTCAATCCAGAAATAAAAGCAAAAAAAGCAAAATGGGGCTTCCCTGGTGGCGCAGTGGTTGAGAGTCCACCTGCCGATGCAGGGGACGCGGGTTCGTGCCCCAGTCCGGGAGCATCCCACATGCCACGGAGTGGCTGGGTCCATGGGCCATGGTCGCTGGGCCTGCACGTCCGGAGCCTGTGCTCCGCGGCAGGCGAGGCCGCAACAGTGAGAAGCCCACGTACTGCAAAAAAAAAAAAAAAAAAAGGCAAAATGGAGATAAAAAAGAAATACAGGACAAAAAAAGGTAAAAACATGTCCAAATATATCAATAACCCTCATAAGCATAAAGAGATTAAACGTACCAGTTAAAGACAGCAATCCTCAGTTTGGATAAGAAAGCAAAATCTAGTTATATGCTCTTTGCATGAGATATATCTAAAACATGAGAACTGGAAACTTTTAAGTAAAAAGATAGAAAAAGAGATACCAGGCAAATATTAACTGAAAAAAAGCAAGGGTGTTTGTATTATTATCAGACAAACTACATGTGGTAAGAGTCCTTGAAGGTAGGCCCTGCCTCCTTGTATTCACAACCTTGTACCATCTTCTCTCCTTGAGTAGCTTGCTTCTAATCAATAGAACACAGCAACGTTGAGACAATGACACCTCCATGATCCCGCTACAAAATATTATAACTTCTGTCTTGCTAACAGACTCTCTATTCCTTCTCTGGCTTGCACACCTTGAGCAAGCAAGCTGCCATCTTGGAGAGGCCTGCATGGCAAGGAACTGAGAGCAATCTCTGGCCAACCACCAGTAGGTAAGTGAGACCTTCATCCAGCTTCCCATGAGGGATCAACTAATGCTACTGACAACCACAGGCTGACCTTCAAGATGAGCCCAGTCTGACACCTTGATAGCAGCCTTGTCAGAGACTGTGAAGCATGGACCTGGCAAAGCCACGCCCAGATCCTGACTCATAGAAACTGAGATAATAAGTGTGTATTGTTTTAATTTGGGGGTTTATTTGTTACTCAGCAAAGATAACTAATATACTAGAAGCATTATTAGATATGGAAGTATTTTTATTGATGACTACTTAAGATAAAGGTTTAACTTCACAATGAAGACAGAAATTCTAAACGTATATGAATCTACTATAATAGACTCAAGCTACATATTGAAATTGGGATTTGCACATGCAGTGCAAAGAGAACTGGGTCAAGAATAACAAAGGAGACCCTAAGTTTCAGATCTGGTAAAACTATGGTATAGTTTTCCATATAATCGTGTGTAAATTATGTTATTTTCCTAAGCCTGAAATCCCTAAATTTCTGTGACTGTATGTCCAACATATTTTGTTTCCTTTTCTTCTAAGTTTTTTTGAAGTCTATAAGCATTTACTAAATGAAATAACTTTTAAATATTGTTACAGATGCATGTATTTCTCTTTCATTAACTAACACTGCTGTGGAAGTTCTTTGGGGTTCCTGGGCCAGTCCAAGCAAACACTCCATAGTACACTGAATAGCAGGGACAAGTATTATTGCAGAAAGCCAAGAGAGTTTAGCTCAAAAAGAATCAAAAAAGCCCCTTTGGGACATGGCCCACTCCTCACCCCAAGTATCACAGAAGAGCCCTGTGCAATTTGCTCCTCCCCGCCAACTTTTTAATCAATAGGTTAAGTCAACATGATTGAAGAACCCAAGCCAGATGAGCAGCAAGTAAAACAGCCACATTCGTGGTAGGGCAGCATACTCCAGAAGATCTGCTCTCAGAGGTGAAGTAAAAGAATCCTCTGCAGGAATTAAGACCATGGAAGTATGACCACACTGAGGCTGATAGTACCTTGTCCCACCCAATAGGTAAGGACATTAAATAATGCAAAAGTCAGTCTGCCAGGTATTGATTTGGCATAAAAAGTCTCACTGGTGAAACTATATGTATAAAATATATATAAAAAGCTACAATACAAAAACAGAAATATACATTCAAAAATATATATCTATCTATACACATATTGCTTTTTCCTTCTGCTTTGTAAATGTAAGCCCTGATTCTTTGTCTTCAGGTAGAAATTTAGCCATATTCTCCTGCAGGTAAGTTGTGTACAAATTCTAGCCTGAGGGTAGACTTTTCTACTTTGTATTTAATGCTGTTTGAAGATGCCTGAGTAGAACTTATGAAATTCCCAGCATCACAGAAGAGGTTTGTATTTTCCATTTAACCCCTGAGTTCTTCCTCCTTTTCACAAATTGTCTCTATGCTGCAGGCGGTCCCCTCCAGCCTAGAGTTGCCTAAGCCAGGAGAGGCCTGTCTGAATCTTTCAGGACAGCTTTGAGTTTGGCATAGTATTTTCACCACAACCAATCCCAGGTGAATGTGAAACTTGGAAATATTTGTATGATGTCAGAGCACATTTCTAGCCCAGAAACAGAAGCTGATCCTTTACATCCGGAGCAAAAAACAGACTGTTTTCTAAATATCAACTTCTGGCATCAAGCAGGCTTGTTTTCAAATCCTGGTTCAGCCACTTATTATTTAACTTTGTGAAATTTCTTGATGTCTCATACCCTAAGCTGCCTCATTTGTAATATGGGAATTGACAGTGCCAGTCTCAGAAGCTTTCTCTGAAAAAATTAATTTTAAAATATATATAAAGTGCTGAACATAGAACTTGGCATACAAACATTTTAATAAATTCTAGTTACTATTAATAATATAATTATCACAAAAAAAGAAAAACATACGAGTTTTATTGTGTCAGAACTCCCCAACCAGTCATAAACCAGCTAATCCAGTGCTGCAGGGACCACAAAGAGAAACTTCTCAGGGCTTCCCTGGTGGCACAGTGGTTGAGAGTCCGCCTGCTGATGCAGGGGACACGGGTTCGTGCCCCGGTCCGGGAAGATCCCACATGCTGCGGAGCGGCTGGGCCCGTGAGCCATGGCCGCTGAGCCTGCGCGTCCGGAGCCTGTGCTCCGCATCGGGAGAGGCCACAACAGTGAGAGGCCTGCGTACCGCAACCAAAAAAAAAAAAAAGATAAACTTCTCACCCTATTATTTTATAGACCAAAAACCTAAGTCTCAGAGAGGTCAAGCAAATTGCTCAAGTTTACACAGCAAGGTCATGCATAGTCTTGCAGACAAATAGCAAGACTAATGTTAACCGAAGCAGAGTCAGTAGGGATCCTGTAACATTAATTCAAATAGCTCACCCCTAAAGTTAATATATTTTTAGGACCGATAAAGCTCATGTAATGGGGAATGCTTGGGAATCCAAATCTACTTGGCATTCTCAGAAGCGTCCTTGGGCTGCTTGAAGATTCACAGCCTATAGCTTTTGGCAGTCCCCAAAGAGGGAGCTCTTTCCACTAACAAAATACAAAATGCAAAATTAATAAAAAGACCCTTTGAAACTGACAAATGTGCCTCAGGCAAACTATCTGCCCAGCAGCTGGTTAAAATTTAATCAGGTTTTTTTTTTAATTTTTTTTTCAGGCCTGTACATCTTTTGTATGGAGCTCCCAGTCTGAGTGTGGTCAAAGTTTGTTAAACAAGAAATAATAGCCAAAGCTTTTTAATTCTGCAAATAAGCAGTGGATGCTTTAAATGGCTCTGTAACATTCAAGAAACTAACTGCCCAGGTCTCAACAAAGCTGGATAATGCTTTAATAATTTTTGTTCTTTCTCTTAGAAAACCTAAATTGGCAACTATACACCATGCAGTGAATCTTAACAACAATTTAGGCTTATGAATTACACTGTAGCTTTTTCTGGGAAGTTGATCATGCCCTAGAGAAGAGAGGCAGAAGAAGAGAGGGAGGGGAAGAATGAGAATGAATATGAGAATGGATCAACTGGCATAATGATGAGAGTTTTGTAAAACAAACAAATACTCTATAAGAACTTAGTGAAGAGTCTACTGCTGTCACTGTCACCTGGACACTGGGAACCAAAGGATTTTCAACTCTTGGACAATTATGTGTTTCCTACCAAAAGAACCAGACTAAAAGCCCCAAATTTGATTTGTTTTACCTACTCTTCTCCCATGAACATGTATGCAATTAAAGACCCATATATACAACCATCTAAGATGGAAAGTGTCCACCAAGAAGTAAATTAGACAAGTCCCTGGTTGTCCACAAACTGTAGCAACAATCACACAACTTCTCCGGTTCCAAATAAAGGAGAGAGAGAAGTTTTAGTCGATGGTGATCAAGGAGTTATTTTTGCAGTGTAGCCTTGCAAGAGATGAGGGAACTTGAGTCTAAAACACCAAGGCCTTGGAACGGAATTCCTATGGTGTGACAGATGTATGCTGGCGAGTGGGGGAGAGCTGAGGGGAAGGAGTCAGGTTAGAATGTCCTCCAGGTGCAGCTGTGGCCTGGTTGGGAGCAGTCTTGTATCTTGGAAGTAGACACTGAGAACTTTCTGAAGACATGAGGGTTCTCCTCTCAATTAATACACTGAGTAATTGCTATAAATGCCTTACGTTATCATAAGAATCCAAGTCATTTGTATGTTTTTGGCCAAAACTATACCCCAGGCTGCCCCATTCTGCGATATGGTCTGGCAACTCCCCTAATAAGGGGAAGGGTAATACCCATACTGCCCAGCTCTCAGCACTGTAGGAGGCAGGCTAGTGGAGAAGGATGCTTCTGGGCTTGAGAGTTGGGTCTATATCTCAATCTCAGTCCCCCACGTACCAACTGCTTGACCTCAGAAATTGACTTCACCTCTTGAAGCTAGTTTTCTTCATTATACGTTGAAATAATAATACCTGACTTTCAGGGTTATTGGGAAGATTTAATTAGATAATGGTTAGAAAATGAATAGCAGTGTATCATCTATTACTGACGCAGAGTAAATGATAGCTTCTTACACATGCTCATATATACATACTATCATACACCCAGGACCTCAGACAATTGTTCTTCTCCTGTCAAGTTCTGAGTTCTGTTAACTCACATACCCCCCTAGTTCCAAATTCTTGGCTCCTCCTTCATTCCTGCTCAGTGGCACTTGTGCTCACTGGAAAGCCCAGTAATTAATTCCTGGCTTCACTCTGCGATTTCACTCTTTGCTTCTAAGATCACACTTGAGAAAACTCTGGAAAACTCAGACAGTAAAATAACAACAACAAAAATAATTGCTGACCATTACTTACTGCTAAATATACCAGGAACTCTTCTAAGAAGTTTAGGTATTAAGCCTCAAGACAAACATGTAAGATAGGTACTATTTTATCTCCATTTTGCAGATGAGGAAACAAAATAAAAGAGAAGTGATTTGTCTAAGCTCATACAGCAAAGCCAGAATTTGAACTTAGGCAGTTGAGATCCAGAAGCTTGTTCCTAAAACTAGAGCTAAAGTTAAAACTAAAGCCAGCCTGCAGTGGTTGGATGGGTGGCAATGGTTGAGCACTTAGTATGTGCTACTCACTAAATTAAATGCTTGATATGTTTTATATATTTAAATCTTCACAATGACCCTATGAAGTGGGTGACATTACTAAGTTCATTTTCAGATCAGAAGACAGAAGCTGAGATATATTCAACGACTTATTGCAAGTCCATCAGTCTTCAGACTTGCTTAACTGAAATTGTGGCACTACCTACAAATGCATATATTATCTAAGTTGTCCTCTAGGAAAAGCCCTAATATATTAACACCCAGAAATCAAGTAAAAATTTCATATTCAAAGAACTTCATTCCGACTTCTAATTCATTCCAACCCAGTTTGGCTGAACCAACTAGAGATTTTCTACAAATCAACTTTTGGGGTCCCAAGATTTATTTTGTTTTGTCTGTCCCTATTCTCCTGACTGTAATCATGCATGCCCCAAAACATGCCTGACTGTGCATTTTGCTATCCATGTCTGGGCATTGACTCTGGACCCAACAGAAACCATATGGAATGTTTAAAAGTAAAATTTAATTTTAATAAAATTGAACTACATATATGAAAATATTAAAGCAGAGTGTTATGAAAATGTTTTATTTTGTTTCTATATATTTACTACTGTATTTTCTGATTGCTTATCTGCTTTATATATGTTGTTTTTATGTTATTAAGCATGTAAAAATTCACAGCAGTTATATTTCTCATAGATTATAATCTTCATCTTTTAAAAATAATATTTTCTAAGGAACATCCATTATTTTTCCTGCCCAATTTCATCCCTTTTCGTCTACTAGTAATACTTTAAAATTCCTTATGGTAAACAACCCTATCCTCAACCTCCATCTTTGAAGTCTAGATGGAACTGAACAGGAATAAGCCTGTAACCTAAGAGAATCAGATGGTATATTCCAAACATTCAGCCACTTTAATTTGATTTCGAGATACACACATGATCAAATTCAATGATCATGAGAATCAGGAACAGAATTAAAAAGAACAATCTCCAATTACCTACTTGAATTCTTAACTTGGCTGTCCAACAGACATCTTAATTTTAATATTACTAAAATGGAATAACAAAATCGATAGTTTTGAGTTTGTCATTTTTTCCCTCTCAATTTTGCTCTCCCTACATCTTGCCCAAAACCCATTCCTTGTCCAGTCTATTCCAATCAGTAAATGATATCAATATCTTCTCAGGTGCTATAACAAAAGCCCAGGGAACTCAACCAAGATGCAACATAGGAGACACCTGAATTTCCCTCCTCCCATGGATGCACCAAATGTTCAGGTACCCATGAAGCAATTCCCTTGGAAAAAATCCAGAAACTAGTTGAGTGACTCTTATACATCAGGCAAGGGAGAAAACAGCCATATTGAAATGGGTAGGAAAGGCTGTGAGACACTCTCACCATAAACCCCACTCCCAGCACAGAGCCATACAATCAGGAGGAAACCCCCAATTCCCAGCTTCTCCCTGAGGAGGAAAGTGTTTGGACCACATATCTAGTGCCCCAACTTTTAAGTCTGCCACCCAAGGGAGGAGCCCCCAAATCACCTACCTCTGAAAGCCAATGGGGTTTATGTTCACAGGTCCTATAGGACTTTCGCAAACAAAGCAGCAGTTCTTAAGAGCATGAGTACTTGCTAATGGCTATCCCCCAAGAGATATTTTCAGTGATTTATTCCAAGTCCATCTGACTTCAGACCTGCTTAACTAAAATTACAGCACTACCTACAAATGCATACATACATCATCTGAGTTGTCCTCTAGGAAAAGTCCTAATGTTAACACCCAGAAATTGAGTAAACATTTTATATTCAAAGACTTTCATCCCAGCCTCTAATCATTTCCTAGTTGGCTGAACAAATGAATAACCAAAACAAAGAAGACATCCAAATTGGAAAGTAATCTCTATTTATAGGTGACATGATATTATATATAGAAAATCCTAAAGACTCCACCAAAACACTGAATTTATAAAATAAATTCAGTAAAGTTGCAGAATACAAAATCAACATACAAAAATCAGTATCATATCTATACACTAACAGTGAACTATGGGAAAGAGAAATTAAGAAAACAACCCCATTTACATTAGAATCAAAAAGAATAAAAGCTCGGGAATAAATTTAATCAAGGAAGTGGAAGGTCTGTATACTAAGAACCATAAAACAATGATGAAAGAAATTGAAGAAGATACAAATAAATGAAAAGATATTCCACATTTGTAGATTAAAAGAATATTGTTAAAATGTTCATACTACCCAAAGCAATCTACAGATTCAATGCAATCTCCATCAAAATTCCAATGGCATTTTTGATAGAAATAGCAAAAAACAATCCTAAAATTTCTATGGAATCACAGAAGACCTCAAATAGCCAAAGCAATCTTGAAAACAAAGAACAAACTTGGAGACATCACACTTCTTTGTTTTAAACTATATTAGAAACTTGTAGTAATGAAAACAACATGATATTGGCATAAAAACAGACACAAAGATCAGTGGAACAGAATAGAGAGCCCAGAAATAAACCCACAGACTGTCAATTAATTTTGACAAAGCAGCCAAAAATATACAACGGGGAGAGGATAATCTCTTCAATAAATGGTACTGGGAAAACTGGATATCCACATGTAAAATAATGAAACCTGGACCCCTATATAATACCACACACAAAAATCAACTCAAAATGGATTATGGACTTGAATATAAGACCTGAAACTGTAAAATTCCTAGAAGAAAATGTCAATGATCTCCTTGACATTGATTTTGGAAATGCTTTTTTGGATTTGACTTTAAAAGCAGGTAATAAAACCAAAAACAAATTAAAACTAAACTAAAAAGATTCTGCACAGCAAAGGAAACCATCAACAAAAAGAAAAGGCAACCTATGGAATGGGAGAAAATATTTACAAACTACGTATCAGATAAGGGGTTAATATCCAAAATATACATGGAATTCACATAACTCAATAGCAGAAAAGAAAAAAACAACACAAATAACCCAATTCAAAAGTGGGCAGAGGATCTGAATAGACATTTTTCTTTATATAAGTGAAACCATGTAATATGTACATTTTGGTTTCTGTTGTGCAATTATGCTTATGGGATTACTTCATATTATTGTATGTTGTGGCTTATTCATTTCTATAGCTGTATCTATCCCATTGTATGACTAATACCACAATTTATTTATCAGTTCTACTGTTGATAGACTTTTGGATTGTCTCCAGATTTTGGCTGTTAGTGCCACAATGAATATATTTCCACATATGTTTTAGAATGGAAAATCTATGCATTTCTGTCAGGTATCAGTTAAGTTCTTTTCAAAACCTTGTAAATGTCTTTCTTTTAGAATGCTGATACACATTTTGGAAAAATATTGCCAGGGATTCTGAAAGGTGCTTTCATTTCTTCATGCATGTGGAGAAAGCTGAAGGATTCTGTATCACACAAGTTGTGGCTGAGGTTCAAACAGCAAGAGGTCCCCATTAGCCCACTAATCTTCATATTTACCTGAAACAGTCACCACAGTGTGAAGATTTCCAGAGAGAAAGCCCAATTTTCTTGGTGTTGGGTGCCATAAGGATCAGAAGCACCTACGAGGTGCAAAGGATTGTGGGTCTTCAATCGTGTGAATTTAGTGATAACAAGCCTGCCAGTTTGGGGTTGTTCTGCCTAGATTTAGCATTATCCAGACCACCCTGGCTATCTTCCAGAGTTCTAATGGTTTTTCTTGTGCTTCTGTACTAGACTGGGTTTTAAAATTCACAGGAAACACTCTCTTATGCGCTCCCTTTTTAACTTGCTAGGCTCTCCCCCACCCATCCTACTCCATTCACCTATTTCAATGCCAAGAAAAGGAAAGTGTGAAATTCTACCCAGCTGGAGTTTCTCTAACTACACATATCAGATGTCATTAGATGGGGAAGTCAGTCCTTGGGGGCCAGCAAGTCTACAGAAAATTCCTAGTCTGGCATTCGAGCCTCTTTGCAATTTGTCTCCCACATAATTTTCAACATAATTTCCCATTGGTTCCAATATACCCTGTTCTGATACAGTTGTTCTGCTTTCCTCACTGCTTCCCATCCACTGAAGACGAATCCACACCTCCCTGATTTCTTCATACTATTTCTCCTTCCTAGAAAGTCTTATTACATCCCTCCTCCTATTCTATCTACTTAAGTGTTTCACCTTCATTATGTGTATGTGTGTGTGTGTGTGTGTGTGTGTGTGTGTGTGTGTGTGTGCACTTTCCTATGCTTGAGACACTTTGCTAGGTGTTTGGGAATAAAAGTGAGTAAAACATGGATCTACTTTTAAGACACTTTTATTTAGATGGGGGAACAGGAGAGCAATATTGGATACAGGTATTCCCTATAATTGGTGAAGGGAGATACCTAGGTAATACCAGGGTGACTGCTGCACACCTGTCTAGGTCAGAACTAATCAGAAAGCTCTAGTAGACATGAATGACTACATAATTCGGAGGGTGCAGTGCAAAATAAAAACATAGGACTCCTTATTAAAAATTTATTAAGAATTTAAAGGTGAAAATAACAGAGCATTAAACCCAGCAGAGGGTCCTGTGCCACTATTCAGTTGCCCATGAAGCCATCTCATTGTTAGAGAATACTTCAGAAAGATGAAATCAAGAGAAAACCTCACGCATCTGCCTGTCTCAAGAGGAGATTTAGACAATCAGTCAAGATTGGGATTGGATTAGAGATGAGTAAATGGAAAACTAAGCAAACATCAACAACACAATAAGACAACTATTCCTTCTAGAAAAAAGAAGTTTGGCAGACAAAAAAAGTAATTGTTTATTTCCGTGGCTCAGCTGTGAATACTGTTTGCATAGTATATTAGCCAGGGTTCTGCAGAGAAACAGAACCAGTGGGAGATATATATTTATATCTATGTATTATATATATAGATATACATATATATACATACATACATACATATTACAGAGACAGAGAGATTGATTTTAAGGAATTGGCTCACAGGACTGTGGGGCTTACCAAGTCCAAAATCTGCAGGGCAGGCCAGAAGGCTAGAGACCCAGCAAAGAGGTGAAGGTGCAGCCCAAGTCCAAAAGCAACCTGGAGGCAGAATTTCCTCCTGCTTGGGGACATCAGTCTTTTACTCTTAAGACCTTCAACTGATCGGATGAGGTCCAACCACATTATGGATGGTCTTAAGTTTTACTCAAAGTCTACTGATTTAAATGCTAATTTCACCTAAAAAAAAAAAGCCTGCACAGTGACATCTAGACTTGTGTTTAACCAAATATCTGGGCACTATACCCTAGCCAAGTTGATACAAAAAATTCACTGCCATACATAGTCATAATCATTTAAATACAAGTGTGTTCTCCATGAAAATTCTTACTCGGCTTAAGTGAGTCCTTCTTAAAGGAAACTTCCCAGTCTCTCAATCAATCCTGAATGGGTCTGTCCTTATTCTCAGTGCATAAGCCTCATTCTATATCAGCACATCATTGATTTCCACTGTTTTATATTTAAATTGTTATGTTTGTCTCCTGTGGATATCTTTTGGTTAGATACTTATCTAACCAAAGTTATGACAAGCTATATTGGAAGGATGGGGAGGACAGGAGGTACGCCTGTGTGTATAGTGGTAGGGCTGGAGGAGAAAGAAAGGTAAACCTCATCTTCCACACAGCACAGGGGGACGTCAAGGAATAATGACGAAAGTGACAAGGCAAGAGGAGGCAATACAGCCATGGTTTTAGAGGAAGGGAAGTCAATGCCAACATGATGGGCTAAAAGAGGTGTGAGGGTTGCCTTTGGAGAGGGGGGAAAGGATAGGAGGGTGTGGGAAAATGCTCTTTTATATAACACACCATGTAGATACATTTGCCTTTTAAAGTATGTGCATGTATAACTTTGACTTAAAAATATAAACATTTGAAGAAAGGAAAAGGAAGAAAAGATATCCACAGGAGACAAACATAACAATTTAAATATAAAACAGTGGAAATCAATGATGTGCTGATATAGTATGAGGCTTATGCACTGAGAATAAGGACAGACCCATTCAGGATTGATTGAGAGACTGGGAAGTTTCCTTTAAGAAGGACTCACTTAAGCTGAGTAAGAATTTGCATGGAGAACACACTTGGGAACAGCTTGGCAGGCAGATGTCTTACATCCCACTTCCCATAAGTTATATTTTGCTCCTACACAGAAACTTACTGAGGGCCCTGCTCAAGTCTCCGCTCATCCTTGACATCTTTCTGCATCCTCCTAGAAAGCTGATACTTCCATCCTCAGAACTCCTGCTTCATATGAAGTCCAGCCAACATTCACTGGATCGCTTGGTGAGCGGATCTTTCCTTGACAAGATCCCAGGTGCTCTGAGGTCAGAGTCCTGTCTGATGTTAATAATATCCATGAACACCATTTATTAAGCATCTACTCTTGTATGGTCCTACATTAAGTGTTCTGAATCCCTATCACTTTCATCTATAGTTGCCCTGTGAGGGCAATATTGTAATGATCTCTGCCTTATGGAAAAAGGAAATTGAGGCTTAGAGAGTTGACTTGACTTGCCGGCTAGGAATCAGAATCAGATCTTTCTGACTCCAAAGCCCATGTTTTTTAACCTCTTTGTCATGTTCTTCTCCACTACCTCAGACTGCTTGTTTTATCACATGTGCTTAGGACAGTATCAAGCACGTAGTACGTGTGTGGAAAATGTTGGCTGATCGAGAGAGAGGAGGAGAGGGCCGCGTTTGGAAGCTATCTTGCTGCCCCCTTGCAGAAACACAGGAAGTCAAATTTCCAGAACCAAACTAAGCTGTCATGGTGACAGAACATAGCTCTTCTGACCCTACATATGCATCTAATGACAGCTCACTGTGTGTAAACAGATGTCAAGTTTAAATCAATCTTGCTTCCTGACACCTTACTTAAAAACAGTAATTATGTGCTCATTTTTGAATATGCAACCCTAGGTAAATTATCTATCTCCACCCTCCTCCCCAAGTTTTAATTTTTTAATATCAATTAAGTTTTTTTTAAGGCACTCACAGCAGGAGACACACACAGTGAGGCCAAAACAAAAGAGTGAGCCTCTGCAGAAAGTGGGAGAGAATAGAGGGTAGTGAGGCAGCACCAACTGTAGCAACAGAGCAGGGTGACATGAAAAGCAGAGGTCGTTGAAAACACACAGGCAAGCATGAGGGTTGTGGTAAGAGGACAAGGACTAGCAGGGCTCAAGGCAGGGCATCCATGCTTGATCAGATGCAGAAATATGTTCAACTCCAGCAGAAACCGACATGACACCATGCTGAGAACTCATGGGGGATCTGCTCAGTCATGCTCTGACCTCTGAGGACTTATAGATTCTGGACCTGCCCATTTGAGACTCCTCAGTAGCCAATGCCTGAGACAGGGATCAGCCCCCTAATGATAATGACACTCCTCCTTCACCTCCCAGCAAAAGATGCCATTGCAGGATAAGAGGCATTCCCTTGTCCCTCAGAAGAGAGCAAGAGCTTTTCATTGCATCTCAGTTCTTATTAGCTATGTGATCACAGGCAAACACTTAAGCTCTCTGAATGAGGGACTAACTCTGGAGCCTGAGAGGTTGTGTTTTCACTCAGCGCTGTGTAACTTTAAACAACTTACTTGACATTTCTAAGCTTCAGTTCTTCAGCTGTAAGACTGATATATTAATTGTTCCTATCTCATAGGGATGTTGGGGAGAATAAATGTCAGGCATGTAAATCTCTTACCATATGGTCTACTACTAATGACAAAATAATAATTTTAATTCTTTAGGACCTTGATGGGTATGAAATTGACAAGGATGTGTATGAAGCACCAGCTTCCTTCTCCTTTCTATAGGTGGATTAGAGTTTAATCATGGATTCCAGGTGCCCACTCTGAGTTCTGTTAGCTGGGCAGTCCCATTTGAGAGGAGGAGTACCTGCCCTTGGCATCAGTGTTTTATGATTGGCAAAGACAGCCAAAATGGAAGGAAGGGATCCTAACAGACAGAAATGCAATGGGACAGACTGACCAACAATGGGATGAGATAGATCTGAGTAAGACCAAGGACACATGCTCAACCTGAAGACCAGACATCACAGGAAAAGGAGAGATTATTATCCACGTGTGCCCAAATCACACTAGGAGTCCCAACCTCTTCCATTTACTCCAGAGTTTTCCATATAGCAAATGTGACTCCGTCTCTTTCTTCCCAAATCTCACCAATCCAGAGGAGATGGTGGGAGGGACTTCTGCTACCCCAGCCATATTTAGCTCACTAAAAGTCTAAGCTAGGAGATGTGCAGATTTCTCAAGAGGCAACTCTTCTCTCACCTCTGCCTGGTCCTGTGTATCACCCTGTACCACTGCCTAGGTTCCAGCACCGGCACTGTTCATCTCAAGTCTGACCTACTTGCTAGGACCTAGACCCCCTTTCTCCGTTTTAGTTTGTGCTGCTCCACACCTTCCTAGCTTCTGACCTGGTTACCTGCTCCCATTTTCAACCCTGGCTCATCTTCCAGATTGGGCCTTGCACTGGTTCAAGGGCTACAAGTTGGCCCCCTCTCTCTATTGCCACAGCTGCCTTGGCTAGGAACTCCTCTTGTGTCCTCCAAGGTTTTGTATCTTCTTCTCAGTATCCCTGGGGGTCAACCTCCAGCTCTAAGAGTGAGCCCTCCCTGCATATCAAATGCATCCCAAACTCTAAAATGCCTCTAGACGATGGGGAATGTTGCTCTTCTGTTCCTCAGGGCAACACAACCATTCCTTGAGGTCCAGGATTATTTTTTGTAAATGTTTGCTTTATTTTGTTTACTCAGGACAGAAGCCCTGAGTCATCATTTTAACAAGAAAAAGTGCTTGCGGAAACTCAAAGAAATTAAATGCAGGAGTAAGCCCAAGAGGACTCATCCAGAGACCCCAATATGTCCGAGCTGGAGGTACCCTGTGGACCCACCTTTCTAATCTCTTCATTGTATAGAAAGGGGTTGTGGCCATTTGACCAAAATCCCCAAGTGCAGTGGATATATCTAGGATTAGAACTCAGAACCCCTTTTCTTCATCCACGGCTATCCCATCATGTGTATCCAAATGGACATATCTGTTGGCATCTAAGAGCAAACCAGGCTCCCCCACAGTGTATATAGCACTCCTCAGGAATCTCTGCTGGTTTGCCGACTGCCCCTCACTCCAATCCAGGTCCATCAGCTAAGTCAGTCATGGTTCCATCTACTCGGCCCTTTGAACTTGGATTTTGTTCCTTGTCTGGCTCCTCCTATAGTACTCTGCAGCAGTTCCTCACTTAGACTGTCTCTCCTTGGGCTCCCTGGGACTCACACCGCTAACCTGGCCCACTGACAACTGTCCAGTCTGGGCCCACCTGCTCTCTCAGGAAGGGGTCATCTTACCCCTTTAAACAATGCTCCATAAGTGTTTGCCCAACAGCCCCTTGAGCCTTACGTAGGCTAACGGCAACAGTAATGACCCTAAGCAGGAGGATGGGTCAGTGCCCAGAGCCACACTCTCTTTGAATCTATAGTTATTGAAGTATGAGAAGTGTCTCATCAGTGTCAGGGGGCTTTTATTTTTCTCCTCCTTCACTTTTTAAATGCCTCTAAATAGCCAGGATGAGTGAACTGCTTAAAGAATCTTCAGTAAGGTGGGAGTTGCTTTGCAGATGTCCACAGAGAGATGGGGAGTCCAGGATTCTCCCAGACAAGTATGGGAAGCTTCCAAGTATTGAAGGGACAGGTTTATAAACACCCACTCCAGTACCTTGCTGGGGACTCAGGCCCAGAGCCAGGCTTCTCCACCCTGTGATGAGAAAGCCATTATCACTTCATAAGCATTCTCCCTGTGCCTCCCTTAAAGCCACTGCCTGAATGTAGTACTTTGACCAGGTTAACCCAGCCCTCCTCCTTCCCACATTCCTGGACAGAAATGAGAGAGAAGCCACTAAAAACTTTCTGAGGGAGTCAGGTAACTGATAGCTGCTCTGGGAGCCATTTTCTTTCTCCCCACCTTCACAAGGCTGCAACACCATGGCCCGGGGCTTTCCTCTGAAGGCCACCCTGGGAGGAGAAGACACAGTGGTCCCTATTGTTCTTCCCTGGCAAAGAAAGTTCCTGATGAAGTGTATGAGGCCATGGCTGCAGAAGCAAGGCATCTCCTAGGGTTTTTGCTCCAGTTCAATTTTGCTTTCAGAAAATCCACTTTAAAGATTTGGCAGATATCAGGGTGTCCTGAGACCAGAGCAAATACAGATATGCATACACTCAGTAGCATCCTCTTCA
Organism: Lagenorhynchus albirostris; assembly: GCF_949774975.1. NCBI lineage: Eukaryota > Metazoa > Chordata > Mammalia > Artiodactyla > Delphinidae > Lagenorhynchus > Lagenorhynchus albirostris. The sequence continues at coordinate 40,189,463 of NC_083103.1, forward strand.
TGTCTTCTGTCACATCTCTGATTTATTTGGGAGAGCTGCCACTGTAACAGGTACTCAGCTGAGCATGGAAGAGCCAGCACACTGTGTGAGCCACCTGCCCTCTGGCTGCATCACTCCAGCACCTGAGACAGCAGGAAGCACAAAGCCTGTCCCTGACGCATGGTTGATCCTCCAAAAAGAGCTTCAAATGCCAGTACCTGAGACAGAGCCTGCCACACAATGTCTTCATTCACTCATTCATTTGCCATCTGTTTATTGAGCCCCTGGGCATTGGACATGAAATGGTGAGCAAAACATTGTCCTCCTCATGATCCTTGTAGCCAATACTAATTAAATAATCACATAAATACATTTTTAAAAATAAACCCTGCGCTAAGTACCATGAAATTATGCTGTAAGAGGATAAAATATGTCTCATGTTGAGGACATAGAGCCCCCAACTCAATTTGTAAGAGGGCCTATACTCATGTTAACATGATCCACCAGATTTTACTACACTTTGTCATTTAGCAGATCCAAAATGTTAAGACCTTTCCCCCAGGCCCTTCTCCACCCAGAGATGATGATCACCCATTCTGGGGGCCACCACTCCTCTTGTTCAAGGACATGACAGACAATGCCACTTCACACTCTCATCTACTGGACCCTATAGGTGTGGCTCAAAGGACAGCACCAGCCCTAATCAAGGGAAATGGGAATATCAGATGCAAACTACTGGCCATCCAGTGATCTGTAACATTACTTCTAGTCTTTAGCTGCACATTCTACTCACTTGAGAAGATTTAAAACAAAAACAACAAACAAACATCAAAAACCAAAAAACAAAATCTTGGGCTCACCCTGGCCAATTAAAGCAGACTCTTCGAGGGTGGGACCCAGGTATCACTGTTTTCTAAATTATTCCCAGGGGATTCTCATATGCAGCCAAGACTAAAAACAGCTGAATGCTATTTTCATCACCAGTGCAGTTTAAATGAGGCAACTCAACATCCCTAAGGCCCTGGCCTCTAATTCCATTAGTAACTGCCAGTTCTACATCACAAGAGCACAGGCCCAGCAGCTGGACTTATGAAGAGTGACAGAGACACAGCACAAGATCTACTTACAGAGACTTTTCAGATACAGACATATTATTTTAGAAACAGCATGGTCTTAACAGCATTTAAGAGTTGCCTTATATTTGAAAATTAAAAATCGCAGTCTTTCAGAGCCGAAAGGAGTTTATTAGATATTACCTAAATCCATTTCAAACCCTCATTTTTAAATGGTAGGAGCTGAGATCCAAAGAGACTAGAATTTACGCTGCTAGCTAGTGGCTTACAAGGAACAATCCCAGGTCCTCCAATCTCTTATTCCAGTGGCAAAAGTTGGACATACCAGCACTCACTGACCACCAGCCTCACAGCCTAAACCAGCTTTTCTTATCTACCTACTCACCTACCTTCTTACCCCATGATTCCTACTACGGCACAGGTGCAACCTTTGGGTTATGCTGCCTGGCCTTTGCCTGTTTCTCAAAGAGCAGCAGTTTTTTGCCTCATAAATACATGCGTTCGTTGGCAACTGCTCCTTATATGCTCTCAATCAGGTCATTCCTGGCCCACCCACCACCCAGCTGCTGGGAACGCCTGTCTCCCCAAATACAGACTCTGCCCAGTGACGTGCAGCCCACAGGAAGGAAGAGACAGACCTTCCTTAGCATCTTACTTCACGCACCACACATTCCTAAAGGGGTGAGATCATCCTTCTTCTAAACATTTTATGATTTACAGTTAAAGCAGTATACGGTTTGGACACTATGCCTAATCTTTTTTTTTCTTTTTTTGTTTTTTAATTCTGCAATAGTTTGTTTAACGTCTTTATTGGAATATAATTGCTTTACATTGTTGTGTTAGTTGCTGCTGTATAACGAAGTGAATCAGTTATACGTATACATATATCCCCATATCCCCTCCCTCTTGTGTCTCCTTCCCACCCTCCGTATCCCACCCCTCTAGGTGGTCACAAAGCACCGAGCTGATCTCCCTGTGCTTTGCGGCTGCTTCCACTAGCTATCTATTTTACATTTGGCAGTGTATATATGTCCATGCCACTTCATCCCAGCTTAACCTTCCCCCTCCCTGTGTCCTCAAGTCCATTCTCTACATCTGTGTCTTTATTCCTGTCCTGCCCCTAGGTTCTTCAGAACCATTTTTTTCTTTAGATTTCATATATATGTGTTAGCATACAGTATTTGTCTCTTTCTGACTTACTTCACTCTGTATGACAGACGCCAGGTCCATCCACCTCACTACAAATAACTCAATTTCGTTTCTTTTTATGGCTGAGTAATATTCCATTGTATATATGGCCACATCTTCTTTATCCATGCATCTGTCGATGGACACTTAGGTTGCTTCCATGTCCTGGCTACCTAATCTTTCTTACAAGTAGCTTTTCTCCAAACACTCAAAACCTTGCATAGATGAGGTGTGTATCCACGGAGTTGTTCTGTTGGTTCAACATGTGAAACAGAGAAGTGAGATGTGTGAGGTGAGATCACATGTGGAGTCTGGGCAAGAATATCTGGGCAGGTATGAAGTCTGTGATTGACTCTGCTCTGTCTTTAAGATTCCCGTTCCCTCTGCTCCTTACCGCCTCATATACTGGCTTCACCAGCAGCCTCCTGAGTTGCTACCATCATCTCCTTGTTCAGCTCACCACTTTAAGCCTTGCCACCTCTAGTTCATCCTGCATACAGCTGCCAGAATACTCTTCCTAAGCTGGACTGTGCTCAACTATGTTACTGGCAAAGGTATCCTTCAAGTTTAAAAAAAAAAAATTAGTAGATCATTGTGTAATCCTAACACTCTATGCAACTCTGCATAGTAGAGTGGGGGGCGTTAATTCAGGCCTCCGAAGGGCGCTAGGCTTGAGAAACAACCTCATGGGACATCTAGAGAATGACCAGCCTCGGGCACAGCCTCAGACACATGTGAGTGCTAACGGATATGGATCCAGTGTGGGTTTATGAGGAAGGGGCTCAACAATACTGCTCCAGGATTCAGCAGAGAGGCCTAGAGTCTGCTCCTTCCCTCAGGCTCTCACCTAAATTATGTCTATGATAATAGACATAATTTAGCAGCCCTGTAGACACAGCACCCCGTGCGAGTCACAGTAATGGTGGTCACGATAATGGCGAACACGATAAGGGTGGTCCTGGTCAGTGGCTTCCTGCTGTCTTCTAAACAGAGTCCAAGCCCCTAGGAAAGCCCTCTTCAATCAGCCCTACAGACCTGATGCTGCCATCATGCAACTCCTGCTCTAGTTAATCTGAATTCCCAGTCTCCCTAACTCTCTAGTATTCCCCTCCATCATGCCCTGCTCAGTTGTTCCCTCTGCATGACACATCCATGCCCCAGTATTCACACGCCTAACATCTCCTGCTCCAATGACATTGCCACTAGAAGGACCCCTCTCAGCTCCTCAGCATTTACTCCTATTATACTTACTCAGCCCTTTCTGGTATTCCAGATGCGTCCTCCTTAATTCTTGAACTGTCCTGAGCTCCTTGAAAATAGATTTCATGCCTCATTAAACTTAGAACACCTAGTCTCATGCTGAGACCCTTCGACTATCATTAATTTGGCCTCTACCCTGTAACTGTCCTACAAGATTTCACCTGACCTCTACCCTCTGACTTGTTAATGCCTTATCGTTTCCTCCACCCCCTGACATGCTCTGTGCTCTGATCTGACATCTGCCCCCTAACTCTGGTAATTTCTTATCTAACCACCATCGTCTGGCTTTGTGTTTCTCTGTGGCTTCTAAGCACCCTCCATCTCAAGTATCCTCTATCCTCACTTGTACAAACTTAGAGCTGGGAGATCTGGGTCCTAGGCTGGCTCTGTCATGCTCCAGTCACCTGATCCTGGGCAAGTCACTTAACCTCCAATGGCCTCACTGTCTTCATCTATAAAAAGAGCAAGTTAACCCAGATAATCCCTGCACCCCTTCTCAATACGCAATATTTTATGGTTCTAAAATCCAAGTGGTATATGTGTTAATCTTCTATATACACACATTTACACTATCATTATATTTATATTGAAGGGGGCATGCAACAAAAAGCAAGCAGCAGTTCTAATAGATTTTCCTGACCTCCCTGTTCCAACAGGCCCTTTCCTTAGGGAGTGCTTGTTTTTCCTGAGTCTTTGAACCTCTCGCAGGCCTGCTCATTATTTTGTTGTCTGAAGTTAGGCAGGAACGTTTCTGTGATTAATTAAGCAAAAGGCCCCAGTGCTAGTTGTGAAAGAACCATCAGATAATCACGCCTTTGGGGTGCTCACCAAGCCTGGGGAGCAGCCAGGCTGGGGTCCTCAGAGGGTTGATTAACTCTGGGAATCTCAGCCCTGCCCTAGACATGTGGTTGCCAGAGACACCATCCCACTTTATAGAAACAGTCAAAGGCTCACTTTGCAGGGTGTTACAGGGATTGGAGAGTCAGGGTTACAAGGTTCCCCTACTGTGAGGGGCCCACTGGCAGACCTTGAGGACTAGTGAACCAGAAACTTTAAAACAAGGACTTTCAAGCTTTTCCTGAGGAGTCCAAGATCCACAGCAACATCTCAGGTGCCGTCTGGGTTTGGGGAAGTACATGAGAGCAAGTAGTGGGGCTCCACCCCCAAGCCAGCTTGGCTTTGATCTGTGTATCAGTTTCCTGGGGCTGCTGACACAAAATACCACAATGTGGATGGCTTAAAACAACAGAAAGGTATTCTCTTGCATCTCTGGAGGCTAGAAGTCTGAAATCAAGGTGCCGATTATGTTGGTTTCTTCTGGAAGCTCTGGGACAATCCATCCCATGCCTCTCTCTTTGCTTCTGGTGGTTGCAACCAACCCTTGGCATTCTTTGGCTTGTAGACACATCACTTCAGTCTCTGCCTCTGTCTTTGCCTGGCCTTCTTCCCTATGTGTCTGTGTCTCTGTGTCGAGATCTTCCTCTCCTTTCTCTTATAAAACACCAGTCACTGAATTTAGCATCTGCACTAATCCAGTATGAATGTATCTTAAGTTGATTACATCTGCAAAGTCTATTTCTAAATAAGGTCACACTCATAGGTATCAGGGTTTGGGACTTGAGCATATGTTTGGGGGAGAGACAATTAAACTCTCTATAACTTGCCTTTTATATTGAGCACCTGAAGTGCTTCAAATGCTTTCATTTGAAGAAAGCATTCCATAACTAAAATAAAGTTAGAAATCAAAGTTGTAAAATATTGGCGGGATTATGATGGAAATCTTCCTGCCCCAGAATCTCCATCGGGCCTGGGATGCCAGTCTCACGAGGACTCAATCGGCAGAAAATTGCCACTCTGACCACTCCTCCCCTTGGCCCCTGCCCCAACCTTTGGCCTGATGTTTAAGTCGGGGTTCAGTCAGAGAAGAAGAACTTTGAGTAACATGGCTAAGCAGACTCTGTAAGGCTGTCATCTTCACATGTGATGGCTGAGCTTGAACAGTGCAGACAGGAAGGGGAGATGGATGTAAAGTGGGGGATAGCAAGAACAAACCAGAACCCAGAAGCATGAGCTGGAACCCACTTATTGTGACCTCTGACATTGTGGGTGTGGGTGTCCTGCGGCAGCCAGGGCCCAGGGAAGTGACAGTGAGTGTGGCTGCATCCACACAAGAATTTCACCCTAACTGGAAACACAAAGGAAAAGGAATTCTGGAAAGTGTAGTTCAGCTTACCCAAGCGGGTATATTACAAAGCTGACATATCTAATTAAGGCCTTCCTCTGTCAGTCCCTTCAAACTCTCTGTTCCTCTCTCAGTGAACTGTGAATTCAGGACCAGAGACCAGGTCTAACTCATCTCCATAAAGCCCTGTTGTGCACAGTACCTAGGATTCAATATTAGGGCTCACAGAATGATAATCGAATTGCAGACCTGAACAACAAGGAGACAGATCTCCAAGACAGATCCCAGGATAATCTTGGCATTTCAACTAGACTAGACTCAATAACCATCTACTGAGCATTAACTGTGTGCTAAAAACTGTGCTATTGTAGATATTGCCTCTTTAATTCTATGGCAATGCTGTGACGAAAGGGCATGCATCTCTCTTTTCAGATAACAAATCAAGCTTCAGGGAGATTAAGTCATTTGTTTGCGGCCACATATTGAGAAAAAGGCAGGCTTAGGTTTATTTATTTATTTATTTTTAACATCTTTACTGGAGTATAACTGCTTTACATTGTTGTGTTAGTTTCTGCTGTATCACAAAGTGAATCAGCTATATGTATACACATATCCCCATATCCCCTCCCTCTTGCGTCTCCCTCCCACCCTCCCTATTCCACCCCTCTAGGTGGTCTTAAAGCACTGAGCTGATCTCCCTGTGCTATGTGGCTGCTTCCCACTAAGGCAGGCTTAGATTTAAATCCAAACCTTCTGAAGCCACGTCCACTTCAGGCTCAGAATTAGCTAAGGAAACTTCATCCCTGCTTTCAGGCAATATTAAAAATATCAATAGCATAACTCAGAGGAGAAAATCTAATTTGACTTTGAAAGGCTGGACCCAGTCTCAGTGGTGCTCTGGAGAAAGTGGAAAGTGTGGTGCCAGAGGCAATTAACCCTGAGTAATAGGAACCTTTAGCAAACCAAACGGGCCACATGCTAGAGCAGGAGTGGCTGTTTGCAGGCAGAAATAATGAACTTGCAAATAAATCCCTGTCACCCCTCCAAGCCCTTCAGACCTGGCTATGTGTTTACTAAATTAACTAATAAGGAGAGTTATTCTAGAGGACTTCACCAGAGACAGGTGACAAGCAGCGAATGGAGGGTGAGGAAAACAAGATAAAAAGTTGGGAAAAAAGAATCAGAGGAACAGTTCTTTCCCTGGAAGGTTTCCAGGTGGGGAGACTGGATTAGATTCAGGAAAGAGAATGATGATTCGACATCTTGAGCTGAATTAGATGGATGGGTTAGAGTGGGTCTGAAATATCAATTCCAAAAACTGTACTTCCTGTCTCCCTCAGCAAAAGAAGGAGTTAGGGGGTTATCAGGAAGTTTGGGCTTGTGGACTTCCTGAGAGTATCTGTGGAACTAACAGGTCTAGATTTTAAAATAAGTTCAGTTAGGAGAAAATGATAAAGTGGGTGGGGGGGAAAGAAGGGCTTGTCAGTATGATAAAGTCATCTATGAGAAAAGATAAATTTCTCTGGCAAGACAAATCAGGAAATAAAAGTAGAATATGCAAATAAATATAAACCAAATGAAAAAGGAAAACTAGCCAACTACAGAGCAGGGGATGGGGGTGGGAGGCTAAATAGGTTCTAGCCTTTTCCATTCCTGTTTGAGATGGCATCTTTGGACAGGCCATAGTCTTCTGCCAATCCAAGGAAGTTCTCAGACCTCCTGAGCTTCTGAGGGTACATGAGAACTCCTGAGCCACCTGCATTATACAAGCAGAGCAGAGAGAGCCAGCAGCACTGCCTAGGCTTACCTATCTCTCATCTCCCACTGCCCCACTGCACCATCATCCCACACCACAGAGGAAGATGTCTCATGGAGGGCTTTTCTGAAAGCCTCTAGGAAGTTGGACCTTCAAAGGATGCCTAGAGAAAAGTGTCACTTGTGCTGATGGCCTCAAAAACAAATCTGGGTGTTCCTATGTCCCCTTTCTGAGATTGGGCATTGCAGACGATGGGCAGGGAAGTGAGAAATTTGAACACTTTTCCTCTTTCTTCTTTATCTCCACAAATCCCTCAGGATGGAAGGGGAAGTCTTTCCTCTTTTTCTTTCTATCAGGTCTAAACCTCCCCTGAATAAACTTCTATGATCTAGTTCACCAGGCCCACCTTTTCATATATAAAGGAACAGATAAAGGAAATTAGAAATATTTTTCTGTCTTTGTAATTTCTGTACAGTAGTCCCCCCTTATCTGTAATTTTGCTATCTGCAGTTTGTTTCCACAGACAAATGTAGTCAAAAAGTATTAAATGGAAAATACCAGAAATAAACAATTTATAAGTTTTAAATTGCATGTCCTTATGAATAGCATGATGAAATCTCATGCCATCTCACTCCATCCCACGTAGGATGTGAATCACCCCTTTGTCCACTGTCCTGACTGTCCATTAGTCACTTAGTAGCCATCTTGGTTATCAGATCATCTGTTGCGGTACTCAAGTGTTTATGTCCAGATAACCCTTATTTTAATTAATATAATGGCCCCATAGTGCAAGAGTAGTGATGCTGGCAATTCAGATATGCCAAAAAGGAGCCGTAAAGTGCTTCCTTTAAATGAAAAGGTTGTTTACATAAAACAGACTGCCTGTTATTCCTCCAGCAAAAATGGGTTTATTTGGGATCAACAAAGAATTGCAATTTGGAGAATGCAACCATGATGAGCCACATGCAAGTCCCCGCACAACAAGGAGAGAACTCTATTAAAGAGGGGAAAACGAAGTTTGGAGGGCTACAGTAAACAAAGAGTTCATAGAAGAAATTGAGAGTTAGAAGTATAGTGGCTTTTCATTGGCTGAGCTGTGACAGTTTCTAATTGGCTGAGCTCTTGCCAGGCAAGGAAAGGAAGTCTACCTCCTCCTTGCTGTGCTCTGCTATCATCATAGGGTGTGAGAACTCTTCCTCCTGTCTTCCCAACTCTGTTTTAATTGAGGTTTATGTTTATTAATTTTTACATTTCCCTCTTTTGATCAAGATCTTTCCCTGAAAGCACTGTTGATCAAGAGTCAGGTTTTCAGGTTTCAGTGGCTCTTTGTTCCTCAATGCCAGGAAGGACACTTTCCCCCCTTGGTGTCCATACGTTTGTTCTCTACATCTGTGTCTCAATTTCTGCCCTGCAAACCGGTTCATCTGTACCATTTTTCTAGGTTCCACATATATGCGTCAATATACGATATTTGTTTTTCTCTTTCTGACTTACTTCACTCTGTATGACAGTTTCTAGATCCATCCATGTCTCAACAAATGACCCAATATCATTCCTTTTTATGGCTGAGTAATATCCCATTGTATATATGTACCACATCTTCTTTATCCATTCATCTACTGATGGACATTTTGGTTGCTACCATATCTTGGCTATTGTAAATAATGCTGCAATGAACATAGGAGTGCATATATCGTTTTGAATTTGTGTTTTCATTTTCTTCAGAGAAATACCCAGAAGTAGAATTCCTGGATCTTATGGTAGTTCTATTTTTAATTTTTTGAGGACCCTCCATACTGTTTTCCACAGTGGCTGCACCAATTTACATTCCCACCGACAGTGTGTGAGGGTTCCCTTTTCTCCATATCCTTGCCAACACTTGTTATTTCCTTATTTTTTGATAATAGCCATTCTAACAGGTGTGAAGTGATATTTCATTCTGGTTTTGATTTGCATTTCTCTGATGATTCGTGATGTTGAGCATCTTTTCATGTGCTTGTTGGTTGTCTGTATATCTTCTTTGGAAAAATATCTATTCAGGTCCTCTGCCCATTTTTTAATCAGATTGTTTGTTTTTTTATATATTGAGTTATATGAATTCTTTATATATTTTGGATATTAACCCCTTATCAGACATATCATTTGCAAATATCATCTCCTATTCAATAGACTACCTTTTCGTTTTGTTGATGGTTTCCTTCCCTGTGCAAAAGTTTTTAAATTTTGTGTCTTTTATTACTGCTTCAGAAGCATTTTTTCTGGTTCTTATTATGGAAACCCAAAATATCTGTACCTTAGACTTCTATTCTCTGCCCTCTGCATCTATCTATTTAGAGCTTAATATTTTAATCTCTTTATCCTATTGCTTCACATTTTAGGAAAGATTCTCACATTTGTCCCCTACACCACTGATTAGATTTTTTGCAATGCTTATTTTGTTCTTTAAAACTTCTAATACAATTGAAGTTTTGCCAGGGCGTTTTCAGCATACTTTCTTTATCTTATCCAGTTCCCTTCTACAGTTTTGCCTTTCTCTCACTCATATTCATTAGTTTCTCAGTCTTGTGTCTTATACAGAATTTTATTAAAACCCCAGAGCAGAAGGAGTAAAAGATTTACTTCTGTTTCTGGTTTTACTCAGCCCATCCAGAGGTATGTTCTTCTTTTTCATTCTGTACTTCATTTTGAATAGGTGTTTTCTGTTACTGTTGTGTTTTATATTCCCATTCTTGAACAACAAAAGCTCTTTCAAGACTAGATGTTTATCAAGAGAGGGTAGATGAAGATACTCCCTTTGGATTGTCTCACTGTCCCACCTGATGTGGTTAGAATTTTCCTTTTAGATTGTAAGATGTAGGTCTGGATAGATGTAATTTTGTTATGACTTGTTCAGAGATGCAGCCACCTGGGAGGCTTGGGGTAAGGGCCCAACCTGAAAGCACTCCCAGTGAGAAGTGTCTCTGCATATCCTGGTGTTTGTCAGAAGGTGCTGCAGAGCTACCAGACCATATTAGTTTTTTTGTTTGGACTGATCAATATTTCAAGCACCCCAGACCCTTGGCTTTGAGCCCTGGCACCCACCAGCTTCCTGTGTGGATCTTCATGTAGCTTGTTCATATGCTGGTGATCTACCTACCACAACAAATGTCATTGCAGGTCAGTGCCCCGCAACTGCTGTGAACATGATCCCCACGGCTGACCATTGCCATTCTAAAACAGGAAAGAGCACAACTTTCTTCAATACCCTGTTACCAAGCCACCACACTTCCTCAGGAGAATATGTGAGGGTCAGACTTTGTGCCCTCCTTCAATCTGGCCCCAGCTACATTCCATGCAGCAGAAATTTCTGTGGATGACATTCTCTTTATTTTCTAGGTACAGGTTTTTATTTTATCTTTATTAAACCATTAAAATATTTCTAAAACATTTAACTTAGGACTTGAAAATGGGGCATTTGGTGTCTAATTTCAAAACTTTAACTCAGAAATCTGCTTCTGCTTTTAAGCATGGGTAACTGAAAGGTTAGGTGAAAAATCAGGAGAGAAAACAGTGACCGGATGAGAGCCTGGAAACTCTGCCATGGTAACTGTGACAAAAATGTGATGTGCCATGTTGAAAAGAGCTACTCAGACTCCCAACCAAGGCTCCAGCCCCAGCCATGCCCCATGTGTAAAGTACTTTTATTCGATCGCCACTTAACTGACTCACTGGATTAAGACACTCTTCAGTCCCTCTGAAAAGCACTGACTGATTCCCTCCACACACTGAATTTCTGTAGCCAGTAGTCTGCTCCCCATCAGGCTCCACACAACTGCTCTCATCATTTGGGTATGCTCTTCTGCAAAACTGTTTGTGTCAATACTACTTGTTTTAACTGTATGCTTAATAAAATATCACACAATCAAATAAATAAAAATGTAAGAAAAGAAAATTTTGCTTCTATGAAAACTAAGTTAAACACTTCGGAAAAGTTGGGAAGGAGAGTTGCTATAACTATATATTGCTGTGAATTAAAAGTAAGAAAAGGGCTTCCCTGGTGGCGCAGTGGTTGAGAGTCCGCCTGCCGAGGCAGGGGACACAGGTTCGTGCCCCGGTCCGGGAAGATCCCACATGCCGCGGAGCGGCTGGGCCCGTGAGCCATGGCCGCTGAGCCTGCGCATCCGGAGCCTGTGCTCTGCAACGGGAGAGGTCACAACAGTGAGAGGCCCGCATACAGCAAAAAAAAAAAAAAAAAGTTAGAAAACTCTAACAGCTCTGGAAAGTTAAGTGGTAAAATCTGGAAGGAGTCTTCTTTCAGATGGCCTTGAATGTATCATTAAATTCTAGATCCACTTTAATAGAATCAAAACTTAGAATCAGAACTGATATGTTATGGAAATGATTGATGCAAGAAAGACTGTTCAGAAATCTAGTTAAATGAGCATACACGAAAGAAAGGTCTTATTAAAATTATGAAACTGTCAGTCTATTCAGGCTGCTATAATAAAATACCACAGACTAGGTGGCTTATAAGCAACAAAAATTTATTCCTCATAATTCTAGAGGCTGGGAAGTCCAAGATCATGATGCCAACATATCAGGTATGGTGGCTGGTGAAGGCCTATTTCCCTGTTCATAGATGTTGTCTTCTTTCTGTGTTCTCACATGTTTGGAACGGGCTAAGGATCTCTCTGGAGCATCTTTTACAAGGGCACTAATCCCATTCATGTGGGCTCTACCCTCATGACTTAAGCACCTCTCAAAGGCACCACCTCCTAATACCATCACCTTTGAGGGCTAGGATTTCAACATATGAATTTTGGGGGGACACAACTATTCATACTATAGCACTAATGTATATTTATTTTGCTGGCTATCACTATTGCTGTATAAGAATGTCCAAAAGGCAGTTCTGTCTGAACCAATCTCTTTCTTTCATTCTCCCTCTCTCTCTCTCTCTCCACCCACTCCTCCTCGTCTTTCACAGTCTCTTTTTCTGTCACTCATCTATTACTACCTTTGCTCTATCTTTATGTTTCTCTCTATATGACTTGTGTATTTTCCCTTCTCCCACTTTCTCCCTCAGAGACACGAGATGACTATCCCTTGTTCTGTATGCTATAGAATGACTAACGGAACATACGGAGCAACCTACTGAGTAGCTCAGTCAAAGCCCACAGGCATTTTCTAGTGAACCACTGTTAAGCCAAGCTCCAACTCATCTGTACCAAGTCCAGCTCTTATTCAGAATTAGACCTTCATTTTTTGGTCAATACCTAGAATTCAGGCCTGGAAGTTTTGAAGAATGGACACAGGGGAAACATATACTAGAAACTTATCAGAATCTGCACTGTTTGATCAAAAAGCCTATTAAGGTGTAGAATCATAAGAAAATACATATTTACTTCAGTCTATTTTGATGGTGTGATTAAACCTGGTGAATGATGTCCTTGAGGAAACACTGCCCTTCCTCCAATGGCCCTCAGTTGGAAAGAGAACCCTCAGCAAGATAGACCAGGTTTTGATCTATATCTGTATTTCTAATGTGGTTCTATCCTATCTAGAATCTAAGCACACAATTATCCAGTCAAGGTATCTGGTGTTGTGGAAAGAATATAAAATGTAGAATAAGACGGAATTCTGACTCTAAGACCTTGGGGAAGTTTTTTACTTCTCTCACACTCCATTTTCTCATCTATGAAATGGACATGCCATACATCTCTCATAGGACCCTTATGAGGATTGAATGAGATTAAGATACTCACGATGCTCAACCAACTGGTTCGGCCACCCAAGCAATAAATCCTGCAATAAATATCTTTGCAATAAATCCTAGAAGAGTTCTCCTCTCTTCAAGATTATGGCTACTGTATATCCATGTGATCACAGAACTCCAAATGCTGAGGTTCCTACACAAAGATATCAGCAACCTTGAAAGGTACTGTGTACGGGGAGGCCTAGCAATTGAGTTCAGGTTAGGGTTTGGGCCTGTGTTATGTGGGTGGTGTCTGGGCTAATCGTGCTGTAGTAAGAATTTGCCCTTCAGATTCTTTCAGGGGTAGGGGTAGAGCTAGTATATTGCACACCACACCTGTTATACAGTGCTAGGGATTTGGAATGGAATCTTCCTCTTCCTCTCTAGGCAACTCTACACAGAAATGAGGCCCCAGAGGGAGAAGAAGGATCATTCTTCTGCCAAGAAAGGCCATGTGAGTAACTGTGCTACCTTGACGGAAATTCCAGACCTACTGTCTCTCTTTCCTCTCTCAACACACACACACACACACACACACACACACACACACACACACACACACACACACACACACACACACACACACACACACACACACACACACACACACACACACACACGGCATCTTGTCAGTTGCGGAAACAAAAACGCCTCTTGAAAATGAATTTCTGTGACAGTAGAACACAGTTAAGAGTGTGGGTTTTAGAGACAGACACACCTTCGTTTAAATCTGGATTCTGCCACTTAACTACCTGTGTGAGGTTGGGAAAATCAGCCAAATTCTCTGAACCTCAGCCCAATGTCAAATAAGGCTAATAATAACGACTTTGCCGGGCTATTGTTTGAATGAAGTGATATCACAACACTTGGTTTACAGTACTTGCCACCCACAGTAGTCCTCAATAAGTAGTAGTAGTAGTAATAGCAGTGGAGTAGTAATAGTAATAGTAGCAGCAGCAGCAGGAGCAGATGCAGATACACGTATTGCTGATGTGTTGTTGCTGCTGTCATTGCCTGACTCGGGATCCAGGCACCACCTCCCTAGTTAGTGAGGGGTATGGAAGAAACAGGTAGCTCTAAACATGGTATCGTCCCAGAGGGCGGGCTCACTTGGGCTTTTTCTCATTTTTCCTCCTCTTTCAAAGGAGAGGAATGAATGTTTTCACAGTCTCCAGGATGGGCATGAAATCTGCACCTGTGCCGACCGCCCACACCAGGGATATACCTGGCAACCTCACATGCTTTGTGAACCTCTCACCAGCATTTAGGATTCTGAAATGGAAATGATGGATGACTTTATTCTGCACTCTGGCAATCTCAGCCCTTCCAACAGTTCCAACAGCTTCTAGTCATAACCCTGTGATTTGAGAACAATGAATCTTAATATAATTGAGTTAACTGTATCATTTTTAATGTAAGACAATCTTGATTACAGCCAAAGGGCACCATTAATACGCTGAAGGAATGGCCGAGATTTTAGCATGTGAATGTTGTACAGAAAATAGAACTAATTAGCACTAATTTAATTCGAAGATTAAAGAAAATTCTGCGTTTACTCTTTAAGACAAACCATTTTACTTCGAACAAAGAAAGAATAATAAGTACATTTTTTTTTCCATCTGAAAGGCAATTTTTACTTTTGCATTATTACACTAATATGGGATTGTGGGAATCCTGACCCCATTAGAGATCAAATAATCAGCATTTAATTATTGACAGCAAATTAATATTTAATAAAGACACAAGGGTTCTGGTATAGGAAAGGCACCAAGGTTCTGCTGACCCAGAAACGTCCAGAAGGTTCCTTAGTCAGAACATGATCTCCTTGCTGAGGGTAACAAGTAGGGATCCCCAAAGGGTCCTGACAGTTTATTTCCATCCCAGCTACCAAGCCGAGGAGCAGGAAGACCAGGGTGTAAGCAACTGCCCCTTCCAGTTCCCACTCCACTCCCCACTGGTTCTTCCTTAACCAAGCACTTAAGCTAAATAATACATCGAATGTCATAACCAAAAGGAGGACAGTCATAATAAAAAAATAATAAAAGAAGTGGCCAATCCCCCTTTTTATTCTGCAAAATAATACTGACTTTGCTGTGGGACTGCTTGTCAGGGATAATTTCTAACCAAAGAAGACATAATGGATTTACAACGAAACGCTGATGCTTTCCCCCAGCCTCGCAAAGATTCTGAAAATAAGCACTATTACATTAGCAGTCCAAGGAAAGCCAAGAAAAAGCTGTTAGGCCATTTCCTGAGAAAGCCAGAGCTATGTGCAGAGAATGGCCTGTGGGTGACCTGGTGTTGGCTCTAAAAACCTATCTGCATTCCCTTCAGATCTCAGCAACAAAAATCAGACCAGGCCTTCTCTGGACCTGTTGAAGTGATGGCAGCTGCCCTGGGTGGAATATCCTTGAACCAGGTTAGAGGACTGAGTATTCAGCATGGGGTGCCTGGCTCCAGGCCTCAGTCCCTTAAATCATTTCAGGTAGACACCTTCAGGGCTCACCATGTGGACATGCAAGGTAGGTCCAGCCTAACTACTTGGAGATGCCAGGTTAGACTGATGTGCAGGGTTTGTGTTAATACTGACCTAGGGGAGCTTCTGCTGGGCCATTCCATCCAGGCCTCTGGTTCCACTCCACAGTGCAGCTCCGGCTTGCCAAACTCGAAATACCCTGTGTCTTATTTCTACCAATTCCTCATTGATAAGCTATACAAGGAAGTTAACGACAAGCAAATACTTTAGTGGGACACTCTCTGCCAGGCCTGATTCCTTGTTGTAGAGACTGAAGAAGGTATTAGTTACACAGAGCACACAGCAGGCTGACTAAAGGAGTGTACATATTGTGGCTGTTTGGACTGGGAAGCAAAAGCTGGATGCCTGATGGTACTTGTCTGCCTCTGTTGAATTTATAATGTTTCAATAAAGAAAGCATGGGATTTAGAATGAGAAAGCAATTGGGCCTGAAATCCTGGGGTGCTCTGATGGATCCAGAAGCTAAGAGTGGCCTGTAGTACTATCTACAACAGGCAGCTGCAAACAGGGCTGCACAGCTTAGGAGAGGCTCTTCAATGAAGACTAAATGAAACAATGCATGAAAAATTCTTAGCACATGAATGCTGGATAAACCATAGTATCAGTATCATTTTTACTGACCAAGATCTTTCTACTATTTCTTCATTGGGTTGACACGGAGTTGGAAGAACCCACAGTTGTGACGTAAGCCAACTCCTTCCTAATGGGGAGATGGAGGCCAAGGGAAACCAACTGTTGGCTTGAGGTTGCACAGTGAGAGTGAGGCAGAGCCAAGACATGAATCTGCATTGCTTCAACCAGGCTGGAGTTTTCACTGGGAACCCTCCCCTCCCCTAGGCTGGGACCTACAGGAGTAAGCTGATGAGGGGAACTGAGGCAGTGCCAACTTTGGATGCTGTACTGTGCTGTGTCTCAACTAGGGTTGAACTCCAAACTCTCTAAGGACACCCACAGCTCTGAGGCTCTGTCTCTGTAGAGCTCCCCTAACATATTCCCATGGGACCTAATAGCAAAGACCAAGGAAGAAAATGGTCAATGCATCTGGAAGAGACTTCCCAAATGGTCATTTCTAAGGGACAGTGTCTTCTGGCTCGAGAGGGTGCTGCTAGCAAACCAGTCCCTGAAACCCCCTAACCACCAATGCCTTTTTCCCACAAAATAGCTCCAGAGCCAAGAGAGGGGACTCATATGGCTGTTCTCTCTAATTTGACTCTTGTATGAAATAACAGTTGTATCTGGGATAGGCCCAGACCTGAAGGGGGCAAGTATAGAACTCTGCAGATAATTACCACCTTCTGCCCAACCACTGAAAAGGGATCTACAGCGCTGTCTAAAGGCAGCAGACTATTTTAAAAGGGCTTTATTTGCTTCTTGCTCTAACCCAGGGGCTAACGTAATGGCTTATATAGCCCACTGTATTCTTTCCCAATATCAACACCCTACTCAAGCATCCTGGGCCTGTATACCCTTATATCTATTCCTTTCCCTTTTGGGGGGCTCTGGTCTTATAGCACATGGATGCTGACCCCTGCAAGCTATCTTTCCAGGCTCCCTTATGATCTAGCCTCCAGATGGATTTAGTGAATAGGAAGGACTGGAGGGAGATTGGAGAGGAGGAGGAAGGAATGGCCAGGATGTATCTCTGCCTCAGGTAGCTTCTCTTGCAGCAGCTGCATTTTTCTCTTGGGCCTCAGATCATACTAGACAAGCCTGTCTTGGCTGCAGATTCCACTGGGTGACCCAAAATGCTGCTTCCTCCCTCTGTCCCTTCAGGCTCAGAACAGTAGTGCCTTCCCTATTTTGCTAATCTCTGGCTACTACTGTCCTGTTTGACTTAGCTCCTCCAAAATTTCCTGTATTAAAACTCATCCACCACATAAACACTGAAATGGTTTCTTTCTTCTGTTTAGGCTATGATTGATACACACAGGCCTGGAATATGGCATAGCAACAATATAATATTTGTATTCATATTCATTTAAGTATATAGGCTCCTATGACATCCATCAAACAGTATTTTAATTGCCCATCCCGCCTCCCTAAGGAAAGGTAGACAGGGAATGGACATTTGTTTAGTGTCTGTTTTATGCCAGGCTTGGTGGTAATTTTTCCACACATCATACTATTTAGTCCTCGTAACAATATCATGAGGCAGGTTTTAATATCTAATTTTTTTTTTTTCCGGTACGCGGGCCTCTCACTGCTGTGGCCTCTCCCGTTGTGGAGCACAGGCTCCGGACACACAGGCTCAGCAGCCACGGCTCAGGGGCCCAGCCGCTCCGTGGCATGTGGCATCTTCCTGGACCGGGGCACGAACCCGTGTCCCCTGCATTGGCAGGTGGACTCTCAACCACTGCGCCACCAGGGAAGCCCCTAGTATCTAATTTTTAAGAATGAGAAAACTAAGGCCACAAAAGATTATGTCACTAGTGAATTTACGAGCAAGAATTTAGACTCCAGACCCACAGAACTCCCAAGGAAGCCAGTCAGTATCATTTCTCCTCCACCAGAATTCTTAAGGTGTTCTTGTTTTTGCTTTATTTTTATCGTTGTTGTAGTTGGCAAACCACTGTGCAAATACAATCATACTCTGACCATCATTTTATGAAATTTAAAGAAGCTCAACTGCTCTGATGGCTCTGGTTGGACCAAGGATGGACCCTGGAACTTCACCCTCTCTTCTCCCCATCACCACCACCACAAGGGCTTCTTGAACCATTTTTGAAACACTTGCTCCTGTCCACAAGCTGACATCTATTTGGTTCACTTGCATCAAGTCTCTTCCTTTCTCAACCTCTCCTACACTCAGATGCCCAATTAATTTTCCTAAATTTCACCTCTAATCATATTGCTCCCTAATCAAAGAAGGCTTCCCTTTGCCTGCCAGATTGAGAACAAATTCCTCTTATAGGCATTAATGATCCACAACAGGCCAATCTTACCATGGTCTACACCCTTATACTCCACCCGAAGAACTAAGCCTGCATTCCAAATATTCCCATACTTTCTCTTAATACTTTTCCACATGATGTTTCCTCCTCCTGGAATACTTTTCTGCACCCTCACACTGGCATGTTTCAGACCACCATCTACCCTTCAAGGGTCATCTATAATTCATTTTCTCCATGAAGTCCCCACCAATGTGGTATAATTTCCCTTTTATATCAGGTCCTTGATCACTTTTCGTGATATTCTGATGTGTATTAGAGTTATTCGTGAGCATGTCATATCCTTGCTTGAGAAGTGAGAATCATCCCTGGGTTCCCCACTGCACATATCCCTGCATATTTTGGGCATTCAGTAAGGGTTTGTTGAATTGAACAGAGTTGACAGTATTTAATTTAATTTAGTTGGCAGGTCAGGAAAGCACTCTCCCCTAAATTGTAAACTAGGCAAAGTTTGACATCCCTCCATCCCATCAGTGTCTTCTTTCCCTCACTGATGCCTCTCTCTCTTAGACATCATTTGTCTGCCCCTGCCCCAACTGGCCATTAACAGATGCCTGGGGGGAAAAAAAGCATGAGTTTAGAGATAACTAAAAGCTTGAAACTAGGAAGAGCCTTTCTCTAGTCTCCCCAAGGAAGATGCCACCTGAGCCTTCCAGCCCCTATGAAGTGAAACTGTCTCCCACCCACCCCCTCACACACCAGAGGCAGTGAGCTAATGATACCTGTCATGCCACCTCCAAATGGCTATCACCCTTGCTCTTTGTAAATGAGTAAATCGGTCCTAGATGCCGGCCTCAGGCGTTGCACATCTAGGGCCTGTCACCTACTCCCACTTTCATGCTTACTGGACCCACCCTTACAAGTATGACACTTTCTCATGTTACTGTGCAATTTTCATACCCTTGAATAAAATGCCTCCTTCCTATTACCCTTCTCTCTCTCTCCTTGCCCCATTCTCAGAGTGCCTAGTTTGTTCAATCAGGGAATTTTTTATTTGCTTTAGCAAAAGAACACTTAAAGGAAGTATAATTAGGCTTAAAAAAGGTCGAAAATTCACTTGGAAGATTTCTCTTTCTCTCTCCACATGGTTTCTCATCACTGTTTGAGTCTGCATCTCACTGCATCATGGCTTCCCCTGATATCACAATTCCCATTCTCCCATCACAGTGACAGATAACACTGCCTTCAGTTTGCCTTGGTACCAGCTCTTGCCCTGACCCTACCACCAGCTAATTAGTCTTTTTCTCTTAGTACAGAGTCTCAATATTAGAGATTCTGATTGGCTTGACTGAGTTCAGGAATTGGTTACTACTGGACCAATATCATCTGTTGTCAGAGTCCTGGGCACATCCATAGATGTCTAGACCCATCCCTTTGGCAGGGGTCCTGGCTAACTTGTAATTACAAAGATGAGAGTACGGATACACAGTTTGAGATACTTGTAAGGATCTCTGATGAGACTAATAGGCTTATGAAAACAGACTAGAAGATGAAAGAAGGAAGAGAGGAAGGGAAGAAAGGAGGAAGGAAAGAAAGGGGGGGAGGAAGAAAAGAAAACTAAGTAAAGTGCTGAACCTCTGCTACATGCTAAGCACAAATTCAGCTCTAAAACTAATATCACCCTATTTTAGCCTCACAATAATTCTTCCAAGTAATTATTATCAATTCCTCCTTCCATGTTAAAGGATTCAGTCTCAGAAAAGTGAACTGATTCATCCTGTAGTTAGTGGAAGAACAATGATTTGAACTGGGAAATATCTGACTTCAGTTTCATCGGAGGTAGAAGTTCTGTATGATAAATTGAAGAAATAACATCAAAAACAGTTTTCCTTAAAACAATCAAAACAAAAGAGTGATTATTGAAGAATGTTAATTGATATCTCACTGCACTGGTTACTTCTGCCTAATGGTTTAATTATTAGTAGCTCAGTGAGTTTCATTAGAGACCTATTGTGCCGATGTTGGCGAAACAACACTGGCATCTCATGTTCAATAATCAAAAGCAGGAAAAACAAACATTCTCTTTGGAGGCCTGGATTTATAAATAGTAGTGGTTTGTGAGTCCTTTAATCAATAACTAGGCTATCTAGCCCATCTTGGACGATGGAGACAACAGACATTCTTGTCTCTTAATTCCCCTTGTCTGCTCTAAATTTACAAAATCCAACTGGGCAGAGACCGGGCTGGTTGGGTAGCCATCCTATCCTGAAGCCTGCCTTTTGGCCACATGGCTATTAAAAGATAATTTTCTAAAAAAGGCAATATCATGACTTTCATATATACATAAATAAAAAATATAAAATGAACATATATGAAAGAAAAAATTGGAAAAGATGCTACAATCTGTTCAAAGGAGAAATCAAAGAACTATAAATTGATATGGAGTAAAGGAATGCTGAAATGAATTTACAAATTGATGTTATTTTTTTTTTTTGAGGGATTGAAGGGGGAGAGTTAAGTAAACCTATACTGGATAGAGTTTATTTGCATCTCTATAGACAAGAATTATTTTGCAATGCTATCACTTATCTACACTTACATTGTACAGTATCTCAAGGGCAATGAAAAGCTAAAATCAGATAAACCTCAAGCAAGTGTTCTCTAAATAATGCATATTATTTTTCCATTGGACACATCCAGTTATCTTTCTTGCTTATCTAAATTTCCTTACATGGTATAGTGAAAAACATGTGCTTTAAGGTCAAATCAAATTAACTCTACCGCTCAATTGCTATAGGTGACCTCTGACAGGTGATTAAACCTCTCTGAACCTCAGTTTCCTCCTCATAAAATAAAGGCACAATACTCACTTTACAGGCTTAAGATGAAGATCAAGCTAATAGCTGAAAGTTTAACATAGTATCTGACACAGAATAGTACTCAGTAAGTGTTCATTCCCACAGGCCTTTCCCCCAAACTCAGCAGCCCAGGGACTTCAGAAATCAGTCTCTACTTGGTAGTTGCCAGGAGGGCTGAGCTAATAAAATGGACACTGGACACCCCAGGTCTCTCTGGCCCTTAGCAAAATAATACAGAACCATCCCATCACAATAAGCCTGGAGCTAAGCCGAGATTTAGGAGTGAACATGTAATCAAATGCCACCAGAGGCTGTGATCCTTGGAGAGGAAGAAAGAAAAGAGGCAAAAAGAAAGCCAACATCTCTCCAGGAAGCCCTTCAAATCCTCAAAGCTGACACACAAGGGATTCAGACCTGGAAAAGATGAATACAGAAAAAAATGGAAGTCCACCTGATGTGTTAACCTGGCAGTGCTGATTGTAAATGGTCACTGATGCTATTTCATTCAACAAACACATTGATCACTGACCACAGGATCAAAGCAATAAGGCACTGTGGGGGGTGGTGCAGTCAATGGTTCTAATCACAGGTGCGGGAATCAGGCGGACTTATGATGGAATCCTAACTCTGTCACTGACTAGTTTTGTGATCTTGGGGGATTACAGTCACCTCCTTGGCTTCATGTTCCTCCTTGGTAAAAAGAGATTAGCAATAGCAATTTACTTAAAGTAGTATTTTCAGGATTAATGAGATAATATTTTTGATGGGCTTAGCAAGTTGATAAACAATAAATGGTAGCTAAAATAAATAACGTTCGAGAGAAAAACTGCATCCACACTGGCCTGTGTTACACTCTTTTAGAAGTTCTCACCAACGCAGCTGATGACAGACTTTAAAATTAAAGGTAAGGAGAACTAAGATGAGACTCTTCACCACCTGTAGTTTCTCACCTGTGCACATCCAGTGAGTTGGTCTTGGGACAAAGATAGAATTCCTCAGCCATTCAGAGGGGATATGACCACAGATGTGCAACCTGAATCCACCTTGGGCCAGCCTAGGTGTTCCAAATGTGCATACGGTAACTGTGGACTATATCGTCCTTGCAAATCTGTCCCAACCAGAAAGTAAGTACAGTTAGAGGCAGTGCTAGTGCCTTGTGCCTCTAGGTGGATCTCAAGCCATTAGTCCCCTCTGAAAAATATTATACTGTTTTGTTCTCACTCTACTAGACCACCAACATTGAGAAGCATCCTGCCAAGATATCAGCTGGCAGGGGTTTCCCATGCTCTGCTCTCAGCAGGGAGCGGATGTTGAGGTAGAGAGCAGACTGTCCTCCTGTGCCTGCCTCTCACTTGCATGTGAATCACTTGTCCTTCCTTGTGGTACTTCATAATATGTATACTTCATCCTTTTACCTAAGGGCTGTACCCCCTGTCCTGCTACCCACCAATTACTGATGAGTGAGTCTGTGTAACAAACCCTCTGAGAGTTCATTAACACTGACCTTCTAGATAGCTCTGCCTTTCCCTCTCCAGGACCACTAGGAGTCTGTTCTCTTAGGAAAGACACCAAGGATAGAATTCCCACCTGTGTCTAGCGCAGATATGTAAGCCATGCCCTTGAATTCCTGCCCTTTGACAAACTGCAAGTGTCCTGCATCCACACTACGCTCTGCTGTGGTCCAAGAACCTTGAATGCCAAGCTGAACTGATTACCTTTAATTCTGTGGGTCCTACGGAGATAACAAAGGTTTCCAACCTGGAGATTGACATTATCTGAATAGGTCACTGTGTATGTCAGTGACCTGTTCCAAACCAAAAGAAAGAAAGAAATTTGAGTACTGAAAAGGGAATGAGAAGGCTCTACATGGGGCTTAACTTATTTATTCTGGAAAGAAACCACTGAAATTTAAACAAAGTGTATTCTCCGCAATGTGAAAAGGGAAATACTTTCAGAGATAGGTGAATGATATGACTTTTTTTTTCTTCTTGTGCATGTGACAAAACCTGCCCAGTGATGGAACACTGGATCGTTTTCCTAAACCAAAGAGCCAAGGAGAAAAACAGGCAATAGATTGAAAAATGGACATCTTCCCCGGGGCCTGAGCCCTAGAAGCACTGGTCCAGAAGGCCAGACAACTCGTTCTACTCTCTGAGCCCTGGGACTGCTCCTGGTCTCCCTTTGCTGCCCAGCTCAGTGGATGTCTGTGGACGGGGAATAAGTTAAGCAAAGCTAATGTCAGATCAGACATGATGGAAAGTGTATATCCCTTCTTGAGACTCTTTATCACTCAGAGTGAGTGTTTTATAGCCCTGCATAGAGGTTGCCATAAAACACCATTTTAAGGAGCATGAGGCCATATTTCATCCATTAACGTCCTCTTGCCCCAAGAGGCAAAACAAACTAGCAGGTGCCTCAGGATTAACATCTTTATTACAGATGACCTCACTATTGTGTTCTCTATAAAGAAAAAATATTACAAAGCATTAACGCACTTTAACTATTAAATTAATACAGATTTACTGCTCATATCCGGATCTAAATTTCTAGGCTTGCAGGGTCGTTATTTTTCTGTGATTTTTTTTTTTGACAATATTGCTAATGGGGACCAGAGCAAAATTGATATGAACTGTGATGGTGGATGCATGAATTCAGGGAGGCAGCAGGTTATGCCTCTTCATAAATCACTCCAGTGGCAGTTTTGCACTAGGACTTACACAAGTATTTTCAATATGTGAGCAAAAGCCATAGAAGGACATTTAGCTGAGAGGACGCAAGTATTAAGATTCCAATATTTACTTTGTAAATATTCCAAATTTTACTTTGTAAATATTCCAATATTCACTTTGTAAATTTTTAAATATTTACATTTACAAATGGCAAAACATGAAGACGGTTCTTTAATTACTTGGAGAGGCTTTGGCGCATGACTCCCCCTGCCCCCACTCTATCTCTAATGCTTAAAGTAGCCATTACTTATTTTATCTCGATGGGTCGCTACTGAATGTTGTTTGGTTTCATATATGCTTAGGTTGAAGTTGTCCTCATTTCGACTCCTTTCTGGGGTTCTCAGTGATGGTATACACTGGTCATTAGTTAACTAAGAAGCAAAGTATCAATTATATTGTTAACGACCAGCAAGAACCCAAAGCCCCAGAGTTTGGTGAAAATGGATTATGGAACAGGGCTTACTACTGAACACAGTCTTCTTCCTTCCTTCCAAATCTAAAACTTGGGGATCCCACAGTCATTCACACCTTAAGGGAATGAAAGAGAGAAATGACTTCTATGCCAGTCTATTGATCATGTCACAGAGGTGAGGAGGTGGCAGGAAGCTCAAGAGAAGGTTGAAGGTTAAGGGGGCATTTGCATGAGCTCTGACCTTATATATTTTCCTTGAACACAGAGCCCCTCCCCCGTATTTTTTCTACATTCAGGTTAGCAACTTCTTTGCAGGGAGATGTGGGTATGTAAGGTATAGAGGGGCAGTTATGGCCCCACCAGCACCCAGGGGGAGTGGGGAGAAGAGGGTCCTTGAAAGAAAGCCTGGGTTCCCCATGGCCTTAAGGGAAAATACCCTAGGGAAAGGTAAAACATGGAGTCTCATTTCAGAGGATTTGCTGTTCAATTTATCACCATCTAGTCCAAGTTTCATGTATCATTTAGGGTGAGATAATATCTTGACACGTGGACTCTGAAAATATATAAACCATGCCTTGGTTCAGTAACTTCCTCCCTGCAAAGTCCTTGAAAGAAGTATGTGTACAAAAAACAACAACAAAGTATCTTAACTTGAGAGTAAAAAAAAAATTTTTTTTTTTTGGCATGCAGAATCTTAGTTCCCCAACCAGGGATTGAACTCATGCCCCCTGCATTGGAAGGGCAGAATCTTAACCACTGGACCACCAGGGAAGTCCCTAAAAATGCTCTTTGATAACAGTAATAGCTATGGCCCCAAATTCTAAGGCTGAACTCTAGCCAGCTAGGCCAGCCTGGGAGGAGGAATGCTTGGGATAATCTCAGCCCCCTCCTCCCTAGCCCCACCCCTTGCTGGCTGTTAAGACAAAAAGGGTAGATCCATGCAAACCACAATGAGAGCAGAGCGCCCATGTCGTAGAGGTGAGGTTGAGAAGGTCCTCCAGGTCCCTCTATAAATCATGGAAGCCCCTTCAAAATTTCCACTCCTGGAAGACAACAAAGGTCACCTTAAAAACAGGATGAGAGATGGAGACAGGGTTTGTTTAGCCGAGAACTGACTTCTAGAAAGGAAACGAAATGTGAGGTTTTGCCAACCCCAAAACCGCCACTGGTAATAGCTGCCATCTAAGAAGTCTACATCTTTGGGCGTGGAGTTCCCAAGCATGGAGTTCTCCTTCTTGCCCTATCAAGATCAAGAACCTCTCTCCTCTTTTCCACCCCCATCATGAGTCTCGAAACCAGTCAGAAGAGAGAGCTCCAGAAACGTACAAGCCCATCCCAAGAAAACGCAAGTCTCAGCAGAAGAGGTGGACAGGTGCATGTCCTAATATCTTTGGCCCACAGTATTAGGAAGCCAACTGAAAAAGAAAGGACAAAAAAAAGTCTTAATAAGAGACAATATAGCAATGTGGAAACCACCGGCTAGTGTTTCTTGATATCTCCCAGGAACATAATCCCAAGAAACGTAACTCTTTCCTTCTCCTTCCAAAACACGAATATTCATGGGCATATAATCAGTGTGCACATGTATGTGCACATTCTGTGTGTGAGTATATACAGCATTCTGCACTCTAGGTGTGCATGGGTAATCAGATGCGTGCCCATTGGTGTGCTTGCGTGTACACCCCATGAACAGTCAGGCACCTGTATGTACACTTGGGCATCAGTGATCAATGAATGCATTGTGTGCAGGTATCTTATGCATATCTTGCACACTGTTTTGCATGTGTACACACCCAGGTGTGTCCTGCGTGACCTGGAAAGTATGTCATATGCATGCACAGGTGCACGTTGTAGCTTCTGTGTCTGTGTGTTTTTGAGAGTCTGGGTTGTTAAGCCCTACCATGCACCAGGCTGTTTGCAGCCGATGTTGAGCCGCTAATGATTTTAATGAGAGTGCCTTCTGGATTCATATTTTTTTCATAAAATACATCACACTAAAACCAAATCAATGAGAAACATTAATTAGGGGCTTTGTAGATGCCTTCTGTGGTGGTGTTTTTCTTTTGAGAAGCACCAGACGAAGAATGCTGGGCTTTATTTAAGCTAAGTTGTTTGACATTTAGATGA
The DNA here is from genome assembly GCF_949774975.1 of Lagenorhynchus albirostris. NCBI lineage: Eukaryota > Metazoa > Chordata > Mammalia > Artiodactyla > Delphinidae > Lagenorhynchus > Lagenorhynchus albirostris. Next base: position 40,216,185 of record NC_083103.1, read on the forward strand.
GAGAAAAAAGGGGAAGAAACTAGCCAGCCCAGGAACCGTTTTTGACAGCTCTTTGTCATGCAAGGGAGAAAAAAGGCGCTGGCTGTGAGAGTCTACTTTGAAGCCCTGGAAATTTGTAATGAAAAATTTAAGATACAAGAGAGGCAGAAAGATGAGCTATTCACGGGGCTCTGCATATATTAACACTTGTAATGCAAACTAAAGGTTTGCTATGTGTTTTTATAATTTGGCCGCTAATAAATATCTTCCAGAAGTGCTTTGATTTTCTAAGTTCGGGTATGGAGTTCGAATCCATTAAAAAGTAAAAGAAACAATTGGCATTGGACTTTGGTCCCTGACTGGGGGACCGTGCACATCAATTATTACAGACAGACCACTGACATATTTCAAAGGATGTTGGAAGCCCTTGCACACTCGGAGGAAGCCATGCGTCTGTGGATATATCCTCCAGTGCAACCATCTTCTGTGTCGACCTCTAGGTCAACTCTGCCTGAGCCCCCGATCCTCTCTCCTTAAAAACCACCTGGGCATGATTAATAAAGATTCTTTCTCCAGGGACAGCCAGATGCTAGGGATCCACGGAGGAAGTTCTCAAAAAGCAACATCTTCACTACTGAAAGGGCAGAGTTTCTGTGACGTCAAATCAACTTTTACAAATTTGGGTTACCGAGGCAAATCAGTTCCATCCACGTATTACATCCCCACAGGCCTTGATCGTGCTCATTTTGCTCAGCCTGTTTGATTACACCCCAAGACATCTTTGTTTCCTCTCTTCTTTCTAGATCTTCCAATGATCTTCTTCTCCCCAGATCTTTTTTCTTTTGTCTGGAATTTCTATTCCCTGATTAACAAAAACTCAACATCTTTACACACTCTTCAAAATTCTTTTCCCTTTGCCTCGTGAGTGGGCAGGCTAAGTTAGGAGGAATGTGGGCTTGGCAGTCAGATGGACTCAAGTTCCAACCTCGAATGAACATGAGAAGGAAGTGGTACACAGAGGCCAAGGAGTGTGCAGGGAGCAGGCTAGCATGTTTCAGCCTGGGCTCCAGGCTTTGGCCCCCCAACCAAAGCAGCTCTGGGTGGCACGAACATTCAGTGCCCAGGGCCTTCATCTCTCAGGTCGAACACTCAATGCCACTTCCTCAGACTCCTGCTCTGTCTCTCTTAGAAAAGTGTTCATCCAGAATACTCTGAGTCCTGGAATCTTACACATCAATCCCTCAAAACACCCCTATAAGTTCTTCCAATTCCTCAAGCAGAAACGGTGCAATAGATCAGGGGTTTTCAACCTCTGTTCTATTGACATTTTGGGTCAGATAATTCTTTATTGGAGGGGTTATCCTGTGCATTGTGGGATATTAGCAGCATTCCTGTCCTATTCATCTTGTTAAAATGGACAACGCCAAGTGAACTGCAGGCCACTGGCTATTCTCATGAGATACAATGTGGGGATCCAGGGTCCAAGCAGTGACCCTCTTAATCATAGTCATGGTTTGTAAGGCTGGAGAAAAATTACCAAAGGACATGAAGTGGGAAGAGTGGCCTCAGTGAGGGACCTGACAAAGAGATAGCACATTTGACCTGGTAATTTAGAGAGTTTAACAAAAGAACTATTTGTAAGGGTGTGTGCAAGGTTTAAGGAAAGGAGACTGCAATACTCTAGAACTACTGCAGTTGGGAGCCGCTATCACCTCTGGGCTAGAAGGGGAAGGGAAGGGAATGATTAACCAAAAAGCTGTGTGGAGAGGGACTTCTGAGAAGAGCTGTGGTAAACAGCCCACTCACAGTAATCCAGAAGGAAAGGAGCAGAGAACAATGCCCCGCACCGACCCATTTTCCTCCCAAACTCATTCTTTCCTCCAGGAGCGAAGGGTCCACTGAGGCATCTCTGATGGGTCAGATTCCCAGAGAAAGGAGTACCGGCATACCTCCTTTTATTGTGCTTCGCTTTAATTGTGCTTTGAAGATATTTGCATTTTTTACAAATTAAAGGTTTGTGGCAATCCTGCATTATTAGATGATGGTTATCATTTTTCAGCGATCAAGTATTTTTTTAATTAAGGTATGTACATTTTTTTTCGACATAATACTATTGCACTCTTACTATTCACTACAGTATAGTGTAAACATAACTTTTTTTTTTTTTTTGGCGGTACGCGGGCCTCTCACTGTTGCGGCCTCTCCCGTTGCAGAGCACAGGCTCCGGACACGCAGGCTCAGCGGCCATGGCCCACGGGCCCAGCCGCTCCACGGCATGTGGGATCTTCCCGGACCAGGGCACGAACCCGTGTCCCCTGCATCGGCAGGCGGACTCCCAACCACTGCGCCACCAGGGAAGCCCTAAACATAACTTTTATATGCACTGGTAAACCAAAAAATTTGTGTGACTCACTTTATTGCAGTATTTGCTTTATTACAGTGGTCTGGAACCAAACCCACAGTATCTCTGAGGTCTACCTGCAGAGTGGAAGGAGAGTGAGTAGACTGAGGGGCAGTGGAAAATATCCAGCACAGGTGAAAGGTGTCCAAGAGATAGTTTCTGGGCTGCTGCCCTGGCAAAAGGTATAGTCAAGGAAATTAGGAGAATAATTAGTGGCAAGGCTAAAGCACCAGCCAAAAGTGAGTGGTGAAGAGTGAGCCAGCCGAATCCTGAATGCCTGGTAATGGCAGTGGTGGCTTTGTGCTGGCTGCAAATCTCACACCCAAAGGGGTTAGGTTTGTTTCAAGGAGGCTAGAAGGAAGGAAGTCCCAACCAACCCAAACTCCTGGGCTGCTGACTAAGACTTTCATGATTAGATTTTATAATTGTCTGAACTTTCTTTTGACTTTGACCTCCCTGAGGGCAGAAACCTTGTCTGACTTGTCTGTGTGTACTCCCCAGTGCCTGCCATGGTACCTGGCAGAGAGCAATTGTTTGTTCAGCTTGTGAGTGTGAATGTGAAGATCCAAGCTCTGGGATTCCCTTATCTGCCCTATATGGTCCTATGATCCATCGTGTGTAGGAAGAGGTCAAAACATCGAGTTGTACACCTTAAATCTGTATAATTTTTGTCAACCATACCTCAACAAAGATGGGGAAAAAAAGAGTTCCCAAGGGTCACTGTCAAAGCAAAGGGTCTACATTCTTTCTTTCCCTTCAGCAGACGGAAGAATCCTTCCCACAAAGTACGCACAGTTCAAGCAGAGCCCTAGCAACCTGTCCACCTCTCATCTATTTCTCAGGGCACCTGGTGCGGGGGGGTCAAGGAGTAGGAGCTTGGGGTGCAATGTTTCTTGTCTCCCGAACTGCACAGTCACCTGAGCCCTTAGGGAAAGCCACTGGACATCCTTCCAGCAGCAAGCACTACAATCTTGCTGATTCCAGCTGGCAGGAGGGTGGGCAAAGATGTAACTCTCCATAGTTACAGCACCTAGTTCTTCAGACACATATCCAGTTTTATGGCACCAGGTCACTGGACTTCCTGAGAGTGACAAGCTTCCCTTGGTCCTGACTCCTGCAAAAAGCCAGGCAGTCTACACCAGCCTCCTATGGTATGTTCCAATCGTCTCCCTAAGGAATCCCCTCCCAGTCCTCCTTTTCCTGAGCAGGAGGCTAGGGCCCAAGCACAGATTGCCTCTGCGAAGTTCTGCAGTGTGTCTGGAATCCCAGATTAAAAACATTTGTTGTAAAAAAAAAAAAAAAAAGGGCTTCCCTGGTGGCGCAGTTGTTGAGAGTCCGCCTGCCGATGCAGGGGACGTGAGTTCGTGCCCCAGTCCGGGAAGATCCCACATGCCGCGGAGCGGCTGGGCCCGCGAGCCGTGGCCGCTGAGCCTGCGCGTCCGGAGCCTGTGCTCCGCAACGGGAGAGACCACAACAGTGAGAGGCCCGCGTACCGTAAAAAAAAAAAAAAAAGAACATTTGTTGTACTTCTACCCTGAGCTTAGTATGATGAGGGTCATGAAGGGACCTTAAAAATAATGTATTACCTCAAAAGGATTATAGTCCAGCAGGAAAGGTTAAAAAAAAAAAGTTTAAGTGGAATCCCAGCAGAAAAGGACTCCTGGGCATACCTCAGAAGACAGCCATCCCTTGCTGATAGGGATGAGTCATAATGAGGTAAAGAGGTTGATGTGGGCAGGTGAGGAAGGGATGGAGAAGGGGGTACTTAAGCCACACCTTACCTATGAGCAGACTCTCATCACCTGGGATGGCTACATCTTTTAAGTTATAACCAATGTGTCAGACCTTCCCCACTCCCTGCCTGCTGCCCCTTCTCCTACTTGTGATTGCTGGAAAAATTTTAAGAAAAAGAAGATGCTCTAAAGATGCTGGTTAAATATCAATAGCTCTGTCTCTGGTTCTCCATTTGAAGCCTTCTTAATTAAGGCACCACTGCCTGGACATAAATGCATTTATGTCTATTAATTTTTGCTCCACTTAGCAGAGTGGTCACTTAATTAAATGTCTTCAGTTGTTTTATTGGAAAAAACATAACCCATCCTCCCCCCCACAAGGCATTCGTCCTTCCCACTTAGCTCCTCTGTTGTGCTGTGAATTTAAACATACTATTTGTTGCTTTCCACTCAGTTCATTTGTAATCCCAATGCCACTGCATTTGTAGGAACTGATATTAAAAAGTAATATCTGAGACTAAAGTTGCTAGACTGTTTAGTAGATTTTTAAATTGAAACCAAAATTATACAGATTTTTCATTCTGATAATTCTACCAATTCACTAATTCTTTAATCTTTACAGGTCATTGAACAGTTCCACATTAATGAGATGTGGTTAAGAACAAATTTTACACTTTTTCCTTTTTTTTTCCTTGAAAAATGTTTCCTATCATTTGTAAATTAGAAAGAACTTGTTCCATTTATGGTCCATTTATTTAAAATAATCGAATGCATGGGATCTGGCTGAACACTGTGTGTAATGATGCTTTTAAACAAATTACCATTTATTTATAAGCAAGAAATAGACTTTTAAAAAGCACCCAGACTTGGATACATTATTAATGATGTTCTCCAAGCCCAACAGCTCTAGGGGTGTGTGTGTGTGTGTGTGTGTGTGTGTGTGTGTGTGTGTGTGTGTGTGTGTGTGTGTGTGTGTGTGTGTGTGTGTGTGTGTGTGTGTGTGTGTGTGTGTGTGTGTGTGTGTGTGTACACACACAGATGTGGATTTTATTCCAGTGAGAAGGTTGAGGACCTGGGAGTAAAACTGGAAAAAAAAGCTTCTAGAAAAGCAGCATGTTTTTCCTTTTTCAGAAAGTTGCAAATGTTACTGAAATTCACCATGATGAGCTATTCATTCCAAAATCTTCACTGTAAATGTGTGGCTCTCATCACAAGCACCCAAAGCGAAAATCAACCCTAACCTTATTGGTTCAATGTGCCAAGGTTATGGAACAAACAGAAAAGGTCCTTCATCCCATTTAAGACAGACGCACGTACAAGTATGCAAAGCCCACCTCTTCCACCAGTGGCCCTAGAGTTCCTACTTAGAGAATAATTGCATTTTTATAAAATGCTGTGGAGTTAATTGCTTGGATTCAAGTATTGTATATCACTATTATTCCTTGCCACACACTACTGCAGGGAGGAAAATGTTTATCCCGTTAAGTGATAGTTAAAGAGCTTGCATTGTAGAGAACCAGGGGAGATGGCTGACTACGCTAAGAATTAATGGGGAGAGATTATTCTGGCTTCATCAGCTTTGGCCCTATCCATTCATAAGACTATCTCCATTCCCTTTCTACCTTTTTTCTTCTATACAGACCAAATAAAGAATAAATAAATAATAAGTAGTGTCTGCGACTTCCAATATTTAATCCCAGCCCCAGCCCCGCAACTGCCAACAAGTGTACAATCCCTAGAGAGCATTTGTCAGCTCCAGCAAAATCAACTGAAATAGCCCTGTTCACCGGGCTATTTTTTCTTTGAGAAGGGAGTCTACAAGCCTGAAGGAATTAAGGGAAGATAAAGGAGAAAGGATGAAAAGGGAAGGAAGAAAGTGGAAGAAAAAATATGAATCTAAGATACCAGAGGCATCAAAGCTGCTAAGCAGAGTAAGATATTAAAAGTTTCCAGGGCTTCCCTGGTGGCGCAGTAGTTGAGAGTCCGCCTGTCGATGCAGGGGATGTGGGTTCGTGCCCCAGTCCGGGAAGATCCCACATGCTGCGGAGCAGCTGGGCCCGTGAGCCATGGCCGCTGAGCCTGTGCATCCGGAGCCTGTGCTCCGCAACGGGAGAGGCCACAACAGTGAGCAAGCCCACGTACCATAAAAAAAAAAAAAAAAAAGTTTGCAGGCCTGAGAGAATATGTGGATAGGACTACTTTATGCCAGTGATTTTTTGAGAAATCATGAAAAAAAATTAATTAAAGGAAAGGTGCTTAAAGACAAGACGAATGCATGTAAAGATAACTCTTGTATTGCTAGCACCAAGAACTGTGTCTGACATATAACCGACACTCAATAAATTTGTTAAATATTAATAAATGAATGAATGAATGATGTGTTGGTTTTCCAAAAAAGGCAGAGGTAGATCTAGACTCTGAGGCTAGTTTCTTCAACCACTAACAAAACAATAACTATTAAATCAGTGGTTTTGAAAGCTTAGAAAATAAGCAATAATGGCCAGGTCCCATTAGGACATATCTTGCCAAACAAATCTAACGGCCATTTTTTTCACTGAGTTGTCAGTAGACAGCTATATCTTATTTTCAGTCAGGTGTTTGACAAACTATATTGTGATATGTCTGCAATCAGGAAAATGTGGGAATTTGCTGAACATCTATATTAAAAGTGATAATGACTAATAGACAAAAAAAAATCTCTAGTGGAATCCTATAGGTCCATTGACTATTTGTTGTACCAATAACTGAAGATAATAGAAGACAATACTTGTAATTGGGACAATGATAAGAAATTCTGGAGTTTATGGTCATATTTAGTAATAGGGCTCTGTCCTCAGCCCTAACCTATTTAATCTTTTTCTCATAATCTTATATAGATGTATCTAACATGCCAATCAAAATTTGTAAATGACAAAAAGTTGGGAGAGTAGTCAGATAACTGAATAAAATATAGGCAACTATCAACCTGACAAGGATAAATATAATGTTTTCAATAGGTTCAAAAAGTCAGCTTCTCATAAATAGACATGGAGAATACCTAGCTAAACAGCAGCAGTCACTGCGGATAAAAACATAAGCTTAAGCTGTTTAAATTTTACAAGTTTGATATGCAAAAAGTATATAATGTGATCATCAAGTAACCCAAGGTTGTTGGTATTTGTATCAATAGAAACTACCACTGACAGGTGGCCGTTGGCTGAGCAAAAAGGAAGGGGATGTCATATAACAGGGAGAAGACAAGCTTTTGGCAGGATATGGCTGCTGTCTTTAAGTATCTGAAAGGCTGTATTTTGGAAAAGAAAAAAAATCATGTTTTTTGCTGTCCCACAGGAAAATGTTCCAATTGGAACTGTCTAGAAATGGAATAGAATCCTTTGTGAAAATCAATGATCCCTTCCTTGGAGGGAGCCCAATGTCCTTTGTCAGAGCCGTTAAGAAGATAACCTAGCAGAGAGGTTATACTTGGTTGCTAAGATTCATAAAATTCTGAGATTCCTTGATTCTCTGACCCACTTCAAGATGGATCAAAGCATAGACCAGTGGCACATAGACTTGGAAGTTGTGTGTTTATGTGTGCCATTAAAATAAACAAAAAATTAACTTAGAGGCACTAACACCAAGCTATCAACTTTCTATTTTTTCAACTTAGTATATTAATATTTAATAATAAAAATAAACATCCAAATACCATATCCATCATTTCACAGAAAATCATTTTAAACACTAAAATCTAAGATGAACAAAATCTCAGTAAAAGGTTAATTTTTTTTGCTTTGGATCATGAAGACCACTCTATTTTCCCTACTTCTCTCATTTTTCCACAAATGAGTAAAAATTCCTTCAAAGCCAACACCAGCATTTGAAAACCACTGAGACAGGCAACATTAGTCAGGGTACTAAAGCCATTTGGCAGTGTCAGTCATGGAGCTAGGATAAAAATGTCAGGTCATCCAGAAAGAATAAGTGTGGTTTTAACTGCTGCTTCCTGGTTCATAGATGGTCACATTTTTGCTATATCTTCACAGGGCAGAAGGGGCAAGGGAGCTCTCTGGGGTCTCTTTTATAAGGGTGCTAATCCCATTTATAAGGGCTCTGTCCCCAAGGCCTGATTACCTCCCACATGTCCCACCTCCTAACACCATCAAAATGGGGGTTAGGATTTCAATGTATGAATTTTGAGAAGATACAAATATTCAGCCTATAGCAGCCTAAAAGGGAAATTTCATCATTCATGTTCATATTTTTCAAAATTTTCCTAGTATCTTCGTACATATAATCTTCCATGTGAATTGTAAAATAACTTAGTCTAAGTTTCAGAAAGAAAACTCTCTTTAGTGTTTTTTTTATTTGAACTGTTTAAATTTGCAGATTAAACTGGAAAGAATTGACATCATTTCCTATTAAATCTTCTCATCCAGGAACATGACTACTGTTCCATTTCCATTTATTTGAGACTTCTTTTATGTTCCTCAGTAAAGTTTTATAGATTTATTCAAATACAAGGTGTGCAAAATTACTCTTGTTAGTATTATTTCTAGTCCTTTAAAGTTTTTCTTGCTCTTACAAATGGTATCTGTCTCACTACATTTTTTTTCTGGTACATATGAAATCTATTTTTAAATATTATTTTATAAATGAACTTTTATTGAATCTTTGTATTGAGAGGTGTTTTTAGTTGGTTCACTTGGATTTTTCCAAAAATCTTTATGCCTAGTCTTTGCTAATATTTATACCTTTTTTCTTTTCTTATTGCATCAGCTAGAACTTCTCAAACAATGTGAAATAAGAGTGATGACAGTGGGCATTTTTTTAGTACCCCTTATTTATCGGGATAACTGCAATGTTTCTCAACCAAAGGGACCTAGCCATTGGGGGCTGTGTAATAAACTCTTGGTACAAGGGACATGGAAGTAGAGCTATCATACTCCTCTCCCTGTGAGATTTTGATAAGCTGTTCTTGAAGTGCTGTCAGTTGCAATTTAGAATCACTGCAGAGTGATGTAACATCAGCAAAATTTGCTGTATCATTCAAGTACATCTGAGTGCAAAAAAATGTTTAAAAAATGAGAAACCTGTGTTTTAGTACTTCACTACCTGTTTCATGTTTGCTATTCATTTAGGGTAAATATTCTATAGGGCTGTATCATATACCTACATTACTTACAGGAGTTTTTGTTTGTTTTTTCCGTCTGAAATAGATATGGACTTTCTTGAACTGTGTTTTGGAAATCTGATATGGTTACATGATGCATTTTCAAATGCTTAAAGAACAGGTTCTTACAGTGAGGTAGTGGTAATATCTTCACTACACTGTTGCTCACAATTTGCCAACATTTTGTCTAGGACTTTTTCAGCTCTATTCATCTTTATACCCTTAGTATTTCATGTATCCTATGCTTTAGTCAAACTGATGTATATGCTCTCAATGTGCTTTCCGATTTCTGTGCCTTGACTTTACTTTCCTTTATTTACTTCATTCTTCATTTCTATGTGCTCAAACCCAAATCAAACACAGCATCTTCCATGACAGTCTCCCTGAAAACTTCACATTACATGCTTCTTTCCCCTTCTACACTTAAATTTTACTTGTTTCTGCACCTTTCTAATGACACTTATTTCTATGTGTCATAGTTGTTGATTTAGCTTATCCCTTCTCCTAGTTGGTGAACTTCTTGAAGGATCTATGTCTGACTCACCTTTATTTCCCTTTATTTTATCAATGTTAATGATGGCGCTGAGTATATGCATTGTGAGAACATCCCAGCTCTGCTCTTTCCAGCTATGTGAACTTGGGTAAGTTACTTAACTTTTCTCACCCTCAATTTCTTCTCCAATGTGGAATATCAGTAGTGAGGTAATGTATGTAAAGCACTTGGAATAATTCCTAGCATAACTTTAGTCCTCAATATCCTCTATTTATTATAACCTATTAGAAATAAGCTTAAGGGGGCTTCCCTGGTGGCGCAGTGGTTGAGAGTCCGCCTGCCGATGCAGGGGACACAGGTTCATGCCCCGATCCGGGAAGATCCCACATGCCATGGAGCGGCTAGACCTGTGAGCCATGGCCGCTGAGCCTGTGCGTCTGGAGCCTGTGCTCCTCAACGGGAGAGGCCACAACAGTGAGAGGCCCGCGTACCGCAAAAAAAAAAAAAAAAAAGAAATAAACTTAAGGAAGGCAGGTGTTTCCTCTGTTTTGTCATTTGCTGATTTTTAACACCTAGTACAGTTCTTAGTACATAGCAGGCATTCAATTAATTTTTATTTAGTAAAGGTTACATGAGTAAATAGATGTATGGATGATAAAACTGTCCTCTGCAAGTTTGAATTCTCATACTGGTTTCACTTCCCTGTTATTTTACCCAGAGAAAGTAGATGCCATGTCACAGAAACCACAAAGTTCCACCCGGTAATTTCTCTTTCCCTGGAAGTTATATACTAGCCCTAAGATAAACATGCAGCTGAGACAGAAGAAAAGGAGTTCGGGAACCTCTGATAGCCTACTGAGCAAAACTGGGATCTGACTTCCAGCAGACAAATACAGTATTCTGTGCCAATCAATATCTTTGTGGTTACAATGAATAAACCTCTTTATTTTTGAAGTGTTAGATAGTTCAGGTTATTTTTCTGCTTTCTCTAAATGCATGAAGGATAAAACTTATGTGGTAAAGAAGGGAGGGAGAAGCCAAGTGCGAGAACAGAACATAATCCATTAGTAGCAAGGCAGTGGTTAAGACAAGAAGACTTTGAACAAAGACCTCTTTACTAACCTGTGAATAGCTATACCATGAGCTACTTCAGGAGGTTATCACATAAAATTGCTACAAAAATGCTTAATTTTGTTCTGTTTTCTTTTACTGTTTCTATATTCCACTTTAGTATTAAAAAGACTAGTCTCGGGACTTCCCTGGCAGTCCAGTGGTTAAGAATCTGTGCTTCCAATGCAGGGGACTCAGGTTCAAATCCTGGTTGGGCAACTAAGATCCCACATGCCACGTGGTTTGGCAAAAAAAAAAAAAAAAAAAAAGCTACTCTCTGAAATCACACCACCCTGAGAATGAATTACATATAATCTTAGAAACGTAATTTCAACCCTCTGAGCCTCAGTTTCCTTATCTCTAAATACCTACCTCACAGAATTATTGAAATGACTAAACGAGATAATGTGTCCTAGCCCAGATCTGGACATATAACAGATGCTTGCTAAAAGTTAATGCCTTTCTCCCTTCTACCACCATCACTTTTACCATAATTAGGGGTAACATATGTCCGTATTTCAGAAATATCCTCTTTATTATTGTCATCATTACGTTCAAAAGCTGAAAGATTATTCTAGTTCAAAGTACTAGATATCAGCTTCAGCCATGGAGTACAAAACATAGCATTTACCAAAAATTCTGGCTGTAAATTTTGGGCTTACAAAAGAAATGGTTGATTTGTATTGATCATTGATTTTTTATTGAAGTATAGTTGATTCACAATGTTGTATTTATTTCTGCTGTACAGCAAAGTGATTCAGTTACACATACATATAGCTTCTTTTTTTATACTCTTTTCCATTATGGTTTCTCACAGAATATTGAACATAGTACCCTGTGCAATACAGTAGGCCCTTTTTGTTGATCATTGATTATTTTGTTCCTAGATGGTAAATGTGAGAAGTTTTCAAGGACCCCTGTTTTTTTTAAGTTGAGCAAATTGGTCAAGATCAATCTTGCTTTTCAATCAATACAGAATATTCTGAAAGAAACAAATGTTAAAACACAACATATCAAAAATATGTGAGATGCTGCTAAAACAAGAGTCAGAGGAAAATGTATAATATTAAATGCTTAAATTAGAAAATAAGAGTATCAAATTAATAATCTAAGATTCTACCTTAATAAATTAGAAAAAGAAGAGAAAGTCAAACTCAAAGTAAGCAGAGGAAGAAAATGATAAATATAACAGTAGAAATCATAAACTAAAACAAGGGGGATGGGGACTTCCCCTGTGGTCCAGTGGTTAAGACTCTGCCATCCCACTGCAGTGGGCGGGGGTTCAATCCCTGGTCGGGGAACTAAGATACCACATGCCACGTGGCACAGCCAAAAATAAAAACAAAAAACAAAAAAAACAAGGGGGAAAATTGAGAAAATAAAATCAAGGGCTGGCTTTTTGAAAAGATCAATTAAGCGGATAAATCCCTAGCCAGACAATCCAGAAATAAAGAGAGAAGACAAATAGGCCTACAACAGAAATGAAAGACAGAATATATCTACACATTCTTCAAACATAATGAATATAAGAAAGTATTATGAACAAATTCTATATATCTTAGATGAAAGGAAAATTTCCATTAAAGATATTTTTTAAAAGCTCATTCAAGAAGAAATAGATAATCTGAATAGCTCTATACCTATTAAACTTACTGAGGGTTCTGTCAAATATGTAAGGAAGAAATAATGCTAAGTCTACACAAACTCTTTCAGAAAATAGAAGGGCAAACACATCCAGGCTTATTTTAGGAGGCCAATGTTACCCGAAAACAAAACCTACCAAAGAAATTACAAGAAAAAATACCACAGATTCATATTCTTCATAAACATAGACACAAAAATCCTTTAAAAAATGTTAGCAACCACTCTATTTCAACATTGTACTGGAGGTTCTAGCTAATCCAATAAGACAAGAAAAGGAAATAAAAGATATACAGATTGGGAAGGAAAACAGAAAACTGTGTTTGTTCACAGATGACATGATCATCTATGTAGAAAACCTGAAAGAACTGACAAAACAAAACAAAAAAAAACAGAAGCTCCTGGAACTAATAAGTGATTAAAGCAAGGTTGCAGGATACAAAGTTAATATACAAAAGTAAATCATTTTCCTATATACCAGCAACAAGCAAGTGGAATTTGAAATTATAAAAAAGAATTACACATTAGCAGCCCCAAAATGAAAACTTAGGTATAAATCTAACAAAACATGTATAAGATCTATATGAGAGAAACTACAAAACTCTGATGAATAAAATCGAAGAACTAAATAAATAGTTATTTCATGTTTATGGATAAGAAGGCTCAATATTGTCAAAATGTCAGTTCTTCAAAACTTGATCTATAGATTCAATGCAATCCCAGGCAAATCCCAGCAAGTTATTTTATGGATATAAGCAAAATGATTCTAAAGTTCCTATGGAGAGTCAAAATACCCAGAATAGCCAACAAAATATTGAAGGAGAAGAATAATGTTAGAAGACTGACACTACCTAAAACTATAGTAATCAAGACAATGTGGTACTGGTGAAAGAACAGACAAATAGCTCAATGGAATATAATAGGGATCCCAAAAATAGACCCACATAAATATAATTAAGTGATCTTTGACAAAGAAGCAAAAGCAATGCAATGGAGGAACAATAATCTTTTCAACAAATGGTGCTAGAACAACTGGACATCCACATGCAAAAAAAAAAAAAATGAATTTAGACATAGACCTTGCACCCGTCACAAAAATTCACTGAAAATGAATCACAAACCTAAATGGAAAACACAAAACTATAAAACTCTTAGAATATAACATTGGGGGAAATCCTAGATGACCTTGGGTATGGCGATGACTTTTTAAATACAACACAAAAGCTATGATCCATGAAAGAAATAATTGATAAACTGGGCTTCATTAAACATTATAAACTTCTGCTCTGTAAAAGACAAGGCCAAGAAAATGAGAAGACAAGCCACAGACTGGGAGAAAATATTTGCAAAAGACAGCTGGTAAAGAACTGTTACCCCAAATATGCAAAGAACTCTTAAAACTCAACAATAAGAAAACAAACAACCTGATTTTTAAAATGGCCCAAAGACCTTAACAGACACTTACCAAATAAGATTAACAGATGGAAAATAAGCATATGAAAAGATGCTCTGCATCATATATCATCAAGGAAATGCAAATTAAAAACAATAATAATATACTACTACACACCTATTAGAATGGCCAATATCTTGAAACACTGACAACATCAAATGCTGGCTAGAATGTGGAGCAACAGGAACTCTCATACACTGCTGGTGGGAATGCAAAATGGTACTGCCACTTTGATGGTTTCTTACAAAACTAAATATACTCTTATCATATGATCTAGCAATCAAACTTGATATTTACCCAAGGGAGTTGAAAACTTATGTCCACACAAAACACTGGAGTTCGATGTTTATACAAGTTTTTTCCATAATTGCCAAAAGTTGGAAGCAACCAAGATGTTCTTCATTAGGTAAATGAATAAATAAACTGTGGTACATCCAGACAATAGAATATTATTCAGCACTAAAAAGAAATGAGTTATCAAGTCATGAAAATACATGGCGGAACCTTAAATGCTTATTACTAAATGAAAGGAGCCAAACTCAAAATGCTATACACTGTATAATTCCAACTATATGACATTCCGAAAAAGGCAAAACTATGGAGACAGTAAAGAGATCAGTGGTTGTCATGAGCTGGAGCCAAGGGCAGGGGGTTGGAGGGGGGGATGAATAGGTAACACACAGAGGGTTTACAGGGCACTGAAAATACTCTGTATAATAGCATAATGATGGATATATATCAGTACACATTTGTCCAAACCCATAATATGTACAATACCAAGAATGAAACCTAAGGTAAACTAGGGACGTTAGGTGATTACCACGTGTCAATCTGGATTCATCAACTGTAACAAATGTACCACTCTGATGAGGGATGTTGATAATGGGGAAGGCTGTGCATGTTTAGGGTAAGGGGTATATGGGAAATCTCTGTATCTTCCCCTCAACTTTGGTATGAACCTTAAATTGCTTAAAAAAATAAAATCTTAATTTTAAAAAGTTAGCAAATCAGATACAGCAATATTTAAAAAGAATAATCCATCATGTTCAAGTGGGATATTTCCAAAACTGTAATGTTGGTTTAACGTCTGAAAATTAATCAATATAATCCATATTAACACACAAAAATAGAACCATATTATAAATTCAATAGGTGCCTAGAAAGATTTGACCAAATTCAATACCCATTTATGATTTTTTTTTAAAATACCCTCAGTGTCTTAGACCATTTGAACTGCTATAACAGAATACCATTGACTAGGTGGCTTAAACAACAAACATTTATTTCTCATAGTTCTGGAGGGTGGGAAGTCCAAGATCAAGGCACGAGTAGATTTAGCATCTGCTGAGGGTTTCCTGGTTCATAGGTGACCTTCTTCTCCCTGTGTTTTAATATGGTGAAAGGGGAAAGGCAGCTCTCTAGGGTCTCATTTATAAGGGCACTAATCCCATCTATGAGGGATCTGCCCTCATGATTTAATCACTTCTCAAAGGCCCCATCTCCTAACATCATTTCATTCGGGGTTAGGATTTCAACATATGAATGGGTGGGGGGAGGATGTAAACATTTGATCCATTATACTCAGCAAACTAGACAAAAGGGAGGCTCAGTGGAAATACCCAGAGCTAGCATAGGATTCAATGGAAAAAACTAAACACATTCCCCACATATCAGGAATAAGGCAATGACATCTGTTTGTATATTTCTGTTCTAAATTTTCCTGGAGTTCCTAGCCAGTACAAAGGAAAACAAATAAAATTCATACATATTTAAAAGAAAGAAGTAAAACTGTCTTTGTAAGATGACATGATTACCTATGTAGATAATCCCAAGGAATCTACCCCAAACTGTCACTAAAAATAATAAGTGAGCTTATCAAAGTTGCAGGATACAGGGCCAATATACAAAAAACAACTGTTCTTCTATACACTAGAAATGAATAATTGGGAATTGAAACGAAAAGCAATATAATACAATAACAACAAAAAGATGAAAACTTATAGGTAAATTTAACAAAACATGTTTAATATATCTATGTAGAGAAAACTGTAAAACATTAGAGAAAGTAAAGAAGACCAAACTAGATGACAAATTATGTCATATTCATTGATCAGAAGAATCAATAGTGTTAAAATATAAATTCTCCCCAAATTTATCTATACACTCAAAGCAGTCCCAGTAAAATATGGGCTTTTTTAACACAAATCTAGGCAAGCTGATTCTAAAATCAGCTTGATTTTATATATGAAAATGCAAAGGACCCAAATTAGCCAAAAGGACTTTGAAGAAGAAAAAAATTGTAGGACCTCCAATCCCTGATTTCAAAACTTATTATAAAATTATAGTAATCAGGACATTGTTTCAATGGCGTAAGAATAGGCACATAAATCAGTGGAATAGAATAGAGAGCCCAGAAAGAGCTCACATATGTCCTCAGTTCATTTCTGACAAAGATGTGAAAGTATTTCAATGGAGAAAAATACTCTTTTTCACTGGTGGAACAATTGGATTTCCCCATGTGAAGAAGAAGGTGAAGGAGGACGGTGGGGAGGGATGGGGGAGGGAGGAGGGTGGGGAGGTGAGGGAAGGAAAAGCGGAAAATAACCTCAACCCGTAGCTCATGTCATACACACAAAAAACTGACACAAACTGGATCATAGGTCTAAACATCAAAGCTAAAACTATAAAACTTCTAAAAGAAAACATAGCAGAAAATCTCTGTGACCTTGGGGTAGGCAAATATTTCTTAGAACATAAAGAGCACAAAACATAAAATAAAAAAAATAATAAATTGTACTTCATCTACATTTAAAAGTTAAAAATTTTGGTTGTTTGAGAGGCACTGTAAAGAAAATAAAAAGGCAATTCACAGACTGGAGAAAACATTTGCAAATCACATGACTGATAAAGGACTTATATCAGAATATACAAAGAACTCTCAGAACTTTTAATAAGAATGAAACAACCAGTAAAATAATGGACAAAATATTTGAACAGACACTTTACCAGAGAAGATATATGAATGGCAAATAAGCACATAAAAAGATCCTCAACATAATTAGTCATTAGGGAAATGCAAAGTAAAAGCATGAAACACCAACACCCACTAGTATGACTAGAATTAGAAAGACATACAAAGTGTTAGGATATAGAACAACTAGAAATCTCACATATAGCTGGTGGGAAAGCAAAAAGATGCAGTCACTTTGGAAAACAGTTCAGCAGTTTAAGTATACACTTACTACGTGACCCAGCAATACTACCCCTTGTACAAATTTTCCTATAAGAAATGAAAATATATGTCCACACAAAGACTTGTACAGGGCTTCCCTGGTGGCGCAGTGGTTGGGAGTCTGCCTGCCGATGCAGGGGACACGGGTTCGTGCCCCGGTCCTGGAAGATCCCACGTGCCCCGGAGCGGCTAGGCCTGTGAGCCATGGCCGCTGAGCCTGCGCGTCCGGAGCCTGTGCTCCGCAACGGCAGAAGCCACAACAGTGAGAGGCCCGCGTACCGCAAAAAAAAAAAAAAAAAAAGACTTGTACATTACTGTTCATAGAAGCTTTATTCATAACAGCCAAAAACCTGAAATCACCATCAACTGGTAAGTGAATAAATATATTGTGGTATATCCATACAATGAAATGTTTCTCAGCACTAAAAAGAACAAACTACATAACATTACATAACATAGATGAATCTCAAAAGTATTGTTAAGTGAAAGAAGTCAGATGCAAAACACTATATGATCTGTTCCTTTAAAATTTTAGAAAATGTAAAACTATAGTCATTGAAAGCAGATCAGTGGTTGCCTGAGCCTGGGGGTGGGAACAGGGATTGACTGCAACGGGCACAAGGAAACTTTCTGAGGTATGGAAATGTTCTGTATATATTGATTATGTTTACACCACTGTATATATTTGACAAAATTCATGACACTGTTCATTTAAAACTGGTGAGTTTTATATACCTCAATAAAGCTGTCAACCAATCAATCAATAACCATAAGTTAGATCACATCATTCCCACACTCAAAATCCTCTAATAGCTTCCTATCATGCCTATAATGATAGCCAAAATCTCTGCCATGGCTTATACTGATGCACATGATCTGGCTCCTACACACCTCTCCAGTCCCCTCCATCCGCTTCTCCCTAAACGTTTTCTGTCATACTGTCCTCCTTGGGGATCCTAAAACACACCAAGCATGTCCTGCGTCGGAGCATTTGCACGTTCCATTCCCTCTGCTGGAGATATTCCTCCCCTTCTCATTGATTCCTCACTTTTCCAGGTCTCTGTTTAACTCTCAGCTTATCCCACCTCCTCCATCACTCTCCTTCTGCTTTATTTTATTCATAGCACCTATCATTGTCTGACATTATTTTATTTACTTACTCATTTTATTTTCCTCATCTGAATTAACTCCTTGAGGGCAGGGATTTCTAAGGTCATATCCCTAGCCAGTAGCACAGTATATGGCACAAAGTAGGATCTCAGTGAATCCAGGTTATTCAATGAATGAAGCATCCTAAAATCTCTACGTATTGTAATCTATGTAATACAGCCAAAACAGTGCACACAGAAAGACACATAGTCATAAAAACTTATATTATTAAACAAGAATGAAGCTGAATGAATTACACTGAATTGAAGAAATTAAAAATAAAATGAAATAATCCTAAGGAAAACAGAAAGAAGGAACTAATAAAATAAAAACAAAACAATAAATTAGAAAATACACTAGGAATTGAAATAAATCCAAGAGCTATTTCTTTGAGGGGAAATAATAATGAAATAGGTAAGTCACCAGCTTATTTACTCCTGAATAAAAGGAATAAAATTAGAAATGAAAATCAGGGAAATTAGAATAGAAAGGAATTTTTTTTTATTATAAGAAAAAGATTTGCTCTCTATGAGACAAATGTATTTGAAAACAAAATTTCTTTGACCCCCAAACTCCTCACTCTGTTTGACCTTCTTTGGGACCCTTGCTAATCACTGGCTCTCATGTGGCTTCATTCTGCTCTGTGGTCTCTGAGCACATCTCTGCTATGTGGACCTCTGAGGGAGATCAGCTGGTTAGGTGATACACGTTCTAAGCATCTCAATTAGTCTCTTGAGTCAGACCATCCATGCTCTGCCAATAACTAACTGTGTGATTTTAGTTGTATCTCCAAATCGTAGTGTTCTTATCTGTAAATGGAATAATAATGCCTACCTCACAAGTGTGGATAAGTGAGGTGATCAGGTAAAGTGTTGTGCACAGAGTGCTCAATAAATGTTAGTTAGAAGTACTGTATGATATCGCTTACATGTGGAATCTAAAGAAATTAAACCTATAAAATCAGAGAGTAAAATGGTAGTTACCAGGGACCGGGGATGGAGGGCGGTGGATAAAAGTGATGACGTTTAAGGGTACAAACTTGTAACCAGCAGTAAATAAGTCACAGAGAGCTCACACACAGTATAATGAATACGGACAATAATATTGTATAATAATATTATATATATATATATATAGCTACATCAGTGATCCTATTACAATATATAAATGTATCAAAGTAACATACTGTACACCTTAAACTTATACAATGTTACATGTCAAACTTATTCAATAAAAATTTTTAATTAAAAAAATTAAAATAAAAACGAAAGCCTAAATCTTAGTTGGTATTCAGTTACAGGTGAGTTCTGAGTCTGGGTGGCAAGGGTAGCCTGTGAATTCTGGGGAGGTCTGACCACTGAACCATCTAGGTGAGGTGTTGAGAAGCCTGAATCACCATACTTTCCTGGTCTTCTAACTATTCAGTCAGCATTGGCTAGACTGCTACTGCAAACTCATCCTGGGTGTATTTAAGAGACATGGGACTTGGTTCAAGCTAAAGTCCTCATTAGCACCTGGCCTCCACAATTTGCAGAATGCATTTACAAAGATGTTTTCTGGTGCAGGCCACACCACCAGCTGCCTCTCTTGAATGGACAGGAAGAAACCCTCCCAAGAAATGTCTAGAAGGAAGGCTCCCTTAATGTTTACCCCTGGCTACCTCAGCACACTAACCCACATGCACCTATTCTGGGCAGACTTGGGCACACACAAACATGGAGGTGGCAGTTAGCATCCCTCAGAGCTGTATGACATTCATTTGTGCTGTGCAGAAACTGCAGAGGATACTCACTAAGGCATTTAGAGATTATTTCCAATCACTTCCAAGGATAAACCAGCAGTATAAATAGCCATGTCCTAAGGCAGACTCACAGATGCCTCTGAGTCCTCCAGGGCCTGAGCCAGATGAAAAAGGCAAGGAAAATGCTTTTTCCATCCCAAGGACTTTACTGCCATGAAGTTCCAAGTAGAACTGGGTTGACTGTTCTCTGATAAAGAATACAGAATAAAAGCTTCCAAAGTGACACCAGCTTGAGTGCAATCACTCGCTCTTAAACTTGAGATGCAAGTTCTCAGGGATGTTGTTCTCATTTTTTATATAGAAATTTAAACAAATGAGAAAAAACAGTTGCCTCAGCCCAAATCCTTCCCAGAATCCTTACCAAGGAGCCTGGGTCTCAGTAAATTAAGAACTGCAGCCTGTCAGAGGCAGAAGGATCCTCAGACAGCATCCATTCCATGCCCCTCATTGTATAGCAGAGAGGTTGGGGCCAGAAAAGGGGCCTATGTATGGTGTACAGCAGGTCAGGAATGAGACCACAGCAAGAAATCAGGTCTCCCCACACTACTATGATGCTTCTCAACTGCACCGCTCCATAGGCGTGTACTGACATAGCTCAAAAACTGCAAATTGTGAACTCAAATTATCTGAACCACCTGGGAACTGTGGGTATCAGATGTTCTTCTCTTGCCCAGATGTTGTTCAACTTGTTAGAGGAAGGTCTCAGGAGATCTTGTGATAAAGTGCCTTCACCACCCACAAAGCCCATTAACAATTCCCAGGAAATAAAAATAGAATCTAGGTTATAAAGTCCAACTTTTTTTTTTTCCTTTGTGCTTAGTCTAGTTTCACTTGCTCATAGGGTGCCAAGTGCAAAGGCCTTGCACCCAGCCCTTCAGACCAGAGTTCCCCATGCGAAACGGCTGCACCCAACACCTCAGAGATGCTGCACCCAGCACTGTGATCTGGAGCTGAGAGCACAGCTGCACCTGACCCATCAGATCTCCGCCTTCTCCTCACTGACAAGAACCCTACAGAGCAGCTCCACCAACAGCCTTTCAGAGGGAGCATGTGCTCTAGAGTGCGAGTTTGCAACTCTCCGTTATTTGACCAAAGAATAAAGCTTTCCTTTGCTTCTGAACCAAACTCAGTCTCGTTCTATTGACTCAGATGACACTGGGCAGAAGGACCCTTGTGGGAGCTGATTTGGGAGGGTCGGTAACAAAATTTTGGGCAACCATGAAGGGACAGACCTTGGCCCTTTTGCCTGCACCTATCCACTAGGCTCCAGACTGGACGACAGTGGAGGCTTTGGGAGGTTCACATGAGGATGAATGACTCTGATCTTTGAGTACACTCTGACAGAACGGCGGCAGCCTTCAGCCAAATTCAGAGCAACTGTGTCCAGCAACTCAATACCTGGGTGTTGTGCATGTGCAGCGTAGCCCCCAGTGTCATCTGGACAGCACCCCCTTGAGGGGATAACACTATGGCATCAATGGGGATCGGAGACTGAAACTAATGCATGTATGCCCACTGCCTCTGGCTGGCCTTCCCACAGTGCCAGATGCCTGGGGATGGTGCAGACCTGTGGACAAGAGGGAGCCATGACAGTCTTGCCCACTGTCTCACCAGTAGTGCTGCCCTCTTGTCCCATTTTCAAGGCAGTAGTGGCCACACCAGGGCTTTTGCCTTCCTTGCTGACCTCCAGGAGTCAATGGTAGCATTCTCTATAGTCAATTTCAGTTTAGAAAAAGAGAGTGGCCAGTTCCGTAAGCCAAGAGGCAAGACTGGGAAAAGGCCCAGGTAATGAGGACCACCTGACAAAATGGAACAAGGATGCTCCATCTGGGTTCAAGAAAAGGTACCAGGGTGCCCACACACAAAAAGTTTCCAAAGTGGGTACAGGACCAGTAACTTGACCTCTTCTGATAAGTGCTAGTTTCTCTGAAGTAGGCTGGGGAGCCCTGTGAACCACTTGCATGACCAGGAGCCCCATTATCAGTAAGCCCTGTGAGCTTCAGGCAAGAACAGGAGACACCCACCACCAAACCTCTCCTCTCCTCTCTGCTTGTGAGGTGAACCTTCGATGATTCTTTACCAACTGAGGTTCCACATGTTCTCCTCCAGGTATCAGCACAGCACTGCAACTGCCCTTTGATTTGGAAAGCACCCCGTGGGAATTCCTCGTTTTTAGCTCTCACCTGGGAGGAAGTCCAAAAACTCCTCCTTTTCCGCTGAAAGGAGGAAAGAGAACGCCTCCGCCTCAGGCAGCTCTGCCACTCCCTAACAGACCAAGTTGGTCAGAAACTAACGTAGCTAAGTTGCTCTGACTCACAGGCAATCCCATCTAAACTCTGGTGGGATATTCTGACTGAGGAGGGATTAACTATCTCAAGCACAGGCCATTACAAATTCAAGGGCGACCCACAGTTGTATCAGAGTCCACATAATTTGGATGCCTCATTTTGGTCTTTTGAGGAATCCATTAATAGTCTGGTGAGGGTTCCAAATTTCCCAGAGAGGAAATCTTATTTGGGGTCAAATTTTGTGGCACTTGCATACCAACAAACCACTCCAACTTCCCGCCTGCTCCCCATAGTTTGAAACGAATCCAAAACATAACTTCTAAGGTGGGGGGAACCAAATATCCAGCACACCAAAGGATAGTCCGTTAGGGTACATCCTGCAGAACTGGAAGTTTTTCAGGTATCATCCCCTGACCCTCTCCACTGGGAGGCCTTGTTGGGCACTGCCCCTGTTATACAGGGTCTAATGGACCAGGGCCTTATTAGACCATGCCAATCCACCTGTAATACCCCCATTCTCCTCATAAAGAAACCCAGTGAGGAGTACTGGATGATACAGGACCTCAGGGAAGTCAATGAAGCCACCAAGGATATACACCCCGTAGTCCCTAATCCCTATACTCTGCTGGCAGCTCTAACATCCACCAGGACCTGGTATTACACATTGAATTTAAAAGATGCCTTCTTCTGTATTCCATTAGCCCAGAGTCACAAGAAATATTTGCTTTTGAGTGGCAGGACCCAAACACGCAACAAAAACAATACTGCTGGACAGTTTTGCCCCAGGGGTTAAAAACTTCCCCCACCATCTCTGAAGAAATTTTAGCTAAAGACCTAAAAGATCTACACCTGGAGGAGGGAACCAGCTATTCTGATGGTCAGCTCTGCTAAGGAGGCCTGACAAAAATACTGTAACCACCCTGAACTATGTAGTTGATAAAGGATATAAGATGTCCAAGAAAATGTCTCCAATATCACAGAGTAGGGTGACCTTCATTCTCACAGAAGGTCCAAGAAGCCTACCCCAGGAAAGGAAAGAAGTAATTTGCAGCCTCACCCTCCTAAAAGTAGAAGATGGCTTAGGGGTTTCCTGGGGATGGCCAGGTTTTGCCACATCTGCATCCCTAACTTTGGTCTATTAGCTAGGCTTCTCTATGAAAAGTTGAAAGGAAAGGATGATGACCCTTTTGAATGGAATTCAGAATGTGAAGGGGCCTTTCAAGAATTGAAAAAGCAATTACTTCAGGCCTCTGCCCTGGTCCTCCAGATTTAGCTAAACCCTTTGACCTTTACATTCTAGACAGAAAGGAATCACCTTAAGGTACTAGCTCAAAAACTGGGATACCTTATTAGCTCAAAAACTGGGACTGGTTGCTTATTTCTCTAAACAATTAGATCAAACTGCTAAGGGATGGATCAAACTCCTATGGGCAGTAGCAGCTACTACAACCTTGCTAAAGGAGGCTGAAAAGTTAATGTTTGGTCAGCCAACCACTATATAGACTCCACACCAGGTTCACGCTTTAGTAAGTTCTAAGGAAAAGAATGGCTATCCCCCAGAAGTTCAATTCAAGTTCAGGATGTGCTTTTAGACAACCCAGTAGCTGCCATAAAAACCTGTCACAGGCTAAATCCTACCACCCTGCTACCCACAGAAATGGGGACCCTGGAGTATGATCATATAGAAACAATGGACACGATCTATTCCAGTCACCCCATCTATTTCTGACCTAGGAAGTGAGCCTCTCCCAAATGCCAAAAAAGAATGGTTCACAGACGGGAGTTTTATGAGAGAGGGAAAAAGGCTGACAGCATATGCAGTAACCTCCCAGACCCAAGTCATAGATGCAAGAAGCCTACCCCCAGGGACTTCAGCCCAAAAGGCTGAGGTGATAGCCCTCACCTGAGCCTTAGAGCTCAGGACAAGGGAGATCTTAAATGTTTACACTGACTTCTGGTATGTGTATGCCATCCTACAACCACAAGGGGCTATTTAGGAAAGAGGTATGCTTACAGGGGAGAATAAACAGGCAAAAGTGGTTTAAGCATGTTGAAGCTCTTAGAAGCAGTGGAGCTTCCAAAATAGTGGCAATGATTCATTGTTGGGGTCACCAAAAGGGGGATGCAGAGGTAATGAAGGGAAACCAACAAGGCAGAGGCAACTGCCAAAAGGGCAGCCCTAGAGCCAGTAACTTGGCAACTACCGCTCATATGTAAGAAGCCAAATCCATCCAATTATCCCTCAATTTACACAAAGGAAGAAACAGACAAGCCCCAAAACAGGACTTCAATAGAGATCTAAGAGGCCATGGGTGGCTGGTTAATGAACATGGGCAATACTTCTTTCCCCAAACTGCAGCTTGTCAAGCCATCAGAGAGGCTCATCAAGGAACTCACTACAGGAGGGAAGCTCTGTATAATTGGTGAGTTGAGGTCATGGTAACTCCCGGTATGAAAAGTACTGTATAATCAGTTGGATAGTTGAGACCTGCCCCATCTGCACAATGAACAACCTCAACACCAGACGCCCCAGAGGCTCCCAGATAAGCCCCATTCAGACCAGAGGGACATATCCTGGGGAAGACTGGCAGATTGATTTCACTGTCATGCCAAGAGTACTGGGCAATTTCAGGTATCTCTTGGTGCCAGTGGACACATTTTCAGGGTAGGTAGAAGCATTCCCCACCAGAATTGAAACAGTAGCCACAGTGGCTAAAGTATTACTAAAAGAGATACTCCCCAGGTTTGGGCTCCCAGGATCCCTACAAAGTGATAATGGCCCAGCATTTGTGCCACAAGTGACAAAAAGGATAACAAGGGCACTGGGCATAAAATGGACCTTGCACTCAGCCTGGAAACCCCAGTTGCTGGGGAAAGTAGAGAGATCTAATCAGACCTGAAAACGAACCTTAGTCAAGCTATAAGCTGGGAGACTCAAGAAAACTGGATTAAATTGCTTCTAACTGCCCTGCTCTGCATGCAGCTAGCCCCAAGAGGTAAGTTAAAGTTAAGTGCATTTGAAGTCATGTATGGTAGACCTATTCCCAAGCCCAAGAGAAGAGACACATTAGCCCCCTTGAAATGGAACAACCCAAGTATACCCTCCAGGTAGGAGAAACCACGAAAGCCCTCACGGAATATGATGATAAGGTGCTGCCTGCACCCACCGACCTGGCCCTCCACCCCTTCCCCCCCGGAGACTGGGTGAACCTAAACACCCGGAAAACTGGCAACACGGAAGATCAGCTCACTCCTAAGAGGACCGGACCCCACTCAGTGAGCCTTACCACCCATCCTGCCCTGAAGCTGCAGGGGTCACTCCACGGGGGTATCACACTTGAGTGAGGGGGGCCCCGACCCCCAACCTCAGAGAGACAACCTGGGGCAACAGACCCCCCCTGACTCCTCGTGTGAACCTCTCTCTGACCTGAGGCTTCTCTTCCAAAAAAAAACACAAAATTGTGACCAGGGATATTCAGCCACGGCAGAGTCTCGACATCAGGGCACACTTGTACCTAACAGGCAAAGACCAAGAAACCTTCACTGGTAGGAAAAATTTTAACGCATGACCATTATTCTCTTGCTAACACTTCGGCCATGCATCCTAAACTGTCTGGTGTCCTTGGTCTCCAAAGTTTAGAGTTTCTAAAACTCCACATGGTGGTCGCTCAGGGATGCGAACAGCCCGGGCGGAGGCCTGTGACAATGAAGCACACGCAAAGGCAGCTGGGAGAAGCTCTGCTCCTCCACCCGCGGTTATGACGACGCCCCAAGTCACCTGGAAGCAGTTACAGACGGACCCGCGCTCCTCGGCGCCCCTCAAGCGTGAGGCGCAGGACAAAAGACAGACGAGGTAAATTAACAATTCTCGAGAAATAAAAATAGAATCTGGGTAATAAAGTCTAACCTTTTTTTCCTCTGTGCTTCATCTAGTTTCACTTGCTCACAGGATACTGCATGAAGAGGCCTCACACCCGGCACTTCAGACCAGAGTTGCCAGGGCGAAACGGCTGTGCCGGCGCCTCAGCTCGTGACCGACTGCAGAAGCGCTGTGCACCACACTGCGATTCAAGATGGTGGCGGCGGCGGCAGCGAGCCGCGCGCAGAGAGGCTGCGCTCGGCACTGCAAGCTGGAGCACGAGCAGCACAGCTGCGCCTGCTCCGTGAAGCTCCGCCCACCCCACACACTTGAACCCTTTAAAGCAGCCCTGCCCACGGCCTGCCAGGTACTATAGAGGGAAAGCTTGCCCCTCCCCATTCTTTCATAGAAGAACAAAGCTTTCCTTTGCTTCTGAACCAAACTTGGTCTCATTCTGTTGGCTCAGATGACACCAGTCAGGAGGACCCTGTCGAGGACCGACTCAGAAGGGTCAGTAACACCTCTGATGTGAATAGAAACGTGAACTGGGTGAATTTGATGGTCTGTGAATTTCAGGAAGCAGTGTACCTCAGGAGTCAGGCAGTTTCTGGGTTGCCTCCAGCCATCTCTCATTACCTTGCTGCTAGCAACCTGATGCCAGCCACCATTATATCTAGCCTCAATGTCTTACTGTGACACCACCCAACTGGTCCCCTGCTTCCACCCAGGCCCTCCTACAGCTGATTCTTTAATCAGAGTGGTCCTTTTCAACATAAATCAGCTGTGTCACCCCTTCACTCAAAATCTTCTTGGAGAAAGCATTCTTTGGTCGCGTATATCCTGGTGGTGGATGTGCTCCCTTGCTAGGATATATCCCCTTTTATGTTGATAGTTTGTATATAAAAGTCAGATGTTTTCTGAGCCTGAGCTGGCAGTCCTCCCCTTTACCTTCCTTCCTGCTCATTACCTGATGTCTAACCAGCCCAAGCCGACACTGTCCTCAGTGAGTTGAACAGAGGGGAAAAAAACCTGGGCTCCAGCTTTTATGACCGTATTTAATAGTGTCACACTTGGAGCCCATGGCATCTACACAATTGAAGAGAATGTTTCCAATATCACTAAACCTAGAGATTGTCCTCTTCTGCCTAACAATCCAGGAAAACTTATAAAAGTTCCACTAGCACAGTGCAGAGCATCAAAAAGAGAGACCCAAGTTCAGACTTGGGCTTCAGTCCAGCAGATGAGAGTGAAAGGAAGAGAGAGAAGGACAGAGATGTTCCCACAGTAATAATAAGCAGATATTTTTCAGAAGGCGATCGCTAACAGAGAGCAAATACTTGAAATTCTAACATTGCACGGATCTGTGCAGCAGAAAAATCCAGAATAGGAATGGCCACAGCTACATCTAGAAAGTTTAAGCTGGACATAAATTGAGGAGTTGGGGGCAGAAAAACTGAGAATCATCTACAGTCAACAGCCATTTCGATTACAATGAAGCAATAATTTCAGCCAATATGGTAGAAGACATAGAACAGGAAGGAGTGCTGAAGAGAATGGAATAAGAGGAAAGCAGGTTGATAAGGTCAGGGTGCACATGTTGACAAACCAGAGATATGTTGCTTTACCCACAATTGGCTAAGGGTTCCCCCAATACCGTAATGAGAAGGGATTGGTGGTAAAACCTCCACCACCTTGAACTTCAGTAGATCCTTCAGGAGTAATGATCCTTCAACTGAGTTGCTTCACTGGAGATGCTTGATGAAATGCAAATTCCTGGGCCTGCCCAGACCAACCAAGTCACATCTACTGGGATCTATTATTGTTAATAAGCAAACCAGGTGTTTCTGAGGCAGCTGGGCTTTGTGTTGGTTGTCAGCGGATCTCACCTTGGAAACCTTTGCTCCTTTGTGTCGGCAGTTTGTTATATAAATAATGTGGCGCCATGTACTCACATGTGCTCTTACACAAATAATTGCTTTGGGGAAAGAATCACTGAATAAACTGTTTACCGTGATTACCTTTGGGGAGATGGAATGAGAGCCAAAGGGGGAAATGGCAGCACTTTCCTTCAATTGTTTTTGTTTAGTTTTACTTTTTTCACTTTATATATTACTCATATGGGGACAGTAGTAGTTATCTGGACGTGGAGCTTAGGGCCATGGTTTTGTTTGTTTTCCTCTTTATACTTTAAAAATGGTAGCAAATTTTAGATCCACTGTTTCTTTATTCAAAATGTATTGAGTGTAGGGCTTCCCTGGTGGTGCAGTTGTTGAGAATCCACCTGCCAATGCAGGGGACACAGGCTCGATCCCTGGTCTGGGAGGATCCCACATGCTGCAGAGCAACTAAGCCCGTGAGCCACAACTACTGAAGCCTGCGCGCCTAGAGCCCGTGCTCTGCAACAAGAGAAACCACTGCAATGAGAAGCCCGCTCACCACAACGAAGAGTAGCCCCCACTTACCGCAACTAGAGAAAGCCCATGCACAGCAACGAAGACCCAACGTAGCCAAAAATAAATAAATTTTATAAATTAAAAAAAAATGTATTGAGTGCCCACTATATGCCAGGCACTATTCTAGGTATGTACTTGGGCTACAGTGTTTCCAAGATGAATACACAATTGAGCCTAAACTATCTGCTTTGTAAAATATTTATAATTCAACATTTGCACATGATCAGCTATCAGTGTTTTTATTATCTCAGGTTGAAAGGGTTCCTCCAGGTTGGTGAGCTGAGCCCTTAGGAGACAGCGAGGCCAGCTGACAAATGTAACCATGACCTAGGAACCAAGGGTGCACATACCAGGTAAGAGACAGCTTTGCCCATCCTGTCTTAAAGAATGGTGTGTGGAAAGGACCCTGCTGCATGTTATTCATACAGCAGAGCAGAGCCTGGAGAATTGGAACTGCAGACTTTTGGCACTGAAACTTATTGAGCAAGATAAAAGTGGGTATAAAAATGAAACTGAGATGGGATATTGAGCAACTAGCTTGAGAGACAAGAGTCTAAATTTTCCTCTCCTTTTTTTTCTCCAGATTGGTCATTGTTCATTTTATTTTCTTTAGAGAGAAGAACCCGTAATAGGATATGACTGGGAAAGTTCCCATTTGCAAGAGGCCCTCTCTTCCTATACCACACCCACCTTCAAAACCGTGTATCAACTTCCCCAAAGCAAGTAGATTTTGTAAAATGTGCATTGCATTAAAAGAAATAACTTACAAAATACTATATGCAGAGTTCTCAGAAATATACATGTTTTAAAACTGAAATATGTTATGAGTTCACTGACCTCCCAGAAATATCATCTTTATTCCATTATCAATGATACCAATAATTACAACTAGTTGCTGTAAAAAGTGTATATATTTCATCTTATTTGACCCTCACAGTCTTATGAGGTAAATATTGTTATCATCCCCACCTTTTAGAGGAGGAAACTGAAACACAGAGAAATCAAGCAACACTCAGGATACTCAATATCAACCCAAGAGCTTGTCTCCACAATCTGCAGTCTTACCTACTCATTCTCTGTCCCTAAGTTTCTCTGCAGTAATGAACCCAGACCATCCATTAATGTGTGTCCTAGAGCACAAAAGAGGGGTGGACAGGGCTTCCCTGGTGGCGCAGTGGTTGAGAGTCCGCCTGCCGATGCTGGGGACACGGGTTCGTGCCCCGGTCTGGGAAGATCCTACATGCCGCGGAGCGGCTGGGCCCGTGAGCCATGGCCGCTGAGCCTGCGCATCTGGAGCCTGTGCTCTGCAACGGGAGAGGCCACAGCAGTGAGAGGCCCGTGTACCAAAAAAAAAAAAAAAAAAGAGGGGTGGACGGATCCAAATGAAAAAAAGAGAGGAAAGAACCAACTATCACTGATCCCTGTTCTGCCTGGCCAGAGGCAAACAAGCAGATAAACTTCAAGGAAGCCTTTACAAGATAAAGCCACTCCGTGGACAGTTGCTATCATTAGGATGCATAAGAAGCCTCCAGGTGTCAATTTATCTGTAAGTTGAGTCTTACTCTCACCTACTGATGCCCAGATGGAAAAGAACATCCATAGACACAAGAGATACCCTTGGTCCTGTATTTATATGGAAGATTCGTATGTGCTTATGGGGAAGTGCTATTTCACAGAATTCAAAGAGCTCACAAAAATAAAAATGAAAATGATTTCTTAAGAATAAAAGTTGCCAGATAAGAACTCATTGAAGAAAAGTCTTCAGGTTAAGAACAAAAATCACATTTGTAGCCTTTCTTCATATGTCTCTCCTTATAATGCCTCCACCAGATGTTATGGAGACATCTTATATAAGCCTTTTTCCTAAAAGTATCTCTTGGAGTAAGACATGACTTTCAGTTCTTGCACCATGATTCCCGCAGGCAACCTGGGGCCAATAACATTTCCTAAAAATCTTCAGTGTCTAGGCTGAATGATAAAGAATACTTTCCTCTCTGCTACTCTATTCTGATTGGTGAGAATTGGTGAGTCTGGGACTTTGGGCCGGGAGAGGTGGATGTATGCGTGAATTGTCTTTAGCAAGCAGGCATAAAGGAGGGTCAACAGCCACAAAGGGAATAGACACAAAAGACCAACAACTGCAGGGCACCAAACACCCTTTCATCCCATCTTATGGTAACTGACGTACAGTCCCCACAGCCCCAGGCTAGGATTCCCCCGCTTATCCAATGAGGGACAAGGGATTATCATAGTTGCATTTACTTTTAAGAAAGAGCCTTCAGCATCTCCTTCAGAAGAGGGACAAAGTGAACCTTAACTAGAGCAGTAGAATGGAAAAAATGTCAGAAGAGAGGCAGGAGGCATTTTAGAAATTTAATTAATGGGTTTGTGCACTAAAGGAAGCTTCCAGAGGCCCCTGCATTCATGGCATCATTCATTCAGTTTGGAAAGCACACATGTATAACTCTTGACAGTCCAGCAAATATTTCTTTCAGTAAACTCCCTGACACCCAAGTCTCAAACTTGAGGATGAGAGATCTGCTTTTATATCATAGCCTCCTGAGTCTTAAATACCTGTTCTAACCTGATTCATTCAGCCTTGGCCCGTTTCTGTGCCAGACTTCCATGACCCACATAGCACTCACTCTTACTTGATCAGCCAGCTGGTACTTCCTCCAAAGTTTAATTAGAATACAAAAAAGAAAAACTACACCAGGGAGAGCACAGCAGATGAAGATGGCAATTTTATGTCCATTAATTCTGTCAGACATTCAAAAACACATACAGTTGACCCTTGAACAATGTGGGAGTTAGGAGCACCAACACTCCACGCAGTAGAAAATTTGTATATAACTTATAGTTGGCCCTCAATATATGTGGTTCTTCCATATCCACTCAACCAGTGTAGATAATGTAGAAAATGTAATAATGTAGAAAAAAAATCTGTGTATAAGTGGACCAATGCAGTCAAACCCATGTTGTTCAAAGGTCAACTGTATGGGGCACCTGTTAGTGTCCAGATACTTTGCCAGGTGCTGGGCATGCAGTGGTGGATAAGAGAGATGAGAGTCCTCTCTCACAAAGCTCACATTGAGGGGAGGGCAGACATTAAACACATAAACAAATGAGACAATTTAAGAAAGTAATAAATGCACTGAAGACCATCAAACAAGGAGAAGTGAAGCAGAGTGACCACATGGGAGTGTTCCTGCTTCAGAAAGGAGGGTGGTGTGCAGGCTGCAGGACCAGCAGGTGCACGGGCTCTGAGAGGAGCACAGGCTCAGCTTGCTTAAAAGTCAGAAAGAAGGTCAGTGAGCCAGAGCACACACGAGGCCGGCTCAAGAGCAGGTTGGAGAGGTGCACAGAGGCCCAATCATGCAGGGCCTTGAAGGCCACGGTGAGGCACAAGTTCAAATTTTATCCTAAGTACCGTGGGATTTCATGGGAAGATTTTTAAGGTATGACAGGATATGGTCTGTCTTATGTTTCAAAAGACCACTCTGACGGCCATGAGGAGGAGAGATAGTAGTACTGTAAGGATGAAGTGTAGAAGTTACAAGTCCATTTTTTTTATTCCCCCATGACTCTATAACAAGATGAAGGTTGCCCTTAAAGTGAAATTAATTCATTAGTATTAATACTGGTAAAATTTTTAAAACATATACATTCACATACATGTTCAAAAACATAACACAACTTTACCTGTAAAGAGAAATCTGTATTTTCTCCAAAGTGCATTTTCTTATGTATTGGTAGATCTGATAAAAGGCATCATTAGCTACCTTTTGCCCTTGGATCTTTCATGAATACTTCACTGGTAATTGGTTAGGTCCCTTCACAAGGGGAAGAGGATTAACCAGCATGACATCCATTGCTGTCAGGAACACACAGAAATTGCTGATATCGAAGAGATAAATGGGGTGAAAATTGTTCTCACCTCTGAGGGGTGGCTGGGCCTTCCCATCTGTGAGGGTGAAGATAGACTTGGAAAAACAATGTGGCCATTATAAGACCCTCAAGAAGTCTAAGGCCACTGTGGGGAGACCAGAGACTCGCACCTTCCAGATATCATTAGTTGTCCTTAATATCAGGGATTGCCACTGTTCTTTACCTCAGGTAAATTGCAATTACAGAGGCCATTAGAATAAATATACTATTATTTCTTCCAAGAATTTAGAGGAACTCCAAACTAGGATAACTAAGGCTTGCCTGGTGTTGGTCCTTTCAAACCCCGCTTGAATGAATAAAGAGCACATTTAATAAGTTCTCTGATTTGATTTTATTATTTCCTCACTCATTTTCAAACAAGAATTTGAAGTGGCTTCTAGTATTTTGTTTAAATGGAAAAACATAGTGTTTTGCAAATCACAGGGTTGGATCATTGTAAGGTGGTTCAGCTGTTTCTCCTTGATGCCTTTCATTTTTTTCATATGCTTGGTCATTCTTCAGAAACAATGTAAAAGCAAAATTCATCATTATTGAGGTGTAAGTTGATTCTAATTCTGAACTTTTTGAGCCCAAATTAATGAGGCATGGCATCATTTACATTGGTATGGTTACTTACAGGTCCCACAGATTAGAGGTTCGGAATTGCTGGGAATGTTTACTAAGCATTAACTAAGCATAACGAGGCTGGCACATAATCCGGAAAGAAAGACCTGCCCAAATAAGTAAAGGCCCAATCCCCCAGTGAGAAGGACAGCCATGCTCAGAAAGAGAAATGCTCTGAAACTCTACAGCATTCTTGGATACCTTTTTTCCTCTAGGAGGTGAGAGGAAACTTGGAGATAAGAAAATCCAGCCTCCTCATCTCAGGAATGGAGAAACTGAAATCAAGGTAGCAGAAGGCCCTTGCCAAGGGTCACACGGGCTTAGGGATAAGATAGGCCCAGAATCTCCTGACTCCTGGGTGATTTCATTATGCTGCCTTTTCTTCATAATTTCTCAGATTTCACACCCCAGGTCCATTTAGCGCTGGCTCATCTTAGGGAAGGTTGGACCCTCTGAGGATCCTATGAACAGAGGTGACAAGAGACAATTATAGCCCTAGAGCATGCAGGAGACCCAACCAAAGAGCCAGAGATAATAGGAAGTTTCTTACTCTAGTACAGGGCTCCCCAAGCCCCACAGATCCACACAGAACCCTTGAGTTATCACAACTCACCATTACCATTCGTGAAGGTTCCCTGGGAGTGCAATACTGGCCTGAACGCTTTGCATATATTACCTAACTTCAAACTTCACAGAAATCTTACAAAGTCAGACAGGTTAAGAGGTGGGCTCCAGAGACAGGCAAGCTGCATTTGAATCCCATCTGCTCTGCTTAATAGTTCTTTCCTCCCCACACCTCAGTTTCCTCTCCATAAAATGGGAATACTAATGTTACTATTTCCATAAAGCTGTCATGACAAGTAAATGAGTGAGTTCATGTCAAGTACTTAGCAAAGTGCCTGACACATGGTCAGTGCTTGGTCAGCACTGCGATTATTATTGTCTGTTTTACAGATGAGGAAATTGAGGCTAAGAGAGAGTAACAAGTTGAAAATTGCACGGGAAGTGGAAGAGATGGCATCTGAGCTCCAGACTGTATAACTTCAAAGCCTGTGTTATTAATCACATTTCTAGACCACTTCCTTCTGGGGAGACTCAGATGTAATTTGTGCTCTGGGTCCCATAGTTTGTCAATCCACAGCACACCGGTTCTCTGCAACCAGCAGGGAGTGGATCCCAAGACAACAGAGCTGTCTCCTCATCTGGCCCAGCCCACGTTTTCAGCCTCTTTCCAGCCCCTCCTTCCCTCACCATTTATGAGTCCTTGATCTAGCTTCATTGGGATCACCTACCTTGGATCAGCAGGTAGGGACACTCCATACAGGTTGACTCAATTGAATTAAACAATCAGCCAGTTCATTCCTTCATCTATAGAACAGCCATTGAGGACTATAGGAAAGATCATGATTTCATTGGGACTCGTGTTCCTATAAATAATTAGAATAGGCATGCAGTTGTTATTAAAGAATCCCCTGAATCAGTGGTTTTCAAACTTTAGTGGGCATTGGAATCACCTGGAGGGGTTATTAAACCATTGCTGGGCCCCACCCCTAGAGCCTCTGCCGTGATAGGTCTGGAGTGGGGCTTGATAATTTGGATTTCCAACAAGCTCCCAGGTGAGGTTCATGCTGAAATAAAAGATCACCGTTAGAACACCACCACCACCATGGTAATAATTGCTGCAGGCAAAGATCACTGAGAAATGCTAAAATTAGTGAGCAAAGCATTAAAGAAAAATAAGCTATTTGTACAGTCTCAAAGTGTCTCCTACAAGTATTTATTTATTACTGGGGTGGTTTTAACATTTGTTCACAAATTGTTTGATATTTCTCTCTCTGGGAGGTGGGGTTTAATTCCCCTGCCCCTGAGCATGGGCTGGATTTAGTGACTCACTTGTAACAACTAGAGTATAGAGCAGGGAATATAGTAACTTCATACTGTGGAAACCTGGCAGACACCACCCTCACCAAGTGGCCAAGACAAAACCAGAAATAAATCACATTGATAACATGTACCTCCTGATGTGATGTGATGTGATAAGGGTACTTCATCTTTGTGATATTCTTCCCCCAAATGCATAACCTCAGTCTAATCAAGAGAAAACATCAGGCCAACACAAATTGAGAAACATTCTACAAAATAACTGGCCAACTTTGCAAAGGTTTTTACGTCAAAGACAAAGAAAGACCAAGTAAATGTCACAGATTAAACTAGGAGATGTAGTAACTAAATATAATATGGTATTCCAAATTGGATCTTGGAACGGAAAAAGGACATTAGTAAATTTAAAAAAAAAATTGGTAAAATCCAAATAAAACCTGTAGTTTAGTTAATACTACATCCATTTCTCAGTTTAGATAAATGTACCACAGTTATGTAAGATGTTGACATTAGGGCAGGACTGGCTGCATAATTTGGTGGGCCCAGTGTAAAATGACAATGTGGGGCTACTTGTACAAAATTTAAAAGATTTCAAGACAGCAACAGAGGATAAAACCAAGCGTGGGCCCTTCTGAGCATGGGGCCCAGTGAGACCACACAGGTTGTACACCATGCAGCCTGCCCTGCATTTGCGGGGGAAGCAAGGTGAAGCCTATGGTCAGGACGTCAGCTGAGCTGGGAGAGAGCACTGAGCTGTCAGGTGTCTGAGTAGCTGATTAAAGCAACAAGCCAAAAATGAAAGAGTTAAACCTTTAATCACTTACTCTGATGATATAAGAGGAGAAAACGACGACTCCCCTGGAACCATGCATAGGTTGAAGGTCAAGTGAATCAGCGCGGATGGTGGGGTTCATCTCACTGTTGAGGGAGCCCCAAGAACAAAAGGCCCCAGTAGTTTTGTAGACTCTGGAGCAGTAGGAGGTGAGGAAAGTTAGGGGTAAAAAAGAACTGGGGCAGGGTGGGTACAGAGTCAGATTGGGGCAAATGTCTTCAAGTTTTCCTCTCCTCCCCCTAATAAAGAGCATTTAGCAGAGGTATCTGAAAAAAAAAAACCTCAGCCAAAGCCTCAGATAAAAAGAAACAATGGTGCCTGGGCTAGGAATGTAAGTATGAGAAAGATCGCGACAAGTGGGAGGGGGGCCTGAGACCCTGACTGCAGCTCTCTTCAGAGACTGCAGTGCATTGTTGGGCATGAAGTCTGCTGGGAGCAGCACTTCCTCATGAGGCCTGCCACGTAACGCGTTTGTAATTAGCTATGGGTGGGCCTGAAACATGACACATAGTTTTTGTTTTTGTTTTTGTTTTGCCGTACGCAGGCCTCTCACTGCTGTGGCCTCTCCCGCCGCGGAGCACAGGCTCCGGACGCGCAGGCCCAGCGCCAGCGGCCATGGCTCACGGGCCCAGCCGCTCCGCGGCATGTGGGATCCTCCCGGACCGGGGCACGAACCCGCGTCCCCTGCATCGGCAAGCGGACTCCCAACCACTGCGCCACCAGGGAAGCCCAACACATAGGTTTTAACCAGGTGCTGGACTCCTCATTCTTTGCACTATTTTTGCAAGCCTTCTATAAATCACTTCAAAATAAAAAGTTTTGATTTGGGCTTCCCTGGTGGCGCAGTGGTTGGGAGTCCGCTTGCCGATGCAGGGGACGCGGGTTCGTGCCCCGGTCCGGGAGGATCCCACATGCCGCGGAGCGGCTGGGCCCGTGAGCCATGGCCGCTGGCGCTGGGCCTGCGCGTCCGGAGCCTGTGCTCCGCGGCGGGAGAGGCCACAGCAGTGAGAGGCCTGCGTACGGCAAAAAAAAAAACAAAAAAAAGTTTTGTTTTTTTAAAAGGCCTCTCTCACCATTCTCTCATTCTTTCATCTCCCAGACTTACAAGCCATGTTGTTTGTAATTGAGCCTCATAAACTAGTCTCTAAAAAGTAGTTTCTTTGTCCCTCTTTCCACCAGTCTTAAACATGAATCACTGAGGCAGGACCAGGAACCTCAGAAGACTTGAGCAAGGTCTACTCTGCCCCTTCTCCTCACGGCACAAGTAGGCTTCTTTCCCAAATGCAAATAATCAACTTGTGTGAATAGGTGCCTATAAGCCAGCTGCCCTATCATTTCATCAGACGTACCTGGACCCGAATGGGTCGAGCTCTACCTACAATTCCCCCATGAGGTGTTCACTAAGTTGGCTGCACTTGCTTCTCTCCAAATTATTTTCTCCATCTCTGACATCTCCCCTAATTTCCCCCAAGTACCTCAATGCTCAATGTAGGGAATTCACTAGTGCCTCAAGTTCAATAAGTCCAGAAAGGTATTTAACCCATTGTAAGGCCAACTGGCCCGAGGCAGGGGAACACAATCAGATTCACAGGTTGCATCAGAACGAAATTCTCCGGACCACCCAGTTCCAGAAACTGCCCTGGAGACATTCCGGACCACCCAGTTCCAGGAACTGACCGGGGGATTTTGAAACCAGCACAGCCTTCCCGCCTTTCGAGGGGCGGGACTAATGGTCCCCCAGGATACCCGAAAAGACCACCAAATAAGGAATACCCTGCGCCCTCCCAGATTCACCACACCCCTTTCCCTTCTTCCCCTATAAAATCTTGCCCAACCCTCACCCGAGCGCGACTTCTCTGGCCCCCTTTCTCTCGGACCAGTGAACCTCGCCCGGGAGCGCTCCCTAATAAAGCTCCCTTGAAGCTTTCCTCTGTTTCGCGGTGCCGTTTGTTAAGATCCGACCTTACACCCATCACTACCCAGGCCAAAAAAAAAACCTACTTTCCTCCTAACATCTGATTTTTAATGACAATTTCATGTTTCCAGTCACCCAGGGCTTAGAACCCCTTAGCTGTACTTTGACCTTGCCCTCTTTCCTACCACACTCAATCAGTTATTTAGTCACTTCCATTACACCAATATCTCTCATCTGCTGAAGGCCCACCTATGTCAAAGTTTTTGATATCTCTTTCCTGGCCTATTACAATAGCTTCATTACTCATTCTGTTATCAAAGCTTTATGCTATACCTTTAGCAGGCACACCCTTTCTTGCCTCTGAGCCTTTGTACAGACTGTTCCTATACCTGTCACACTCTTCCTCCAGCCGTTAAGCTAGGTAGTTCTCATTCATCATATATATACTTGTTGAACCATCACTTTTCTTCCCTGCTCCTTCCCAGGCCTGGATTAGATGACACTCTCAGCCCCTGGGTTTGCCGTAACATGCTATACTGTAGCTACCTGGTTTGTTTGTCCCTTGCTTTAGGCTTGAAACTCTATGACCATGACCTGATTATAGCCTTAGCAACCAGCGTGAAGTGTGTTACATAGTCTTAGTTAAAACTTATTGACTGAAGGAATGAATGAAGACATGAATAATGGAATGAATGCTGGGCACCATCCCAGGATTTGGGGTTATAAAGAAGAATAAAACTTAGTTCTTGTTTTCAAAGATCTCACACTCAAGTGGGAGACAAAAGTACAGCATGCAAGTTTAATAACAGCACTTATTGAGTGCTTGTTATATGCTGGGGACTAAACAATTTGCATGTATGAACTCATTTGATCATCATAATAACTTTATAAGCTAGGTACAGTATTATCCCCATTTTACATGGGGAAACAAATGAAAAGTTTAATTGCCTGAGGTTATATAGCTAAAAAGTGGCAGACTGGGAATTTATTATAGCCGAAAGTCAGAAATAACCCAAATGTCCAACAATAGAAACATATATGAACAAACTGTGGTCATTCATACAACAGAATTCTACTCAGCAACTAAAAGCAATAAAGTACTGATACAACAACACGGGTAAATCTCAAAAACCTCATGCTGGGACTTCCCTGGTGGTCCAGTGGTCTGCCTTCCAATGCAGGGGACAGGGGTTCGATCCCTTGTCAGGGAACTAAGATTCCACATGCCGCGGGGCAATTAAGCCTGCGTGCCACAACTACTGAGCTCATGCACCTCAACTGGAGAGACTGTGTGCCGCAAACTGCAGAGCCCACGTGCTCTGAAGGCTGCACCACAACTAGAGAGAAGCCCACTCGCTGGGATGAAAGATCCCTCACGCCTCAGGGAAGATCCTGCATGACGCAACTAAGACACGATGCAGCCATATTAATTAATTAATTATTTTTTTAAAAAAAAACTCATGCTGAGCAAAAGAAGCCAGACACAAAAACGTACATGCAATACGATTCCATTTATATAAAACTTCAGAAAAAACACATAAATCTATGGTGTAAGAACACAGATCAGTATTTGCCTGGGGCTAGGGAAAAAGGTAGATACTGACTAGGAAGGGATTCAAGGGAATTTGAGGGTGTTGGTAATGTTCAGTATATAGACTGTGGTAGTAGTTACACAGGTGTATATATTTGTCAAAAATCACCACACTCTACCCTTAAAATTAGTGAATTTTACTGATGTAAATTATATCTACATAGAGTTTAACATTTTTTAAAAAGTGAAATTAAAAACTCAGTCTAACTTCAGACTCCTTGTTTTTAACCACTATGCCACCTAACAAATGTGACATACATACATTCGTAGAGATTGTGTCAGGTATTATGAAATATAAAACTTTGGCTTCTGCCAAAATAGTTGACTATTTTCCCCTCCTTCCACCAAAATTAATGCTGGAAAAAATGTAGAAGCAAGAGGAAAATATAGGTTCCAGGAATTAACAATAATAATAATGACAAAATGTGAGCCCTCTGGGAACAGGTTTTGGAACTGTTGTGTGTCAGGAGGTGAGAGGCTGCAGCTGGAAGCTGACAATACCCAAAGGTGGTGCCCCCCAATGTGTGGGAGGAAAGCTCTGAAGTTTTGCTCTCACCTCCCTGCTGTACTGCCTTGGACAAACCATCACCTGCTCCTTCATTATCCAGCCAAGTCCAGACCCAACAGGACAGGAGGAAAGTCCTTGGTGGGGGTGGGGGGGAAGAGTTGATGAAGTAAAACAACAATGAGATCCTACCACACATCTATTAGAATGGCCAAAATCCAAAACACTGACAAAACCAAATTCTGTTGAGGATGTGGAGCAACAGCAACTCTCATCCACTCCTTGTAGGAATGCAAAATGGTACAGCCAATCTGGAAGACAGTTCGGTAATTTCTTAAACTAAACATACTCTCACCATGCGATCCAGCAGTCACGCTCCTTGGTATTTAACCAAAGGAGTTGAAAACATGTCCACACAAAAACCTGCACAAATGTTTATAGCAGTTTTATTCATAACTGCCAAAACTTGGAAGCAAGCAAGATACCTTCATTAGGTGAATGGATAAATATACTGTGGTACATCCAGATGATGCACTATCATTCAACACTGAAACGTCATTCCGCACGGAACTTTAAATACATGTTACTAAGTGAAAGAAGCCAATCCGAAGAAGCTACATACTGTGTAATTCCAACCATATGACATTCTGGAAAAGGCAAAAGTATGGAGACAATAAAAAGATCAATGGTTGCCAAGGGTGGATGGGAAGGCGAGAAGAATAAATAGGCAGAGCACAGAGTATTTTTAAGGCATTGAGGATATTCTGTATGGTATTATAATGATGGATGGATGTCATTATACATTTGCCTAAAACCCATAAAATGTACGACACCAAGAGTGAACCCTAAGGTGAACTATGGATTTGGGGTCATTATGATGTGTCAGTGTAGGTTCATCCTTGGTAACAAATGTACTACTCTGGTGAATGATGCTGATAATGAGGGAAGCTGTACAGGTGTTGGAGCAGGTGATATATGGTAAATCTCTGTATCTTCCTCTCAATTTTTTGGGGAACCTAAAACTGCTCTAAAAAAAAAATAGTCTTTAAAAAAACGTTCATGAAAATGGGTCGGGTCTGCTCTGCTGCCCTTAGGCTTTTATACCTCAATCCCAACCTCTCCCATACCCAGACCTGACACAACCTGAAGAAGCCACCTTCTCCCCATGCCAATTCACCTTGCAGGTTTAAAGTGGAACTCCAACTAGGGGACCTGGGGAACCTTGGACTTTCTGCCCTCGAACCCATCTGTTCCCCTCTCCTTAAACCCATGGAGACAGACACCTGAACTTGACCTCTTTCTGCAATATGCATTACCAAAGTGATTGATTGATCGCCTCGGGGAAACATAACTTCTTAAACCAAAAAA
Organism: Lagenorhynchus albirostris; assembly: GCF_949774975.1. Classification (NCBI taxonomy): domain Eukaryota; kingdom Metazoa; phylum Chordata; class Mammalia; order Artiodactyla; family Delphinidae; genus Lagenorhynchus; species Lagenorhynchus albirostris. Next base: position 40,257,572 of record NC_083103.1, read on the forward strand.
AAACTAGATTTGAGGATATAATTACTATGAAGAAAGCCAACATACAGAGTGATACCTGAAGCAGAATTACTGAAACAAATCTTCCAAAAATGTAAAATAAGTGTGAAGATATGAGGAGAAAATGTTATCCATAGGAAGCAAGAACAAGAAATCAAGAAGATCCCAAGTGGAAATGTTAAGTATAAATAGTATAACTAGCTAAAGTAAATAACACAGTCAATGGGATAAATGGCAAGATGAATTTGAAGAAAAATGAAGTAGTGAATTAGAAGATCAGACTGAGGACACGATAGAAAATATAAAAGAAAAGCTAAAAGATGCTTTTGGATGTGAAAAGATAGACTAGATATTAAAGATAGAATAAGGGGAGTATAGGAGTCCCGGAGAGAAGGGGAGAAAAGTGCTGTGAAACCCACAGAAAGCTTAAGACAGAGAAGTCTTGAGCTGAGACAAAAAGAAGAGTAGGAGCTTGCTAGGTGAGCATGCAAAGGAGAAACATTTCAGACAGAGGGAAACAGAATGTGCAAATGCATGGAGGCATGAATAAAAATGATCACCATGACCAGGGACTAGCAGGTAGTCTGGTGTGTCTGGAGCAAAGGTTATTTGAAGGAGGGTAATGAAAGCTAACGTTGAAAGGCTAGCAAGAGTCAGATCGGGAAGGGTCTTGGGAGATCTATAGCATAATTATACCCCATCTTAAATATGAAGAAACTAACTTGAGCTCAGACAGCTGAGTGAGTTGCCCCAGGTCAGGCTTCCAACTGCCAGGCTCGGCCACTTCACTGTCTCACACATCCTCCCACTTGATGGTGGCTCTGAGGTTGCTGAGTTTGGATTGTCTCAGTGTTTGCCAAAGTCAGTGAAAATTTTTTAAAAGTAAGTGAAGTTGGGAAGTAGGGGAGCTGTACATCCAGGATCAGGTGGGTTGTTCTGAAGTTTCAGAGTGTCCAGTCGACAATTAGAAGTTTAGGGTTAGAGGACCTTTAAGATGGCGGAGGAGTAAGACGTGGAGATCACTTTCCTTCCCACAAATACAACAGAAATACATCTACACGTGGAACAACTCCTACAGAACACCTACCGAACGCTGGCAGAAGACCTCAGACTTCCCAAAAGGCAAGAAACTCCCCACGTACCTGGGTAGGGCAAAAGAAAAAAGAAAAAAAAAAAGACAAAAGAATAGGGACGGGACCTGAACCAGTGGGAGGGAGCTGTGGAGGAAAGGTTTCTACACATTAGAAGCCCCTTCGCGGGCAGAGACAGGAGGCCGGTGCGGGGGAAGCTTCGGAGCCACGGAGGAGAGCGCAGCAACGGGGTTGCAGAGGGCAAAGCGGAGAGATTCGTGCACAGAGGAATGGTACCGACCGGCACTCACCAGCCCGAGAGGCTTGTCTGCTCACCCGCCGGGGAGGGCGGGGGCTGGGAGCTGAGGTTCGGGCTTCGCTTGGATCCCAGGGAGAGGACTAGGGTTAGCAGCGTGAACACAGCCTGCAGGGGGTTAGTGCATCACGGCTAGCCGGGAGGGAGTCCAGGAAAAGGTCTGGACGTGCCTAAGAGGCAAGAGACCATTGTTTCGGGGTGCACGAAGAGAGGGGATTCAGAGCACAGCCTAAACGAGATCCAGAGACTGGCGCGAGCTGCGGCTTTCAGTGCGGACCCCAGAGAAGCACATGAGATGCTAAGGCTGCCGCCGCCACCAAGAAGCCTGTGTGCAAGCACAGGTCACTATCCACACCTCCCCTCCTGGGAGCCTGTGCAGCCCGCCACTGCCAGGGTCCCGGGATCCAGGGACAACTCCCCCGGGAGAACGCACAGCGCGCCTCAGGCTGGTGCAACGTCACGGTGGCCTCTGCTGCCGCAGGCTCGCCCCGCACTCCGTGCCCCTCCCTCCCCCCGGCCTGAGTGAGCCAGTCCCCGAATCAGCGGCTCCTTTAACCCCGTCCTGTCTGAGCGAAGAACAGATGCCTTCAGGCGACCTACACGCAGAGGCAGGGCCAAATCCAAAGCTGAGCCCCTGGGAGCTGTGCGAACAAAGAAGAGAAAGGGAAATCTCTCCCAGCAGCCTCAGGAGCAGCGGATTAAATATTTACAACCAACTTGATGTACCCTGCATCTGTGGAATACCTGAATAGACAACAAATCATCTCAAAATTGAGGCGGTGGACTTGGGGAGCAACTGTGGACTGGGGTTTGCAGTATGTGACTGACTAGTTTCTGATTTATATGTTTGTCTTAGTTTAATCTTTAGTACTTGTGGTCATTGGTGGCTTTGTTTATTGCTTTTGTTGCTCTCTTCTCTTTTTTTCATTGCTTTCTATTTCTTTATTTTAATAATATTTTTTTTAATTTTTAAATTTAATAACTTTATTTTATTTTTTTCTTTCTTTCTTTTTTTTCTCCTTTTTCTTCTGAGCTGTGTGGCTGACAGGGTCTTGGTGCTCTGGCTGGGTATCAGGCCTGAGCCTCTGAGGTGGGAGAGCTGAGTGCTGGACATTGGACCACCAGATACCTCCCAGCCCAACGTAATATCAATTGGTGAGACCTCTCCAGATATCTCCATCTCAGTGCTAAGACCCAGCTCCACTCAATGACCAGCAAGCTCCAGTGCTGGACAACCTATGCCAAACAACTAGCAAGACAGGAACACAAACCCACCCATCAGCAGAGAAGCTGCCTAAAATCGTAATAAGGTCACAGACACCCCAAAACACACCACTGGATGCAGTCTTTCCCACCGGAAAGACAAGATCCAGACTCATCCAGCAGAGCACAGGCACCAGGCCCCTCCACAAGGAAGCCTACACAACCCACTGAACCAAACTTACCCACGGGGGGCAGACACCAAGAACAACAGGAACTACAAACCTGAAGCCTGTGAAAAGGAGACCCCAAACACAGTAAGTTAAGCAAAATGAGAAGACAGAGAAATACACAGCAGATTAAGGGACAAGGTAAAAACCCACCAGACCAAACAAATGAAGAGGAAATAGGCAGTCTACCTGAAAAAGAATTCAGAGTAATGAGAGTAAAGATGATCCAAAATCTTGGAAATAGAATGGAGAAAATAAAACAAATGTTTAACAAGAACGTAGAAGAACTAAAGAGCAAACAAACAATGATGAACAACACGATAAATGAAATTAAAAATTCTCTAGAAGGAATCAATAGCAGAATAATAGAAGGCACAAGTACAGAGGCAGAAGAACAGATAAGTGACCTGGAAGACAAAATAGTGGAACTAAATACCACAGAGCAGAATAAAGAAAAATGAATGAAAAGAATTGAGGACAGTCTCAGAGACCTCTGGGACAACATTAAATGCACCAAAGTTCAAATTATAGGGGTCTCAGAAGAAGAAGAGAAAAAGGAAGGGTCTGAGAAAATATTTGAAGAGATTATAGTTGAAAACTTTCCTAATATGGGAAATAGTCAGTCAAGTCCAGGAAGTGCAGAGAGTCCCATACAGGATAAATCCAAGGAGAAACACACCAAGACAGATATTAATCAAACTATCAAAAATTAAATTCAAAGAAAAAATATTAAAAGCTGCAAGGGAAAAACAAAAAATAATGTACAAGGGAATCCCCATAAGGTTAACAGCTGATCTTTCAGCAGAAACTCTGCAAGCCAGAAGGGAGTGGCAGGACTTATTTAAAGTGATAAAAGGGAAACACCTACAACCAAGATTACTCTACCCGGCAAGGATCTAATTCAGATTTGACAGAGAAATTAAAACCTTTACAGACAAGCAAACTCTAAAAGAATTCAGCACCACCAAACCAGCTTAACAACAAATGCTAAAGGAACTTCTCTAGGCAGAACACACAAGAGGAGGAAAAGACCTACAATAAGAAACCCAAAACAATTAAGAAAATGGTAATAGGAACATACATATCGATAACTACCTTAAATGTATATGGATTAATGATCCAAACAAAAGACATAGACTGGCTGAATGGATACAAAACCAAGACCCATATATATGCTGTCTACAAGAGACCCACTTCAGACCTAGGGACACATACAGACTGAAAGTGAGGGGATGGAAAAAGATATTCCATGCAAATGGAAATCAAAAGAAAGCTGCAGTAGCAATTCTCATATCAGACAAAATAGACTTTACAATAAATACTATTACAAGAGACAAAGAAGGACACTACATAATGATCAAGGGATCAATCCAAGGAGATATAACAATTGTAAATATTTATGCACCCAACATAGGATCACCTCAATACATAAGGCAAATGCTAACAACCATAAAAGGGGAAATCAACAGTAACACAATCATAGTAGGGGACTTTAACACCCCCCTTCACCAGTGGACAGATCATACAAAATGAAAATAAATAAGGAAACACAAGCTTTAAATGACACATTAAACAAGATGGACTTAATTGGTATATATAGCACATTCCATCCAAAAACAACAGAATACACTTTCTTCTCAAGTGCTGAGGGAACATTCTCCAGGATAGTTCATATTTTGGGTCACAAATCAAGCCTTGGTAAATTTAAGAAAATTGAAATCGCATCAAGTATATTTTCCAACCACAATGCTATGAAACTAGATATCAATTACAGGAAAAAAAAACTGTAAAAAATACAAAAACTTGGAGGCTAAACAATACGCTATAAAATAACCAAGAGATCACTAAGAAATCAAAGAGGAAATCAAAAAATACCTAGAAGCAAATGACAATGAAAACACGATGGCACAAAACCTGTGAGATGCAGCAAAAGCAGTTTTAAGAGGGAAGTTTATAGCAATAAAATCCTACCTCATGGAACAAGAAAAATCTCAAATAAACAACCTAACCTTACACCTAAAGCAATTAGAGAAAGAAGAACAACAACAACAAAAAAAAAACCGCAAAGTTGGCAGAAGGAAAGAAATCATAAAGATCAGATCAGAAATAAATGAAAAAGAAATGAAGGAAAAATAGCAAAGATCAATAAAGCTAAAAGCTGGTTCTTTGAGAAGATAAACCAAATTTATAAACCACTCACCAGACTAATCAAGAAAAAAAAGAAGAAGACTCAAAACAACAGAATTAGAAATGAAATAGGAGAGGTAATAACTGACATTGCAGAAATACAAAAGATCATGAGAGATTACTACAAGCAACTTTATGCCAATAAAATGGACAACCTGGAAGAACTGGACAAACTCTTAGAAAAGCACAACCTTCCAAGACTGAACCAGGAAGAAATAGAAAATATAAATAGACCAATCACAAGCACTGAAATTGAAACCATGTTTAAAAATCTTCCAACAAACAAAAGCCCAGGACCAGAGGGCTTCACAGGTGAATTCTACCAAACATTTAGAGAAGAGCTAACACCTATCCTTCTCAAATTCTTCCAAAATATAGCAGAGAGAGGAACACTCCCAAACTCATTCTATGAGGCCACCATCACCCTAATACGAAAACCATGCAAAGATGTCACAAAAAAAGAAAAGTACAGGCCAATATCACTGATGAACATAGCTGTTCATCAGTGCAAAAATTCATCAGTTCATCAGATGCAAAAATCAGTTCATCAGATGCAAAAATCCTCAACAGAATACTAGCAAACAGAATACAGCAGCACATTAAAAGGATCATACACCATGATCCAGTGGGGTTTATCCCAGGAATGCAAGGATTCTTCAATATACACAAATCAACGTGATACACCATATTAACAAATTGAAGGAGAAAAACCATATGATCATCTCAATAGATGCAGAAAAAGCTTTCAACAAAATTCAACACCCATTTATGATAAAAACCCTCCAGAAAGTAGGCAGAGAGAGAACTTACCTCAACATAATAAAGGCCATATATGACTAACCCACAGCCAACATCATTCTCAATGGTGAAAAACTGAAACCATTTCCTCTAAGATCAGGAGCAAGAGAAGGTTTCCCATTCTCACTGCTATTACTCAACATAGTTTTGGAAGTTTTAGCCACAGCAATCAGAGACCAAAAAGAAATTAAAGGAATCCAAATCGGAAAACAAGAAGTAAAACTGTCACTGTTTGCAGATGATATGATACTATACATAGAGAATCCTAAAGATGCTACCAGAACACTACTAGAGCTAATCAATGAATTTGGTAAAGTAGCAGGATACAAAATTAATGCACAGAAATCTCTTGCATTCCTATACACTAATGATGAAAAATCTGAAAGAGAAATTAAGGAAACACTCCCATTTACCACTGCAATGAAAAGAATAAAATACCTAGGAATAAACTTACCTAAGGAGGTAAAAGACCTGTATGCAGAGAACTATAAGACACTGATGAAAGAAATCAAAGATGATACAAATAGATGGAGAGATATACCATGTTCTTGGATTGGAAGAATCAACATTGTGAAAATGACTATACTACTCAAAGCAATCTACAGATTCAATGTAATCCCTATCAAAGTACCAATGGCATTTTTCACAGAACTAGAACAAAGAATTTCACAATTTGTATGGAAACACAAGGGACCCCAAATAGCCAAAGCAATCTTGAGAAAGGAAAATGGAGCTGGAGAAATCAGGCGCCCTGACTTCAGACTATACTACAAAGCTACAGTAATCAAGACGGTATGGTACTGGCACAAAAACAGAAATATAGATCAATGGAACAGGATAGAAAGCCCAGTGATAAACCCACACACCTATGGTCAACTAATCTCTGACAAAGGAGGCAAGGATATACAATGGATAAAAGACAGTCTCTTCAATAAGTGGTGCTGCGAAAACTGGACATCTACATGAAAGAGAATGAAGTTAGAACACTCCCTAACACCATACACAAAAATAAACTCAAAATGGGTTAAAAACCTAAATGTAAGCCCAGACACTGTAAAACTCTTAGAGGAAAACAGGAAGAACACTCTATGACATGAATCACAGCTAGATCCTTTCTGACCTACCTCTTAGAGAAATGGAAATAAAAACAAAAATAAACAAATGGGACCTAATGAAACTTGAAAGCTTTTGCACAGCAAAGGAAGCCATAAACAAGACAAAAAGACAACCCTCAGAATGGGAGAAAATATTTGCAAACGAAGCAACTGACAAGGGATTAATCTCCAAATTATACAAGCAGCTCACGCAGCTCAATATCAAAAAAAACCAAACAACGCAATCCAAAAATGGGCAGAACACCTGAAGAGACTTTTCTCCAAAGAAGATATACACATTGCCAAGAAACACATGAAAGGATGCTCAACATCACTAATCATTAGAGAAAGGCAAATCAAAACTACAATGAGGTATCACCTTACACCAGTCAGAATGGCCATCATCAAAAAATCTACAAACAATAAATTCCAGAGAGGGTGTGGAGAAAAGGGAACCCCCTTGCACTGTTGGTGGGAATGTAAACTGATACAGCCACTATAGAGAACAGTATGGAGGTTCCTTAAAAAACTAAAAATAGAACTACCATATGACCCAGCAATCCCACTCCTGGGCGTATACCCTGAGAAAACCATAATTCAAAGAGTCATGTACCACAGTGTTCATTGCAGAACTATTTACATTAGCCAAGACATGGAAGCAACCTAAATGTCCATCAACAGATGAATGGTTAAAGAAGATGTGGCATGTACATACAATGGAATATTTCTCAGCCATAAAAAGAAACGAAATTAAGTTATTTGTAGTGAGGTGGATGGACATAGAGTCTGTCATACAGAGTGAAGTAAGTCAGAAAGAGAAAAACAAATACTGTGTGCTAACACATATGTATGGAATCTAAAAAAAAAAAAGTGGTTCTGAAGAACCTAGTGGCAGGACATGAATAAAGACACAAACATATAGAACGGACTTGAGGACACAGGGAGAGGGAAGGGTAAGCTGGGACGAAGTGAGAGAGTAGAACTGATATATATACACTACCAAATGTAAAAAGATAGCTAGTGGGAAGCAGCTGCATAGCACAGGGAGATCAGCTCAGTGCTTTGTGTCCACCTAGAGAGGTGGGATAGAGAGGGTGGGCAGGAGGGAGATGCAAGAGGGAGAGGATATGGGGATATATGTATATGTACAGCCAATTCACTTTGTTATACAGCAGAAACTAACAGCAATGTAAAGCAATTATACTCCAATAAATATGTTTTTAAAAAATGTCTGGGGTTAAAAATAAGAAGATCAAGACTGATAATACAAATTAGGAAATTATCAACATATGGAGGTGGGTGCATTCATGGGAGTGGATGGAATTGCAGCAATAATGCCCCTTGTAAACTTGGCAAATATTTTCTCAGGACAGAAACATTTCACTGGAGAAGTAGGACATCATTGGCCCGGAGAGGAAAACTGAAAGGCCCACAGTCACACTGGCTTGGTGCTTTCACTGTTAGTCAGATCCCAGTTCAGCTGTAACATCTTCTTCCCACCAGACACTGCTAGCACATCAGATAACTCTGAATGGGATCTGAATATGATGTTAAATTGCTTCTGTCAACCACCTGGTGAAGATAACAATCATCAGAAACAAATTGTCAAAAGTCTGACTTCTAAGTAACACCCAGTTCTGGGATCCAGGAATACAGGAGCACTAGTGTTGCTTGAGAAACCCAAATTGGGGAGAGGTATCTCTGGATGTCATGTACCCAGAAAAGTGTCCTTTTATCCAGAAGGAAAGCATTATTACTTCTACCTTGTAGATAAAGAAACTAAATCTTAGAGAGGTTGACTTGCCCAAGGTCATTCAGCTAAGAGGCAAAGCTGGAATTCAAATGGAGAGGAGGTTGGCTCTGGGGCCAAGGAGACGGACACAAAAAAAGAAAGTGCTGAGTGTACCCATGATTTACTCTCATTCTTGCTTTCTCAAAGCCTAGTACTCAGATTGGGTCAGGAGGGAAATGTCTATGTCCTCACTCCTAAGAAGCTTAAGAATTGAGGTCACCATTTGATGGAGAAGAAAGAAAATCTTTAGGCTTCAAGTCAGAGGAATTGGTCCCAGACTGAGCCATGGCACAACTTGCTGTGTGACCGTGACCACGTAGCTTCCCCTCTGTGGTCCCCATTCTCTCTGCATAAGGAAGACTCTGGAATCCTAGATGTCTGTGACTGGCAGGGGGCTTCCCTTAGACCCTAAGCCCCACCCAAGCAGGGCTGGCAGTATCTAATTCTCTCCTCCCAATGCCTTTCCCCCTCTCCATTCATACCAGCCATTCCAGCTTGGGCTCTCCAGCTGAGGGCTCGGTGTGGATTGTTTGAGAAGCCATATGGCATCCCAGTGCAGCCGAGAGTCCAATCTCAAGGGGAAACCATTGTTCATTCATCTGGACTGAGTGACATTCTTTATGCAAGAATAACTCTTGATTAAAGGGTGAGTTTTAATGGAAACTAATTAGGCAAACTCTTTAGCCTGGGCATAATGATCAAATGAGCTGTCACACTGTACCTGATACAATGATCTCACTTGCTACAAGATTTTATTCCTTAGCAATTACACTCCCACATGGCATTGCGTGCCGTTATTGCCTGGAGCACACATGTCAAATTAAAGAGCAACTTATGCACCTGATATTTAATTATTGCCTAGTACTACAGACACCCGGGGAATGTCAAAGTGAGCAGTCCTGCTTGGGAGACACGAAAACTGAAATCTACTTCTGCAAGGGAGTGAAAAAAACAGGGATAAAATATGTATGGTCTACCATAGTTCCTTATTCAGCCGTCTTACAATTCAGTTACAAAACCTGCTCTCCACAACCTTGAATAATTTACCACTTTTTTTCTTCATCCAGAAAGTCGGCAGATGGAGAGTTGTAGGTAAAGGCACAGGGGTCCTATTGGTATTTGTTTACCTATGTGACTGATGTGGTCAGAGCTAGTCAACATTGAGTTCTTCCTGTAAAAGTTATTCTTTGCCTAACAGGCTCTGACAGGGAAGAGGATGCCTCACGTGCCTCTCTAGCCCAAAGGGAAATGTTTGCCCTCAAGGCTGAGCACTCAGGAAGCCCCATCTCACACTTCAGTCACACTCGGCAACAAATTTGAAAAGTTGACCAAAGTTTCTCCAAAAGTTGGGACAGTGAGAGGCCATGAGGATGGAAGGCTCAGTCTCTACTTTGGGTGCATATTAGAATAATCTGGAGAACTTTTCAAACATATTAATGCTCAGAATCCCATCCCAGACTATTTACATTAGGATCTGGAAAGGAGGACTGGGTAATTTTAAGGATCCTCAGATGATTCTAATATTCAGGTAGGGCTGAGAACCCCTGGTCTGGATTGGAACCAGCCAGACACTAACCAGCGCTTAGTGTTATAGGAGCTGCTTTCTGTCCTCAAAAAGACAGACTTCCCGGCCTCAGTGCCTTTGCACATGCTGTTCTCTCCTCTGGAATGCTCTTTCTCATCCCTTCTTTCTACCTGGAAAAGAAAATTATCCTTCAACATCAAGTGCATATGTTACTTTCCTGTGAAGTCTCCCCTGATTTCCCCAAGAAGAGTGGATCAGCATCCACCAGGAGCCAGACACAACACTCAAAGGATCATTAAACTAACCTGCTCTCCTCAGAGGAAGGTTCAAGAAGAGAATCCCCATGTCCTCAGCAACCATCTGTGAGTCCCAGCTGAGCAAATTCTGAGAATGTCTTGGTCCCTTTTGCTCCAGATAAAGAAATTCAATTACTCGTTATCAGAATTGCATTGCCTAATACTAAAATGCCTTAATATGAGAGCTTTTGTATTTAGTAAACTGCACAGCTTGTGAAAACCCCCTCCAAACATCTGGCAGGAGGCCCAGCAGAGGTAGGGCTGAAACCTCTAATGATGCTGGCAACATGTAAACAAGTGTTTTGTTTCAACTGATAATCATTAACTTCCAGTGTCAGGCACCAGAGGTCTGGTGCCTCAGCCTTGCAAAGGCCTCTGGGAAACAGCAGCTGGGATGGGGCCTGTGCAGAGCTGATGGGGAGGGAGGGGGCGAGCAAGCCTGTCACTATCAGCCTGGAGAGGCAGGAAGTGACGGGAGCAAATGCCTCTGATGAAAGGGAGTGGAATCAGGAAGTCCTAACCTCCTTTCAGGGACTTTGATACTGGATAAGAGTTGCCTCTCAACTATGCCCTTGGCTAGCCATGCGACCTTGGGAAGGAAGCCTTAGTGTCTCAATCTGTCAAATGGAATTAACAAAAGTCCCTACTTTATAGGGTAGTTGTGAGACGTATGTGAGAAAACATGTTCCAAGCAGGCTTTTGGCACAGCCCTGACTTACAGAAAGCAGTTGATAAAAGAAATTTCTAATTTCTTTCTCCATTCTTCCCTTCAGACGTTCCTAACTGGGACCTAGACTAGTCTGAAGACCCCTTTCCTACCTCTCTAAGTAAAGGCTATTTGACCCCAGGATCACTGGGCTGAAGTTTGTGGTGTTTGTACACATAAATATCTAAATAAAAACTCATAAGAGAACAGCTGGACTTTTATTCTCGTTGACCATTAACAAATACTGGTGCTGAGTAATCCTTCACACTGTAATTCAAATGCAAATATCAACTCATTCCATAAACATTAACTGAGTAACTACTATGTTCCAGACATTATGTGCACTAAGATGATTTAGAAGTGTGTCCACAGCTTGGGTTCTGGGAAAGCAGACACTGAGACAGACAAAAGAGAGAGGAGGTTATTATGGAGTGCGTTTAGGATCCACATCTGTGAAAGGGAGATGTTTTAGGCTGAACTGTGTCCCTCCAAAACTCATATGTTAAAGCTCTAACCCCCAATGTGACTGTATTTGGAGATAGGGCCTTTAAGGAGGTAACTAAGGTTAAATAAAGTCATAAAAGTGGTACCCTAATTTGATAGGACTGGTGTTCTTATGAGAAGAAGAAGAAACCAGAGCATGCTCGCTTGCTCTCTCTCTCTCTGCATAAGCACAGAGGAAAGACCACGGGAGGACACGGAGAGTAGGTGACTATCTATAAGCCATGAAGAGAGGCCTCACCAGAAACCATCCCAGCCAGGAAATTTATCTTGTACTTCCAGCCTCCAGGGCTGTGAGATAACAAATTTCTGTTGTTTAAGCCACCCATTCTGTGGTATGCTGTTATAGCAGCCTGAGCTGACAAACACAGGAGATGAAGGGAGAAGGAAAGGGCAGAGGCAGACACTGAGCTGTAATGCAGGCCCAATAAAGACCTCAGGTGACCCCATGGGGAGCTCTGGAGCAGGCATTGCACATCAGAGCCATCTCCAGATACAGTGAAGGGCTGGGCCTTTATGACCCCCAGGTCAAGAGTCCTTGGATGCAGGCTGCCCCTGAAAAGAGGCATGACCCTGGAAGAGGCAGTTTCCTTCAGCAGAGCCACTCCCAAAGAAGGCTGGCAGGACTCTGTGCATCACAGCATCCCATTGCAATGAGTTCCCTGTGGACCTAGCGACTAGTGCCCTTTGACCAGCAGCCACCGTGTACCAGAAGCTTCATAAATGTCATTTTATTTGATCTTCACAGTACTCCTGTGAGATAATACCCATTTCACAGAGAAGGTGAAACAACTTGGCCAAAGCCACAAAACTGATACATAATGAAGGCAGAATTGAAGAAGCAGCTTCTCTTTCCCAGTAACCCTACTCTTGCCTTGACCTCATGCTACCTCCCCCTTGGAAACCTTCATCTTCTGCAAGCAGTACTCCCTGTCCTCCTGCAGCAGGTAAATGTCCCCATAACACCTTGTGCATCTCTCTTCAAAGCCTATAGCACTTTGCCTTATCAACAATCATATTAGTAGATACATAATTAGCATTTACCACATCCCAGGCACTGTTCTAGCGCTTTTCAAACATTAACTTATTTAATCTTTCCAACAGCCCTATGAGGTATTATTTTCATCATTCTCATTTACTGATGAGAAAGCTAATAAGATGGAAAGCTATTAAGTAACTTTCCCAGAGACACCCAGCCAGGGTTTGAACCCACATGATCTGGTTCCAGATATCATACTACTCTGTCTTGGGGGCATGTCTTCCTCCCTTCTGATCCACATATACTTGGAGAATGTGGTCAAGTCCTATTCATCTTTTCCACCCCAGTGCCTTACCTGGGACTGACATATACTAAGCTTTTTGTAAGATTTTCCTGAACAACTGAATGATGGCTTGCACATGAACATTTTGAAAATAATTGGATTTGATTTAGGTGGACAAAGCCTAGAAGAAAAGACAGACAAATAAAATTCATTTGCTCTGTTGAGACATTGCGATCATGGGTGAATTGTAATATCTGGATATTGAGAGAATATTGGTTTTTAAGAGCTCAAAATGGATGATGGCAAACTTTCTCTGCATTTCCTATTGCTGTCATAAGAGCAGACATCTAGTACACTGCTGATAGCATTCCTGCTGGGCTGCAGGCTTCCCCGGTCTATGAGGTTTGGACCCAGAAAACATCTCGGGTATCACAGTAAGGCAATGTCTTTCCAGTGATCCCATAACCAATTCTAAGATGAAAAGATCAAAACTTCCATCATCACAACTCAGAAGTTATTGATACCCAGAAACGATGTAAAGAATATCTCAGTGACCATTTAAGCCTGTTTCTAAGTGAACTCTCATGACTGGGCAGATTCCCCAAGTCTTCAGATCTTCTATCTATTAGGATATTTAGATGAGAGGACCCTCACACAGCTGATAAGAAATCAAAATGAGTCAGTGGCCAGAGAGGTTCTCGGACAGAAATTACATTGAGTTCTCTCATCTCACTCCCATACTTGCTATTTACTTTATATTCATTCATTCATTCATTCATTCATACATTCAACAGATGTGACTGGGGTCCGACTGTATACCAAGCAATTTTCTAGTCTTAAAGAATACATAATGAACAGCCAGATGAGTCCCTTTCTTTCATGGAACTTATAGTCTGGTGGGAGGAGATGAACGATAAACAAATGATACAACTTCAACTCATGATAATTTCTATAAAGAAAATAAAACAGGGTGATACCATGGAAAGTGAATGAGGTACAGGGAGAAACTGATTTTGACAGGATGATTAGGGAAGGATTCTCAGAGGTGATATTTAAGTAGACACTGAATAATAAGTGGCCAACTTTCAGGAAATCTGGGAAAACGGCATCTCAGGCAGAGAAAAAAGTGAGTGCAAACTCCCTGAGGCTGGACTAGGCTTGCCAGTGTCCCGAGGACAGAAATCAGGCCAGTGCAGGTGAGGCAGATGAGCAGGAGGGAGAATGGTAAGACACAAAGCCTGAGAAGCAGTCAAGAAGTTTGGATTTTATTTCTAGCATGACGGGGAACCATTGGAGAGCTTTAAAGAAGACAGAAATGAGATAATAGTTTAAGTATTTAAAAGATCACTCTGGCTGCCAAGTGAAGAATGAACCATAGGTAAAAAAATGGAACCTTGGAGACTCAGTTCACTGTCTCCTAGATGTCTGGTCTGATTTGGTTCCTATTTCCAATCCTAAAGTTTCTGCAAGCAATTCAAATTGCCTATTTCCTTTCGCCTCCACCCCTGGCTTCCCAGTACTCAATGTTGCTGCTAACTACTCCAGCCACCATCCCATCCGCCCAGCTGGCTCTGCACAAGTGGGGTTCAGATGGGTCTTCTAGATCACAAAAGGCAGTGGTTTAGCTCATTAATGTCACTTATAAACCTGAAAAGTGTCAACTGCAAGATCCATGAAAGCAGAGAAAAGAGTTGATGCTGTTTATCGAAGTTTCCCCAGTGCTATGCATAGTGGGTGCTCCAAAGATATTGGTTAATAGATGAATCAATGGATATAGATGTGCTGGGTGCTTATTGTCCAGCTGGGATGAAGACAGCCTCCACTTGGGATCCTGGGGAGAAGCTACAAGGAAGCTACAGCCCAGCAAACATCACCTTATCTTAAAGGCTCCACACTGGTTGGGGTGAAGCTGCCCAGAGACCCCTCCTTGGATCAGGTGGGACCTGCTAGGCTGCCAGACTGGTTCATTAATGGCCTGACATCACACATCTGCAATTGGGTAATTTCTCCCTCCCGCCATAATGAGAGCTCATAACTATGTTTTATATAACGCCTATTATGCATTTGCACAGAGACCATAAAGGGTCAGTGATTATAAACTGTGTTGGGAGTCTCTGGGGCACCCATCATACTACCCAGTCCAGACCCACCCTGTGGGATGCATTTGAATGACAAAGGATGGGTGTGTTGGGAGGGGAGGGAGCTGTGAGTGTAGAACTCCTGGCCGACCAGGAAGGGTTTCTGGAATATGGCCCTGTCCTAAAGCACCCTGGTACCACCTATTAGAATTTAAGACAGACTTAGAGTTTGCTGAAAATGTGAGGTCTAGGAGGAGGTCATGTTTTGAAGCCCTTTTTCATTTTAATTTCTCTCTTACTTTTTCATATTTATATATAAATATATAAACATATGCAATATTTGATTCTGCTTTTACTGAAACATTTTTGGAAAGGAGGCCACTCTTCTGTCTGGACGATAAAGGATTTTCGAGGACTGGCATAAGGTCTGAATCTTCACCCTTAGGTTCTGTTATCATCTCCACACTTGCTAACTGTGTTACCTTGAACCATACACATTACCTTCGTGGGTCTCAGTTTCCTCATTCATAAAATGGGATCACCATACCTCACATTTTTGGCAGGATTGTTTTGAGAATTAAAGCATAACAACATATATATTGAGATTTATGAGTTTCAGGTACTTTCTATGTGTCAATTCATTTAAACCTCTCAGCAACCCTTTGTGGTGGTCCCTGGTGTCATTTCCAATTTTAAAACGTAGAAACTGAGAAGTTAGGAGGTTGGCTCAAGGTCACAGGGCCGATTAGTGACACAGCTAAGATTCAAGCCCAGGCAATCTGACTCTGGAGCCAAAGAACCCAGCAACAGTGCCTAGAACAAAGTAAACACTCAAAAAATAAATGAAAGTTTCCATCATCATTCTTACCAGCTTCGAGCCAATTCCACGCACAAATCTTTATGACTATTATCAGACTTTTGGTATGACTCCAGGTCCTAGTAAAGGGGATAGAGACATTCTGAGGGGCCATTGCAAAGTAGAGCCAGAGTTGCCTGGTACCCCCAGAGGGTTGAACCCTAGGCTACTGAAGGGATGGAACAGAGCCCTGAGAATGAGACAGAGACAAAGATGGCAGGAAAAGGACACAGGGTACAAGACCAGAAATTTAGCCTCTAGTCCCCACTGTCACCTGACAATCATGGGACCCTGAGCAAAGTCAGCTGCCCTCAAGGTTCTGCCCAAGAGATGGCAGGGGCTGTCTGGACTGGCTCCGGTACTAGATGTGAGGGGTGAAGAATAGGCCAGAGAAGACAGCATGCTCACACTGAAATATGGTTTACACTGAGCAGGGGGTCATGGGCCCCTTGCTGGGTTTCCTTCCTGGAGGTCACCCAGCTTGTTTGGAAGACCTAGCCTCATTGTCCTGAGGTTACCAGAAGCACAACCAACAGAAGACCTTGGTAGAGAGGATCAAGGAGCCAGAGCTCTGGCCTGGCCCACCGAGGATCTGTGGCATACCTGGGCCCAGTTACAGCCCCTTCTGACCTCAGTTTTTCCCATCTGAAAAATGAGAGGGTGGATGAAACAAATTTTAATGGCTCTAACATCTTGAAAATTCCACATCCCCAAGCCTGACTTTATCCACAGCCTTATACTAATATCCTTGGGGCAGAGCGATTTCATTTAGGTCAAATGATTTCCCTGCACATAAACAGAAGTGAAACAAAGGCCCCCTTTCTCCAAGTCGTTAGCTCTCTCACACACAGGCACACACACACTTACACACATGCACGTAAACCCTCATAATGTTCATACAGGCCACTCCCCTCCCCAGTCGTGCACAAAGGCTCACACACACAGGCACGCAGAGGCACAAACACCTGGATCCTCTAAGCCGCTCCTTCCCCCACCCCACTACTGCTCACTCCCCACCCCCAGCCCTTGCAATTCCCCTGCTGGGAAGCAGAGCGACCCTACCAACCTCCTCAAGTTACCTAACCTGATGGGCTGGTGCCACCCAATGGTCAGGATCAGAAATGCATCCTTGGTTCCAAGAACCAAAAGGATTGGAAAGGGTCCAGGGTCATTGCATCCACCCCTCTCCCTCTAACAAGGCTGTATCCAGAGCTGCCTTAGACGGATGAGGCTTTCTATAATCTTTAAAACCTTTCAAACAAGAATTTCCTTGCATGACGCTCCTAAAAAGGATCTTCTTTTCCGAAGGTCAGGGTATTATCATCAACACTCTGGGCAGGCTTGCAGTAGAGCCTAAAATAATTGTGTGTGAACTCTGTTCAGCACCATTCTAGAAGCTTTAGATGTGATATCTTTTTAATCCTCACAACAGCTGTCTTGGCAGGGCGTGTATTATGATCTTCATTTCAAAGAGCTACAACCAAGAAGGAGTGGAACTAAGATGGGACTCTAGCTCTAACTCAGCAGCCACTTGGCCATCCTGGACCTCAGTTTCATCCTTTGTACCTGACTGTTTCCAGTCATCCATTCAGTCATTCTTTCCTTCATTGAGTATTGATTGAGCACCTATTATGGACCAGGATCTGTGTTGGGGCTGAGAATTCAGCAATCACTGATGGATGGCCTTTGCCCTTAAGGAAGTCTCAGTCCACTAGAATCAATGACCACTACCGTCCTCCTAGGTCCCTGACTCTATGATCTTAGTGTATCTTCTCTGCCAACTTGGACAAAAGCCCTGAGGAGAGGTCAAGGGGAGAAAAGTGAAAAGCTGTAGCCCAGGGGGAAGAGGCAGCCAGCCTACAGAGCAGGAGGAAGGCCAGCGTCCTTGCCCAAGAGGCCCCTGATCCACACCCTGCTAGTCTGGGACTGGTCAGTCTGGAGCTGCCTCAAGCCCTTTCAGGGCCCAGATCCTCTCAGAAAGGAAGGGGAGTGAGCTGTGGTTATTTGGCTTCAGAACAGCTGCCGCTTGGGCCATACCAGAGAGCTCGGGGCATACCAGAGAGGTCAGAGCCAGAAGTGCAGAAGCACGTCCGGGAATAGAAGATGAAGTGGGAGAACAAAGCTTTAATGATAGTTGTGGTTGTTGCTCTGACAGTCACAGCCCCTGTAACCAGATTCCACCCGGCCTTACTAGGTATCTGTCTCTCCATATATTTCCTCATAGAGTCACACTGCCCCAGATTCACTTCCTATACCCCAAACACCCTACAGTCTACCAGTGCTTAACCTTTGCTCTCTTACTAATTAACGGACAGAGTAAAAAAATAATAGAATCCTATAATGTCAAGCCCTGCAAGAAATCATCTAGTCCAAACTTTGTGGATGAGAAAAATACAACCAGAGAGGGGTTAGGACTTGTCCAAGGTCACACAGACAATGAGTAGCATGGTTGGGCCTAGAATTCAGCCACCCCTTTCCAGTGTAAAGACATTTTTCTACTTTCCCTCTTATTTTCCATTCACATGCAGTTAGACACTGATGAGAGTCTATTTTAATTCTGAAACTTTTTTTTTTTTTGCGGTACGTGGGCCTCTCACTGTTGTGACCTCTCCCTTTGCGGAGCAACAGGCTCCGGACGCACAGGCTCAGCGGCCATGGCTTACGGGCCCAGCCGCTCCACGGCATGTGGGATCTTCCCAGACAGGGGCACGAACCCGTGTCCCCTGCATCGGCAGGCGGACTCTCAACCACTGCGCCACCAGGGAAGCCCCTGAAACATCTTTTTATCTTTCCTCTCGTCTTCACTTCTCCCATTCAACCCTGTGAGATCATATGCCCCTGGAAGATAGAAAATCTCTTTCCTTCTTCCAAAGCCTTAATATTTAGCACAATGATAAACATGTAAATGCTTAAAACTGGATGGGTGGATGGATGGAAGGATGGAGAGAAGCATGGATGAGTAAAGTCTTCTACATGGAATTTTTGCTCTCACCTCTTACCTTGTCCCCCAGTTTCCAATTTCCCCACAACCTGTCCTCCACAGTGGTCTTAGAATGACCTCTTTAAAAATAAAACTGAATCTTTCTCTTCCCTTTGCAAAAGCATTGAAAACTTTCCTATCATCCAATGGATAAATCAAGACCATCTGGTCTACAGTATTCTAAACGGGTCTGTCATCTACCATGCCAGCCTCGTGTGCTATTAACAATGTAAACACATCATACACATTCATACCCCAAACTCTAGAAGTACCTGACAACTTGCTATTCCCTGAATGAAGAAACATGTGTGGCCTCATCTCCAGGAACTTCTTGTGTCAGGTTCCTTTCCTGCCAATACCAGAATCTGTTAACATCCTAACCAACCTTCAAAGCCCAATTGAAATGCCTCCTCCATGAAGTCCTCCCTAACTCCCTTAATGAAATGTCTATGCTCAG
Organism: Lagenorhynchus albirostris; assembly: GCF_949774975.1. Classification (NCBI taxonomy): domain Eukaryota; kingdom Metazoa; phylum Chordata; class Mammalia; order Artiodactyla; family Delphinidae; genus Lagenorhynchus; species Lagenorhynchus albirostris. The sequence continues at coordinate 40,276,917 of NC_083103.1, forward strand.
AGCACGTAGTCCTTCAGACTTTGGTAAGCATGGCGCACCTCATTCTGCCCCTCCTAAAATGACCTTTTGAAACCTTTATGCTGCCTTTATCCTGGGCATTGTACTTAGTCGTTTTTAATGTCCATATCTCCCAACAGACTCTTGGCCGCAGATCTGAGGATCTCACACAAAGTAAGTGCTTATTCAGCATTTGTTGAATGGAAGTTCTTCTTACTGCACCATATGCTCCAATTGTCCCTGAGGGTGCAGTTTTATTTTATTCTAAAACCACTTAAGTTACTTTCTAGGCCATTATAAGCAAGAGCCCTGCGGGGGTGGAACAGAGTCTCCAACGAGCCACAGCTCTAGGGCAGGGACAGGGCAGGATTGTAGAGATGAAAATTGCATACAAAAAAGCAGATCTCTTAGGGAGGAAGGAGGGTGAGGGAAAAGAACTAGATCCCATTGGGGGAAGACCCAAGGAGTCAAATTTTGATTCAACATAAAGATCTTGGTCACGATGAAATCTGTACAGCAATGAATCAGGCTGAGCAATACCTCAGGAAGTAGTGAGCCCTCTGGTCCTGCAAGTATGTAAGTAGTGGCTATAGATGACCACTGAGGACAAACCTGAGAATATAAGGTATTGTATAGCAATACCTTATATAGGTCGGACAATAGACTTGTAAGGTCCACTCCAGCACTGAGAATCTGGGATCTCATCAAACCTCACAGGAGTGGCCCAAGCAAAATTACCCAAAGTTAGTTTTTTAGGACTATTACTGCTCTTTCTCTCTCTCCATTTCAGCACTTCCTCTCACCCTGATCCTCCAAGAACTCTGCCATCACAGAGTTGCTGGGAGTAGGAGATGCTCTTGGTGCCCCTCCCATATCCAGCCCACCCTGGAGGTCACCTGCGCCTTGATGGACATTTCTCATATACACCGACCTCTCAGGAGACCCCAGTGGGACTGAGGCCCAGGTGCCCACAGAAGTAACCAACCCACTAACATACCTTTTCTTGACTTCTCTCCTTTCCTTGTACCCCCCCCACTATCTCACTTCTTCCTGGAACCACTTTCTAAATAATCTACGTGTACCCAAATCTTTGTCTTGGGGTCTGCACTGGGGGATACAACATGTTCTACATGTTGAGGGGTCAAAACACAAACTTTGTGGTTACTGAACACTGGATAGGAAACCCAGTTTAGTGACCTCGGGAAAGGTAATAAATCTCTCTGAACCACCTTCAATGTATAAAAAGAGTTTAGTTAGACCTACTTCCCAGACTTCATAGCACTGTGTGTGACACAGCTCTGTATAGGTATATTCACTGAGTGCTTACTATGTGCCAGGAACTGTGCTAAGATAAATGCCTTATATATAAATATATATATTTATATATTATCTCTAATCTTCACACCAAAGGAAAAGTAGGAAGAAAACTGTAGTGGACTCATGGTGGCCCCAAAGAGATATGTCCACATAATAACCCCCAGAACTTGTGACCTCATTTAGAAAACAGGTCTTTGCAGATACAATTAAGTTAATGATCTCAAGATGAGAACTTCCTTGTCCACCTAGGCGGACCCTAAATTCACTGAAGGATGTTCTTATAAGAGACAGAATAGAAGAAGACACTGAGGAGAAGGTCATGTGGAGGTAGATGCAGAGATTACAGTGATGAATCCACAAGTCAAGGGGCACCTGGAGTTACTAGAAGCTGGAAGAGGCAAGGGAGGATTCTCCCCTAGGGGCTGTAGAGGGAGCTCAACCCTGCTGACACATTGGTTTTGGATTTCTGGACTCCAGAACTGTAAGGAAATACATTTCTGCTGTTTTAGCCACCTAGTTTGTTATAGTTTGTTATAGCAGCCCTGTAAAGCTGATAGAAAGGTACTATTGTCCTTGTTAAACACCTCAGGAAACCAAGGCTTACAGAAAAGTGCCTTACCCAGAGTCATCCAGCCAGAATACGGCAGAGCTGGGATTTGAACCCAAGTCTGTCTGACTGCATAGTTGCCACTCTTAGCCACTACATCAAGGGAAATAAGTTGTGTGATGTGCCTAGCACTGTGCCTAGCATTATAGATGCTCAGAGAGTGTTGATTTGCTCACTCTATCTAAACTTTCTCTTCCCAATGCCCATTTTACCCACTGACCATTAATAGGTAGTCAAGAGTTAATCAGATAACCCTGTTCCTGCTAATCCATGAGATTTTCTACAATGGGTTTCTACCTGGGATACGGTTACATTACATATATCTAAGAGGTTCTTAAGAATCACCTTGTCTGGTAAGCATTTCAGATCCATGGCAGCTGGTGGAAAAGATAGATTGGGGCCCATGCCTTGAGTTAATGTCAGTCTGAATTGAAGATGTACCAGCGTCATCAGGATAGATTCTTTAATTAACCTGCTAATCCTGTCAGGGATCGGGTTCACTGTCTTTCTCCAGAAATGTGTTATGTGTCTCTTCTTTCACCACTTTGTCATTTGCTCTATTTTAGATTCAAGGTGTCCTTAAGCTGTGCTTTAAAAGACTCTCTGTCCTCTAAGTCAACAGCTGTTGGCAAAGTGGACCCTCAGACAGTATCTCATTGCTTAATCATCACAGCGCTTCTCACAATGTCTGCAAGAAGCAAATATTCAGTGATTTTGATGCAATAAATACATTTTGAGCAACTACTGTGTGCTTGGCCCTGATCTATGCATTGCAGAAGACAAATAAGACCCAGGTCCTGCCTCTCAGAGATAAAATAAAGCAGGTAACTGTAGCATTTCCCAGTCTTTTTACTTCATGATGGGCACAGAAAATTATAATAATTTTAAGGGAAAATTTACAAGCCTGCTAGAGGTCTGAGGCAATCAGCCCAGGGGTTCCAGCTCCCCAGGCCCCACCAATCACCCCACGGGACTGGGCAACCAGGATTCCCACACACTAGTGAGCCATTCACCCTCTACCTTTTGGGAAGATATGCTGGTAGAAAACCATAGTTCTCATCTTTGCTCTTTGCAGGCATTTGTGTCCCACCAGTTGAATGTGGATTCTCCAGTTAAAATCCAACACTGCTGTACTTTTCCAGTTTGTAATGAGGATCACTTATTTAGCTATGACCTTTTTTTCCCATAATTTTTTTAAACTTCAGTCTACCTCTAAACTGCTAGACTGGGCTCCCAGGAAACGAAATGAATAGGCAAGGAATAAGATATTAACAGGAAAACTCAGAGACAATTGAATTGTTTTGCTTCTTGTTTAGTGTGAGGATATGGGAGTGGTTTTACAGTTTGTTTTCTGGTATATGCATTTAGAAAGAGGTTCTTTCAAAGATCTGTAAAGGCGGCCCGGATTTCCAGGCATTTCACAACCTGAACAGGTTTCCAAATCCATTGAAACAAAACAAGAACTAACAAATTTGTCCTCCAAAAAGTACAAATAAGGTGCTCAGAGATTATAAAATTCCTGTGTGTGGTGAATAAATGGATGAAAGAGTGAATCTTCCTCCCCAAAGTTATGTTTAGTTATACTCACTGTTACCCTGTTGTTTTTATTTTTCATCGACACAGTAGAGGGTGTTGGGGGAGAGGAAGTCAATGAGAAAAGCCAGCATTGTGGGTGAACATACCAGAACCTCAGTGGTTTCCTACCAGAGATGTACACTTAAATCTAATCATGACCAAACATCAGACAAACCCAGAGTGAGGGACACAGTACAAAACAGATGACTTACACTCTTAAAAATACGTCCATATTTCAGACGAGGGAACTTTTCCAGATAAAAGGAGACTAAAGAATTACAAAATTTAAATACAATGTGTTATCCTGAATTGGATCCTGAGCCAGAAAAAAAAAGTGCTATAAAAGACGTTATTAAGATAATTGGTGAAATTTGAATAATGTCTGTAGATTAATATCGATCTTAAATTTGATTTTGATAATTATACCACAGTTACATAAGGAAATAGCCTCATTCTTGGGGAAAGCACATTGAAATACTTAGGAAAAAAGGAATATATATATATGTATATATACATAATTACATATTTATAATTATATATGGTATATATTAACTATAAAGGACTGTGGCAAAATGAGGCAAATGTTGACAATTGGTGAACCAGGTATAAGGTATATAGGAGCTCTTTCACTATTATTGAAACTTTCCTGTAAGATTAAAATTATTAAAAGTTAAAAATTAAAAAGCTAGTACATAAGTCATTAAAAATTATAGCTTGAATTTCTTTGCATTGCTTCCCACTTCCTGTATACTTTGCTCCCTTCTGCGCTTGCTTTTAAAACTTCCACCAAAAAAAAAAAAAAAATCGCTGAAAAAAATAGGGAAAATAAATCTAACATTTCCTACTACTTGGTGGTAGGAACAATTCATTGATGTTCTGCAAATATGCTGGTTGAGTAAAAAACAGAATCACAGTAGAAAGAGCTTAGCTCTTTGAAGAAAGGATCACATATGGAGGAGACCAAACAATGCCTTGAAAATAGCCTCTAGTGCTGAGATTCTTCATATTTAATCAAGCCTGGCCAAAAGCATTGACTGTCCTGCCTAACTACAACTGGCCTGGGTACTTGTAGTACCCAAGTTTGGGCCTCAGTTTATCCACTGTATTAGTTTGCCAGGGCTGCCATAACAAAATACCACAGATGGGGTGGCTTAAACCACAGAAATTTCACAGTCCTGGAGGCTACAGGTCCAAAGTAAAGGTGTCGGCAGAGTTGGTTCTTCCTGAAGGCTGTGGGGGAAGGATCTGTCCCAATTCTCTCTCCTTGGCTTGTAGAAAGCCATCTTTTATCTGTCTTTTCACATCTTCTACCCTCTGTAAGTGTCACAGGGTCCAAGTTTTTCCTTTTTGTAAGGACATCAATCATATTGGATTAGAGCCCACCCTAATGACCTTATTTTAACTTGATTACGTCTATAAACACTCTATCTCCAAATAAGGTTGCATTCAGAGGTATAAGGGGTTAGGACTTCAATATATGAATTTTAGGGGGGGACACAACTCAACCCATAACACCCATCTGTGAATGGAGTCCTGGACTCTATTATCTCTAAGAGTCCTTGTAGCATTTTATATTTCTAGAAGTCCAAAACCCTCAATATCCAATCAATACATATTAATTGGCCAAAACAGAGCTCCAATCCATTCCAAAGATATGGAATTTCACATTTCCAAGCCTGCAATGAGGAAATAAATCAAACTTTGGAGAAAACACATCGGCAGCCCATCTCTACCATCTTTTGAATTATCAAAGCAGTAAGATGGAGATGTTGAACATGACCACTGGGGCTTGTTCCCCAATGGACTATCCACCATAGTATTCTAGTATATTTCCTGTGGCTGAAGGTTGAAGGATTAGCAAATCTTTTTAATCATTCTTTGCATAAATACTGAACGAGTGCCTACTATGTGTCAAGAACAGTGCTAGTGCTGAAATGACCAACATTCCAGTGGAGCTTACATTCTGGTGGGAGTGAATGAGGGTCACGCTTACTGCCAACTAAATCCTTCTGTTTAGATGGAATAGGGAGGAAAAGAGATGGGGAGATAGGGGTTCTGAGCTGTGCGTACTTCAACACGAGGCTATTCCAGTAATGGTTAGGGTGTGTCCTGGAGGGACCCTGAAATGAGAAATTGCTTTAAATCTACTATTCCCTCATTTTCGCTCATTTCCCATTGGCCTCTCATAATGGAGCTTCTCAAATTTCTTGAGTGTGATTCTATGAGATTTTCAAGGGTAATTTTGACTGAGATTCTTGCCTTAAACTTTGGAGCCATATGCCCACGATCCCTGAGGTAAAATCAGCTGATAAAATCAACTAGTATGCCAGTTTATGGACCTATGATTAATGACCAAGTTTGGTGGATATAAGAGAGAGAAAGAGAGAGAGAGAGAGAGAGAGAGAGAGGGAGGGTGGGAGAAAGTGGACAATTTACAAGAAAGAGATAGCAAACTAATAATAAACTCTCCTTTCTGTTCCTCAATCCCCCAAACTAGTGTTTCCTTGTTTGCTTATTTTTGTTTAAGGAAGTAAAGACCTGTGTTTAGATTAGAGGCTCCGGATATCATGGTTCTGAAGGACTTGTCATCCTCAGGTATAAATTATAAGGTGTATAAAAGATAAGGCTAACTGCAAAGCTAGACAAAGTTTGGACGAAAATAAACTCCAGACTTTTATCTCAAAGGCATAAGGGTTCTGTCCCAATTCTGAGTTCACAGTAGGCCTGATTAAAAATCTGTTGGTTAAAAAAATTACCTTTCATTCTAATGCATTTTCTCATTTTTCTTCCATGTTGAGAGTGACTATTTCCATTTGTGACGATCAGCCACACATAGATGCAAATGTGCTAAGTAAAATCAGGTGTATCAGAGCGCCTGTCTTACAAAAGACCTTTTTACAGCCTAACCCAGCAAGCGGAGAATTATTCCTGCTCTATGTACTATATGCAAATGCTCAGATTATAGCTAATTATATTGTTGCAAAGCAGAGCCAAGAAGCTGCTACAATACTCCTAGTCTCCTTGGGGAACACACCATGAAAAGATCTCTTTTTTTCCTCCTTTGTAAATTACACCATGATATAATTGGGTCTCACTGTTCATGTAACACCCCACTCAGGGACAGCGCAAGAGAAACGAACAATGTCTTACTAAGGCCCTGTTAAGATCATTAAATGTAGATCACAACACACTAGCAGGCGCCCAAATCTTAATGTGTCACAGTAACAAAACCGGGAAAAGAAAAAAGTGACTAGTTGCGTCATATTAGTTTTCTCTTACAATGGAGTTTAAGGTAATAAAGTGTTAATGAATTTGGCCCTGTGTAGTTGGCATTGTGAGAGAACTTTTAAAAAATTTTTTACTACATTGTAGGAAAAATTGTCGTATTCTTTTAAGCAGCTGTTTAGAGAAAAGATTTGACAGTGTATAATTGACTCTATTTTTACTGCATTTTCATACGGCATTGTTAGGATTATATACTGTACTGAGTTCTGCTTTTCAGTTTTATGCACTAAGAAATTTTCCCCTTAGACAACTTTTCACTAGGGATAAACCAGAGCCCAGCTAGACAGTCAAAAATGCCCATCCCCAGCTTCTCCCACTGGACACCCTGAGAGGAGCTGTTGAATTATTGTCGCAATGCTTTCCGAGGGAAGAGACCTCTAAGATCAACTCCCTCGGCCTACAGCTGAAGTAATATATAAATATATTTCTAGAATTACACACGCACACCCAGACACACACAGAGCACACCAAAATGGTAACCATAGTTCTCCAGGTTTTCTCTAGGAGCTAAGAATTTGAGAACGGTGTGTGATTTTTCCTTTATTTATTTATTTATATATTTATTGCATTTCTTATTTTTTTTCAAAAGCAACATTCTCCTGGGAGAGGGAAGAGTGTTTTTAATAAGCCAGCTCCCCGACTCCTACCACAGTGCCCTTTCCTTCTGCCAGGCTGATTATGTGTTGCAGACACACTTGTTGACCACTTCATTCCTAAGATCTTGTGCATTTTAAGTTTAGCTTTATTTCTCTTTGGATTCAAATCAATGTGTCATAGATTCTAAGAAGATATTCCAAATTTGTCTCTTTTTTCCCCCTCCCACTTTTTTTTTTTTTTTTTTTTTTTGCAGTACGCGGGCCTCTTACTGTTGTGGCCTCTCCCGTTGCGGAGCACAGGCTCCGGACGCGCAGGCTCAGCGACCATGGCTCACGGGCCCAGCCGCTCCGCGGCATGTGGGATCTTCCCGTACCGGGGCACGAACCCATGTCCCCTGCATCGGCAGGCGGACTCTCAACCACTGCGCCACCAGCCCCCCCTCCCACTTTTGATTATAACAATGTAATATTGCCTGCTGGTTGAGTAGAGCAGTGATAGAAATATTTGACAGTCAGTAAAACTGGGGGCCAAGGCATCAGAAAGGACAGTGGTTACAAACCTCCTGTGCCATCCTAGCATGTCCTGGCTGGACATCAGCCCTAGTTAAGACCATGACCTTTGGAGTCAGAGAAGCTTGTGTTTTTAACTTGGCTCCATCATATACTGGGCATATGACCTCAGGACAGCTACTCTCCTAAAGCCCTTTTAATGAGACCGACCATTGAAAACCCAGTAGGGTATTAGGAAGATTAAATGAGATAATGCATTTATAAAGCACTTAGCAACATGCCCGACACAGAGTGAGTATTCAATAAGCGATGGCTGTAGCTGTTATGATCCATGACAGACAAGGATCCAGAGCATTATATTTTTTTATAAAAGGGAGGCATTAAAACCCTTGTCTTGACAAACTGTTAATTGATTCTCTGACTCTCCCACACCCACCCCTCTTTGTGCACCTTCCCCTTGTCCATTCATATATTTCCGTGAACTTGTGGTTGCTGCCAAATGAATAGAGCAAAACGGGAACTCAGTTTAATTGAAAATGCATGTGTCAGGCTTCCCTGGTGGCACAGTGGTTGAGAGTCCGCCTGCCGATGCAGGGGACACGGGTTCGTGCCCCAGTCCGGGAAGATCCCACATGCCGCGGAGGGGCTGGGCCCGTGAGACATGGCCACTGAGCCTGTGCGTCCGGAGCCTGTGCTCCGCAACGGGAGAGGCCACAACAGTGAGATGCCCGCGTACCACAAAAAAAAAAAAAAAAAGAAAATGCATATGTCATTGTAACAATGTGAGAAAGGTGCCATCGTTCAGGCCCTCACTTCCCATCACACACACATATGGGTGCTCCCACGTACACACACATGCAAACAGACACACACATTCACACACAGAATAAGGTGCACTGCATGTGTCTGAAATTATTCTGCAGTTCGCCAAGGAAGGAAAGGCCTCTATTTTTCAGTGTAGGGGTGATAATCTGTGGAGGTGAAATGACATTTTTGTAATAGTGATAACAACAGCACAACTTACATAGTACTGTTATGTGCTCTTTATACATATTAATGGATATACCACTCACTGCAATGCTACAAGATAGGCAGTAACATGATACCTGTTTCACAGATGAAGAAACTGAGTCACAGAGAGGTTAACTGATTGGCCCCAAGATCACACAGAAAGTAAGGGGCTGAGGTGGGATTCACACCCAAGAAGTCTGCCTTCAGCAATATACATTTACTGTTCTCTTACAATCTAACATCTCCCACATGTTGAGAATTTTCTCTGTGCCAGGTACCCTGTGTTTATGGTATCTCATTTACTCACCCTACTAGATATTGTAAAGTTGGCAAGGGATAGAACCCAGGTCCAAACTTAGTCCTATCTGACCCTAAAATCACTCTGTTAGCCCCCAGAATATACAAGAGAGGGGTGTCTTCTGAGGAAACTCTAGGAGAACCAACTCAAGTGCCACCTACCTCAGAATTGTTTCCATCAACAGCTGCCTATACTTATCTCACCTTGCCAGCAATCCACATAACCCTTAGCACCTGCACCTCAAGAGTTTGTTGCCTTTGGTTTCCACAATTGTGTCACATGAATTCCTGGAAGTTCCCTGAAGAAAAACATGTTATTTGAGAGCCAGGCTCATATCTTTCCCCTCTTCTATCCCCACAGCATCTCGCACAGAATTAAGCACATAATGGGATGTCGCTCATTTTGGTGAAGACTTTAGGTGAAATCTAAAAATCTAAAAAAATAGAAGTACCACAGAAAAAGAGGTAACCTTTGTGCCCCAAATTCTCATCCTTTGTCCATGCTCCAATTATCACTTCAGTAAGACAGAACCTTGTCACTGTATGTCAATAACAGGACTCACAGAGCAGCAGGGACAATGCCCTCCTCAGAATAACTTCTAATGATGAAGCAAGAGTCAAGTCAGGAGACATCTCTGATGCAAGTTTCGTGGTGATTTTACTAAAGGACTCATCAAATCAGTGCATTGTTATGTGACTTTAACTTTTGACTTTCATAATAGTCTTAAACAATTCTCTTCCAATGCCTATAGCCACTGCTATTACCTTAGTACCGGTTCTTATGAATTCTCCTAAGTGGTCTCCTTGTTTTAGTCCATGACCTCTCCCTTCCATCCTATCTATGGCAAAAACAAAAAGCTGTGTGGTCACCAGATTCATTTCCTTTTCCTTCTGGGCACATAGATGGATAACATTCATCCCCCTTTGCAGTTAGATGGGGCCTACGACTGGGTCCAGACCAATGAAGTGTAGAGCAATGTCATGCATGCCACTTCCAGTGTGGCCCATAAAAATCCCCTACTTGCCATCTTTCACTCCCCTCCCATTTCACAGTGACCACATATTGATGTTGAAAATAGGACAACAAAATGGAAGACTCCAGGTTCCCGAGTCAACATTTGGCAAACAACTGCCTGTTCTTCACTGAAAGGTGTGTGAAGAGAGAAAAACAGAATTTTTATTGGATTATGTCACTGATCTTTGGGGTTGTTTGTTATAGCAGTCAGTGGTTACTTACTCTAGTACTTGCTCCATGATGGCAGATGAGTCAATCTCTAGTGGAGCGCCAATCGTTTCACTTCCAAAAATTACCAGGAATTTCTATCCCATATTGGAGAGTCTTCTGACCAGGGACCATGTCTCACTCATCTCTGAATCCCCAGTACTTACCACACCACCTGACCCAGAGAAGAGAAGGAAACAAATAAACCTCTTTATTTAGTAAATATGTGAAAGTGCCTATTACTGTATACTTGACATCCTCCCAGGTACTGGGAAGACCAGGTGAACCAAAAAACTTCCCTGATTTCCCAGAGCTTATTTTCTAGTAAGGGACACAGACCACAACATACCAACAAAAATATATATATTTTAACATAATTTCAGATATTTGTATTATGTAGGAAATGAAATGTAGCAATGGTATAGTGATTGACTTGAAATGGAAGACTATTGTCCATAACTTGGTTAAGAAAGAGTCTTCTCAAGAGATAACATTTAAACTAAGACTTAAATTCATTTATCCATATATTCATTTAACAAATAATTCTTGACCCATTTAATTTGTTTTACTCACTGTGCTAGGAACTAGCCGGTGATAGATATTTACTGAGTGTACTACTGAATAAATTTAGCATGAAATTCAGTTCTTTAACTTGGTATCCGTGACCTGGCTTCAACTCACTTTCAACAAAGAAAGAGGATCAAGGCAGTAGGAAGGAAGAAAAAGACAATGACAAAAGGTCAGAGTCAGAGAGAGAAAAGGGACACAGGAGAGGGGACACAGACTGGGAGGTAGTCTGATCCTGTGTCAATCCATTCTCTTTGATCAGCTGCCTCTGCAGCCCCAGATAACAAATGCCTCCTGATAGACTTGGAGGCTTCCATTCTGGACTGTCCCATCTAACTCAGTGAGGGCACCTGGGATCCCCTTCCTGATGACCCCCTTCATGCTTGACCAGCATCCTCAGAAAAGTGCTCTCTAGGCCCATCCACCTCTTGGACCCCAGATGGGACCCCTTTATCTGACAACCTCCCTGCACTCTTCGGGTTTCTTCTAAACCGCTTCCAGATCCATCTTTAAGCATTCCCTGAAGGCTAAGGCCCATGGCCACTAAACAAGGACAGAAGTTTCCAGCAAGCCTTGCTGAGGAAATGAAATTCAACATTACCCTAGAGAAATTCTCAATATACAATAGCCAGGCTACAGTCTTGGAAAAAGTTATGCCTAGTGCCAAGACGTTCACACCAAAGCTTCCTCTATGCCCTGTAGGGCCCCACTGGCAGTTATGGGTTATAACTCTTGAGAACATGACTTTCAAATATCCCAGTGACAGGATCCTTTCCACAAGCAATAGAAATATCCTTAAAATGCTATTGTGTGAAGAGCCTAAACCACACACTGCAGCCTAATTTTTTACTCTGAGAGCAAAATATTCCTCTCAAACCATATATTACTATTGCTCTGTTCTCCTGTCTTATCCTTCCCTATCTGATGCCACCCCAGTCGTGACAACCAAATATGTCTCCAGACATTGCCAAATGCCCCCTGGCGTGGGGGAGACAAAATCACTCCCAGTTGAGAATCACTGCTCTGGTTGGAGAAGGATGGTCCTTCCCTATATCCCCATAGCATAAGGAGGGGGAAGAGAGGAGTGGAGAGGAGAAGAGGGGAAAGGGAGGAGAGGGGAAGGGGACACGAGCTATCTTGGTTGGGTCTCTCTATGCCCTGCAACCAATAGAGCCTGAGTAGGACAGCTTCCTCTGAGGCTGGTAGGAGCTCAACATAGTAGCTATTATTATAGTCACTGTCATTACAATTACTATTTATAGAGGGGAGTTGAGCATGGGGGTGGGGTTGGACCAGCTGATCTTTAAAGTTCCTTCAAGCCCCGGGAGCCTCTGGTTTCTCACCCAGAAAGCCCCCAAGTGTGATGTTTCCTTCTTGGTAGCAATCTTACCATCTCGCCTCCCATACCCTTCACTGCTGTCTCTTCAATCTTTCCACCTCACCAATCAAAATACTTTCCTAACACATGAAAATACAGTGCAAATAGCAAAAGTCAAGTCCCAAGTTTCTGTCAAATCACCTAATCGTGAAACTAGCAAAGTCAAATGCAGAAAGTCTATAAATTAAAATTCCCTGTTTCAGCAATGAACACCTGACCCAGAGCTCCAGCAGATGGCTGGGAGTGACATCAGCCATGCTGACTCTGGACCTAAGTGGTCCTTCCAGGAATGCCTCCTGAAATCCTGGCCTTTCCTGGACCTCCATGGTGACTGTCCCAGCACCACCAGGGACTGGCAAGTTGGGCCCAGGCTGTTTTTCTTCCTGTCTAGAGATCAAGGAAGGATGAAGCTCAGCCAGGTAGAAGCCCAAGGGGCAACCTGACATGCCAATGTGTAAACCCTTTGGGAGGAATGGAAGTATGAGAGTAGTCCTCACACAGAGTCCAAGTGCAGCTGGGAGATGTCCCAGCAGAACACTGCCATGCATAACCAACCCCTCCTGACATCATTCTTTCTAAGTCACTGTTTGTGCCACATCTGTTGAAATACAGATAAATTATTCTGAAAATATTTATTGAACACTTACTATGTGCCAGGAAAATTCACCCACCTACCATAAATATACCTATATAACTGCACATGATTACCAGGACACAGAGAGACACACGAGGATACACAGACACACATATTCCATAAATGGTAGCACATATATGCATATATACAAATATACACGCAAACACATAGCATTGTAATGTATATGTGTGTAGTCACACAGAATCACACATATTACATTACAGTTGGTGCAAGTGACAGAAACAACTCACGTTGGCATTAATTAGAAGGTGAATTCATTGTTTACAGAATCAAGATGAGGTGGTACAATGAAGCTGGGTGCAGAGCAAGGATACAGCTGAGTCTCAGGAACAATTGAACTCAGAACTATGGACTTTATCAATTTCATGTCCTGTTTTGGTCTCTATCTGTCTGGTCTCTTTCTATCTGGGCTGACTTTGCGTGAAAGGCATATGTGTAGCCAAATGAGGGAAATATGACCTTTATTCATGTACGGGAAACGTAACCAGACATTTCCTGATCTCTAGCCACAGATCATGGTAAATAGAAATTACTAAAGTGCTTTCTGGCTCCAAAACCAAAAGTCCAAGGGCTGGGAAAATTGATCCCAGTGCCCATTTGTTTAGTCAGCTTAGGATAGGTTATGCTGCAACATATAGGTAACAACAACAATGAAAACCCCTAAAATCTCCATGGTCTATTCACACAAGGTTTACTTTACTTGTATCACACGTTTCTCATGGGCTGGCTACGGCTCTGCTCTACAGCATCTCCTGTCTGGGACCCAGGATGACAGAAGAACCTTTACCTGAATATCACAAGTCTCATGGCAGAGGAAAAGGAGAAGAAGTGGCAAGACAGGCAAGGGCTCTTAGAAGTTCTACTCAAGTGTGACATGTGTCACCTGGGTTCTCATTTCCGTTGGCCAAAGGAGGTCATTCAGTCATTCCTAACATCAGTGGGGGAAAGGGGAAAAAGAAAGGTTTGAACAGTAATCCAACCTACCACTCCATCTCCTGACCATTGTAACCAGGTGAGTGGGTACTAGAATTGACTCATCCTTAGACAAATTAAATTGGGCCAGGAGGCAGGACCAGGTTGTGCTACTATGGTGACTTCAGTGGTAATACCGTGAATAAGGAGTAACACTGTTATAAGTCGCCCCAAATGGGGATTGCTGGGCAGATAATACCATTGTGTTACAGCGATATCTCAGATGAACTGACGTGCAGATATGTGCTCAGCCCAACAAACCACATGGCGTACACGTGTACACACACTTGATAACTCCCAGGTATGAATACAGGCACACATACACAGATAGGCACACACACATGCATGTGCACACATGTGAACCTGTAGCGGTGCCCGTTTGTGCACACATGCATGCACCATGCACATGTTGGGGTCCAGTCTGCCTTCATTTACATGTGAACCCACACGCACATGCCACCCTCATGCACACTCCAGCTCAGCGGGGAGTGGCTGCTTCTTCGCTGGAGAGATCAAAGGCAGCTGCTCCCTCTGCATATTTAAGGAGCCCCTGCTGCGAGCCTGTAGCTCTTAGCTGAGCCCCCTGCCTAGGCAAAGCCCCACTCTGGGAAATGCCGCCCACCCCCAACTCCACCCCAGGGGAAAGTCTTTGGAATCTGATCACTTACTTCCCCAAGCCTTTTAGGAAGGATCCAGAGAGAAGCCCAGGGTGGGGCCCTGGAGGAGCAGTGCAGCCTGGCCCCCAGGTCCAGGGCCCGGGGCTGCAGTCAGGCCTATCAGGCAGAGGGGATAGTGCCCTTGGGGCAGCCAAGCTCAGTTCAGGGGAGGAAGGACTGGCATTGCCCATTTGCCGAGAGCCTGTATTTCCTCCTGGGGGGCACGCCTGCTGCCCAGGAACGTCAGATTTGAGGCTTCGTAGAAGGAGGCCCAGACACGGAACGGAGCCCCCGGACACAGGCCTGACTTTGCCACAAACTCATTTGGACCAGTCACTTTCCTTTTTGGGCCTCAGTTTCCTAGAAAAGTATACATTCAGAGCTACCTGAAACCGCCCAATCTAGGAATGTCAAACACCTGGCACACCTACCGCTGCTGAAACTCATTCCAGGCACGGGGACACCGCAAACCCAACACAGCGCCCCTTCTGGCCAAAACAGAATGAGGCCTCAATCATTTTACACTAAATACTCTAGAGATACTGATTCATCAGAGTAGACTCATGAAAGGAAACCTATCACCAGTCCTGATCTATTCCTAGGACTTCATTGAATCGATGAAGAAAATGAGGACCAGAAAAGGAAGAACTCTTCTTCTAATCTCTCAGAAGTAAGTTAGGAGGTTGAAATAGATGAACTCTCAACCTTCCTTTCCCCTTCCACCCTCCCCAACCCTGCTCTCATCCAAAAGAGGCAAGTGGGTTTCCTCTTGTTTGCAACCTCTGATCAATTTGCAAGAACTGTAGGAAACTTGGTGTTGAGCAGATTCCCTAAGACTGTGCCTGGGCTCCATAGGAAAGGGCATAGTGATCAATTACCAACATCTGCTCTCAGCACAGGTAGGCAGAGTGGGGCACCAGGCCCCATTCTAGGCTAAGCCATGTTTATTATAGGGGCAAATGACACACTTTCCTACATATGCAAGATAATAATCCTGATTTGCCTGTAAAAGGAAATATATTCTTTCCCAGGAGTGGAGATGTTTTGTGTTGAGCCCTGGGAAGGGTGTAGGAGCCTATTTAAAATGATAGGGAGAGTGGAAGGGAGGGAGACACACAAGGGAAGAGATATGGGAACATATGTATATGTATAACTGATTCACTTTGTTATAAAGCAGAAACTAACACACCATTGTAAAGCAATTATACTCCAATAAAGATGTAAAAAAAATAAAAAATAAAATAAAATGAAATATAATGATACTGCTGGACTTCCCTGGCAGTCCAGTGGTTAAGACTCTGTGCTTCCACGTCAAGGGGGCACTGGTTCGATCCTTGGTGGGGAAAATAAGATCCCACATGCCACGTGATGCGGCCAGAAAAACACACAAACAAAAATGACACTGCCAAGGAGGAGATAAATCCTGGGCTCAACAGCCAACTGGCATTCCCTTAAAATCTGTTTCTATGCTGATTGAATCTGCCCACCAGAAAAAGTATCCACATAGTATCCACACTCTCTGGTTCCTTTTGCAATAATAACAATACCAAAGCAACAACAATATAATAACAATTATTGAGTACCTACTGTATGTCAGGTACTATGCTTGGCTCTATACACACAGTGTGTCTAATTCTCTCAACAGTGCTGCAAGGTAGGTTGTATATTCATACTTTACAGATAAAGAAATGGATGCTCAGAGAAGTTATGTGACTTGCCCAATAACACTCAGGTAGGAAGAGGGTAGGATTTGAGCCCATATCTGTGTGCCAAAACCTCTTCTCTTTTCACTAAATAATGGTCAGATCTGTTCTGAATCAAAAAAAGAGACAACATGAGCTCTGAAGAAGCCAGATAGCTTTGGCGTGGGGGAAGACAGAATGGAATATTGGTACCCATATCTTAACAGCATTTCTCCCATCCCTCGCTTCTTAAATTCTGCATTCAGTCAAATTTAAAACTAGAGCGTATCACCCAGATTTCTAGATTTTTGTAAACAGATATTATGAAAATTTTATTTAAACTGCTGAATGCTGTTTATTAGGCTTTTATTCTTTTATCTTTTTACCACAAAAGCATAACACCACCAGTGAAGAAAATGGAAAAAATACAAATACACATGCAGAAGAAAATACAAAATACTCCTAACCTCTTCCTAACCTCTCCACCAGAAATGACCATTGTTAATACTTTAGTACACCACCTTCCAGAATTTTTCTATACATACTTTGTTTACATGAATTCATTCTGCAATACCATTTTTATAATTTGCCTTTTCTTTTCATGATCTCATGTTATTCATCTACTGCATCATTTTAATCCACTGGTTAACAGCACATTGTGTGAATGTATCATATTTTATTTAGCCAACACCTATTATTGGACATTTAGGTTGTTTTCAATTAAATGTCATCAACATAAAAATTATTATAAATAAATTTTTGCACATCTTCATGGTAGGTGATTTCCTTAGGATAAATTTCTAGAATTTGAGGGTCAAATATACGAATATTTTAAGGGCTTGTTACCTAATCCAAATCGCCCTCCAAAAAATTTTGTATCAACTTATAAATTCTGTCAGCTTCTCCTGATCTTTGCCAATACTGGACATTTCAGTTTTAAATCTTTGACTGCTTCTTCACACTTGTGAACATGAAAACAGAGTGAGGCACTTTGGAGAGGTCCCATGGGGCACCCTGCGGGTCACAGGCATTGATGGTGAAAATGGACATGTTGATTGATTTAAGTGGACAGGCATTGGCATCACTTGAAAAGAAGAGCCGATACATCAGATCATCTGACGACACGCTACCCCACAAGCACACTGCATAGATCCAAGTGTAACATACTGTGGAGCATGACCTCCCCAGTCAGAGAGTGAGCTCTCTGAGGGTGGGGACTAAGCCATACTTGTCCCTACAACCTGCCAGGGCCTACTGCAGGGCCCTGCACACAGGTAGTGTCTCTGGATCTACTGTCTTCATTTTGGTCAATGATGAAATCATTGGGGGTTACGGCATCCAGCCTGAGGCCCCACAGTAAAAACTGGAAAGTGAGATGGCCTGGCTCAGAGGAACAGTCATGGAGTTTGGATTCAGGAGTTCTGAGTTCAAGTTCTGGCTCCCTTACTTACTTTGGGCAAATTTTTTAACCTCTTTGAATCTATTTGCCTCAACTAGAAAAAGACATCAGTACTGACTCATAAGCCTGGGTTAAATGAATTGATGGATAATGCAATTGTTAAGCACTGTTACCAATATCCTTGTACTAATGATTGTATCAAACACTTGGAGCTGTTGTCTGGATGTTCTTCACCTGGGCAAAAATGCAAACTCAGAATTAATCACTTTGAACTTTTCTTCTCCTTAAAAAAAAAAATCCCAATAAATGATCAGGGTTAGGGTGTCCAGGACGATAGACCGGAGTTTGAATCTTGGCTTTACCACTTAGTAGCTTTGTGATCTTGGGCAAGTAACCTAAACATTCAAAAGCTCAAGTCTTCTTTACTGTAAAATAGGGATAATAATAGCGTTAACTTCAGAAAGGAAAGAGTATATCCATTGTGAGGACCAAAGGAGATAATATACGTTCAAGTGCCTGGCCCAGCCTGGAGGTATAGCAGGAACTCAAGAAATATCCTCTTCTCCCTAACTATAAATAGGACTCCCCTATCAATCAACCTCAGCCTTCTAGCTGTCATTTTTTGTTGTGTAAGAAATCACCCCAAACTTATTGGCTTAAAATAACAGCCACGCATTTAGCTCAGAATTCTGTGGATCGGCAATGGCTGGGAACTGCTGGGTGGTTCTTCTGCTGCCTCTGCTGGGCTCATGCACGTGGCTGCAGTCAGCTAGCATGGAATGGCTTCAATCACATGTCTGGCAAATGGCAGAGTATCACTGGGGCAAAGGAGATAACTAGGTCATGGGTCTCATCAGCCCATGCCCTACCAGGCGCTTGTTCACATGATGCTAAGTGCAAATTTCCAAAAGCAGCAAGAGGGCAAGTCACTGTGCACAAGTCCGCCAATGGCCCTCTGGCAAAAGCCAGACACATAGCCAATCCCGTATTCAAAAGGTGGAGAGCTAGACTCTACCTCTGGGTGGGAGAAGCTCCCACATCACATTAAATAGGAGTGTAAATACTGGGATGGGAAGAATCCATGGCCGTTTTTGCAATTTATCTTAGAGGTGAGTGCTTCTTCCAGGGCTGTCTGCACCCTGTGACCCAGTTATTCACACAGAAAGTATATCTCCTCTATGCACGTCAGAAAAGTCTTCCATAACTTTCCCAGTGTTCCTGCAAACCAGTGCCAACGTGGTGCCATGATCTCCAGCCTAGAAGCCTGTGAGCAGGAGACAGAGACAAAAGAACAAATGCTTAAATTATCTGATGAATGTCAGATACATTAAACTAATTTATGTAATAATGTAAGCACAGTGATGGGAACGTAATATGAGAGACATAAATTATACATTATTATTGTCAGCTCTAGCACTTATCTTAGTAGTGTGTCAAAATACATCCTGATATGTTAACATTTATAGAAATGAACAACAAGTGCTTGTGCTCGGGGATATGGCAGTGAGAAACTGGATGTCATTTGCATGTGTACACCAAGCCATCATTGTCTTGCCCCGGAATGACCAAGGACACGAGAAGAAGGTGCCTATGTGCTTCACTTCCCTAACGAGCTCTCAGCTCAAATGCCCCTGGCGTGAGTTCCAGAGTGTGCTCAATATGGGAAGCCATGAAATATGGGAAACATGGTCTTGGGGTCAGACTGACAATTTATCAGCTCTCTAATCCAAGTCATCACACCTCTTCAAACCTCAGTTTCCACGTCTATGAAATGGGAATAATAAATCTATCCTCAAAAGATTGTCATAAGCATAAAATGAAATTATTTTGTTTGTCTTCTCATGGAGGCATCTCTGGGGTAGTGGTAGGGGATGTATCTGAAGCAATCTTAAACATTGGGAACCTGCAGGAAGGCTTTCCTACTCATCTCAAGCACAGTTAGTGACTGCATGACTATGGTTATGTTTATTTATCTCCATTCCATCCACAAGATACTGTCTGATATTCCCCTTTCTCTGTCGTGTTATGGCCAGACTATAATTTTTATGTCCAGAGTTTAACACTAATAGCAAACTCCTAGGGCTAATCTGCAAGGAACTGTGGGTTGACCTTGAACACATCCAAGGCCTGGCCTCTGAGGCAAGCAAGACACAGAAGTCTCTAGACATTAGAGGAACCTGCAAGTAGGACAGCTCCCATGGAGAAACATGGCCCTGGGGAGGGGAATCTGGCATACAGGGGCAGGTAGATGGGCAACCATCCTCAGGAGGAATGACCCAAGGATGACGGCCCATCCTAAGGAAGGCAAGGGTGGGTCTCTAGCTAAACCAAAGCCAAGTTCTGAGCACAGGAAATCCCAGGGCAGAAGAATGAAAAGGAGGGGCAGACAGAAGCTTGGTAGAGAACACCATGAGAGACTCCGTGTACAGCCCCAGAAGCTCAGTGTCCAGCAAGGGCAGAGGTGAACCAGAGCTGATTCAAACCTGCCTGCCCAGTATACCCACTGGCCTGGACACATGAGCAGGCTGAATCTATAGGGATGGGGGGCAGGGGGAGGGACACAGAAGGTACTGAGTCCAGAAGTGGGAAGTTGGAGAAATAGAATCCAGACCTGGGAGAACAGCAATGGCTCTGAGGCTAGAACATGCCCCCCTGGAATCTGTCTCCGCTCCCCTCTCCTTAAGACCCCCACCTTCGGGACTTCCCTGGTGGCACAGTGGTTAAGAATCTGCCTGCCAGTGCTGGGGACACAGGTTCAAGCCCTGGTCCAGGAAGATCCCACATGCCACGGAGCAACTAAGCCCGTGCGCCACAACTACTGGGCTTGCACTCTAGAGCCCACGTGCCACAACTACTGAGTCCACGTGCCTAGAGCCTGTGCTCCGCAACAGGGGAAACCACCGCAATGAGAAGCCCGCGCACTGCAACGAGGAGTGGCCCCCGCTCGCCGCAACTAGAGAGAGCCCCTGCGCAGCAATGAAGACCCAACACAGCCAAAAAAGAAAAAAAAAAAAAAAAAGACACCCCCCCCCCCGCACCTTCCAGGCCTATTATCCCTTCTGCAGCTGGAACTCAGGAGGGTCCAGATCTACTTTTTACAGCTCAGTTTCTTCATTCTGAATGGGAGCCAAAAGGCCTCGCCACTTAATCTATGCCCCTTCTAGACCAGCCATCTCCCCAGGGCTGGGTCTAGGGAGGGGCAGGCAAGGAGCTTAGAGTGTACATTTAAGGAGGAACTCCCTCTCGGGTTCATGCAGGTGCAAGCCCAGCACCTAAGAGGGAGTGCCTCCTTCAGTCTGACACCTGCTTGCCTCCCTTGCCCCACCCTAGTCCTGGCCCTGAGCCCCTAGCCCTCTAGGGCCTGTGTGAGGAGGTCTAGGTTTGAAGCAATGAACGTCCTTGGAGCTCCCAGGGAAATCCTCAAGGCCACAGCATCCTCTGCTCTCACAGGTCACTCTGACATGAGGAGAACGACTCAGCTCTCTGCCGGGAGCAGGACACCTTCTCTTGGCCCCTGACAGCCCCTGGGGAAATAAGCAGAGATCTGAATACTTAAATCCAGTCCTGCCCTCCCCGGCCCAGGAAGGCCTACATGGCAACCCCATTACCCGTGGGATAACATCCAACCTTCTTAACTTGGCATTCAAGGCCATTATCTGTTCTGGCTTTTAGCACCCTCTGTTGTGACCACTTGCTATGTGACTAACGGGACTGGATGTTGAGCATCTCCAGGGAAAGCCCTACCCCCCTTCCCGTTCCTGGTGCATAGATATCTGATGAGTTCCTAAGCACCTATTTTACGCAAATGCTGTGTCAGGCGCTGGGTATACTACAGAACTTATACTCTAGTTGGGAGACACAAACAAAATACAAATTAAATACATCATATACTACATGATACATGTGGTAATAAGAAAATAAACCCCAGCAAAGTGACAGTGAGACAGAATGGGCTTTGCTATTTTAAATATAGTGCTCAGGGAAGGTCTCTGAGGAGTTGCTGTTTGAGGAGAGAGCTATAGGAGTCAAGGGAGCAAGCCATGTGGATATTTGTGAGGAGATCATCTCCCATGTGAGGACAGCAAGGAAGGCCCACGCAGGTGTGTGTCAAAGGAGAAATGCATGCCTCCTCTCACACCCCCTGACATGTGCCTTGGCCACATCACAGCAATCTTTCGTGAGTAGACTGTTGCACATGCTATTCCCTCTGTTTGACGTGCCTTCTACCCCATCTTCTCTGCTTGGAAAACTCCTACTCATTCTTCAAAAGCCATCCTTAAATCACTTATCTGTAGGTTTCCCTGACAGGTAGGTACAATGGGCTTCTTTGTCCTCTGTGCTCTCACAACAGTTTGCACATCCTCAATGATAGCAGTTGAATAGGTCTGTCTCCTCTATAGATCATGAGCTCTCCAAGGGCAGAAACCTCCTTGTTCCAATACAGAACTCTGTTTATAGGTATTCCTACTAACAGTGATCAAGCTTACCTTCATGACTGTTCCCTTGTTTCTAAGTAAAATATGTCTCTCCCTTTTTCATGATCTGCTTTGTAGGGTGATTACAAAAGCCTGCAAAGATAGTAATAAGAAATGAGTTTCTTCCACAGATGCATTTACAGGTTAATCCTAGGCTCAACTTTATTTTTTTTAAAATCTCTGTCATCTAATTCAACAAGTCAAAATAAATTGTTGGGGAGGGGAAAACTCACCCCATCCCCTCGTAGTTCTTTGAGCTGTCGGAATTTAAATGGCATAAAACAAATTAACAGGGGAAAAAGCAAATTTAATTACATACACACAGGGAATCCACATAAACGTGGGAGATTCCAAAGACAGTCAGGCAAAAGGAGGTATATGTGTCTTTCTGGACTAAGGAGAAGGGGGCAGCGTCTGGGACTTCAAAGGGAAAGAAGGCAGTCACAGGAAGATGAAAAAAAAGCAAATGTTTGGGAAACAAATGTTTGCTGGGCCATGTAGAAACAATGGGACCCCAGAGAGGAATTTTAACAAACAGATTTTGCTAGGTTCCTTCCTGCCTACCATACCTAGTTCATATTATAGTATAGATATCTCTGGTGATACTTCCCTTCTCAGAACAGCTCCTCTGTCTAAATTCTTTTAGGTAGTTAGGGGAAAGGTCAAAGTTTCTTCCTGAGATTTTGTTTCTTAAAAACAATCAGCCCAAAATAATCTTCATGCCAAAGAGTCACATTTGGGGTGACTCTTTGTACAAAGCAAATTTTGCTTTCCTACAAAATAAATCCTGGCACTGTAATAGCAGATTCCAAAGAAAGATTTTCACCATTCGAATGTGATATCCTGAAGTCAGGACACTTTTAAAAAAAAAAAAACTATCCATGCACCATCATTTGCCCAGCAATGCCTAGTACCTTAGATGAAAGTCAGAAAATGTTTGATGAATGAAAAGTTATGGGTCTTCCTTGGGAGAACATGAGTAGAGAAGAGATGCCCTTTTGTTAAATGTATTTTGTCGGTGCAGCCAGCCCAACACAAGACTTTCAACTAGAGCACAGGTCAGCAAACCAGAGCCCCAGGCCAAGGATGGCCCCCAACTCTTGTTTTTGTAAGTAAAGTTTTATCGGAACACAGCCACTCCCATCTGTTTACCTATTATTGTCTGTGGCTGCTTTCACAGGACAATGGCAGAGTTGAGTGATTATGACATAGATTGTATGGTCTTTTACTGAAAAAGTTTGCTGGCCTCTGAATTAGAGAATCATGGAAGATAATGCAAAGTCAAGTATAGATTGCCCTGTGAACAGCCCCTAAATGCTATCTATGGTACAAACTCTCTCCATGTCATTTCCTTCCTCTACAGTACAGATAGCCTTCCTCAGCTCAGTTTTCCTAGGCACTGTGTTGGTATAATGACCACAGACCCCTCCCCACCTGAAGGGGCTAGAAGACGGAGGTGCCCCAAAAGCAGGCTTCAGCTGGGAGGGATGCCAACTCTCTTTTCATCTGATCTACAACCCCCCGACACACAACTGGCAATATCATTTTCCCCATCTTCTTGCAAAGCCAAGCAACTTTGCCCACCCATTTGCCATTCGACAAAGTCTTTTAAACAGATGACTTTTAATAAGTTAATCCATTCATTGTCTGGAGCTCTGAAAACTGACATAAAAGCACAATGACGCCTAATTAAACTTGTTCTGTGAAAACTAATTTGTCAAACCCAGAAGCACAGTTCATAGATAAATGCTAATATTTGAAAGTCAAATTAAAGTTGAAAAGCTTTGTAATAACAGTTAATTAACTCTTGTTTTGTTTTCCTTCACTGCAAACTGGAACCAACTGCATTGCGGGCGCCTCTTTAACATTTTGGACCACAAAGATAAAATTCAAAGCTTTGAGATATGCCTTTGATGTTGGTATTCTCTGCAGATTTGATATTATTTTAAGTCTCTTTGTTTAAAAATTCATTTTTATTATCCCTGCATGAAATGCATGGCAATTCCCCAAATAACGAGCCATCAGTGCAATTAACATCGTCGATCGACACCAGCGTCCTGATAATTAATACAGACGCGCTGCCTCCCCAGCGAGAACTGTGAGGGCTTGGTTTTTCAGAGCAACTGTTCATTTACAGACTCAGCTTCAACCTAATGAAAATGGATTGTGAAACTTTAATGAACAAGACTTTGCTGTCATAATAATAAAGACTTTGAAACAACGTGGAGGCCTCCATAGCAAGCGTCTGGCGCTGTGCTTGTTGCTACAGTACATCAAACCAATTAAGCCATATGATGAATATTTACACCGAGGTTTTTTTCAGCTCTATGACATAAGATAAACTCGTAAAAGTGAGCATTAATTCTGCATCAACAGTTTCTGACATTACATCGCAGCAAAGATGCGTCTGCCCAGCCAAAAGGCTATGTCTGCCTACCTCTGTTTTGTCTTAATAAATGTCAACGAAGGATTAGAACGTTCTGAAAATCCGATTTGCATGCACAGGTTGTGAGTACAAGTGCAAGGAAAATATCTTCCTTGAGGTGCATGTATATTTGTGTATGTGTGTGTGTTTTGTTTGTGGGTATGTGTATGATAGTACCCAGGGGGGCCTGTTCTGTACGTGTGCCTGGGGGAGTGTGTGTCTGCCTTGTGTACACGGATCTGTGGGGATAGGGTGTGTAACGGTGCATAAACTCATTTCTCTGTGCATATATCACTTGTGTGTATACATTTCTATCTCTGAGATGGTGTATATGGGAATGATTTTATGGGTCTGTTTGGGTTCATATGACTATTCCTTGTATCCGTTCAACAATATTTACTGAGCACCTATTAGGTACTAGATAACGTGAAGTGACAATGATTATAAAATCTTTGAAAGCATCTCTCCTCAGGGCACTATGATCTGGAGGGAGACTCTGTACATCAATTAGTATCTAATCAGAGTACAATGTGCCAAGTGCTAAAATGGGAAAAGGAAACAGTATTTTGGGTGTGCATAACAGAGACATATAACGTAAAGTAAGAGAAATTAGGAAAGACTTCTCAGAAGAACTGGGATGTAAGCTGAGGCCCAAAGATAAGGAGGAGTTAGCCAGGCAAAGAGGGGGAGACAGGTGAAGAAGATGCATCCAGATGCCTTTGTGTGCATACATGTGCTGTGAGCATGGCAGGTGGATTGTGTCTAGGGTCTGTGTGGTGTCAGTGTGTGTGCTTTGAACAAAACATGCATGCATGCACCTCTGTATATCCAGGCCTTAGTGTCTCAGGAATCATAGCACTCCCTGGCTGGAAATATCTCAAGACCAGACACCACTCATCTAGACTATAAATGATGCAAATGGAGAGCAAAGGGCCATGACTTTGGAAGCTTCCTGGCAGCAACTCTGGATTAAAAGATCTGTCACCCCCATTTCTAATCTAACCCAAGTTTGTAAGTCAAGCTTTCATGTATCTATGATTGCCTGAGGTTCTTATTTACAGAAACATAGAGCTTCCCAGAGGCTAACGGAAGATGAATTTACCCTGTGATTTTGAGCACAAGCTCAGTAGCTTAAGAATTTTCAAGTCAGGGGCTTCCAAACAATCTTCTTCTAGATGTAAGAGTGTCAGATACAGACAAGTCAACCAAACTACCGTAACTTCTGAACATAGCTGTATCTCAGTCATATACAATTGTGCACACATGCATGGACACAAAAGAACAATTCCCGATCCTATTATGGTTTAAAAAAATGTCAAGGCATTAGCATTGCTCACAGGCAAGCTATATCAGAGCAGTGTAAGATTGCACAAGGTGGAGGAAGGGTCATAACTGATACTACTTGTGTTCAGAGCACATATAGGTACAAGGGAGGAAACAATTGGGCCAAAAGAGCTGTCACAAACCATGTACTTTATCCACGGGGAGCTTTTCAGGCATTTGAAAATTCATTTTACTCACAAAATTCTTGGATGTTCTTTTCCTAGCCTATGGAAGAGGAGAGGCACTCACTCAAATTTGTAGAGAAAGCTACTATTTGCAGATGCATCAGCAGAAGTGATGAGGCAGAACTGTATTCTGGGGTCATTTATCGTGGAGGCACACAGGCCAACCTACTTTCCCAAACGGCCTCTCTGAGCAGTTGTTGGCATTCATCATGATGATCCTGAGTCACCAAGAGAGGTTAAATCACTCAGTTTCCTCTGGTGAAGAAAGGTATAAAGATCTGCAGCAAAATCATTTTTAAAGTTTAAAGGGTTAGCCCTTGGCTATCCAGAAAGTTCGACTACTTCGGTTCAGATTCACTAGCATAAACTGAGTGCCAACTAAGCATTGGACAAGATATTTCCACCAGTCATCTCATAGAATCCTTATCAAAATTCTGAGAAGTAGAATTTCTTACCCTTATTTTAGAGAAGAGGAAATAGAAGCAGAAAGAAGTTGGGTAGTAAAGGGCAGGCACACTTCTTTTGGTTCTCACTCTTTCTACTTTTCGATACTTATTGCAGAACAATGGATTGCCCCAGGGCTCCAGAGACATGAGGTCTTACGACAGATGCTTAAAATTTCCCCACATGTCTGTTGGCAGGCAATGCCATCACT
Source organism: Lagenorhynchus albirostris (assembly GCF_949774975.1). Classification (NCBI taxonomy): domain Eukaryota; kingdom Metazoa; phylum Chordata; class Mammalia; order Artiodactyla; family Delphinidae; genus Lagenorhynchus; species Lagenorhynchus albirostris. The sequence continues at coordinate 40,303,706 of NC_083103.1, forward strand.
ATTTGAGAGGTGTCTTCCCCTTGCATTTACCCAAATCCTCAGTCAGCATCGTAGTTCTGACTTGGCCTCCCTCTCAGAATCAGCAGAAATAGGGACTTCTAAAGGCAAAACCTGAAGAAAGATTAGAGTACTCAGAGTGATGCATCAGAGGACACAGATTCTTTGACACACCAAAAAGGCCTGGGGAAAGGAAAGTGACATTTATGCTTTTCTGTGTGTTTTCTTATGTAGTCTGCACAATGGTCTTATAAATATATATATCTATAATGTGCGTACGTGCATAAGTGCACATTATAGAATTCCCCAATGCTGTGCCAGGCACCATGCAAGCATTATCTCTACTCTTAAAGATGTAGCAAGTGGATAACACAACCCCAAGAAATCTGTGGGGCAGAGAGGTTTGGCAAGTTACCCAAAGTCACAAAACTACAAGTGGTAGTGCTGGGATTTGAACACAGAGTGTGTGACTCTAAGTCTTTAGGTTATATTATTCTGCCTTCTGAGAATAAGCCCTTAGGCAAAAAGTGGCTAAGCCTATCACATCTGCAAAGATCTGTCCAGTCTGGGGTTCATGATACAAAAAGAGGGTTGATTGTCTTTTATCATGGGCTACTGGGACAGCCCAGCTCCCTGGCTGGGGTCTCCCCAGTCTTACAGGGCTTGGAGAGAAGACCTAGTTCTATGTCTTCTGAAAGTAGGCGAGCCTCATCATCCATCCTGGAGATTGAGAACAGAGACTCCAGGGACCTACAGACCTCAAGCATCATCTTATCCAACCTCTTTGCAATATCTCAGGGTGCCCTCTTGAAAACCTCTCAGTGCCTACAAATTCATCCCAAATGTGGACCATTCTATCTTTATAGAGAGTTCTTGTTCTACAGAATTAAACTAGAGTTAAAATCTGTCTCTCTACAGCTTCCACCCACTGGTCCAAACCTGAGCCCTTCCTCCATGGACTCCCTCTCCATTCCAAGTGTAGAAGCAATGAGGGCATGTGCTTCTCCTCAGAATGCACACCTGGGGTCTGCTGGTGTCTCCATTTTCCTGACTGAGCTTCAGTGGGTCTCAGACTTGAGGACTGTCTGGCAGTCGGACCAGCACTGAGTCCTGGGAGGATCTGGCCAGCCCCCTCTGCAGTAGGGCTGAGGGAGGGGTGTGTACTCTGCTCAGGCTTCAGCCTCTACATCCCCTGCTGGTCAGACCTTCCAAGAAAGTCCCATCCCATCAGACAGGGCCTCCTCTCCAGCCTCAACACTGGAGTCTAGGATCCGTGTGAATCATCACCCCCAGGTGTCTAAAGATCTGTTAAGTCCTTAGCAAATTACATGAGTGCCCAATGAATGTATGTTATTATATTATGTTATTATTGTTGTTACCTGACAATAGTATCCAAGGGTAAGTAGAAGGGGGTTGGGGGGGGCACTAAGACTCACCAAAGACCCTACACTGCCTCTGATTTGATAAGAAAATCTGAGTCCTAATTATAGTTCCACCATTAAAAAATACTGATGAGGAGGAAGAGGAAGAGGAATTCGATGCTAAGGGCCACAACAAGAGCAATCACCATTTCTACCAGGCACGTGGAATTGAATGCTTACAGCAACTTTGTAAAGTGGATACTATTATTCGCCTCGTTTTACAGATGAGGAAACCGAGGCCTAGAGAAGTAACTTGCCAAGGTCACGTAACTGGTAAGTAATGGGATGAGAATTTTGGTGGTCCAAGAATCCCTGGGTCTATACTATTAACCGCCATGTGATACTTCCTGTCACTAACCTGCTGTGTGAGTTTGGGCAAGACACTTCCCTCCCTGGGCCTTAATTCTGCAACACCTGGGGTTTTCACAGCTCCAATAGACCAAAGAATTGACTTGAGAAAAGCAGTGGAGGCCCCGGAGAAGCCGAATCTCCCCCACTGGGCAGCCACCCTCCACCTTCCTGCATCTGAATTCCCTCCTGGCTGCCAGGGCAGCTCTCAGGCTCATCTGAACATGCAAATCAGAATTAATTATTCAAGACTGGGCCTACTTTGCATACCAATTCCATTTTCTTCTGTGTGGGAAGGTTCTCACCCCTTTTAACAGTTTCGAATAATGTGCATCAGACCTTCAAAATGAAAACAAAAGTTTAAGAAAAGAAAACTGGAGGAAGAAGGGATAAGCTGGTTTCTTTCTCTGGGTGTTCTTTCTGGCTAGGGCTGGGCCTTGCTGGCTGGAAACCAGGACGGCAGAGGCCTCTGCAGGCTGGATGGTCTCTGCCATTGATGGTGGACAAGGAGTTCTTGAATTTCTGAATCGTGGATATCTCTGAGAATCTGATGAAAGCTGTGGAGTCTCATCTCCAGAAAAGATAAAAACCTACAAAATGTGGCATACAATTATGGAGTGATTCCCTGAGAACCTGAAACTCAGCTCTGGACCCCTGGTTAGAAAGCCAGGAATTGCTCAAATCAGAAATATTATGGGGATGAAGGCCCAGCAGGATTCCTGGGCATGCAGGTGTGTCAATGAGTTAAGAAAGATGCCCAACCTAGTCAAACACAGTTTACCTGAGATGCCTAAAGACCCCTGGTCCTTCACTGAGACAAAGGTGGACCAGGGCCCATCCCAAGGCATGAGAGCCTTGATTGGCTCTCTTGAGAGTATGTGCTTCAAGGAAGATATCTTCAACCACATTTCCGCAGAAGATGAAAAATTTGTTATTTATAAATTATACTATTTTATATGATCACAACTGTAAAAATAATCACACAGAAAGAAAGATGAGCAGAAAATAAGTAAAATTTTTGTGGAAGTTATCACTGAGTATAACAATAGGTACTGATTTTCTTTTTGCTGATTTTCTATATTTTTTTCTAATTTTCTATAATGAAAAGTTTTGCCTCATGATTAAAAACACATGAAGTTTACCTTAGATGTTAAAATGGAAGACCCATGGGTAGCCCTTGATTAGTCTCTAAGAACAGAGACACATGGTGATACTAATATCTATCATGATATTAATAATAATAATAAAAGTTGAATTAGCATGTAGGTACAGCTATGATGACCTGAATGAGGTAGAGAAAAGAAAACTGGCCAGAGGAGAAACAGAAGAATGAACCACATGCTCAGAGAGAGGAGAACCTATGTGCCCCTCCCCTCCGCCACCAGAACAAGAGAGAAAAGCCACACCCTGGACCCCGACTCCCTCAAGAGACCTGGCTGAGTTCTGTGACATAGCTTTAATCTTTCCAATAAATCCTCTTTTTGCCTAAACTGGTTTGAGTGGGCTTGGTCTCATGTAACCAAATAATACCTAAGACAGTGGGGAAGCTGAACAGGACATGTATGGCTAGTCTATGATTGGGTGTCTGTGACATCTGAGTGAGTGTGGGTGACATCTGAGAAATTATGTGTAACATCTGCATGGGTGTGTTTGTGTAACAGGCTGAGTGTGTGTAACATCCAAGCATTTGTGACATCTTGAGAGAGAGTGTGTATGAGATCAAAGTCAATGTATGTAGCACTGGAATAAGTATGCGTAGTTAGCTGGAGTCAATAAATGTTTAAATCTGTGACCTGTCAGTTGTAATTTCTATCAATTTCCCCTCCACAATCTAGTCTTACACTCAGCCCAAGGGTCCCACCTTTGCAAATCTCACCTGGTGCCTGGGAAGACTTTCTCGGGACACTTTTCTGCCCAGCTCCACAGGCCTGGGGAGAGAAGAGCAGCCGTCAAGTTCACCCCCTCCCTGCTCTTCAGGCAATGTCAGCTGATTCTCTGCAACTCCTTTGGAAAATTCAAGCCCAGAGCCAAGAGGCATCTTCCCCTCGATCTTAGCATCAGGCTAGGATCTCATCTGATGCTCAAAGCAACTCTTAAGCATTATCAGTGCAGAGATAACCATTCCCTTGTCACAGATAAGTAAAATTGAGGTCCATAGTGATGAAAAGACTTGTCCAACTCACACGGGATTTGTGACAAGCAGTCAGGGTTTGAACTCAGGTCTCCTGACTCCAGAGCCTGTGTTCTTCCCAGTATGTCACACTCCTCCCAACCAGACTCTGCAGATGTCATGAATAGTTTTTCTCAGCCCTACTCAGGTCTCAGTTCTCTTCCAATTTCCCATCAAGAGCTCCCAGATGGGCATCCATGGCAATACTGAGCCCATGGCAGCAGAAGTAACTACAGCCACTTGCTGGTGGCTCTGAGCCCACTGGCACAGGAGTTGACACAGGGACAAAGGACACTGAGCCTGAAAAATATACAGGCGTACACCTGAGCAGTGTTGAGAAGGCTGATTCATTCTGTGGATTTCTTGGGGTTGTTTTTATTTGGAGAACTGATGACACAGAGATTGCTGCATAAAACCCTGCTAAAAGTGTTTCATCAAGGCTGATGCAGACTCAGAAAGCCCAGGAGATGTGGCCTGGTTGAGCACTGTAGCAGAAGTACATTTCTAAAGCTCTTTGGGGAAAATGGGGAGACTCTAGCCATATCCAATGAGTGTTGGGAAGGCATCATACTTGGCAGAGGTCTAGAAGAATGTATCATTTCATTAAATGCTTAGGTCACTGGTGTGTGTGACCTTGTTTCATCCTGTTTCCTTCCCTGTTGGTTCAATGAGACCTGCCCAGCCCACCTGCTCATTGCCCTGTTGGTTCAATGAGGACCAGCTGCAGTGACCAGTGAAACTACGTGAGTTAACTCCTATTCCATTACCCCAAACTATGTGACTTTCCCAGGCGAATTCCTACAACTACAATAGGCTTGAAACTCCAATGGGATTTTCTCTCTAAAGGGAACTTAATGGTTCCAACCCCATTCCTACTGCAGGATCATGCAGAACAATATCCTTCCTGGACTCCTCACTGTGAATACATCCATCAGATCCTTTCCTTAGCGTGGGATTTTAGGGGAAGGATGTGGGGAGCATCCAGGGAAACTGGCTAAAGTTGAGGAAGAGGTGGAAAGTATGGGCACATAAAGATGGCAAGCTGAAAACCTGGAAGACAAATTGTACCAACACCTCCGTTTGCAGGTTTGTCCACTCACTTTCAAAGTGGAGATCCTTGTGGCTGAGCACTGATGAAATTTCTGCATGTTGGGCACAGTTGCAAGCATTTCATGTCCATTAACTCTCTTAATCTCTTTTTCCTCCAGCTCTTGGGCTCACTACCTTGCACAAATAAAGTAATTCATGGGCTAAAAGATTACCAAAATGGCTAAGGTGGATAACTGGGATAGTGAGATAGTAGAAGAAGGACAGAAAATGGTCTCAGGGTAAGTCTTTTGTGTCACTGACATGAGTTTTGAAAACATATTCCTGCCCAGATTTTTCATAAACTCTTTTCAGTGGATCAATTTTTATCCTAGCTGTCCTTTTCCCACTTGGCTAAGAAACCATCAAATGAAAAATGGTAGATTTCTATTAGAAACAGAAGGTGAAATCACAAGTACCACTATTAATGAGGTGATTTAAAAATATATATATTCAATCAAGAGTAATTGGGGCTGAGCATAGTAAGTCATGGAAAATTATAAGCTCTGCCCACTCTAGGGCATGACTGACTATTAAAATCTTTTTCACACCATTGCCTACAGAAAGCAGCTGGGCACCATGCCACCAGGGAGGTGGAAGCAGAATGGCCCCATTCCCTAAACAGGCTTGCAAAAAAGAGGACAATCAGTTGAATTGCTGAATCAAACTTGACCCTTTTTATGCCACATCAAGTGGATTTTTGACAAAGAATAGTCAAGAGTTAACTCCTCAAGAACAAGCCATGGGATAACATATTCAGTGGAAAAACATGTATTCAGTACATTTATGGAATACCCACTGTGAGCCTTTACATTGGCTATCCCATTTTCTTAAATTCTCAAAACAAATATATATATAGCCCATTACATTCACCCTTGTTCATAAAGCCTGAAACTGGAGTTCAGAGAAGCCAAGGTGAACATGGTCGATCCGTGGCAGAGCTGCAGTGGTATATGCTGACTCCACTCCCACAGTTATGCTCATAAGGCCACAGGCAGCTTTTTGCTTGTTCTGCCTTCACCCAGCCATGGTTCGACCTTAGTTAACCAGAACTTGAACCTGGGGATTTTCTTGAATGTTCTTCTCCATTTTACTCAGAGGTAAAGAGAAAGCCCTCCCATTTCAGCCTTGGTAGTTGATACATTTGGAACAATGTCTGGATCCCTTTTCTGTAGTGGCCTGTGCCAAGAATGTGGTGAATTAGAGCCTTTCTAGGAAGGAACCACTTGCAAAAATGACCTCTTTGAACACACTTCTCACTGTCCAGGACTACAAGTGGTGGGAATTCCAGAATCTCTGAATGTCTAGGTTCTCTTATCTGGGCCCTTGTCTTCTTGCCACTCCTTCCTTTTCCCCTGCTCCCACCATGTTACAGATTAGGACCCAGAAAAAGGCAGGGACTTGGTTGACTTAGATATGGCCTGATCCAGTTTGTATCTTTTCTTTCTTACTAATAAATCCTTTATATGAGGCTGCTTCATTGTGTTTTACATCATATCCCCCCACCAAAAGCAGAGGAAAAATTAAAATTATAGTTTGATGAAGTGTTTGATTAGCTAGGATCTGTTTTGTCAAGGTTAGAGGCCACGCTGTATGATGGAAAGAAGTCTAAACCAAGAACTAGTTACAAGGGTCCCAGTCTCAAATTCGCCATCCGTTACAGGTGTGACCAGGTGTCAATTTCTTCAACTTCAAGTGGAACTAATGATACTTACTTACTTCACAAGATGGTTGTGAAGATCAAGCAATATAATGAGTACTAAAGTATTTGGAACATATAAAAGGGCTTTCAAAATTGTGTGTGACTTGTGCTTGTGACTTAGACCAGCAGCATCCCCATCTCTGATACCTGTAATTTAAGCATTACCAGGACAATAAATGGAGTAGCATGAAAAGAGCAAAGTCTTTGGGATCAGATTGGCACTGGTTCAAATGCTGAATCTACTTGCTATTTGAATGCCCTTGAACAAATTAATTATGCTCACTCAGTCTCCGTTTTCCACCTATGAAGTGAAAATAGCAGGACTTTTCTCACTGAGTTGTGTAGAAGACTAAAACGGTGTGCCAGTAAGTGTTTAACAGTCAGATTTCTGAACTAAAAAAAGCCCTGGTTTGTGGTGTTTTCTGGTTTCTGTGGTGTAAATACTCTCATCACAGCTGACTTCAAGTTACCAACATGGCATCATTGGATGCTGAGTTGGGAGGCTGTGCCCACTTGGCTCTTGCAAGCCAGCCTGAGCCAGCACAAGCCCACCTCACAGGTTAGATGAGTTAATGAATGTGAAGACCCAGGACAGGTTTCCTGTTTACCAGGAAATTGATAAATGTACATTGACTTTATTTTGCTTGGGCTCTGTCCTCCAGGGCTCAGAATCTGAGGCAAACTGGGAGGCAGGGATTGGGGTTGGGGGTGGGACCTACAGGCAGATTCATTCATGGGGGTAAAGGAAGTAAGAGTGATAACTGGAAGGAAGGGGCATTCTGGCGCTGCAGTGAGGACCAGATAAGTAGAGGAAGAGAATCAGCGGAAGAAGGAGGAATCCTTCCCCCAAGTCCTGGATGCAGTGAAGGACTGGAATTCATACCCAGTCCTGGGACCATCCGGATCCTCTTCATTCCACCATCACCTAGGTAACTGGGGCAGTGTGGGATTAGTTGCCTGGCAACAATGCCCACTTCTCTACTCCTGTACACACCCACATGCCCTGACCTCCTGTGACATTCCCTCCCATAGGCCACCACCTGTCCCAGCAACACATCTCCTGCTGCTCCCAGCCCCTGGCTAAGCCAGGCCCAGGGCCTGTTTAATCAGAGCACATCAACCCAGAAATCCACAAGTCAGCCTGCTCACATGGAAGAAAAGCACCAAAGAAAAAGAGCCCAAACCAAGAGAGAGGAACCTTGGAGTCTAGCCTCAGCTTCACACAGGACCTGCTGCTGTGGGACCTTGGACAGGTAGGTTGCTTGACTTCTCTGAGTGTTTGTTTCTTCATCCTCAAAGTGGAGGTTTCCCTCTCATCTGTATAATGGGGATTCTCTTTCATCTGCAAAATGGGAATTATAATGCCTGCTGGGCCAACACACAGAATTGTCCTTGGGTCCATGTGTGTGAAGAGTCCCCTGATGTACATCAAGTGCAAGGGGTGTCAAGGTGATTATTACAATTGCCAGCAATCCTGGCATCAAATGGACTTCCAGCCTCTCCAGAGTTCCCTGAAGCTAGGCAGAGACCTTGGCACCAGGAAACCAAGGGATGAGTGAAGCCGAATCCCTTCCAGGACAAAGCAGATGACACGCTCTAACGGATTCTGAAGAGCGTTTGTGCTCCTGCCCTTAACCATTGTAGAACCATTCACGTAGGCAGCACGGAATCCTGCCTAGCAGCTCTTTCTCCCCGAGAAGAAAATTGGCAGCCCTGGGAAGTGAGCAGCTCTCAGGTTAGACTTGATTAGGGACCAATTTGGGCCTGTTAGCCGAGCCTCCAGTATCATCTCGGCCAATTACTGGCCCAGCCTGGCCTGCAGCTGGCTGCTCCCTTCCAAGCTGGACATTTTTATTTCCAGCAAAGCTCTCCCTGAGCCTGAGGCAAGAGACCAGGGTGACTGTGGCCCATTAAAAAGATGGAGAGAGAAATAACTCACTCAGTAAGGTAATGGTGTGGGTGGGGCCTGAGCTGGAGCTTTAAATTAAAAAAAAAAATCCTCAATAAACAGTCTTGTGCCTTAAGTATGGGAATTTATAAACTCTCCCCAGCTACGGGGCTCTGATGACTATTAAACTTCACGTCTGGCAGAGGAATTTTGGCCTTATGGGTTAACCGTGCTGCTTTACCTCTGCCAAGCCAAACAGGCTGGCAACCCAGGAGGGAGGCCAGTGAAGCTGTGCTCAGACTGCTCCCACCTTCCCAGAGTTCCTGGGGCCAGGCTATCCCCCAAACAGTGCTGGTCCCTAGGAACCAGGAATTCTGCCAGAAGACTCTCCTTCCGGCTGCTTTCCCTGCCTCTGCAGGAACCTGGCACTCACTCCGGCTCCCTCCAGGCAAAGCATTGCTCCCAGGAATGCACGCGAGAAGGGTCACATCTCAGAATAATGTACTACCTCCTCCCCCGTGGCGGGTGCTGCCTTGTGTATTTAACAGCATGGTACTTCAGTCTCAGCATGGCGGTCAAAGCCCCCCACAATCTGCCCCTTCTTACCTCATTTCTCGCCCTTCTCTGCCTCCCACGTACCCCTCCATGCACTCTTCATACAGTCTCCTGCCTTTGGGTCTCTGCTTATGCTGCCGCCTCTGCCTAGACGCCCACGCCCTTATATTGTAATGGTTAAGTGTATGGACCCCAGGGCCAACCTAGAGTTGGAATCCCTACTTGCCAGCTATTTCACTTTCGCAAATTTAACCCGTTAATACCTCAGACTCCTCAACTCTAAAATAGAGATTATGATACCTGCATCCTAGGGTTAGTGTGAGGATTAAATGAGCACATGTGTGTGCCTACGTATGCATATGGGTATGCATTGTGTTTGGCACGTAGGAAGCATTATATAGCTATTTGTCGTCATTATTAACCTTTAAGATAAATGTCAGCAAACTACAGCCTGCAGACCAAACCCATCTACCTGTTTTCATAAAATAAAGTTTTATTGGAGCATAGCCACAGCCACACGCATTTGCTGACATATTTTTTATGACTGTTTTCCTGCTATAATGGCAGAGTTGTGCAATTGTGACAGAGACACCGTGGTCCCAAATCCTAAACTGTTTACTATCTGCCAATTGTATTGACCCCTACTTTAAGCTCTAGTTAAAGATGATGCTGATGCTAACACCCCCCACCCCATCCCAGGCTGCATTAGGCATCCTTTCTGTCCCCACCCTGCACTTCCATCCTTTCCCTCTCGCACACTTACACGCTGCAGTGATCTGCTAGGGATCTGCTTCCACCATCGGACTGTGAGCCCTTCAAGGGAAGGAGCTGTATTTTCTTCATTTGCTCTTCTCCCAGAGGTCACAGCAAATAAGTTATGACTAATGGATGAACTAGGAACGGATCATACCTGGAGCCACAAAGAGACTCAAGCACAAACTTCGCAGGCTGAACAATGCTGCCCAATTTGGAATGGGGCGCCTAGCTCACTGAGTGGAGGCACCTGAGACATTGACAGGAGAAGCCTCAGCTGTGTCTCATTCTTTTCTGTGCCTCCCAAGATAGAGCCAACTCAGATTGAAATAGCTTCACAAACATGAGCTGATGAGGCAGAAGGAAGAGCAACCTTGATATCCACAAACAAGTTTTCGTTATTATTAGTTTTCAGTGTCTCAAAGGCTCATTTCCTCTTCTCCATCTTTCAGTAACCGAGTGTAGTGCTCAGAGGTGACTCAGCAAGTTACACACATGAGGTTTGAGGGGATGGATGGTGATGAGTCAGGAACAGGGCTAAGGCACCAAGAAACACAACAGGAAATAACATTCCCAAGTAATAAGGAGGCTAAGAAAATGGAAAGATGGCCAGGTTTGAGGTTTTCTAGAACTTTCTTCCACCTAACCTTCAGTCAAGAAAAGAAGGACATTTAAGTTGAAGATAAAATTGGTAGGAGAAAGGATGTTATGACCTTGATGAATACCTTATTGTCACAATCATGCAAGCGGGAGCTACTAACTCACAGCCTTGAAAGAAATGATTGTCTTGACATCAGATATGGAAAGTACTCTGTGAGTCACAGAGGGAAGGAGGGAATACAGTGATGGTCAGGCAAACAACACACAGATAGAAAAGGAACCTCAGTCCCTGCCTTCAGAGAGTCCATCATCTAATGAGAGGTTAAAACCAGTCGGACTGTAATTGTCCGTGTAAACCTGAGCAAAAACCCAACGGACAATGTGCGCAACGAACCCCAGAGACTAAATCAGTTCCTATTACTGTGAAATCTCAGTTTAACTAAAGATTCTCAGCCAGTGACGCACTGACTGTAAGCAATATTTAAAACAATAAAACCACCCCCTAACAGGAAAAGAATTCAAAGAAGCCCTTGGGGTCGCTGTAAAAATGTTTGGCCTACATAAACACTTGCTACGTAATCGAGGACCCAAGAATGCTGGGCAAAAGATTAGGTGAGATGTAACTTTGACAGAGTTACCAGTAGAAGTTACCCTTCTGACCAAGGGCAGCAGAAATTCCAGAAAAGGAAGGTGCCACAAGCTTAGCATTTTCTGAAGTGTGTTCCTTGGGTTGTTTCTAGATATTTTACCTAGAAGTTGTTAAGTGGGCATCTTTATAGTAGAACCTTGACTCTTAGAAAGGGATAAAATATATGGCATTTCTTAAATTTCTCACATGTATTTGATCAGGAAACATCTTTTATATAGAGTATCACCCAGCTCTCATGCTCGGCAGAGACAATTAGGAAAATGATAAAAGTGTTGGTAAAATTGTGAGCTCTTTGAGGAAAGAGTGATTTATTTCTTTTGGTCTTGCCAGTGCCCAGGACTGCACCTGGCACAAAGTGTTCAGAAAATGGTTAGTGGAGTGGAACCTCCTAAAGTGAGAAGCTGAGGTCCTGAGCTTAAGTCACAGATAATCATAGCCTCAGTCCTCATGAACTTTCCACAGCACAGAGAAGGTAGAGAGAAGTTCCATGAGGATGCTTCTCCAGTCTCCAGAGTCCAACAGAGCTCAATTTAGAATAATTTTTGCCAGAAGAAACTTGGATAGCTTGTCCCATCAGCTCAGGATAAAGGTTACTCTTCCTTGACAGATGATTGAGTCAGATTCTTCTGAAACAGGGAGGGCCTATGAACCCTCTTTCAAAAACTGAAGTAGCCAACCAGCTCATGACTCCCCCAAAGTAGCCATCACACAGGGAAAATGCCATCTGTCACTTTCATCTGAAATTAGCAGGATTTCCTGAATGATAACATTTTACAGAATGTTTAGCAGAAATACTGGGGCCAGATATAAATAGGTTTCTAATAATCTCATGAACAAAACTGTATTCTATAACATTCTTGCTGTAACCTTATATACACTATTAAAGTACCTAAAAATTATAGAAATTATTTTATCGGCTACATTAATTTCCTCTTGAAACATCTCAACGTATCAACTCGAAATTAAGCATCAGAATTCTGCAGTTGCATTTAAATGTGTTAATACTCAGGTAAACAAACCCAAGGCTGAAATTGTCTACAAAGAATGGAAGGCAGCTTGTTGGAGGTTCACAAACACAATGTAGGATAATTATACGCTAAAACACTTAACCTTGGGAACATGCAGGAAATTTACAAAGATCAATTGCTCATAAAAAAAGAAAAAAATTTTAATCAAATGAGAGAGTTATCTAGTAGATGGTTAGAAAACTTGATGGGAATTCCTTTGATAATACCATTTTGATTTGATTAGTTGTACTATTTTTATATCTTTAGTAAACAGAGTTTGATTATACTGCTGAGTTTCTTTTCTGCAGAAATATTACAAACCCATTAGTGGCTATGAAGAAAACGTAGAAGGAAGATTCAAAATACATTTTTAAATTACAACCCACCCTTCTCTCCTTCTCCTTGTTTTCTAGTGATGTTAGTTTGTGAGGGCCACGGTAGCATAGTATAGTAGCCCCCCCTATCCTCAGGGCATCTGATCCAAGACCCCCAGTGAATGCCTAAAACCACAGATAGTACAAAACCCTAAATATACAGTTGGCCCTCCGCATCCACGGGTTGTGCCTCCATTGATCCAGCCTATCATGGATTGAAAATATTAAAGACAAAAATTCCAGAAAGTTTCAAAAAGCAAAACTTGAATTTGCCATGTGTTGGCAACTATTTACATAGTATTTACATTGTATGAGGTATTGTAAGTAATCTAGAGATGATTTAACGTATAAGGGAGGATGTGTATAGGTTATATGCAAATACTATGACATTTCACACAAGGGACTTGAGCATCTGTGGATTTTGGTATCCACAGGGGACCAGTGCCCTGTGGGTACTGAGGGACAGCCGTACTATGTTTTTTCCCATACCTACATATCTATAAAGTTTAGTTTATAAATTAGGACAGTAAGGGATTAATAACAATAACTAATAAGAAATAGAATAATTATAATAATACACTGTAATAAAAGTTACATGAATGTGGTCTCTCTCTCGCTCTCAAAACATCTTATTGTACAAAATTAATGCCTTTTCCATCTTAACTTAAGCACCTATCATGCAACGTGGCCATAACTTCTGCAGTATGAGGAAGGAGAGTAAAACTAGCACAGATTTCTTTTTCTTTCTTCATAATTTCACGGATAGGTGATTCGTTCTTACCATAGATCTTAGTAACTTCGGCATATGATTTTTATTTTCTTTCCTTATTAAGTTAAGAACTTTCACCTTTTCACTCATAGAAAGCACTTTACGGCTTCTCTTTGGCAGATCTGAATCGCCAGCATCACTATTCTTGCACTTTGGAAACTTTATTAAATAAAATAAGGAGGACTTGAACACAAGCACTGCGATACCAGGACAGTCGGATCTGATAACCTAGATGGCTACTAAGTGACCAATGGGCAGGCTGTGCTGGACACAGGGACGGTTCACATCCGAAAGGCATGAAACAGGATGGCATGGGGTGGTGAAAGTTTCATCATGCTACTCGGAATGGTGAGCAATATAAAACGTATGAATTGTTTATTTCTGGAAGTTTCCATTTAATATTTTCTGACCACAGTTGACTGCAGATAACTGAAACCTGGCAAGCGAAACCGTGGATAAGGGGAGACTAGTGTACCACAGACTGGATGACTTAAACAATAGAAATTTATTTTCTCACAATTTTGGAGGCCAGAAATCAGAAATCAAAGTGTTGGCAGGGTTGGTTCCTTCTGAGACCTCTCTGCTTGGCTTGTGGATGACTGTCTTCTCCCCTTGTCTTCACATGGTCTTCCCTCTGTGTTTACCCTTGTCCAAGTTTCCTCTTTTTATATAGACACCAGTTATATTTGGTTAGGACCCACCCTAGCGACCTCATTTTAACTTCATTACTTCTTTAAAGACCTCATTCCAAACAGTCACATTCTAAAGTATTAGGGATTAGGATTTCAGCATATGAATTTGGGGGGGAACACAATTAAGCCCATAAGACTTCTCTTCCTCCATTTCTTAAAGGAGAGAATATCACTGCCTTAAATTTTTCCACTTGATATTTACATTATGCTCTCTAACTTTGTCATTTACTACAATTATTTCTATCGATTTTTATCTCGATTTTTATCTCCTAAATTTCTCTCTCATTTCTCTTCCTCAAGTCTTCATCATCCCTCACTTAGTTCCTGCAGCAGTTTTTTCCCTGACTTCTCCCAGCATCCAGCAGCCAGAGTGATCTTTCTACATAAAAAATCTTATAGCTGCTTCTCTGTTTAAAACCTTTCCTGAATATTTAAACATCCAAAATTCTAAGGAGCTATAAATTACACTCCCGTGGATTTATCCAAAGGAAAGAATCAGAAAATTATACGGGTATTTACTTGCAAAGAGTTTTGTTACAGAATTGTTTACAATAGAGAAAATTGAAAGTCATCCAAGTCCCTAAGAATAGAAGACTGATTAAATACAAATTATATATGCATCCATGCAATAAAATACCATGCAGCCATAAAAGGGATGAGACCAGGGGACATGTTTGTTGACAATTTTAAAATGTCTGTCCTCTATTAAATAAATTTTAAAAAGCTAAACTGTATATATGGTATATTCTTATTTAAGATACAGATGGATAAAAGATGGATAGACTGAGAGATAGATCAATAGATAAATAGAATTCTGGAGAGACAAAGATCAAATTTTTGCCAGTAGTTATCTTTGGTAGTATTACAAGTGATTTTATGTTTATCTGCATTATCCAATTCTTCGAAAACAAATATATATTGCTCATATAATAAAAAAATTAAAGTTTAAAAAGAAAAACTCAGCTAATTCCCCTTTCCCCACAGATATAAGTTCAAGCTTCTTAGTATGACATCCAAAGATCTTCACCCTGGATCTAGACTACCTTTCCAGGTGTACCTCCTGTTATCCCTCCTCGCCATCCCCCACCCTATCCTCCACCACTCCCTGTTCCCCTATCCTGCTATCTCCTCTCTTGCTGTCTCTTATCTCTGTGTTCTTTCATATGTTTTCCTTGATACTAGTGAATTACCTTTCTCCACAACTTTTGACTGACAAACTCCTATTCATCCTTTAAAACCCATATCAAACATCACCTCCCCTGTAAAGTTTTCACTGTCCTTCAAGATATAGTTGCTCCCTCTTCTGGATTCTTCTTTGGTTATGCTTCAAGCTCTGCATGTAGCTTCTTTTATCTTGATTAATGTTCCTTTCATTACTCTGTGGGCTAAATTAGACTCTTAAGGAGTTAAAGAGCCTGTGAAAAATTGGCTCCCACTTCTGATGGGGTGTCTTTGCTGTAGGGCAAAGTGGGAGGATTAAAGGGAGTCTTTAGAATTTGGACCCAATCCCCCTTCCTTTGGGCAAGCTTTTCCTGACCACTCCCACCCCTGCCTCAGGCTAGACCAGACCCTCCCAGTTATCTTCTTGGCTATTTCCTCCACTGATTACTGCCAGCCTCCCTCTGAAGACTGTTTTCTCCGTTGGGGCAGGATCCATGCAGGTCCAATGAGCATCTCCAGTGCTCATCACTATAGGTACTCAGGTCTTTCTTGAATAAGTAAACAAGTGAGTACAGTGCCAGCCCCGTGCCTAGCCCACAGCAGCCTCTAAGCAATATGTCCTCTTCCCCACGCCTTTCTCTGGTACTATGAAGTTTGAATAGCCCACACACTGTTCTATGCCCAAGAAATCCCTACCCTCTACAGGAGATCCTAGAAGAAATCACATCACTGCTCTCTTTCAGAATGATGTGGAAATATCTCCACCAGAGACGTTCTTCTGAGGCTGGAGGAAGCTCTGCCTCGTGCTGCATAATGAACTGTGACATTTCTCTCAGATTTCTTTATGGCTCTTCCAGGAAGGACCCCTTTCAGGACCATTAAGAAGAGTGTGGACAAAGATATATGCATTAAAAAAAAACAGAAGGAAATAAAATAAAGTGTTAACCCTGGCTTTCTCAGGGTGGTGGGTCAATGTGAGAGATTCTTCTCCATACTTTTCTATAATTTCTAAATTTCCTGTATTAAACATGCTTTGTGTTTATAATAATAAAACAGCACCTTTTTTAAGAGAAAGGCTGTCCTGGTATGCCTGCAATGACACATGAGTAAATCTCAGATTGCATTTCATCATTGGTATACACACCCTTATGGACAGCAAAGTGGAGCACAAAATGACCTCAGATCAATCTTCTTCACAGATCATGGGATACCTGCCTGTCTGGGGACAAATCAGAATCAGAAAGCTTGGACCAAACAAGCAGGAGATGGTTCTCCTGCCCAGGAAAGCTCCATGGGCCTCAGGATGAAAGTCACTGAGTCTCCGGGAAAGAAGAGAGGTCTCAAAGTCTCTGCAAATATTAGAGAACTAAACTCCCTCACTTGATTCAATTAGTCTCATATTACCTTATTTTCATCAGTCTGGTTGCCCTTCATCTGCAGCAGCTCCCAATATAACAACCTCTCTTAAAATATGCTTTCAGATCCATTGTGACCATGGCAGACTGTTTTAGGGCCACCATGTCCGTTGTTGGGAACACTATACACTCATTAATCATAAGATCCAGCTACAATGGAGAGGTTAAGAGAGCAGAGAGCCTGGAACCAAACTGCCCAGTTCAAATCTCGGCTCTGACACTAAAACTGTATGATATTGCCCAAACTCTCTGAAATCTCTGTGCCTCAGCTGAAATGATGATAATGATAGTACCTACCTCAGGGGGTAACTAGGAGGATTAATGGGGTTCATCCACGTAAAGCACTGAGGGCAGTTTCTGGCACAAGGAATTTGAGACAAGTATTAGCTGTTATCATTACTGTGACCAAAACTGCGCTGCTGTTCATTTAGGTCTTTCTGTTTGGCTGTTGTGAGGAGAGAGGAGTTTAGCTGCTAAAACTCCCCATCGACTGATATGAAGATTAAAGTCAAACCCCCTCAGATCTTGGGCTTTCCCCATGTCGGAATTGTGCAATTGATTTTTAAACCCATAGGCAGCAAAATGGATTTACATATTTTCCAAAGAAATTCCAGAGAGAAAGTGAGAGGCCGAGTAGAGAGGGGCAGAGAAAGAACAGTGACAGAGAGAGACAGAGACAGAGAAACAGTACAGACTGAAACTGCTAGCCTGGCAGCAGGAATGAGGGCCTCAAAAAGCTGTTCATTTCCCAGCTGGGGTGGTTTTTTTTTTTTTCCCCCTGGGTCTTTCCTTTTTTCATTTGTGTTCACACTTCCCCCTCTTGTGGCTCTTCAGAAAATCACACGTGCTTCTTGCTTTTCAGCGGATTTCCAAACTGGTGAACACTCAAGCCTGGCGGCCCTGGCGGAGGCAGCTGAGTCAAGCCCGGGGCGGGGAGGCCAGTCCACACAGACCACCTGCTCCTTTTCCAAGCGTCCGGCAAGCAGAAAGAGTCTGCTTCTCTCTCTCATCACTAAAGAAAGAAGAGTTCTAGGAATGAGTGCCACATCTTTATGGGGATGCTCCCAAAGGGGTTTTTTGGGGGTGTCGGGAGAGGGCATGGACTCATTTGGGGACAGGCCAGTAGGAGAGAAAATGATCCAAGTTCAAGGAGATCTGTGTCCCTCATGGCTCATATGCACCCCTTCCAAGCCATCTCTGTGTCTCTGCTCACACTGTAACCTACACCAAGTACCCATCCTTCAAGAACTAGGGTAAATGTCACCCCTTTCATGATCTTTTTTACCCCCTCCCCAGACCCTTATTCCCAGTGGAAGTGTTTTGTTCCTCCCTACAGCACCTTATCTAGGACACTAATGTGGCACTAATGTGGCACTGGTCAGGTCTGCTTTCTGTTGCCATTATATGTGCCTTTGTCTTATCATCCCATGAGACAGTGAAGAGTACAGGGAAGGGGCTGGGTTTCATTCATCTCCAAAGACTCAGCCTCCAGCATAAGGCTTGCTATATAAGAAGTGCTTAGGATACACTAGATGAATGCTCTTTGGTTGTGTGCTGGGATGTGTGACTTCATGCAGTGAATGTCTCCCTTCCATGACAGAGGGGCCAAGTCAGGCTGGATCTGAGGGTCCAGGAGTCCCCAAGTGCATCCATTCTTTCCTATGAGGACTTCCCAGACAAAGGCAATTATAGTTACCTATGTCTCCATTTCAAATTTAGAGCCTACCTGCATTTGAAAAGTGTTTAAATGATCTCTGCAACTTATTTTCAGATGATTCAGAAGAAAATGAAGTTAGTGAAGGAGGCAGAAGAGGAGAGGAGGAAAAGGAGGAGGAGATGTAGACAGTGACGAAGAAGAAGGGGTTGGGGAAGAAGGAGGAGGGGGGAAAAGAAAGAACAAATGTCACATTTGGCGAACCTAGCTGCAGGGTATATGGATGGCCATTGTACTTTTCTTTCCATCTTTCTGTAGTTTTGAAGTTTTTCAGAACAAAAAGTTGGGGGGAAATGCAAAAAAAAAAATGGTTTGCAGTTTAAAATTAAAGTAAATGGCAGAGTAAGAAATAAAATCAGGACACAATTAAAATTACTGTCTCTCAATCTAGGGACTATGCATGGGCCTTAGGGTTTACAAACCTCAGGAAATTTCAAGTACAAATGTTATGTTACTGCATTTTTCTAAGGAGGAAGTTTATATTTTTCATCAGATCCTCAAGGGGTTTGTAACATCCCATTCACCTCAAACATGTTACAACAGTAACCTAAAGGGAACGGAGAGAATGGCTGTTACCAGACACAGGAGAATCAGTAGCCATAAAATGACAGACTAAAGTCATCAAATTTCAGAGACAAGAAATACCTCGGAGATCAAGTAGCCCAGACCTCTACATCCAGATGGGGAAACTTAAGTCCAAAGGAAGGTCAGTGAGTTTGACGCCAACAAATTTAACATGTTTCACTGGCTCATAAATGACAACTGGGTCCACAATGGTCTCCTTATGTCAGGGGGAATATTTCCCCCCAGAAAAGCCATCCTGAAAAACATTACCAGACAATGGCCATTTGTCAGCCCCCCTAGACAAGGACATGCATCTTTGTTCTGAACCAGATGACCACATTCTTACAGGGTTGATTGCAAAGGAAACTTTGTCGAGGGGTTACGGGTGTCTCAGTGGGACCGGGGACACTCTGAGCTGTAGGGTAGAAGAAGCGGGCCACTAACTAAGATTGATGGATGGTGAGAGCCCTGGCAGGACGAACAATGCAGGGACGGCCAAGTGGGGGAGCAAAATTAGTTTGCAAGATTAGAACGTATTAAGACAAGTCAGACAACTGTCATGTCACAGCTCCTCACAGTAATGCTGATTGGCAGGCAAGCATTTCTGATTCTGATGGCCACGGCTGCGAGGCGTCTGCAATCTGTCTCGCATGACATCCACCGGCTGGCAAATCCCCCCTGCAGGAGAAGTCAGCTTTTCTTAGAAAACTGTGTCCCCGGGGTCTCGTTGGGCAGGCCTCCCGGGCCAAATGTGCGTGGCAAAGTAGGAGAAGGTAGGGAGGATGCGGCGGCGGTCAAGAATTTCAGCTGAAGTGGAAAGGTAGACTGACTTCCTGAGCTCAATGCAACAAGTACTTCTGGGTCACTCACAGACCGGGAGCCAGATGCGCACAGCAGGGAGATACAAAAGGCACCATGATCCCTGCCTTAAGGAATGTTCAGCTTCACTGGGGAACCCAGATGTATACACGTGGCCAAGTTCAACAGGATGCAAAGCAGGCCAGAGGCAGCAAAGGCCATCCCGGGCCAAGCCCCATCCAACTGATTCTAATGAATGACCACTTATCTCTGCCCCACTCACTCTTCTCTAGACTAGTAGGTCAGCAGTTCAGCCTATCAGTTTTCATTATCATTCAAACTGGAAGAATTTGGAAATCGTTATGACTGATTTATACCCAAGTCTTGGGTAGCACATTTTCTTTACTTGTTTGCATTGTTTGAAATGTTGAATGTGGACCTTCTAAACTGACTTTATTAAATATTGAGTAAACACAAGAGAACATTTGTAAAAGCATGTGTATTCATCTATGTAGGCCAGGTTATACTGCAGTGACAAGCCTGAAATGCCAGTGGCTTAACATAACAAACATGGATTTCTTACTCTGCAAAAATCCACTGCTGATCCAGATACCTCCTTGTGATAACTCTTCAAAATAATGAAATTCAGCGATTCGGGCTGCTTTGATGTTGTGGCCCCTTCATCTCAACATGAAGCCATGGAAGGGAAAGAGCTGGAAATCACACACCAACTTTTCCATTCTTTGGCCCAGAAATCTCATGCATACACACACACACACACACACACACACACACACACACACACACACACACACACACACCAGTTCTGCCTACAGCTCATTGGCTTGGAAGAGTCACATGGCCTTGCCTAAGTTCAAGGGGGTAGAGACCTGGGAGGGAACAGATGAAATATCTCTGCTACAACTTGAAGGCATGGAGCACACACTTTTTTACTCATCAACAAATTTTAAAAAAAGAACATTATTAGTGTATGTGCCTGTGTCCCCTTCTCAGATGCCAGCCCCATTCCATCCCCCTCAGAAGTAAATGTCATCTTGAATTTTGTATTTCCTTATTCTTCTTTAGATTTTCCCACATATTATTGTATCCTTAAACAACATAGTATTCAGTTATGCATTTTTGAACTTCATATAAATGGATGCATGAACTTTGTGACATTCCTTTTTTGCTCAACAAGATTTATTCATTTTTCTGCACAGCTGGAGTTCAATCATTTTTCACTGTCTTATAGATTTCCATGGAAAGGAACAAATTGCCCATAATACTGCTGAATGGACATTTGGATTTTCTCCAGTCTGGGATATTGCAGAGGATGCTACTGTACACATCCTTGTGAATGTCTCTGGATAGACTTGGGCAAAAATTTCTCTAAAAAAATTTACTTAAGATGGAATGTCTGAGATATAAGTAGGAATGATGAGCATAGAAGTTGGTAATTATATAAATCTAAAAAAACTTAATTATATAAAACAATATAATTATGTCTTATGGGTTAGGAAAAAACAAGGGTAAATAGGCCAAAACCATAACAATTGTCTGGCAAGGATTGGTTGAAGGTAAAATATTCTAAGGTCCTTGTAATGCTTGGGATGGTAGTAAATATATTGTTCAACTTTTTTACTTTGACAAGTTAACCATGCATGATGCTTTTCCAGGATAACCAGTAAAAGAAGAGAAATTAAATGAACATGAAAAATATGAGGGAAAAAATACTCAATTCAAAAAAGGCAAGAAGAAAGAAAAGAAAGAAAAGGTAAGACACATAGAAAACACAAAATAAGGTGGTAAAAACAAATAGTTATAATAAATATAGATAGATTTGATCTATTTAAAGACAAATATTGAACAGTCAGCTCTACCCACCACTAGTCCCTCCCATCAGAAAACTTACACAAGCCTCTTAGATAGCATCATCCACCAGAGGGCAGACAGCAGAAGCAAGAAGAAATACAATCCTGCAGCCTGTGGAACAAAACCCACATTCACAGAAAGATAGACAAGATGAAAAGGCAGAGGGCTGTGTATCAGATGAAGGAACAAGATAAAACCCCAGAAAAGCAACTAAATGAAGTGGAGATAGGCAACTTTCCAGAAAAAGAATTCAGAATAATGACAGTGAAGATGATTCAGGACCTTGGAGAAAGAATGGAGACAAAGATGGAGAAGATGCAAGAAATGTTTAACAAAGACCTAGAAGAATTAAAGAGCAAACAAACAGAGATGAACAATACAATAACTGAAATGAAAACTACACTAGAAGGAATCAATAGTAGAATTACTGAGGCAGAAGAACGGATAAGTGACCTGGAAGACAGAATGGTGGAATTCACTGCTGTGGAACAGAATAAAAAAAAAGAATGAAAATAAATGAAGACAGCCTAAGAGACCTCTGGGATAACATTAAATGCAACAACATTTACATTATAGGGGTCCCAGAAGGAGAAGAGGGAAAGAACCAGAGAAAATATTTGAAGAGATTATAGTCGAAAATTTCCCTAACATGGGAAAGGAAATAGCCACCCAAATCCAGGAAGCACAGTAAGTCCCATACAGGATAAACCCAAAGAGAAACATGCTGAGACACATAGTAATCAAATTGGCAAAAATTAAAGACAAAGAAAAATTATTAAAAGCAGCAAGGGAAAAATGACAACATACAAGGGAACTCCCATAAGGTTAACAGCTGATTTCTCAGCAGAAACTACAAGTCAGAAGGGAGTGGCATGATATACTTAAAGTGGTAAAAGGGAAGAACCTACAACCAAGATTACTCTACCTGGCAAGGATCTCATTCAGATTTGACAGAGAAATCAAAAGCTTTACAGACAAGCAAAAGCTAAGAGAATTCAGCACTACCAAACCAGCTTTACAACAAATGCTAAAGGAACTTCCCTAGGCATGAAACACAAGAGAAGGAAAAACTACAAGAATAAACCCAAAACAATTAAGAAAATGGTAATAGGAACATACATATCAATAATTGCCTTAAATGTAAATGGTTTAAATGCTCCAACCAAAAGACATAGACTGACTGAATGGATACAAAAACAAGACCCATATATATGTTGTCTACAAGAGACCAACTTCAGACCTAGGGACGCATACAGACTGAAAGTGAGGGGATGGAAAAAGATATTCCATGCAAATGGAAATCAATAGAAAGCTGGAGCAGCAATACTCAGATAAAATAGACTTTAAAATAAAGAAAGTTACAAGAGACAAGGAAGGACACTACATAATGATCAAGGGATCAATCCAAGAAGAGGATATAACAATTATAAATATATATGCACCCAACATAGGAGCACCTCAATACATAAGGCAACTGCTAACAGCTCTAAAGAGGAAAGCAACAGTAACACAATAATAATGGGGGACTTTAACACCTCAATTACACCAATGGACAGATCATCCAAAATGAAAATAAATAAGGAAACAGAAGATTTAATTGACACAATCAACCAGATAGTTTTAATTGATATTTATAGGACATTCCATTCAAAAACAGCAGATTACACTTTCTTCTCAAGTGCGCACAGAACATTCTCCAGGATAGATCACATCCTGGGTCACAAATCAAGCCTCAGTAAAGTTAAGAAAATTGAACTCATATCAAGCATCTTTTCTGACCACGACACTATGAGATTAGAAATGAATTACAGGGAAAAAAACATAAAAAACACAAACACATGGAGGCTGAACAATACGTTACTAAATAACCAAGAGATCACTGAAGAAATCAAAGAGGAAATCAAAAAATACCTAGAGACAAATGACAATGAAAATACAATGATCCAATACCTATGGGATGCAGCAAAAGCAGTTGAAGAGGGAAGTTTACAGCTATAGAAGCCTACCTCAAGAAACAAGAAAAATCTCAAATAAACAATCTAACCCTACACCTAAAGGAACTAGAGAAAGAAGAACAAACAAAACCCAAAGTTAGCAGAAGGAAAGAAATCATAAAGATCAAAACAGAAATAAATGAAATAGAAACAAAGAAAACAATAGCAAAGATCAATAAAATTAAAGGCTGGTTCTTTGAGAAGATAAACAAAATTGATAAACCATTAGCCAGACTCATCAAGAAAAAGAGAGAGAGGATGCAAATCAATAAAATTAGAAATGAAAAAGGAGAAGTTACCACAGACACCACAGAAATACAAAACATCCTAAGAGACTACTACAAGCAACTCTATGCCAAGAAAATGGACAACCTGGAAGAAATGGACAAATTCTTAGAAAGGTATAACCTTCCAGACTGAACCAGGAAGAAATAGAAAATATGAACAGACCAATCCCAAGTAATGATATTGAAACTGTGATTAAAAATCTTCCAACAAACAAAAGTTCAGGACCAGATGGCTTCACAGGTGAATTCCATCAAACATTTAGAGAAGAGCTAACACCCATCTTTCTCAAACTCTTCCAAAAAATTGCAGAGGAAGGAACACTCCCAAACTCATTCTATGAGGCCACCATCACCCTGATACCAAAACCAGACAAAGATACTACAAAAAAAGAAAATTACAGACCAATATCACTGATGAATATAGATGCAAAAATCCTCAACAAAATACTAGCAAACAGAATCCAACAACACATTAAAAGGTTGTACGATGTATGAACATATGATGTTCATATCGTGTATGAACACCATGATGAAGTGGGATTTATCCCAGGGATGCTAGGATTCTTCAGTATACGCAAATCAATGTGATACACCATATTAACAAATTGAAGAATAAAAACCATATGATCATCTCGATAGATGCAGAAAAAGCTTTTGACAAAATTCAACATCCATTTATGATAAAAACTCTCCAGAAAGTGGGCATACAAGGAACCTACCTCAACATAATAAAGGGCATATATGACAAAACCACAGCAAACATCATTCTCAATGGTGAAAAACTGAAAGCATTTCCTCTAAGATCAGGAACAAGACAAGGAGGTCCACTCTCACCACTATTATTCAACATAGTTTTGGAAGTCCTAGCCACGGCAATCAGAGAAGAAAAAGAAATAAAAGGAATACAAATTGGAAAAGAAGAAGTAAAACTGTCACTGTTTGCAGATGACCTGATACTATACATAGAGAATCCTAAAAATGCCACCAGAAAACTACTAGAGCTAATCAATGAATTTGGTAAAGTTGCAGAATACAAAATTAATGCACAGAAATCTCTTGCATTCCTATACACTAATGATGAAAAATCTGAAAGAGAAATTAAGGAAACACTCCCATTTACCATTGCAACAAAAAGAATAAAATACCTAGGAAGAAACCTACCTAGGGAGACAAAAGACCTGTATGCAGAAAACTATAAGACACTGATGAAAGAAATTAAAGATGATACCAACAGATGGAGAGATATACCATGTTCTTGGACTGGAAGAATCAATATTGTGAAAATGACTATACTACCCAAAGCAATCTACAGATTCAATGTAATCCCGATCAAATTACCAATGGCATTTTTTACTGAACTAGAACAAAATATCTTAAAATTTGTATGGAGTCACAAAAGACCCCCAATAGCCAAAGCAGTCTTGAGGGAAAAAAATGGAGCTGGAGGAATCAGACTCCCTGACTTCAGACTATACTACAAAGCTACAGTAATCAAGACAATATGGCACTGGCACAAAAACAGAAACATAGATCAATGGAACAGGATGGAAAGCCCAGAGAGAAACCCACACACCTATGGTCAACTAATCTATGACAAAGGAGGCAAGGATATACAATGGAGAAAAGACAGTCTCTTCAATAAGTGGTGCTGGGAAAGCTGGACAGCTACATGTAAAAGAATGAAATTAGAACACTCCCTAAACAAAAATAAACTCAAAGTGGATTAGAGACCTAAATGTAAGACTGGACACTATAAAACTCTTAGAGGAAAACGTAGGAAGAACACTCTTTGACATAAATCACAGCAAGATCTTTTTTGATCCACCTCCTAGAGTAATGGAAATAAAAGCAAAAATAAACAAATGGGACCTAATGAAACTTAAAAGCTTTTGCACAGCAAAGCAAACCATGAACAAGACGAAAAGACAGCCTCAGAATGGGAGAAAATATTTGAAAATGAATCAACAGACAAACGATTAATCTCCAAAGTATATAAACAGCTCATACAGTTCAATATTAAAGAAATAAACAACCCAATCCAAAAATGGGCAGAAGACCTAAATAGACATTTCTCCGAAGAAGACATACAGAATGCCAAGAAGTGCATGAAAAGCTGCTCAACATCACTAATATTAGAGAATGCAAATCAAAACTACAATGAGGTATCACCTCACACTAGTTAGAATGGGTATCATCAGAAAATCTAAAAGCAACAAATGCTGGAGAGGGTGTGGAGAAAAGGGAACCCTCTTGCACTGTTGGTGGGAATGTAAACTGATACAGCCACTATGGAGAACAGTATGGAGGTTCCTTAAAAAACTAAAAATAGAATTACCATATGATCCAGCAATCCCACTACTGGGCATATACCCAGAGAAAACCATAATTCCAAAAGACACATGCACCCCAATGTTCATTGCAGCACTATTTACAATAGCCAGGTCATGGAAGCAACCTAAATGCCCATTGACAGATGAATGGATAAGGAAGTTGTGGTACATATATAGAATGGAATATTACTCAGCCATAAAAAGGAATGAAATTGAGTCAGTTATTGAGACGTGGATGGATCTAGAGATTGTCATACAGAGTGAAGTAGGTGAGAAAGAGAAAAACAAATATCGTATATTAATGCATGTATGTGGAACCTAGAAAAATGGTACAGATGAACCGGTTTGCAGGGCAGAATTTGAGACATAGATGTAGAGAACAAATGTATGGACACCAAGGGGGAAAGTCGCGGGGTGGGGTGGGGATGGTGTTCTGCTGAATTGGGC
This sequence comes from Lagenorhynchus albirostris, assembly GCF_949774975.1. Lineage (NCBI taxonomy): Eukaryota > Metazoa > Chordata > Mammalia > Artiodactyla > Delphinidae > Lagenorhynchus > Lagenorhynchus albirostris. The sequence goes on from NC_083103.1 coordinate 40,330,299, forward strand.
GATTGGGATTGACATGTATACACTGATGTGTATAAAATGGATGACTAATAAGAACCTGGTGTGTAAAAAAGTAAATAAAATAAAATTAAAAAAAAAAGACAAATATTGTCAGACTGATTTAAAAAACAAAAAAGAAAACAGTCATCTCTGACCAGGAGGTACCTCCAACAGTAGAACAGATCTCCACACAACTCCCTTTGGACCTGAGGTATGACCCCACCACATGGGATATCTACCCTCAGGCTGTGGGTTCAAGGCTTCCAGGACAGAATTTGCATTAATGCTACACTAATTTCTTGAAATAAATTGCAAGCCTTCCATGTTTGTCCCTGGACTGGAATAGTTTCAGTACCATTATCCTTTCTTTTTCTTTAAATGTTAGTTCCAACTCAACTCTCAATTTTAGATACAATTTATAAAGTTTTCTCATGGGATGTAGTAAAGAAAAAACATGTCCAAAAGAAGTAATACAGATGTTTAAATGGAAGTTGGAGATAAGCTGATGTGCTATTGAACTCAATATGAGTTCTGAGAGAAAGGCAGGATCAGGTACCCATCAAAGAAGTCTTTCAGCCAGAGCACCTGAAAGGATGACTTGTCACCATCTGAGATGAAGGCGGCTGCAGGAGCACAGGAAAATACCCTCTTGGACAGAGTAAAGCATCCAGGCCACCTGATATAAAGATTTTCATCTCATGAAGTGCATTTATATACAAATATTTAGTGAATAATTTCAGCATAATGAAGAAGTTAGCATTATGAAAATCCAAAAGATCATCCCTCTTGAAGAAGACTCAGTTTGATTAACTATACCAAAGAACCATGGTGATTTGCAAAATTTCATACATACAGATAGTCAACAATTTGGCCCTGGGGAATTTGAGGAGAACCTGGCCCAAGGATGCAGTGTTGGATAATCCCCCAGGGCACCATTTAACTCTGCTACAATATGAACAGTACACCCTGGGAATTGTGCAATCCAGTGGCCATGGCTTGACCCATCTAATTCTACTAGGAAGAGCTGTGGAGAGAGAAAGGATAGGGAACCTATAATGCCTACAGGAGGCACATATAATGAAAAGCTTCCTTGGTGAAAAGTGAACTGTCATGGATGGAAACTTGCCATGGAATGAAGTCTGGGGTCAGCTTAAAAGCTAACCTGATCATCAATGTAGACAAGTTGCTTTCTTATTTCTGGAAAACCACCAATCTTAGCTATATGGGCAAAACTTTGACTCCCGTGGAGCTAAACAATGAAGACTTTTGGGGGTTCATTTTGAGGACTCTCTGAATGCAGGGGAGAACTGTGGCTGTGCTTTGCAGACCCTGTAAATCTCAGTTCTCAGATTGATGGGTCTTGTAAGACCATGCTGTACACAGCAGCATGATGTGACTGGGCTCAGCTCGTGCCATATCCACACTGATCGACTTATTGTCATTAGTATCATTAACATGCATGCTGTCTCCTTGTTGGTCTCTGGATCTGTTTGGAGTTTTTAAAGGAGCAGAACTACTGGTGAGGCCTCAAACTGATGACCATGTCCATTTTTCTTTTTAAAACAAAAGCCTTTTATTAGCAACCATGCTTGTGACCAAAATGAAGGGGGAAAAAGACATATTAAAATGACGTGGTTCCAGGCAAAATGAATTTGAGTTTTTATGTGCAGTTTGGGTTTGTGATATTCTTTATCTCATTTGTTGCAATCTCTTGTTTTAGTATTGTGATAAAGCTGATTATAATGACATGTCTAAACAATGAAGACTTAAACAAAAGAAACAGACAAGAAGATGTCATGTGGGATGCTGTTCAAAAGACGACCTATTTTAACTATTGCAAACCATCTTCTTTTCACAGTAGGGTCTTCATTCACCAACTACTATTAAAGAAGTTTCCATGAAAGACTTTGAAGAAAAAGAAACAAAATCCAAAAGACACCAAGAATTCCAATTGGCTATGGGTGGAGAAAAGAAGGACTATATCACAGCTGAGGAAGAAAAAAAGGCCTCCAGAGAATGGAGGTGAAAACATTACACTGTAAGTGCCTAAAGATAGTCAAGAGACCTTGGCCATTTGATTACAGATTAGAAAAATAGGCATCAGTGCCTCAAATGAAGGCTCAGAACATGTAGAAAAACCCATGAAGTCTTATAATTGTGGCTAATTGAATATTTAATAGGTTACTTTAATATGTAATAGGCAAAGATTTAATCAAAGTACCCATTCCAAAAGAATAACTGAGTATTCTGAATGAGCACCTGGAAGGGAAAAAGTATTACAGTACTGATAGAATAATAACTGCTAATGAAATATCTATACCTTTGAAGGCAAAATTGTTGACATACTGAGTAGAGTATCATTGTTTCACAAGCAGTGACTACTAGTTAATTAGGATATTTTATCACAAGGAATTCAGATTCAAATGAATGCAGAAATGTAAAAACTGCAGATTACCCTGTAGTTCTCGATGCATAACAGATGTTACATTTTTCTGTATCAATTTGAATTTAGTAACATAGGTATTTAGAGTAATTTTTAATTTCAAACATCATTTTTTTCCCAAGAAACTAAAGCTATAAGAAAAACTGCAACAGTGTATATGCTGTCTGTAAAATCATATACATTTTGCCTTCCATGCCCACTGTTCAGAAGAGTTAGGCTGAGGTTATAGGACTGTTCTAAAAATGCTGTGACAGAATGACTGAAATATCACATAGATAGAGTCTGAACAATCAGGTAACTAGTCAATCATGAAATCTTTCTATTCTAACCTTACTTGAAAAATTATATGAAGTAGTTGGAAGAGTAGATCGGATGTTACAAATGGGACTTCTAGAATATATGGAGAAAAACATGCCTCTCTTCTGAGACTCTTCCTCTCCATGATGAACAGTATCCAGAATGGCCATTCACTGTGTGTGCTGGAGCATCCCATTGCTCACTAATCTCGGATACAACTGTAAAAGTGCATTCATACCAACAGGATGTGCATATTGAGATAACCTGTAATCAAACATGGGATTTTATAGAGTCTGCAATAGCAACCCAGGTATATGGGGGAAATATTGGCCTTTTTCCTAGCCCCTGGTTCCACCCATTTAAGAGAAGTTCTACTTGTCCTTCTTAACTCATTCCCTGTAAAACTTGGTGTTTCATTCCTCGCAGATGAGGGACATCACCAGGAAGTCTCTGTTTATTAAATATATGTAACAATAGGGGAGAGCTTCAAGATGGCGGAAGAGTAAGAAGTGGAGATCACCTTCCTCCCCAAAACTACATCAGAAATACATCTACATGTGGAACAACTCCTACAGAACACCTACTGAACGCTGGCAGAAGACCTCAGACCTCCCAAAAGGCAAAAAACTCCCCACGTACCTGGGTAGGGCAAAAGAAAAAAGAAAAAACAGAGACAAAAGAATAGGGACGGGACCTGCACCAGTGGGAGGGAGCTGTGAAGGAGGAAAGGTTTCCACACACTAGAAGCCCCTTCGCAGGTGGAGACTGCGGGTGGCGGAGGGGGGGAGCTTCGGAGCCGCAGAGGAGAGCACAGCAACAAGGGTGCGGAGGGCAAAGCGGAGAGATTCCCGCACAGAGGATCACTGCCAACCAGCACTCACCAGCCTGAGAGGCTTGTCTGCTCACCCGCCGGGGCGGGCGGGGCTGGGAGCTGAGGCTCGGGCTTCGCTTGGATCCCAGGGAGAGGACAGGGGTTGGCGGCGTGAACACATCCTGAAGGGGGCTAGTGCACCACAGCTAGCCTGGAGGGAGTCCAGGAAAAGGTCTGGACCTGCCTAAGAGGCAAGAGACCATTGTTTCAGGGTGCACGAGGAGCGGGCATTCAGAGCACTGCCTAAACGAGATCCAGAGATCGGTGTGAGCCGCGGCTTTCAGCGCGGACCCCAGAGATGAGCATGAGACGCTAAGGCTGCTGCTGCCGCCACCAAGAAGCCTGTGTGCAAGCACAGGTCACTATCCACACCTCCCCTCCCGGGAGCCTGTGCAGCCCGCCACTGCCAGGGTCCCGGGATCCAGGGACAACTTCCCCGGAAGAACGCACAGCACGCCTCAGGCTGGTGCAACGTCACACCGGCCTCTGCCACCACAGGCTCGCCCCGCATCCGTACCCCTCCCTTCCCCCCCCCAATCAGCTGCTCCTTTAACCCCGTCCTGTCTGAGCGAAGAACAGACGCCCTCAGGCAACCTACATGCAGAGGCGGGTCCAAATCCAAAGCTGAACCCTGGGAGCTGTGCAAATAAAGAAGAGAAAGGGAAATCTCTCCCAGCAGCCTCAGGAGCAACGGATTAAATATCCACAACCAACTTGATGTACCCTGCATCTGTGGAATACCTGAATAGAAGATGAATCATCCCAAATTGAGGAGGTGGACTTTGGGAGCAACGATATATATTTTTTTTCCCTTTTTCTCTTTTTGTGAGTGTGTATGTGTATACTTCTGTGTGTGATTTTGTCTCTATAGCTTTGCTTTTACCATTTGTCCTAGGGCTCTGTCTGTCCGTTTTTTGTTTGTTTGTTTTTATTATTTAAAAATTTTTCTCATAATAATTATTTTTTATTTTAATAACTTTATTTTATTTTATCTTCTTCTTTCTATTTTCCCCCCCTTTTATTCTGAGCTGTGTGGAGGACAGGATTTTGGTGCTGCAGCCAGGCATCAGAGCTGTGCCTCTGAGGTGGGAGAGCCAAGTTCAGGACACTGGTCCACAAGAGACCTCCCAGCTCCGCATAATATCAAAAGGTGAAAATCTCCCAGAGATCTCCTTCTCAATGCCAAGACCCAGCTCCACTCAACGACCAGCAAGCTCCAGTGCTGGACACCCTATGCCAAACATCTAGCAAGACAGGAACACAGCCCCATCCATTAGCAGAGAGGCTGTGTAAAATCATAATAAGGCCACAGACACCCCAAAACACACCACCAGACATGGACCTGCCCAACAGAAAGACAAGATCCAGCCTCACCCACCAGAACACAGGCACTAGTCCCCTCCACCAGGAAGCATACAGAACCCACTGAACCAAACTTAGCCACTGGGGAAAGACACCAAAAACAATGGGAACTATGAACCTGCAACCTGCAAAAAGGAGACCCCAAACACAGTAAGATAAGCAAAATGAGAAGACAGAAAAACACACAGCAGATGAAGGAGCAAGGCAAAAACCCACCTGACCTAACAAATGAAGAGGAAATAGGCAGTCTACCTGAAAAGGAATTCAGAATAATGATAGTAAAGATGATCCAAAATCTTGGAAACAGAATAGAGAAAATACAAGAAATGTTTAACAAGGACCTAGAAGAACTAAAGAGCAAACAAACAGTGATGAGCAACACAATAAATGAAATTAAAAATTCTCTAGAAGGGATCAATAGCAGAATAACTGAGAAAGAAGAACGGATAAATGACCTGGAAGATAAAATAGTGGAAATAACTACTGCAGAGCAGAATAAAGAAAAAAGAATGAAAAGAATTGAGGACAGTCTCAAAGACCTCTGGGACAACATTAAATGCACCAACATTCAAATTATAAGGGTCCCAGAAGAAGAAGAGAAAAAGAAAGGGACTGAGAAAATATTTGAAGAGATTATAGTTGAAAACTTCCCTAATATGGGAAAGGAAATAGTTAATCAAGTCCAGAAAGCACAGAGAATCCCATACAGGATAAATCCAAGGAGAAACATGCCAAGACACATATTAATCAAACTATCAAAACTTAAATACAAAGAACAAATATTAAAAGAAGCAAGGGAAAAACAACAAATAACACATAAGGGAATCCCCATAAGGTTAACAGCTGATCTTTCAGCAGAAACTCTGCAAGCCAGAAGGGACTGGCAGGACACATTTAAAGTGATGAAGGAGAAGAACCTACAACCAAGATTACTCTACCTGGCAAGGATCTCATTCAGATTTGACAGAGAAATAAAAACCTTTACAGACAAGCAAAAGCTAAGAGAATTCAGCACCACCAAACCAGCTTTACAACAAATGCTAAAGGAACTTCCCTAGGCAGGAAACACAAGAGAAGGAAAAGACTACAAGAATAAACCCAAAACAATTAAGAAAATGGTAATAGGAACATACATATCGATAATTGCCTTAAATGTAAATGGTTTAAATGCTCCAACCAAAAGACATAGATTGGCTGAATGGATACAAAAACAAGACCCGTATATATGTTGTCTACAAGAGACCCACTTCAGGCCTAGGGACACATACAGACTGAAAATGAGGGGATGGAAAAAGATATTCCATGCAAATGGAAATCACAAGCTGGAGTAGCAATTCTCATATCAGATAAAGTAGACTTTAAAACAAAGACTATTCCAGGAGACAAAGAAGAACACTGCATAATGATCAAGGGATCAATCCAAGAAGAAGATATAACAATTGGAAATATTTATGCACCCAACACAGGAGCACCTCAATATATAAGGCAAATACTAACAGCCATAAAACAGGAAATTGACAGTAACACAATCATAGTAGGGGACTTTAACACCCCACTTTCACCAAATCAGATCATCAGATCATCCCAAAGGAAAATAAATAAGGAAACACAAGCTTTAAATAACACATTAAACAAGATGGACTTTCTTGATATTTATAGGACATTCCATCCAAAAACAACAAAATACACATTCTTCTCAAGTGCTCATGGAACATACTCCAGTACAGATCATATCGTGGGTCACAAATCAAGCCTTGGTAAATTTAAGAAAATTGAAATAATATCAAGTGTCTTTTCTGACCACAAAGCTATGAGACTAGATATCAATTACAGGAAAAAATGTGTAAGAAATGCAAACACATGGAGGCTAAACAACACACTACTTAATAACCAAGAGATCACTGAAGAAATCAAAGAGGAAATCAAAAAATACCTAGAAACAAATGACAATGAAAACACGATGACCCAAAACCTATGGGATGCAGCAAAAGCAGTTCTAAGAGGGAAGTTTATAGCAATAAAATCCTACCTTAAGAAACAAGAAACATCTCAAATAAACAACCTAACCTTACACCTAAAGCAATTAGAGAAAGAAGAACAAAAAAACCCCTAAAGTTAGCAGAAGGAAAGAAATCATAAAGATCAGATCAGAAATAAATGAAAAAGAAATGAAGGAAATGATAGCAAAGATCAATAAAACTAAAAGCTGGTTCTTTGAGAAGATAAACAAAATTGATAAACTATTAACTAGACTTATCAAGAAAAAAAGGGAGAAGTCTCAAATCAATAGAATTAGAAATAAAAAAGGAGAAATAACAACTGACACTGCAGAAATACAAAAGATCATGAGAGATTACTACAAGCAAATGTATGCCAATAAAATGGACATCCTGGAAGAAATGGACAAATTCTTAGAAATGCACAACTTCCAAGACTGAACCAGGAAGAAATAGAACATATAAACAGACCCATCACAAGCACTGAAATTGAAACTGTGATTAAAACTCTTCCAACAAACAAAAGCTCAGGACCAGATGGCTTCACAGGCGAATTTTATCAAACATTTAGAGAAAAGCTAACACCTATCCTTCTCAAACTCTTCCAAAATATAACAGAGGGAGGAACACTCCCAAATTCATTTTACGAGGCCACCATCACCCTGATACCAAAAGCAGACAAAGATGCCACAAAGAAAGAAAACTACAGACCAATATAACTGATGAACATAGATGCAAAAATCCTCAACAAAATACTAGCAAAAAGAATCCAACAGCACATTAAAAGGATCATATACTATGATCAATTGGGGTTTATCCCAGGAATGCAAGGATTCTTCAATATACGCAAATCAATCAACCTGATACACCATATTAACAAATTGAAGGAGAAAAACCATATGATCATCTCAATAGATGCAGAGAAAGCTTTCAACAAAATTCAACACCCATTTATGATAAAAACCCTGCAGAAAGTAGGCAAAGAGGGAAATTTCCTCAACATAATAAAGGCCATATATCACAAACCCACAGCCAACATCGTCCTCAATGGTGAAAAACTGAAACCATTTCCACTAAGATCAGGAACAAGACAAGGTTGCCCATTCTCACCACTATTATTCAACATAGTTTTGGAAGTTTTAGCCACAGCAATCAGAGAAGAAAAAGAAATAAAAGGAATACAAATTGCAAAACAAGAAGTAAAGCTGTCACTGTTTGCCAATGACATGATACTATGCATAGAGATTCCTAAAGATGATACCAGAAAACTACTAGAGCTAATCAATGAATTTGGTAAAGTAGCAGGATACAAAATTAATGCACAGAAATCTCTTGCATTTCTATACACTAATGATGAAAAATCTGAAAGTGAAATTAAGAAAACACTCCCATTTACCACTGCAACAAAAAAGAATAAAATATCTAGGAATAAACCTACCTAAGGAAACAAAAGACCTGTATGCAGAAAATTATAAGACACTGATGAAAGAAATTAAAGATGATACAAATAGATGGAGAGATATACCATGTTCTTGGATTGGAAGAATCAACATTGTGAAAGTGACTCTACTACCCAAAGCAATCTACAGATTTAATGCAATCCCTATCAAATTACCACTGGCATTTTTCACAGAACTAGAACAAACAATGTCACAATTTTTATGGAAACACAAAAGAGCCCGAATAGCCAAAGCAACTTTGTGAAAGAAAAACAGAGCTGGAGGAATCAGGCTCCCTGACTTCAGACTATACTACAAAGCTACAGTAATCAGGAAAGTATGGTACTGGCACAAAAACAGAAATATAGATCAATGGAACAGGATAGAAAGTCCAGAGATAAACCCACGCACACACGGTCACCTTATCTTTGATGAAGGAGACAAGAATATACAGTGGATAAAAGACAGCCTCTTCAAAAAGTTGTGCTGGGAAAACTGGACAGCTAGATGTAAAAGAATGAAATTAGAACACTCCCTAACTCCATACACAAAAATAAACTGAAAATGGATTAAAGACCTAAATGTAAGGCCAGACACCATCAAACTCTTAGAGGAAAACATAGGAAGAACACTCTAGGACATAAATCACAGCAAGATCCTTTTTGACCCACCTCCTAGAGAAATGGAAATAAAAACAAAAATAAACAAATGGGACCAATGAAACTTAAAAGCTTTTGCACAGCAAAAGAAACAAGACGAAAAGACAGCCCTCAGAATGGGAGAAAATATTTGCAAATGAAGCAATTGACAAAAGATTAATCTCCAAAATTTACAAGCAGCTCATGCAGCTCAACATTAAAAAAACAAAAAACCCAATCCAAAAATGGGCAGAAGACCTAAATAGACATTTCTCCAAAGAAGATATACAGATTGCCAACAGACATATGAAAGAATGCTCAACATCATTCATCATTAGAGAAATGCAAATCAAAACTACAATGAGATATCATCTCACACTGGTCAGAATGGCCATCATCAAAAACTCTACAAACAATAAATGCTGGAGAGGGTGTGGAGAAAAGGGAACCCTCTGGCACTGTTGGTGGGAGTGTAAATTGATACAGCCACTATAGAGAACAGTATAGACGTTCCTTAAAAAACTAAAAATAGAACTACCATACAACACAGCAATCCCACTACTGGGCATATACCCTGAGAAAACCGTAATTCAAAAAGAGTCATGTACCAAAATGTTCTTTGCAGCTCTATTTACAATAGCCAGGACATGGAAGCAACCTAAGTTTCCATCAACAGATGATTGGATAAAGAAGATGTGGCACATATATACAATGGAATATTACTCAGCCATAAAAAGTAACGAAATTGAGTTACTTGTAGTGAGGTGGATGGACCTAGAGTCTGTCATACAGAGTGACGTAAGTCAGAAAGAGAAAGACAAATACCGTATGCTAACACATATAATGGAATCTAAGAAAAAAAAAAGGTCATGAAGAACCTAGGGGTAAGACGGGAATAAGGACGCAGACCTGCTTGAGAATGGACTTGAAGATATGGGGAAGGGGAAGGGGTAGCTTTGACAAAGTGAGAGAGTGGCATGGACATATATACACGACCAAACATAAAATAGATAGCTAGTGGGAAGCAGCCGCATAGCCTAGGGAGATCAGCTCAGTGCTTTGTGACCACCTAGAGGGGTGGGATAGGGAGGGTGGGAGGGAGGGAGATGCAAGAGGGAAGAGATATGGGAACATATGTATATGTATAACTGATTCACTTTGTTGTAAAGCAGAAACTAACACACCATTGTAAAGCAATTATACTCCAATAAAGATGTTAAAAAAAAAAGAAGAAAGCAAGGAAGAAAAGAAGGAAACAATTTTCTTATCTCATTGTAATAAGGCAGTTTTCCTTAAAAAAAAAAAAGGCTTTAAACCTTAAATTCTCTTTCCTAATCAAAATGTGCTTTTGCATCTTTACACTATTCCTCTTATATCCTGTATTATTCATGATGTTTAATTCTTGAAATAGCACATGGCTGAAAACAGAAGCTAACCCTCTTGTCCACTGTGAATTAAATCTTCTTTTCCTAGGACCCATCTACAATGTACTGTTTGGGGTTTGCCAACATAATTATTTTCTCTGAAATAAGTTCCAGCATTTTCCCTTTTTAATATATAGTTATACAATATATTGTTAACACAATATAGTTAATATAGTCAATATAGTAAATACAACTATAACACACATGATATGATGTCACTTTGGTGACTTTCTTCATCCATGTAATTCTGAAATTTGACAGTATATTTTTCATATTCTAATGAGCTGAGTATTACCTTTGCAAGGATAGAAATATAAAATAAATTCATAATCAAAAAACAAAAAACAGATGAATGGATAAAGAAGATGTGGCACATATATACAATGGAATATTACTCAGCCATAAAAAGGAATGAAACTGAGTTATTTGTAGTGAGGTGGAGGGACCTAGAGACTGTCATACAGAGTGAAGTAAGTCAGAAAGAGAAAAGCAAATATCATATGCTAACACATATATATGGAATCTAAAAAAAAAAAAAAAGGTCATGAAGAACCTCGGACCAAGATGGGAATAAAGATGCAGACTTACTAGAGAATGAACTTGAGGATACGGGGAGGGGGAAGGGTAAGCTGGGACAAAGTGAGAGAGTGGCATGGACATATATACACTACCAAACAAAATAGATAGCTAGTGGGAAGCAGCTGCATAGCACAGGGAGATCAGCTCAGTGCTTTGTGACCACCTAGAGGGGTGGGATAGGGAGGGTGGGAGGGAGGGAGATGCAAGAAGGAAGAGATATGGGGACATATGTATATGTATAACTGATTCACTTTGTTATAAAGCAGAAACTAACACACCATTGTAAAGCAATTATACTCCAATAAAGATGGTTTAAATAAATAAATAAATAAATAAAATAACCTTGAATTCCACAAAAGAAACCAATAAATGACCTGCAAATTTCTAACAGACTCCTATGAAGTCCACTGCAGTTCCCAAGGCATCTGGAAAAGTGTCTGTTCTGATGTGTCCCTGACATTCAAGTCTTGAATAATGTGCAAAGTGGCTCTTTGAGATCACATTATGTCATCCATCCATTGAATTCCATCTCTGACCAAATATGAACACAATAGTGACATGTTCCTTCAACCTGTAACTTAAAATGTGGGTCAAGAACTGATCTGGAGAATGTGGGATGCCTCTACTACTTCCTAAGGAACATCTGGAGTATATGAATCCACAGCTGCCTTTGTCTATCTCAGTGCTTCCTGGATGACTGTTATCCACCTTTCTTCTTTAGCATACTCCCTATGAATGAATGTGGTATCTTTCACTGAAGGTGATCCAACTCTGTAAGTTATCCTAAAATATGTGTGCCCGAGATTAAATGCTGGACAAAGCCTTTTGTTTATTCCAATGGGGCCTTAGAAAAACAATCTGTCTCTTATCTAGGTCCTATCTAGTCTTATCTGGGTGTAGTCTCATTAATGAGAAATGGTCAATATTCCTTTTTATGGCACTTATCCTAGTGTATTCCAAAATTCCATATCATTGATAAAAAAAAAAAGTGACGTCTCCCTCTTCTACTCTTAATTGGAAAAGAAAACATTTCCAAGAAATGATCTAGACTCATTATGTGGATCTTCTGCTGGCCCTATGGAGATATCCAAACTACCTCATAAAACATCTTACTTTCATGTGAGCACCGATGATACTTCTTTGATGAACAGTTGGTAAGATGCTGGTTTTGGCCTTAGTTCAGTGTGATATTATATATGATAAAAGTGTGAGGCTTCTCTTTTCTACCCTTAATAGTATAAATGTGCCCAGAAATGCTTGTATATAGCCTTTAAAGTATCAGAGTGGGCCTTGAAGAACATCCAATTATGTTCCATCAAAGAACAGTAGTCCTGATACCTCTTTTATCCCTTCTTCTGTTGGTATTGGAGTATTCATCCCTTCACTAATGATGTAGAGATGTGTGACATTTCTCCTTTCCTGTGACTCAAAGGGGCATACCTTATATTCATCATGAGACTATGAATTGGACTCCACCTTTTTATAGACAGATAGCTTTTGAACCTACACAACAAATGTAGCTCTGCTCTTGGTGTCTTTCTAGAAAGATCTTTATTTTAACCTATTTTATTCACTTCTCCAAAAATACAAATCATCTGCCTCTAAGGATAAAATTAACTCTTGGGTGGATTCTCACTTTTTCTCCATATCTAAGAAGAATTTTGAGACCTTACCCTTATATTCTGGTAAACACCTCCTGTTCCTGGAAATCATGTTAGAACTTGAACAAGTACATGTCTGTGGTCTCAGGCCTGATGGACTTTGTTTGTGAGTCCCTGCACATAATTCTAGACTGAGAGAATCACAAGTCTCTTGGAAAATTTCATTTAGACAAAAGATACTATGCACTTCTAAATTTTACTATGGTGACTGAAAGAAAAAAATGTATTGCTATAATATAGGAATACAGATAGATTAAAAGTTAAAGAAAAAAGGAAAAACATATCTTACAAATACCATACTAAAGGAGTAATAAGATGTTTTCAATGAAATATAAAGTAAACATGAAATTAAGGGAATACACAAAACCAAAAATTAGTTCTTTGAACGTGCTAATAAAATTTACAAACTTCTGGCAAACTTGATTGATATAAAAAATAGAAGCTCAAAAATACTAGAAATGAAGCATAGGACATAATTTGAATTTGGTAGAATTTAAAAGATAGTAAGGATATATTCTGAAATTTTTATGCCAATAAATATTGAAATATGAATTATAAAACCCTTCAAAAATACAGTGTACCAAAAATTGACTCTAAAAAAAAAGGTGAATAGTCCAATAATCCTTAAATAAAGTGAATTGGTCCTTTAAAAAAAAATCTTCCCACTAAGATCTTACTGATTAGCTTTACTGATTAGTCAAAATATTCTTACCTTAAAAATTATTCCAGAAAGAAATTTATATAACTTTCATTGAATATAGCATGACCTTGATTTCAAAACCTTATATGGATAAAACAAGAAAGAAATTTGGTGACAAAGAGACACTACAGAAAGTCTATTTGAATTCAAAGAACACTTATAAAGATTTTATAATACACTCATTCCACCCAACTTATACATTATTGTTGACAGATATTTTAATTTAACTTTAGTTTTCTTAATCCACAAAAAAATCTTACTATTGCTTTATAAAATGTTCACTAAAATGTACCCACACATTTGCCACTTTCTTTACTGTTCATCCTTCATCCCTCAGACCTTCCTTCTAGAATCACATTTATTGTGCTTAAAACAGTCTTTAGAATTTCCTTTAGTGAGGGCTGTTTGATGACAAATTCTCATAGATATTGTTTATCTCCTTCTATTCTTAAAAATTATTTCCAGGTAGCTATTTTCTCTCAGTGCACAGTAGGAAGAATAGTGCTCCCTCCCCAAGGAGACCCACACCCTAATGCCTAGAACCTGTGACTATGTTACATCACACAGCAAAAGGGAGTTTGCAGATGCAATTAAGCTTATTCATCCTAGAAAAGGGAGGGGGGTGGGGGTTGGTAGCCTGAGATACCCAGGTGAGTCCAATCTAACCACATAAGCCTTTAAAAGCAGAGAACTTACTGGGCTGAAGTCAGAGATATGCAGCAGAAGAGGAAGAGAAGACAGAGAGATTCCAAGCATGAGGAGGATTTGAGACTCTGCTGCTGACTCTTGAGATGCAGGGACCCATCCACAAACACCAGAGAGAGCCTCTAGGATCTGAGGGGCCAGCAAGGAAACACGAACTTCAGTCCTCCAGGTAAGGAACTAGCTTATATCAGCAACCTCAATGAGCTTGGAAATGGATTCTTCCCGGGGCTTCCCAATAAGAGGCCAGCTTGCTGACAGCGTGTTTTCAGCCTTATAAAACTCAGAGCAGAGAGACTGGAGGAGTCAACCTGGACTAGGGACCACAGAACCGTGAGATGATACATTGTGTTATTTTAAACTGCTAAATTAGTGGTAATTTGTTATGACAGCAATAGAAAACTAATACTCAGTACATTGACAATCTCATTTCACCTATGGCTTTCATTTTTGCTGTTGAAAAACCAGCTGTTGTTCTAATTATCATTTTTTTTAAGTATTTTTTTTCTCTGACTACCTGTAAGATCTTTGATGTTCTGTGATTTCATTTTTATATATCTGCATGTGTATTCCTTTTTTTTTTTTTTGCGGTACGCGGGCCTCTCACCGTTGTGGCCTCTCCCGTTGCGGAGCACAGGCTCTGGACGCGCAGGCCCAGCGGCCATGGCTCATGGGCCCAGCCGCTCTGCGGCATGTGGGATCCTCCCAGACCGGGGCACGAACCTGTGTCCCCTGCGTCGGCAGGCGGACTCTAAACCACTGCGCCACCAGGGAAGCCCCTACATGTGTATTCCTTTTTATTTGTCCTACTGGGAAATCATTATGATATCTTTTATCAGTGTTGGGAAATTGTGAGCCCTGACATCTTCAAATGCTTTCTTCCTCTTCTGGAATTCCAGTTTGGTATATATTGAAACTATTGACTCTATATTCAATTTTTTTTAACCTTCTCTTACATGTTATCCATCAAAGACTCTCACATGTACACTTTTTTCAGATATATCTTTCAGTTTATCAGTTCACTCTTCAGCAGCTTCTAATCTGCTTTTTTTCTTCCAGTTTTATTGAGATGTAATTGACATAAAGCACTGTATATGTTTAAGGTGTATAGCACAATGATTGGATTTACATATATCATGAAGTGATTAGTGAAAATCCATCATCTCATATAGAACAAAAATTAAAGAAATAGAAAAAATATTTTTTTCTTATGAGAACTCAGGATTTACTCGCTTAACAACTGTCATATAACACACAGCAGTGTTAATGATATTTATCATGTTGTACATTACTTCCCAGTACTTATTTATCTTATGCCTGGAAGTGTGTACCTTTCGACTGCCTTCATCCACTTCCCCTCCCCCCACCACCACCTCTGGTAACAAATCTGATCTTTTTCTACGAGTTTGTTTGTTTTTGAAGTATAATTGTCCTACAACACTGTTAGTTCCTGTTACACAACATAGTGATTGGTATTTCTATACATTTCAAAATGATCACCTTTTTAAAACCATCTATGGAATTCTTATTTCAATTATTTTATTTTTTATTCTTAGAAGTTTTATTTTTTCTATTTTAAACCCATTTCATCATTTATAACAGTCTTGCTCTTTTCAAATATTGTGAATCCTCTATTTCTCTAAAAATTAAATATTCTCATTAATATACTGTATTTGATGATTTGAATATCTACATTCAATGTAGGTCTATTTCTTCTATTGTTTTCTTCTGGCCCTTTCTTACAGCGCTTAATTTCCTCTTGGTTTGTTGGGTTTGTGGCTTTTTTTTTTTTTTTTTTTTTTTTACTGGGTTTATATATCTTGGAACCGTACCTGTAGAAATGCTTCAAGGCCTTTGAAATTGTTTCATCCAGAGAAAACTTTATTTTCATCTGATTAAGGGACCACTTTAATTAAAATCCTTGGCTTGGATATTTTTTGACTCACCCAAGTAATGTAAATTCAGGTTGCAAATTCATGTAAGAACCATCCTGTGGCATAAACTTCCCTCCGTATTGGTGCCAAGAATCAAGACAGGCAGTTTCCTTTCAGTCTCCTGGGTCAGAGGTTTGGGCTTATTTATAGCTCACATTTATACTGAGGATGCAATCCTTTAGAGCCCCAACTGTTTTTTTGTTTCGTTTTGTTTTTTTTGCGGTACGCGGGCCTCTCACTGTTGTGGCCTCTCCCGTTGCGGAGCACAGGCTCCAGACGCACAGGCTCAGTGGCCATGGCTCACGGACCCAGCCGCTCTGCAGCATGTGGGATCCTCCCAGACCGGGGCACAAACCCGTGTCCCTTGCATCTGCCGGCGGACTCTCAACCCCTGCGCCACCAGGGAAGCCCCAGAGCCCCAACTTTTTGTTGGCAAGCTTCTCTTTAGACTCTGCACTTCAAGCAGGCTCTGGACTTGGTTTTAACTCAGCAATACCACACAAGGCTCTGAAAGCCATAGCTCCTTTTCATCTGGTTTAGCAAATACCCTCCTGCTAAAATACCCTGCCCCTGGGTTTCTACTTTCACTTGGTTCATAGCTTCTTATTGCCTTATTAGAACCTTTAATAAGGTGTTGTCTATAATGTATTTATTGTTTGCAGTGAGACCCATCAGGGTACCCTGTATCTGGCACATTGCTAGAAATGGAAGTTCCGTGTGCTCTTACTCTTCAAGATGAATTCTCCAAGGGGAGGGCAAGCTACCACCTGCCTCTTTCCTCTCTCTCTTCGGTACCTTCTGAGGCACTAGGACCCAGCAAATGGGAACCCCATCCTACACTCCAATAATTAGGATAGGATTACTTGTCTGATTCACGCTGCTGTCCCCTGCACTGAAACCCAGTCCCACTGTTCCCACTATGTCTGATGCTCATGCCATCTGGAGTTCTGAATCTTCCTCACCAACCCCAAATCAGTCCAGCCTGATTCCCATACCTGGCACAGAAGTGGGTTACACCTGAGTGCACTTGATCTTTAATTGCCTGTTTCTTTTCTGGGAGGTCTGCCCTTTTCCTGCTAACGTTCCCATCTCTCACAGTATTCCTTAGAGCAAACACTGCAGAGCCCTAACCTTGCTAGAACCAAGTGCTGACAACAGCAGGTTCCAGAATGTGGCATGCGGTAAGAAAGGAAGAATCACAAACTTTGGCACCAAAAATATCAAAGTTTACAGTTTACCTGGGGGTGAATTACCACTTAAATTCTCTAAGCCTCCTTTTTCTCATTTGTAAATAATCTTTGTCAGATTATTGAAAGTACCAGAGATGAGGTATAAAGTATCAAATGCAAAACAGGTATTTAATTAGGTACCAAATGGCAGAAGAATACAAAGCTGATGGGGTTTCTGTGGTTGAGACTGTGTTACCCTGTACTGTGAAAACTGGATTTGGGGAATTACAGAAAGAACAAGAAGTCTGCTGTTAGGTATCACTCTGATGTAGGAAAGTAGAATCAACTATCTGAGGCCAAAATGGAATGTGTACTAGTGTGGAGGTGTAGAAAGACTGACAACCAAAAAAACTAAAACCAAAACTGAGAATGTAGAAGAAAAGAACTTAGATCAGAGGCAGCAAGCAATGCCCTAGGAGCAAACGGTAAATCCTTGATATTTCTTATACTACTCTTCCCTCCCTCACCACTGGCAGGCATTACTAATTAATGATGATGAAAATAATAATAATAATAGCTATATATGTTACTGTTCTAAGCTCTTTACCAAATTCATTCATTTATTCCTAAGAACAATTCCATGATGCAGGTGTAGTTAGTATTTTATAGCTAAAGACAATAAAGCATGAAGAAGAAACTTGTCCAAGATTAAGTAAGCAACAGAGCAGCCGGAATGCAAGCCCTTAGCCACTTTGATATGTCGCCTCTCCAAGAGTATACCGTCATGCTCTTATCAGAAGTCCCACTGATATAGCCATGCAGGAAGCCACTGTCAATTATCTGAGTTGTCTCCTAAACAGAAAAAAAAAAAAATCTGAGAACTGACTTTTATCCAACAATAGAAAAAAATGAGTGAAATTTGCCTAAAAATCTAATTTGAACTCATCATACAACTCTTTCTTATATTGGGAGAGTATGGGATAGAAGAGAGAAAAAATTAGTTATTTATGTCATGATCAATAGTTCCTTTCCAAGAGAAAATAATTTCATGAGTATCTACAGAAGCAGCTTTCAACATTTTTACCACAACGGAATTCTTTTCATTCGTTTGTAAAGATAATCCTACTTTTAAATAAAAATTCCCCTATCAAACAAAGTGCAGTTATTAAGGAATAAGTGACTTTCTTGTCTTTATTAAGCAACAACAAAATCTAATGACTATTAGAGCTTTCAATCAGCATGTATACAGCAAGCCCCAAGTAAAGGAACCTGGTGTCTTAGTGCTCTGAGCCACCTCTCCTCAGTTCATGATCTCCATTTACATCTTTACTGACTTACCAAGGGGTCCATAGAACCTAGTCAGATTGGATTTTGATTCTGGAGAGATATTTGGGAAGTGATCTAGAGCCCAGTGAACCAGAACCTGACAGGATTTCCTTTCCTGTTACACAAGGACAGAGCAATTGCTGAGTTGGGCCCAGAAAACAAGGACTTCGTAGTGTATGGTTACAACATGGCCCCTTCATCTCTCTTTGGATTTTGACAAGCAACTTGGCATTTTTGTTGCTGAGACTGTTACAGAATAGTGATTGTTAATTATACCCTAGATGTCCTGCCTCATTCTGCCATGGATGTATTATGCTAAATGTGGGCAGTGAGCAAAAGATCTTAAATTTGATTTCAAGTTGCATATCTCAGCCTGCTGCCAGACCCGCCCAGGGCAGAAAGCATCAAAAGCAAACTGTTGAGAGTTCTGCTCCAGAATTCCTAGTTCCTAGGCTGGGAGGTATTCAAAGCGTTCAGCAAATGTCAGTATGAATTTTTATTTTTTGGATTTTATTTTATTCTTTTATACAGCAGGTTCTTATTAGTTATCCATTTTATACACATCAGTGTATACATGTCAATCCCAATCTCCCAATTCATCCCACCACCACCCCTTACCAGTTTACCCCCTTGGTGTCCATACATTTGTTCTCCACATCTGTGTCTCTATTTCTGCCCTGGAAACTGGTTCATCTGTACCTCTTTTCTAGGTTCCACATACATGTGTTAATATACGATATTTATTTTTCTCTTTCTGACTTACTTCACTCTGTATGACAGTCTCTATATCCATCCACATCTCTACAAATGACCCAATTTCGTTCATTCCATTGTATATATGTACCACATCTTCTTTATCCATTCATTTGTTGATGGGCATTTAAGTTGCTTCCATGACCTGACTATTGTAAATAGTGCTGCAATGAACATTGGGGTGCACGTGTCTTTTTGAATTATGGTTTTCTCTGAGTATATGCCCAGTAGTGGGATTTCTGGATCATATGGTAATTCTATTTTTAGTTTTTTAAGGAACCTCCATACTGTTCTCCATAGTGGCTGTATCAATTTACATTCCCACCAACAGTGTAGTAAGGTTCCCTTTTCTCCACACCCTCTCCAACATTTATTGTTTGTAGACATTTCGATGATGGCCATTCTGACCAGTGTGAGGAAATATCTCATTGTAGCTTTGATTTGCACTTCTATAATAATTAGCAATGTTGAGCATCTTTTCATGTGCTTCTTGGCCAGCTGTATGTCTTCTTTGGAAAAATGTCTATTTAGATCTTCTGCCCATTTTTGATTGGGTTGTTTTTCTGATATCGAACTGCATGAGCTGTTTGTATATTTTGGAGATTAATCCCTTGTTGGTCACTTCATTTGCAAATATTTTCTCCCATTCTGTGGGCTATCTTTTCATTTTGTGTATGGTTTCCTTTGCTGTGCAAAAGCTTTTAGGTTTAATTAGGTCCCATTTTTTAATTTTTGTTTTTATTTTCCTTACTCTAGGAGGTGGATCCAAAAAGATATTGCTGTGATTTATGTCAAAGAGTGTTCTGCCTATGTTTTCCTCTAAAAGTTTTATAGTATCCAGTCTTACATTTAGGTCTTTAATCCACTTTGAATTTATTTTTGGGTATGGTAATACACAATGTTCTAATTTCATTCTTTTACATGTGGCTATCCAGTTTCCCAGCACAAATTATTGAAGTGACTGTCTTTTCTCCATTAAATATTCTTGTCTCCTTTGTTTAATTAATTAATCTACAACAATTAATTAAATGCCCATAGGTGTGTGGGTTTATTTCTGGGCTTTCTATTCTGTTCCATTGATCTATATGTCTGTTTTTGTGCCAGTGTCATACTGTTTTGATTACTGTAGGTTTATAGTATAGTCTGATGTCAGGGATCCTGATTCCTCCAGCTCTGCTTTTCTTTCTCAAAATTGCTTTGCCTATTTGGGATCATCTCTGTTTCAATATAAATTTAAAAATTTTTTGTTCTCCTTCTGTGAAAAATGCCATTGGTAATTTGGTAGGGATCGCATTGAATCTGTAGATTGCTTTGGGTAATATAGTCATTTTGACAATATTGATTCTTCCAATCCAAGAACATGGTATATCTTTCCATCTGTTTGTGCCATCTTCAATTTCTTTCATGAGCATCTTAGAGTTTTTGGAGTACAGGTCTTTTGCCTCTTTAGGTAGGTTTATTCCTAGGAAATTTATTCTTTTTGATGCAATGGTAAATGCATCTTTTGTTGTTAGTGTATAAAAATGAAACCGATTTCTGTGTATTAATTTTGTATGCTGCAACTTTATCAAATAATTGATGAGCTCTAGTAGTTTTCTGGTAGCATCTTTAGGATTTTTTATGTATAGTATCACGTCATCTGCAAACAGTGACAGTGTTACTCTTTTTCCAATTTGGATTCCTTTTGTTTCTTTTTTTTTTAATCTCTGATTGACATGGCTAGACTTCCAAAACTATGTTGAATAAAAGTGGCAAGAGTGGACATCCTTGTCTTGTTCCTGATCTTAGAGGAAATGCTTTCAGCTTTTCACTGTTGAGTATGATGTTAGCTATGGTTTTGTCATGTATGGCCTTTATTATGTTGAGGTAGGTTCCCTTTATGCCCACTTTCTGGAGAGTTTGTATCATAAAAGGGCATTGAATTTTGTCAAAAGGTTTTTCTGCATCTTTTGAGATTAATCATATGGTTTTTAGTCTTCAATTTTTTAATGTGGTGTATCATACTGATTGATTTGCAAATATTGACAAATTCTTGCATCCCTGGGATAAATTCCACTTGATCATGGTATATGAACTTCTTAATGTATTGCTAGATTCAGTTTGCTAGTATTTTGTTGAGAATTTTTGCATCTATGTTCAGCAGTGATATTGGCTTGTTATTTTTCTTGTGAGTGTGATGTCTTTGTCTGGTTTTGGTAACGGGAGTGATGGCGACCTTATAGAATGAGTTTGGGAGTGCTCCTTCCTCTGAAATTTTTTGGAATAATTTCAGAAGGGTAGGTATTAAGTCTTCTCAATATTTGATAGAATTTGCCTGTGATGCCATCTGGTCCTGGTCTTTTGTCTGTTGAGAGAATTTTAATCAAGTTTCATTTTCAGTACTTGCGATTGGTCTCTTCATATTTTCTATTTCTTCCTGGTTCAGTCTTGGAAGATTGAACCTTCCTAAGAATTTTTCCATTTCTTCTAGGTTGTCCATCTTATTGACATATAATTGCTTGTAGTAGTGTCTTATGATCCTTTGTATTTCTGTGATGTCAGTTGTAACTTCTTTTTCATTTCTAATTTTATTGATTTGAGTCCTCTCCCTCTTTTTCTTGATGAGTCTGGCTAAAGGTTTATCAGTTTTGATTATCTTTTCAAACAACCAGTTTCACTGAGTTTTGCTATTGTTTTCCATCTCTATTTCATTTATTTCTGCTCTGATCTTTATGATTTCTTTCCTTCTACTAACTTTGGGTTTTGTTTGTTCTTCTTTCTCTAGTTACTTTAGGTGTAAGGTTAGGTTGTTTATTTGAGATTTTTCTTGTTTCCTGAGGTACGATTGTATTGCTATAAACTTCCCTCTTAGAACTGCTGTTACTGCATCCCATAGGTTTTGAATCATTGTGTTTTCATTGTCATTTGTCTCTAGGTATTTTTTGATTTCCTCTTAGATTTCTTCAGTGATCCATTAGTGTGCTTTTTGTTTTGTTTTGTAGCATATTATTTACCCTCTACGTGGTTGTGTTTTTTGCAGTTTTTTTTTCTTGTAGTTGATTTCTAATCTCATAGCACTTTGGTCAGAAAAGATGCTTGATACAATTTCAATTTTCTTAAATTTACTGAGGCTTGCTTTGTGGCTCAGCATGTGATCTATCTTGGAGAATGTTCCATGTGCACTTGAGAAGAATGTGTGTTCTGCTGCTTTCAAATGGAAAGTTCTATAAATATCAATTAAGTCCCTCTGATCTAATGTGTCATTTAAGGTCTGTGCTTCATTATTGATTTTCTATCTGCATGATCTGTCCATTGATGTAAGTGTGGTGTTAAAGTCCCCTGCTATTATTGTGTTACTGTCAATTTCTCATGTTATGGCTGTTAGCATTTGCCTCATACAATAAGGTGTGCCTATGTTGGGTGCATATATATTTACAATTGCTATATCTCCTTCTTGGATTGATCCCTTGATCATTATGTAGTGTCCTTCTTCGTTGCTTGTAATGATCTTTATTTTAAAGTCTATTTTGTCTGATATGCGTATTGCTACTCCAGCTTTCTTTTGATTTCCATTTGTATGGAATACCTTTTCCATCTTTTCACTTTCAGTCTGTATGTGTCCCAAGATCTGAAGTGGGTCTCTGGTGGACAGCATATATAGGGGTGTTGTTTTTCCATCCATTCAGCCAGTGAATGTCTTTCGGTTGGAATATTTAATCCATTTACATTTAAGGTAATTACCGACATGTATGTTCTTAATGACATTTTGTTAACTGTTTTGGATTTGTTTTTGTAGGTCTTTTTTTCCCCTTCCTCCTTTGTTCTTTTCTCTTGTGATTTGATGATAACTTTAGTGGTGTGTTTGGATTCCTTTTCTTTTTTGTGTGTGTATGTATTACAGAGTTTTGGTTTGTGGTTATCATGAGGTTTTGATATAGCAGTCTGTATATATGCAAGATTCTTTTATGTTGCTGGTCTTTTAATTTCAAATGCATTCCAATATCCTGAATTTGTACTCTCCTCACAATTGCTGCTTTTGATATCATATTTTTGTGTTGATAATTTGCTATTTTACTGTATGTTTGCCTTTACTGTAAGATATCTCATTCATAATTTTCTTTTTTCTATTTGTGGTCTTTTCTTTTCCACCTATAGAAGTTCCTTTAGCATTTGTTGTAAAGCTGATTTGGTGGCACTGAATTATCTTAGCTTTTGATTGTCTGTAAAGCTTTTGATTTCTCCATCAAATATGAATTAGAGGCTTGCTGGGTAGAGCATTATTTGTTGTAGATTTTCCCCTTTCATCACTTTAAATATATCATGACATTTCCTTCTGACCTGCAGAGTTTCTGCTGAAAAATCAGCTGATAACCTTATGGGGATTCCCTTATGTTATTTGTTGTTTTCCCTTGTTGCTTTTAATATTTTCCCTTTGTCTTTAATTTTTGTCAGTTTGATTACTATGTGTCTCAGCACATTCCTCCTTGGGTTACTCCTGCCTTGGACTTTTTGTGCTTCATGGACGTGGGTGACTATTTCCTTTTCCATGTTAGGGAAGTTTTCAGCTATCTTCAAATATTTTCTCAGGTCCTCTCTCTCTCTCTCTCTCTCTCTTTCTCTTCTCCTTCTGGGACCCCTATAATGTGAATGTTGGTGTGCTTAATGTTGTCCCAGAGATCCTTTATACTGTCCTCATTTTTTTTCATTCCTTCTTCTTTATTCTGTTCTGCAGCAGTGATTTCCACCATTTTGTCTTCCAGCTCACTTATCTATTTTTCTGTCTCATTTTTTCTGCTATTGATTTCTTGTAGTGTATTTTTCATTTCAGTTATTGTATTGTTCATCTGTTTGTTCTTTATATCTTCTAGCTCTTTGTTAAACATTTCTTGTATCTTCTCGGTCAGTGTCTCCATTCTTTTTCCAAAATCTTGGATCATCTTTACTATCATTACATTTAATTATTTTTTTGGTAGATTGCCTATCTCCACTTCACTTAGTTCTTATGGGGTTTTATCTTGTTCCTTTATCTAGAACATATTCCTTTGTCATCTCATTTTGTCTAACTTTCTGTGATTGTGGTTTCCATTCCATAGGCTGCAGCGTTGTAGTTTTTCTTGCTTCTCATGTCTTCCCCCTGGTAAATGAGGCTGGTCTAAGAGGCTTGTGCAGGCTTCCTGGTGGGAGGGACTTCTGCCAGCCCACTGGTGAGTGGAGCTGGGTCTTGTCCCTCTGGTGGGCAGGGCCATGTCAAGTGTTGTATTTAGAGATGGCTGTGGGCTCAGGAAAATTTGGGGCAGCCTGTCTGCTGCTGGGTGGTGCTGTGTTCCCACCCTGTTGGTTGGCCTGAGGCATCCCAGCACTGGAGCCTACAGGCTGTTGGCTGGGGCCAGGCCTTGTGACAAAATGGTGGCCTCCAGGAGATCTCACACCAGTGAGTGAGACCTTGTGTGCACACTCCAAGAGTACCATTTCTCTTTCCCTCAGTCCTGTGGAGTTCCTGTGATCAAGTCCCACTGACTTTCAAAGCCAAATGTTTTGGGGTCTCCTTCTCCCAATGCCAGACCCCCAGGCTGGGGAACTTGATGTGGGGCTCAGAATTCTCACTCCTGTGGGAGAACCTCTGGAATATAATTATTTTCCAGTTTGTGGGTAGCCCACAAGTCAGATATGGGATTTGATTTTATCACAAATGTGCCCCTCCTACCATCATATTGTGGCTTCTTCTTTGTCTTTGGATGTAGAATATCTTTTTTGGTATGTTCCAGTCTTTTTTGTTGATCTTTGTTCAGCAGTTAGTTGTGATTTTGGTGTTTTCATGAGAGGAGTTAAGCTCAAGTCCTTCTACTCTGCCATCTTGTCTCCTAGTCTGTATAAACTTTTATATAAGTGTTATTGAACTGTATGTATCTTTCATAACTCTTTTTTCTAGTCCAAAATATGGATTGTTGTTTTGAAATGTATCAGTATGACAAATTTCCAGTACTTCATTTATAGTACTTCACTGTACAAATGTACCACTATCCTCTCTATACAAAAATTTAAAATATCTACAAGGTTCAAGATGTCATATGATCAGTAAATAATAACACGTATATGAATCTTGGGCTTGGACTACATGAGCTCTCTGGTTCCAGTCTTTGAAAAGATTATGTGGATTTTTAATTGTATTTTGTGATCCTGCAATTTTATGATTTCAGGGCTTAGCTAGTTCCATTGTTAAGGAAGTTTCAGGCAGTAAAATGAGAGCCACTTAACTGTTAGGGAATATCACTAAACAACAAAGATGAGAGGAAAGATATTTTAATTGATGAATAAGTATTAAAAGTTCAAGTTTGGTTTGAGAGAACTCTAGGGAGTTCCATCCCACTCCATGGGATATGCCTGTAGAAGGAAGGCAGAGGTTGGAGATGAGGTATATGCCCCGCTCCCTGACTCTCCTGGACTGGTCTTTGGGGCAAGAAGTTGATCCCACTGTCCTCTGATCAGAAGTCACAGTGAGCAGCCAACCCTACAAAAATGAGTTAAATAGTAACTTGAAAACTACAGAAAGGCTCCCAGATATTCTTGCAATTGAACAGCCTGGAACCCCATCTGCTCTGTGGCCTCCCCTGTCCAGGGTTTGAGCCATGACTTATAGGAGATTCAGCAAAGTGAAGGAAGTCTTGATCTTAAAGGCAGAGTATACAGTACAGCTGAGGTGGGCTCACATGGTCAGCTGCAGTGAGGAGAAAACCCACCAGCACATGCAATTACTCCACAAGGCCATCGAACACAGGTGCCAAGAGATAAATAAGGAGATGGACACCTTGGGCAAGTTCTTAGAGAAAGTGAAAACGTCTACTGGTCATTTGACTCAGAGCTGCCAGCATGAATGGAGTGATAGGAGCCTTCCTAGGAGCAATCTCAGAGAAAGAGACATTGACTGCCTTTGCCAAGGGCCACTTTCTTCCTGTTCGATGGTGTGACATCTGGCATCCATGAGCACCTTCTACTTTTGCGATCCTCCATGTTTATTACTTTCTGAAGAACCGCATGGGAAAGCTCCAAATACCAGGCCCTTGAGGAAAATGCTGGAAAACCAGATGGGATTTGTTTTCTGGGGCTGGGAAATGAGATTGGATGTGAATTTTAAGGAAAGACCTCCACTTTCCTTGTCCGCTACACGGGCCTTTGAAATGTCTTGTTCAAAATTTGGAAATTGTGTGCACGGACTTCCACAGGGAAAGTGCCAACTTGGTGTGAGGCAGTGAGTTTCCTCAGATGGTCATATGGTGCATTTCTCAAGACAAACCATCTAAAGAGAACTTCCCAAATGAACTTTTAACTTGAGAGGCACTGTAGAAGTATAGGTAAGCTTATTATTAAATTTTAACATGTTTGAGATGTGAAGAATAAATTTTTCAAAGACCTCAAAAATTAGCATGCCCCTCTCCCCAACTTGCACTTCAAGGTATGCATGGGTCGAAGTGAAAGCATAGCACAGCTGGAGTAGTGGCAGAAGTGGCCTGAAAAACAAAGCTGAAAAATACTCTGAAAGCTTCTCTTTCTCTTTCCTGGCCTTCCCTGAGGGCAGAAATCCAAGGAGCCTCACTCACATGCAGTGTCACCCCCATATCCTGGCTGTCATCCATGGTCACCATGGCCTGCACCAAAGTGAGAAATGTCTCGGTATGAAAGGTTGATATGCCTGAAGTGAGACCAATTTAGTCTCAGGGTGGAGGAGAGAGACCATGGACTTTAAAGAAAATGCCATGTAAATGATGTAAGTAAAATGATAAGGATCTCTTTTTTTTTTTTTTTTTTTTGCGGTACGTGGGCCTCTCACCGCTGTGGCCTCTCCCGTTGCGGAGCACAGGCTCCGGATGCGCAGGCCCAGCGGCCATGGCTCACGGGCCCAGCCGCTCCGCGGCATGTGGGATCCTCCCAGACCGGAGCACGAACCCGTGTCCCCCGCATCGGCAGGCGAACTCTCAACCACTGCGCCATCAGGGAAGCCCTATCTCATTTTTATGTGTTGCCAAAATGTGAAAAATATGCAAATAGCCCGTTACGGGTTTCTATTTGGACTACACGGTTTCCTTGGAGGGCCTCAAGTCTGAGACTCACAAACACACACATATAAATATTCCCTAATTTTTGCTTTTATCAGTCATGGATAGCCCCAAACTGTATAAAGAATCACAGATAAAAATCACAGGGAAGGAGACAGAAGATTGTGGACATAAATAGAATCTCTACAAAGGGACCATCAGAGATCTCTAACGAAAAAGGAATTTTAAAATAATTGTTCCCCAAAGCTGGCATGGCTTTAAAATTGGAACTGATAACATACAGCATCTACTTTGATTTGTCTTTGATGCTTTACTCTGAAACTAGGCTAAGGAGAAGCTATTTTAGAGATTTTCCTGGTATTGATCAGAAACTGCACAGGATTTCTACTTTGGTTATTTAAGTTACATTTCATTGTCTCATTCCCATTCACCGTCTCTGAAATAATCTTCATATCTATTACTGTAATTTTAACAAATGAATAACTAAAGTTTATCAGTGCTTAAAAATTATTTAAATAAAAATGCAAACTAACAGTAAGGTACTACTGTAAAGCACAAAGAACTATATTCAATATCATGTGATAAACCATAATGGAAAAGAATATGAAAAATTATATATATGTATAACTGAGTCACTTTGCTGTACAGCAGAAATTAAACACAACATTGTAAATCAACTATACTTCAATAAATTTTTTTTAAATTGCAAACTATATTTTTTTCAAATAAAGAGAAAGCTCAGAATTTGACAAAGTGCTATACTTCTGTTTTTAAGATCAACCATGGTGTTTGGGTTTATGTGTAAAACATTTGTGCACCAAAGTAGAATGATGATGGGTTTAGTGTCAGACAGCCTTTGCTCAAATCCTGTCTACCAGTTATGTGATGTTAGGCACAACATAGAGTCTCTCTGAATCTCAGTTTACTTATTTGTAAGGCACTAATAATAACTACTTAGCACAGTCATTTTAAAAATTTAGTAAAGTCGTGGACGTTACAGTGCCTGGCACAGAGCAGGTGCTCAAAAAATGGCAGCTGTGGTGATAGTAGTTGTAATTTTCTGGGACCCAAGTCCCAGCTCTTCCATTAATTTGCTGTGTAATTTTAGACAAGCCTCTCTACTCCTAAGTATGGGATGTAGAGATGGGACTAGATAATCCCTACATCCTTTTCGGGATAAAGTCTCTGTTTCTAACAAGCTATGGGTCTAATATATAAGAAGGGTCAGGGAACCTGCATAGATGCAAATGTGGGATTTGGTTAACTTTAACTGTAGCCACATTTACTGTGCACTTGTCATTAGGCACTAGTCTAAGCCTTTTCCATGTATGAACACATTTAATTCTCACAACTCCATGATTAAAGCACTATCATTACCCTGTCTTACAGAGAACACAGAAGCACAGAGAGGTTATGTATCTTGCCCAAGGTCTCACAGATAGTAAGGAGCAGGGCCAGGATTCAAACTGAGGTGGGCTACAGAGCTCATATTTGTTTTAACCAGTGTGCTTTACAGGCTTTCTAAGGAGAGTGGTTTACTGACAACTAACCCACCACCCTCCAGTCTAAATTCACAGGTAATACCAACATTTATTCCTTTTTTTTTTTCTTTCATGGCCCAGAGCAGACCTTCATAATGTTTGGTAGAGGATGATTGTTCTACATAGATCCAGGGCCATGTTTACCTTCTTGTAAGTATCTGGTGCTAACGTCCTGCTATCTTCTAATTAGCCTCTGAAGTCAGAGAAATGTGGTTTCAATCCCCACATTAGTAATAACTATTTGAATTTAGCAACATACTTAACCCCATCAAGTCTCAGTTTCCCCATCTGTAATGGAGAGTATATATGGGAATCTTTTATTTTTATTTATTTTTTATTGAAGTATAGTTGATTTACAATGTTGTGTTAGTTTCAGGTGTACAGCAAAGTGATTCAGTTATAGATATATATTCTTTTTCATATTATTTTCCCTTATAGGTTATTACAAGATATTGAGTATAGTTCCCTGTGCTATATAGTAGATCCTATTTTATACACAATACTCTGTATATGTTAGTCCCAACCTCCTAATTTATCCCTCCCCCCCTTTCCCCTTTGGTAACCATAAATTTGTTTTCTATGTCTCTTTCTGTTTTGTGAATGAGTTCATTTGTATCATTTTTTTGATTCCACATACAAGCAATATCACATGATATTTGTCTTTCTCTGTCTGACTTACTTCACATAGTATGAAAATTCCTAGGTCCATCCATGCTGCTGCAGATGGCAATATTTCCATCTTTTTATGGCTGAGTAATATTCCTTTGTGTATATATACCACATCTTCCTTATCCATTCATTTGTTGTTGGACATTTAGGTTGCTTCAATGTCTTGCCTATTGTGAATAGTGCTGCTATGAACATAGGGGTACATGTATCTTTTCAAATTATAGTTTTGTCCAGATATATGCCCAGGAGTGGGATTGCTGGATCATAAGATAACTCTATTTTTAACTTTTTAGGGAAAATCCATACTGCTCTCCAAAGTCACTGCACCAATTTAAATTCCCACCAACAGCGTAGCAGGGTTCCCTTTTCTCCACACCCTCTCCAGCATTTCTTATTTGTAGACTTTTTGTTGATGGCCATTCTGACTGGTGTGAGGTGATAACTCATTATAGTTTTGATTTGCATTTCTCTAATAATTAGCAATGTTGAGCATTTTTATGTGCCTATTAGCCATCTGTATGCATTCTTTGGATAAATGTCTATTTATGTCTTCTGCCCATTTTTTGATTAGGTTGTTTGGTTTTTGGTTATTGAGTTGTATGAGTTGTTTGAGTATTTTGGAAATTAAGCCCTTGTTGGTCACATCGTTTGCAAATACTTTCTTCCAGTCTGTGGGTTGTCTTTTCATTTTGTTTATTGTTTCCTTTGCTGTGCAAAAGCTTGTAAGTTTGATTAGATCCCATTTGTTTATTTTTCTTTTATTTCTATTGCCTTGGGAGACTGACCTAAGAGAGCATTGGTACAAACCGAAATTGGTTCAAGATTGCAGAGTAGAAGGATGTGTGTTCACTCCCTCTTGCGAGAGCACCAGAATCACAACTAACTGCTGAACAATCATCGACAGGAAGACACTGGAACTCACCAAAAAAGATACCCCACATCCAAAGGTAAAGGAGAAGTCACAATGAGATGGTCAGGGGGCAAAATCACAATAAAATCAAATCCCATAATCACTGGGTGGGTGACTCACAAACTGGAGAACAATTATACCACAGAAGTCCACAGACTGGAGTGAAGGCTCTGAACCCCATGCCAGGTTTCCCAACCTGGGGGTCTGGCAATGGGAGGAGGAGTTCCCAGAGTATCAGACTTTGAAGGCCAGTGGGATTTGATTGCAGGACTTTGACAGGACTGGGGAAACAGAGACTCCACTCTTGGAGGGCACATACAAAGTAGTGTGCACATCAGGACCCAGGGGAAGGAGCAGTGACCCCATAGGAGACTGAACCAGAGCTACCCGCTAGTGTTAGAGGGTCTACTGCAGAGGCGGTGGGGGGTGGGGGGTGGTGGCTGTGGCTCACCTTGGGGACAAGGACAGTGGCAGAAGAAGTTCTGGGAAATACTTGTTGGCATGAGCTCTCCCAGAGTCCGCCATTAGCCCAACCAAAGAGCCTGTAGCCACCAGTGCTGGATTGCCTCAGGCCAAACAACAAACAGGGAGGGAACTCAGCCCCACCTATCAGCAGACAAGTGTATTAAAGTTTTACTGAGTTCTGCCCACCAGAGAAACACCCAGCTCTACCCACCACCAGTCCCTCCCATAAGGAAGCTTGCAACAAGCCTCTTAGATAGCCTTATCCATCAGAGGGCAGACAGCAGAAGCAAGAAGAATTAGAGTCCTGCAGCCTGTAGAATGAAAAGCACATTCACAGATAGACAAAATGAAAAGGGAGAGGGTTATGTACCACATAAAGGAACAAGATAAAACGCCAGGAAAAGAATTAAATGAAGTGGAGATAGGCAACCTTCCAGAAAAAGCATTCAGACTAATGATAGTAGAGATGATCCAGGACATTGGAAAAAGAATGGAAGCAAAGATCGAGAAGATGCAAGAAATGTTTAACAAAGATTAGAAGAATTAAAGAACAAACAGAGATGAACAATACAATAACTGAAATGAAAACTACACTAGAAGGAATCAATAGCAGAATAACTGAGGCAGAAGAATGGATAAGTGACCTGGAAGACAGAATGGTAGAAATCACTGCTGCAGGACAGAATAAAGAAAAAAGAATTAAAAGAAATGAAGACAGCCTAAGAGACCTCTGGGACAACATTAAACTACCAACATTCACATTGTAGGGGTCCCAGAAGGAGAAGAGAGAGAAAAGGACCTGAGAAAATACTTGAAGAGATTATAGTCAAAAATTTCCCTAACACAGGAAATGAAATAGCCACTGAAGTCCAGGAAGCACAGAGAGTCCCAGGCAGGAAAAACCCAAGGAGAAACATGCTGAGACACACAGTAATCGAACTGACAAAAATTAAAGACAAAAAAAATTATTAAAAGCAGCAAGGGAAAAATGACAAATAACATACAAGAGAACTCCCATAAGGTTAACAGCTGATTTCTCAGCAGAAACTACAAGCCAGAAGGGAGTGGCACGATATAGTTAAAGTGATGAAAGGGAAGAAACTACAGCCAAGATTACGCTACCTGGCAAGGATCTCATTCAGATTCAATGGAGAAATCAAAAGCTTTACAGACAAGCAAAAGGTAAGAGAATTCAGCACCACCAAACCAGCTCTACAGCAAGTGCTAAAGGAACTTCTCTAAGTGGGAAAAACAAGAGAAGAAAAGGACTTACAAAAACAAAAACAAAACAATTAAGAAAATGGTAATAGGAACGTACATATTGATAATCACCTTAAATGTGAATGGATTAAGTGCTCCAACCAAAAGACACAGACTCACTGGATGGATACAAAAACAAGACCCATATATACGATGTCTACAAGAGACCCACTTCAGACCTAGGGATACACACAGACTGAAAGTGAGGGGATGGAAAAAGATATTCAGTGCAAATGGGAATCAAAAGAAAGCTGGAGTAGCAATACTCATATCAGATAAAATAGACTTTAAAATAAAGAATGTTACAAGAGACAAGCAAGGCCACTACATAATGATCAAGGGATCAATCCAAGAAGAAGATATAACAATTATAAATATATATGCACCCAACATAGGATCACCTCAATGCATAAAGCAAATGCTAACAGCTATAAAAGAGGAAATTGACAGGAACACAATAATAGTGGGGGATTTTAACACCTCACTTACACCAATGGACAGATCATCAGACAGAAAATTAATAAGGAAACACAAGCTCTAAATGACACAATAGACCAGATACACTTAATTGATATAGGACATTCCATCCAAAAACAGCACATTACACTTTCCTCAAGTGCACATGGAACACTTTCCAGGATAGATCACATCTTGGGTCACAAATCAAGCCTTGGTAAATTTAAGAAAATTGAAATCATGTCAAGCATCTTTTCCAACCACAACACTATGAGATTAGAATTCAGTTACAGGGAAAAAAAGGTAAAAAACACAAACACATGGAGGCTAAACAATACATTGCTAAGTAACCAAGATATCACTGAAGAAATCAAAGAGGAAATCAAAAAATACCTAGAGATAAATGACAATGAAACACGATGATCCAAAACCTATGGGATGCAGCAAAAGCAGTTCTAAGGGGGAAGTTTATAGCAATACAATCCTACCACAAGAAACAAGAAAAACCTCAAATAAATAATCTAACATTACACTTAAAGGAACTAGAGAAAGAAGAACAAACAAAACCCAAAGTTAGCAGAAGGAAAGAAATCATCAAGGTCAGAGCAGAAATAAATGAAATAGACATAATGAAAACAATAGCAAATATCAATAAAACTAAAAACTGATTCATTGGGAAGATAAACAAAATTGATAAAACTTTAGCTTGACTCATCAAGAAAAAGAGGGAGAGGACACAAATCAATAAAATTAGAAATGAAAAAGAACTAACAATGGACACCACAGAAGTACAAAGCATCATAAGAGATTACTACAAGCAACTCTATGCCAATAAAATGGACAACCTGGAAGAAATGGACAAGTTCTTAGAAAGTTATAACCTTCCAAGACTGAACCAGGAAGAAATAGAAAACATGAAAAGACAAATTACAAGTAATGAAATTGAAACTGTGATTAAAAATCTTCCAACAAACAAAAGTCCAGGACCTGATGGCTTCACGGGTGAATTCTAACAAATATTGACAGAAGAGCTAACACCCATCCTTCTCAAACTCTTCCAAAAAATTGCAGAGGAAGGAACACTCCCAAACTCATTCTACGAGGCCAACATCACCCTGATACCAAAACCAAAGATACTACAAAAAAAGAAAATTACAGACCAATATCACTGATGAATATAGATGCAAAAGTCCTCAGCAAAATACTAGCAAACAGAATCCAACAACACATTAAAAGGATCATACACCATGATCAAGTGCGATTTATCCCAGGGATGCAAGGATTCTTCACTATATGCAAATCAATCAGTGTGATACACTATATTAACAAATTGAAGAATAAAAACCATATGATCATCTCAATAGATGCAGAAAAAACTTTTGACAAAATTCAACACCCATTTATGATAACTTTTCAGAAAGTGGGCATAGGAGGGACCTACCTCAACATAATAAAGGGCATATATGACAAAACCACAGCAAACATCATTCTCAATGGTGAAAAACTGAAAGCATTTCCTCTAAGATCAGGAATAAGACAAGGAGGTCCACTCTCACCACTATTATTCAACATAGTTTTGGAAGTCCTAGCCTCAGCAATCAGAGAAGAAAAAGAAATAAAAGGAATACAAATTGGAAAAGAAGTAAAACTGTCACTGTTTGCTAGATGACATGATACTATACATAGAGAATCCTAAAAATGCCACCAGAAAACTACTAGAGCTAATCAATGAAATTGGTAAAGTTGCAGGATACAAAATTAATGCTCAGAAATCTCTTGCATTCCTATACACTAATGATGAAAAATCTGAAAGTGAAATTAAGGAAACACTCCCATTTACCATTGCAATGAAAAGAATAAAATACCTAGGAAGAAACCTACCTAGGGAGAAAAAAGAGCTGTATGCAGAAAACTATAAGACACTGATGAAAGAAATCAAAGATGATACCAATAGATGGAGAGATATACCATGTTCTTGGACTGGAAGAATCAATATTGTGAAAATGACTATACTACCCAAAGCAATCTACGGATTCAATGCAATCCCTACAAAATTACCAATGGCATTTTTTATGTAACTAGAACAAAAAGTTTTAAAATTTGTATAGAGACACAAAAGACCCCGAATAGCCAAAGCAGTCCTGAGGGGAAAAAAACGGAGCTTGACGAATCAGACTCCCTGACTTCAGACTATACTACAAAGCTACAGTGATCAAGACAATAAGGTACTGGCACAAAAACAGAAATATAGATCAATGGAACAGGATAGAAAGCCCAGAGATAAACCTACGCACCTATGGTCAACTAATCAATGACAAAGGAGGCAAGGATATACAATGGAGAAAAGACAGTCTCTTCAATAAGTGGTGCTGGGAAAACTGGACAGCCACATGTAAAAGAATGAAATTAGAACACCCCCTAACACCATACAGAAAAATAAACTCAAAATGGATTAGAGACCTAAATGTAAGACTCTTAGAAGAAAATATAGGAAGAACACTCTTTGACATAAATCACAGCAAGATCTTTTTTGACCTACCTCATAGAGTAATGGAAATAAAAACAAAAATAAACAAATGGGACCTAATGAAACTTAAGAGCTTTTGCACAGCAAAGGAAACTATAAACAAGATGAAAAGACTACCCTCAGAATGGGAGAAAATATTTGCAAATGAATCAATGGACAAAGGATTAATCTCCAAAATATATAAACAGCTCATGCAGCTCAATATTAAAAAACAAAGAACTCAGTCAAAAAATGGGTAGAAGACCTAAATAGACATTTCTCCAAAGAAGATGTACAGATGGCCAAGAGGCACATGAAAAACTGCTCAACATCACTCATTATTAGAGAAATGCAAATCAAAACTACAATGAGGTATCACCTCACACTGGTTAGAATGGGCATAATCAGAAAATCTACAAACAGCAAATGCTGGAGAGGGTGTGGAGAAAAGGGAACCCTCTTGCACTGTTG
Organism: Lagenorhynchus albirostris; assembly: GCF_949774975.1. Lineage (NCBI taxonomy): Eukaryota > Metazoa > Chordata > Mammalia > Artiodactyla > Delphinidae > Lagenorhynchus > Lagenorhynchus albirostris. Next base: position 40,365,899 of record NC_083103.1, read on the forward strand.
GTGGGAATGTAAATTGATACAACCACTATGGAGAACTGTATGGAGGTTCCTTAAAAAACTAACAATAGAACTATCATATGACCCAGCAATATCACTACTGGGAATATACCCAGAGAAAACCATAATTCAAAAAGACCCATGCACCCCAGTGTTCATTGCAGCACTATTTACAATAGCCAGGTCATGGAAGCAATCTAAATGCCCATGAACAGATGAATGGATAAAGAAGATGTGGTACATATATACAATGGAATGAACGAAATTGGGTCATTTGTAGAGAGACGTGGATGGATCTAGAGACTGTCATGCAGAGTGAAGTAAGTCAGAAAGAGAAAATCAAATATCATATATTAATACATATATGTGGAATCTAGAAATATGGTATAGATGAACCAGTTTGCAAGGCAGAAATAGAGACAGATGTAGAGAACAAACGTATGGACACCAAGGGGGGAAAGCGTGGGGGGGGGGATGAATTGGGAAGTTTGGATTGACATATATACACTAATATGTATAAAATAGATAACTAATAAGAACCTGCTGTATAAAAGAATAAAATTCAAAAAAAATAAAAGAAAAAGAAAGCATTGGTACAATTTATTTCAGAGAATATTTTGCCTATGTCCCCTTCTAGGAGTTTTGTGGTGTCATGTCTTATATTGTATTTAAGCCATTTTGAGTTTATTTTTGTGTATGGTCTGAGGGTGTATTCTAACTTCATTGATTTTCATGCAGCAGTCCAACTTGCCCAGCACTACTTGCTGAAGTGACTCTTTCCTCCATTGTATATTCTTGCCACCTTTGTCAAAGATTAACTGATTGCAGGTGTGTGGGTTTCTTTCTGGGCTCTCTTTTCTGCTCCATTGACCTGTATGCCTGTTTTCGTGCCAGTACAACACTCTTTTGATTACCATGGCTTTGTAGTATTGTCTGAAGTCTGGGAGGGTTATGACTCCAGCTTTATTCTTTTTCTTTAGGATTGCTTTGGCAATTCTGGGTCATTTATGGTTCCATATAAATTTTAGGATTTTTTGTTCTAGTTCTGTGAAAAAATGTCATGGGTAATTTGATAGGGATCACATTAAATCTGTAGATTGCTTTAGGTAGTATGGCCATTTTAACAATATTAATTTTTCCAATCCAAGAGCATGGGATATCTTTCCATTTCTTTGAATTATCCTCAGTTTCTTTTATCAGTGTTTTATAGTTCTCAGCATATAAGTCTTTCTCCTCCTTGGTCAGGTTTATTCCTAAGTATTTTATTTTATTTTATTATTATTATGTTTTGCAGTACGCGGGCCTCTCACTGCTGTGGCCTCTCCCGTTGCGGAGCACAGGCTCCGGACGCGCAGGCTCAGTGGCCATGGCTCGTGGGCCCAGCCGCTTTGCAGCATGTGGGATCTTCCTAGACCGGTGCATGAACCCGTGTCCCCTGCATCGGCAGGCGGACTCTCAACCACTGTGCCACCAGGGAAGCCCTATTTTATTTTTTGATATGATTTTAAAAGGGATTGTTTTTTTACTTTCCCTTTTTGATATTTTATTGTTAGTGTAAAGAAATGCAAATATTTTCTGTATGTCAATCTTGTGTCCTGCTACCTTGCTGAATTCATTTATCAATTCTAATGGGTTTTAGGTGGCATCTTTAGGGTTTGCTATATATAGTATCATGTCATCTGCATATAAGGACAATTTTACCTCTTCCTTTCCAATTTAGACACCTTTTATTTCTTTTTCTTGTCTGATTCTGTGACTAGGACTTCCAATACTATGTTAAACAGAAGTGGTGAGAGTGAGCATCCTTGTCTTGTTCCTGATTTTATTGGGAAGGTTTTCAGCTTTTCACTGTTGAGTGTTATGTTGACTGTAGGTTTGTCATAAATAGCCTTTATTATGTTGAGATATGCTCCCTCTATACCCACTTTGGTAAGAGTTTTTATCATGAAATGATGTTGAATTTTATCAAATGCTTTCTTTTGCAGCTATTGAGATGATCATGGTTTTTTAAATTTTTTTTTAAAATAAATTTATTTATTTATTTTTGGCTGTGTTGGGTCTTTGTTTCTGTGCGAGGGCTTTCTCTAGTTGTGGAGAGCGGGGCCCACTCTTCATCGCGGTGTGCAGGCCACTCACTGTCGCAGCTTCTCGTTGCGGAGCACAGGCTCCAGACGCACAGGCTCAGTAGTTGTGGCTCACGGGCCTAGTTGCTCCGTGGCATGTGGGATCTTCCCAGACCAGGGCTCGAACCTGTGTCCCATACGTTGGCAAGCAGATTCTCAACCACTGCGCCACCAGGGAAGCCCAATCACGTGTTTTTTGTCTTTGCTTTTGTTGATGTGGTGTATCACATTGATTGATTTGCATATGTTCAACCATCCTTGTGACCCTGGGATGAATCTAACTTCATCATGGTGTATGATCTTTTTTTATGTGTTGTTGGATTCAGTTTGCTGATAGTTTGTTGAGAAACTTTGCATCTATATTCATCAAAGATATTGTCCTGTAATTTTCTTTTTTGATAGTGTCTTTATCTGGTTTTGGTATCAGAGTGATGGCTTCATAGAATGTCTTTAGTAGTGTTCCCTCCTCTTCAATCTTTTGGAAGAGTCTGAGAAGGATTGGTGTAAGTCCTTCTTTGTATATCTGGTAGAATTCCCCGGTGAAACCATCTGGTCCTGTTTGCAGGGATTTTTTTTTTGTTAATTACAGTTTCTATTTCACTTCTACTGATTGGTCTGTTTAAATTATCTATTTCTTCTTGAGTCAATTTCAGTGGACTGTATGCTTCTAGAATGTCCATTTCTTCTAGGTTGTCAAATTTGTTGGCATATAATTGTTCATAGTATTCTCTTATGGTTTTTTTGTATCTCTGTGGTATCAGTTGGTATTTCTCCTTTTTCATTTCTTATTTTATTTGGGTTTTCTCTCTTTTCTTCTTAGTGAGACTGGCCAGAGGTTTGTCCATTTTCTTTGCCTTTTCAAAGAACCAGCTCTTGGTTTTATTGATTTTTTTCTATTTTTAATCTTTATTTATTTCCTCTCTGATCTTTAGTGTTTCTTCCCTTCTGCTGACTTTAAGTTTTGTTTGTTCTTCTTTTACACTTCTTTTAGGTGGTAGGCTAGGTTGTTTATTTGAGATTTTTCCGTGATTTTTGAGGAAGGCCTGTATCACTATGAACTCCCCTTAAGAGCTGCTTTTGCTGAATCCCATAGATTTTGTATGGTTGCGTTTTAATTGTCATTTGTCTCAAGGTATTTTTAAATTTCCTCTTTGATTTCATCATTGACTCATTGGTTTTTTGGTAGGATGTGGTTTAGTCTCCATGTAATCCTTTTTTCTTTTTTCTTTTCCTGTGGTTGATTTCTAGGTTCATGCCTTTGTGGTCAGAAAAGATGCTTGAAATAATTTCTATACTCTTAAATTTGTTGAGGTCTGTTCTGTGCCCTAGTTTGTCGTCCTAAAGCATGTTCCATGTGCACTTGAAAGGAATGTGTATTCTGGTTTTCTGGATACTATGTCCTGAACATATCAGTTAAGTCTTACTGTTCTATTACATCACTTAGGATCTCTGTTGACTTGATTTTGTACTTCTTCTTTGTTCCTTTTTTTTTTCTTTTTGGTTTTTCTTTTGTGGTTGATGGTTTTCTTTTGTATTATGCTTGTGTTTTCTTCTTTTTGTTTTCTTGTGAGTCTATTATATGTTTTTGATTTGTGGTTATCCCGTTTTTCAAGTATGCTAACCCATCACCATACCTACTTTTTTTTTTCCTTATCTTATTGCATTAGCTAGAATGTCCAGTATGATGTTGAAAAGGAGTGATGAGAGCCAATATCCTTGCCTTGTACCTGATCTTTTGTGAAATCTTTGAGTTTCTTAGCTTCATAGATGATGTTAGCTGTAGGTTTTTTTGTAGATAATCTTGATCAAGTTGAGGGAATTTCCCTTTATTCCTAGTTTATTGAAAGTTTTTTTTTAAATCATGAAAGGATATTGTATTTTATCAAGTACTTTTTCTGCATATATTGATATGATCATGTAATTCTTTTAACCTGTTATGTAATGGATTTCAAAACTTTCTTGAATTGCATAAAATCATATCACAATAGTAATAAATCTTTCAGACATATTCATAGATTTTTGTGATACTTTCAAACAACGATATTGGTAAACCAGCTCTGTGGAAAAAAAAAAACAACACAAAGCTTCTGATTTGTAGCATCTTCCAATTTATGTGGTATAAATGTTCTCAGTATTTCCAGTTACAAGGTACCAAATGAGCTTACTGAACGTGGAGCTGGGAGGAATTCCTTACAACTGTCCCTTGTGAACTGGTATAAGCAAACTCCAGCACACCACTACTTTCAAGTATACTTTTGAAGAGGTATTTTTCAGTAAAACCTCATCTGATGATACTGTTTACCATGAGGTTAAAGAAGAGCAAGCTAAGGGAAACTGAGTTCCTGGGACTTTGGAAACCTTTTGATTTCTCACTAAATCACTCAGAAATTAACCCATTTATGCAGCTATGAAAACAATATACTTTCTATGCAGTTTTAATAGTTGAGAAAGTTTTTGTGGCATGAAAACTTGGGAAGCAAGAAGTTAGCCTAAGACATAATTTAATCAGAAAATTCAAGACACGTTTCATGTGATTTCATTTATTAAAGAATAAAACTAGAACTTCCAGTATATTCTGTCCAACTATGAAATGCATTTAAAATATTTTAGAAAGAGCAATTCCAACTTTAAAAAAAAAAGAAAAACTGCTGGACAGCTAAAATACTCTTGTTACCAGATTTTGTTTTAAAAAAAATGAAGCAAGGTTATATAGTGAGAGTAGAGAAAGCAAAAGAAAGTGAAATCACCCATGACAATCTGTCATATTAGCCATTATGCATTTCAACATCTGCAACTGAAAAGTCACAGAAGTCAAAAAATAAAAACAAAAAAGACTCCCAAGGACCACAAACTGCCTGATGATGTTGCTATAATGTTTAGCCCTCTGTTAATTTCACATAAAAAATAAATTAAGTATAAATAAGGAGGTGAGGAGGCTGGTGTGTGGTCAGGTGCGTTAACAGGTATGTACTCAGAGGGGGCTTGAGAATGAGGCCGAATGCCTTTTGTCTCCCATACTTGCTACACAAAACTCTCCTCCATGTTGCTGCAGAGTAAGAAAGAGTCCACAAGCCGGGGCTGGACCAGCTGCTGGAAGTCAGAGTCCTGGAGGCCTTCAGGACAGACCCCGGCCAATCTACGCAGAGCAGCCTGAGGAGAAAACAGAAGAGATCAGACTGCGCCTTCAACTTCCCTGAGAGATGCATTTCAGTAAGTGGCTCATTTACCAGCCCAATTTGAAATGATCATCACCTTGACACCTTAGTGATATGGTCCTTTTTGTCACTTGGTCACCACAGCAACCTTATTACATAGTCACTGATTTCAGTGGTACCTTGATCACTGAAGGGGATGTCATCTGAAAGTTTTCATGATCTTAATTAGTCTTGCCATCTTGGTTTTTCAGTCATCTTAGGAAACTGATTGTTTTGAAGATCTGTCATTTTAAGGATTTGGTCAATTTAGTGACATATTTAGGTTCAAGATTTATCTTAGAGACTGGAACTACCAGAGGCATCAGCGGAATTATATTCTCACTTCCAGGTCTTTATAGAAACCTTAGAACAGCAAGGGCTATTCATTTATCCATAAATTCAGCAAGGTTCTGAGCAAAGCATTTTGGGATGGGAAGGAGGGGAGAGGGAGAGAAGAAGGAGGGTCATAAAGTTAAAGGAAATGGAATTTCTGCCACCAAGATGCGGATGAACAGGAAAGAGAAGTGCAGGCAGAATGAAACTACTGCCCAGGTCCCCATACACTGAGTGTTGCACTCTTCCCTGAGTACGCCATCTTGTTTTACATCCATGTGCCTTCGCTCAGATCTTTCCCGTGATGTGAAACCCCTCCCCAACTGTTTTTTAGGTGTTTATTCCCACACCAGACTCTAAGCTCCTTAAGGATAGAGACTTTTATTTTTCTCTGTATCTACAAAGGTATGCTGAAAAAAAAACCAAACAAATGTTGAGTTCTACTGCTAGAGTAACCTGAAACTATAAACGTGAGCTGTGTACCTACCTAGACCTCTTTGCCAGTTAGCTGAGGCCATGTATACTAAGTGCCCAATGAATATTAATTCCTTCCATCTTTCTCAAGCCTGAACAGAGCAAGGAACAAGGTGGGAGCTTAAGGATGCCCTTCCCTTGGGAAACAAAGAGAGAGGGGACTATCTTGAGTGGCAGAAGAAGCAAAGAAGGAGGAATGCCCACTCTTACTGAGTGTCTACATAGTATCTCATTTAATCCCCACAGGATACAGCAAGGTAAGTATCATGATATCCAATTTAGAAATAAGGAGACAGACTCAGAGAGCAAAAGTGGCCTTCCCAAGATCACACAGCAGCCCAACTCCAGGGCCTTCATACCTACACACACAGAGACAGGATGCTGCAAGCCCAGGACACTAGGTTATAATGAGTACAAGGCAAACATATAGCTCATTACCTAGACATGAGAAGTAATCTATTGCTGAGAAATCGCCAAGTTGGTGAAAAGAGAGGATGGCTTAAGTTGTCTGTTGGACTAACAGACACTGCCATGTCCAAGCTGGTTCAAGGAGAAGGGATATGCATCTCTGTTCACATGAGCAGGGTCTTAGACGATGGTGGCAGGAAGGAGACTCCAGGCGACTGTCTCTAACTAGTGTGTCCTGCCTCTCCTGGGGTATGATTTCCCCAAGGGCTAAAAGGCTGAACTCCATTGCACTTTCTGATTCCTCTGGGCTCCAACTGGGAGAAATAACCTTACTGCCTTTGAGTTGTTACAGTAAAAATGGAACCAGGGATCTTCCACAGATATGAGAATATAAAACCATCGATGTATTTTACATCATCAAGCATAAAAATAAAGCAAAAGAGAGGGAAGAAAAAAAGAGAGACAAAGAAATAGATAGAAAATAAACCCATGAAAAGAGAAAATGTAGAAGAAAATAATAGACAGAAAAAAAGAGACAGCATCAGAAAAACAGAACAAGAAGGAACTATTAAAAGAGAGAGGGCTCCCCTGGTGGTGCAGTGGTTAAGAATCTGTCTGCCAATGCAGGGGACACGGGTTCGAGCCCTGGTCTGGGAAGATCCCACATGCCACGGAGCAACTAAGCCCGTGCGTCACAACTACTGAGCCTGCGCTCTAGAGCCCGCAAGCCACAACTGCTGAGTCTGTGAGCCACAACTATTGAAGCCCATGTGCCTAGAGCCCATGCTCTGCAACAAGAGAAGCCACCGCACTGAGAAGCCCATTCACCAAAACGAAAAGTAGCCCCCGCTCGCTGCAACTAGAGAAAGCCCATGCACAGCAATAAAGACCCAACGCAGCCAAACATTAATTAATTAATTAATTTTTAAAAAGAGAGAGAGAGAGAGATGAACTTGGGAAAGAGAAGAGACCAAGCATAACAGGAGATCAAGAGAGAAAGAGATGGTATCAGAGAAAAAGAGAGCACACCCTGGGGATGGGAGGATAATAGGAGAGAGATAGGAGGAGGTGAAGAGGTAGTAGAGATGGGGGAGAGGACTAAAGGGATAAAAAGAATGGGGGAGGGGAAAGAAGGAGAGAGAAACATCCCTAAGGGAGGAGGCAACCTCTAGACAGAGAGAAAAGCAAAAGCAAAACACAAGAGAGAGAGAACTAGAAACAGACCCCAAAAACCACGAAGGCAAATAGATACCCTCCTCTCGCCAGGGTCCTCAGAAAGTGTGTAGGGTTCATCATGAGCCCAAATGGTCTCAGAGCACCCCCTCCTCAGCATCCAGGAGCTCAAAGGGTCCTTCACCCTTCTGAAGCCTTTTACTTGGCCTCCGCTTTCCTCAGAAGGTTAACAACCTTCCCAGCATCTCATTCCCAGACAGTCTGAAAACACGCAAGAATTAAGCCCCGTACCCCACTGACAGCCGCTTCATTAAGGAAAAATCAATTCTGTTTGCAAGAGACAATCCATGCTGCCACTTTTCCAGATGTGGGAGATGATAATTGAAATGTCCTCCCTTCACCTGAATAGAGTCTTTAAAACTGGGAAGAAGGCTTGGGGAGGGGCAGGAGAGGTAGCCTCCAACTCCATCTGCCAGGCCAGGCTCCAAGCAGCCCCCATCTCACCAGCCAGGGGGCTGCACTCAAGTATGGAGCCCCTTCTGGGAGACAAAGCACGAACACCCACCAACACTGGGGGCTGGGGGCTGAGCAGACAAGTCCATCAGTCCCTCAGCCAGGCAAGAAACAGTCACCAAACCCAAGGTCCCATGGAGATACAAGAGCTGGAAAAGGGACCCAGCCATGAGAAGGTTCCAGGGTAGAGGGGGAGAAATACAGATCCCCTCCCATGAGCCAAGGTAGCATGACTAGGGCCACAAGCCCTAAGGGGACAAAGCATGGCTGGAAGCAAGATGGTCAGGGCAAAAAGTCAAGACATCCAGCATCAGGCAGGCCTGTGTTTGAATTCCAAGAGCCTCCCCTTATAACACCTAAAACACAGGATAACGCAACATGCTTCCTGCTGGGGAAAATAAAATACGAGCAGGCAGGTCCAAGCCGCAGAGAACTCCCAGGAAGCCTCAAGGAGGAGGATTTTGATATGAGCCTTGAAGGCGGTGCTGGCAGAGCTATAGAGAGGACATCTGCTTGGGACAAGGGCCAAAGCACAGTGTCAGGGTGGTTCAGGGCATTCTGACCCGAGCTGGACAGGGCCTGGAGGCAGTGGATGGCCTTCAGACCCCAGGTGGGTCAGAGCCAGGCTGTGAAGGGCTAAGTATGTGGACAGTAGGCCATAGGTAACCGGGAACCAGGGAAGGGGTGCTCATGGAAAGGTCATGATTGTAAACTGTCATGAGGAAAATGAGGCCAGCAGGCACATGAAGGATGGATTCAGAAGGGAGGGGCTCTATTCAGCATCCAACAACCTGTCCCCAAGGAGAAATGTCATCCCTTTACCACCAGAAAGTCCTTCAAGTGATTGAAAATAGAGGCCAAGCCCTTCTGTGTGCTCTCCTTCAAACTCATGATAAAAATGGAAAAGGAATCATAGCAAGCCCACGTGTCTGAAAGGAGCTTTATAGTTTCTCAACATTTTCTCAGGCCTATTCAGTGTCAGGCAGTTGCTGGCTGCCCAAGTTGTGAAGATAAGGTAGTTGGGGCCAATGATTATGTGTTTGCCAGGTATTAACTGTCTCCATTTACTCACTAGACCAGACAAAATGAAGGCCTGTGAACTTGCATGAAAACAATTACACCTTTACATTCACTGGCCTCTAACTGAAACAGCCTTTCCTTCAGCTGTGTGTGAATGTAGCAACAGATCGAGATGTCTCAGCGGTGCCTGTTACTTGTTCACCAATAGAAATCACAGACCCTATGGGACCTTCCTGGAACAGCACCCCCCTCCACATCCTCTACCTGTCTCTTGTCTGTAGAAAAACTTTAGTCTCCTAGGCTTCCCCGAGTTCCAAAGAGTACATTTAATCAGAGAAGTGAGAAAATGCAGAAAGAAAGGAAAACAGTCAAGCAAGACAAACTAATAAGAGTTTAGCCATTAAACAAAGTCAAGGACCTTTAGTTCCTCCTCAGGGGATATAGATAAAATTCTGAGCCATGTCCTTTGAACTCTTTCACAGATACTGAAACCTCCACCAGGTGGAAGAAGTTAACTGTATGCTGCCCACATAGACCCCCAGACCTGTTGGAACCAGAAGGTTGATGATGCTGACTCCTGATTTACCTCATCACCAACCAATCAGAAGGATGTCCGTGAGCTGATCACACACCACACAACCCCCCTCCCTCACCCTGTCTTTAAAAAAACTTTCCCTGAAAGCCTTCAGAGAGTTTGGGCCTTTTAAGCCCTATCTACCTGGACTCCTCACTTGGCAACCTGCAGTACCCACTGCACTTTCCTTCACCACAACCCGGTGTCAGTTGATTGGCTTTACTGTGCATGGGCAAGCACACCCAAGTTTGGTTCAGTAAATTACATTTTTGGAGGTACCTTCAATATTATTTATGCTCATTGCTAGTGAAGACTTGAGGCTAGCTTTTATTTAAGGAGCTAATTTAAAAGTGTATATATATATATATATATATAAACATATCACCTGCTTTGATAGTCTAATAATTATTTTAATATGATGGTTTTCCTTTTAATTCTACATATTTTACTATATACATTTAAAACCTAATACTGAGAAGGGGTCCATAAGCTTCCCCAGATCACCCAAGGCACAAAAAGGGTGAAGGTTGTTCTGCATGTACCAGAATAAAAGGCCCAACAGAGCTGAAATTTTTGTCTTTTTTCCCCCCACATCTGTATCCCCAAAGCCCAGAAGAGTGCATGGCTCATAGAATCACTTAGCAAATATTTACCGAATAAAATTTACAGCACTTCGTGACCTACCCAATGTCACACGGCTCATTAATGGTAAAACCAAGACAGGTGTGTCTGACTGTAATGCCTGCTGCTCCTACCACCATACAATGCCTGTCAGGAGCTCCCAGAAATGGGATGAGCTCAGTTAAAAAAAAAAAAAAAAAAGGACGGGGTGAGAAGGGACTTTATTGTGAAACAGCTTGAAAGACCTCTAGATCCATCCCTTCTGCACAGTCAAAGAGGACAAATCAAAGATCTGGCACCCCCTTCTGGAAGTTAAAGGGCTTTTACAGTGGGCTTCCCTGCTCCTGGATGCTTCCAGCTGCTCTGCTCTAGGATTTAATACAGCCCAACAGGGAGGATATAGAGACAGGTTGGGTGTTCCCCATCTGGTGCTGCTGGTACTTTCATGGTGGACCCAAGCACCAAGAAGTTGGGTGGAGACCTCCCAGGATGTGCTAGCTTGGTTGAGGGTGAAGATCCTGTGGACTGGCTGAATAATCCTCTGTCCTGTCCTGTCCTACTCCACAAAGGAGGAGGGAGCTACGAAGCTGGAAGAGAACCAATAGAGCGGCTCTATCTGAGGAGGAAAGGAGGCTTTCTCACAGTGTCCACTTTGGAACAGGCAGAAGACATCTTACCCTAGCTACCACATGCTGCAAGCACCATAGCATCACCACCATCACCCAGCATCCTGCCAGCTGGTTCCCTCTGGTCTAGACCTGCTGTCAGATCCCCCAGGACCTCAAAGGTCCTAAATGTGTGGTAATGGGGGTTCCCCAGGCCTCTGCCTTTCACGTATATGACCTCATATAATTTTCATCACAATCTTATGAATTAAGTGAAACAAGTATTACTCTTTTAAAGAGAAAAATGGAAATCCAGAATAAGTTGTCCGGCTTACCCAAGCCTGTCGTGGCACAGCCTGTTCCCCTGGTCCCTGGTCTGCAACCCCAAAGCCCAGGAAGAAAGCTGGGGGAGGATTGGGAACTCACCAGGCAGGCCACCAGCACAGCGTCACTGCTGTTCCTCTTGGAGGGTGAGCGACAGAGTTCAATGAGGCGGGACATACCTGCGTGAGACACGGGGAGACCCTCACACCCAGGTCGGGGTGGGCCTGGCCAGGCCTGACCCAGAGGTGCTCCCATCTCTCACACACAGTCCTCTGCACGGGGTCCTGTGGAGGGAGGCGGCTGCCAATCGGCAGGGAAGACTTTCTGCTCCCTCAGGTGTAAATGGACCCTGGTCAGGGCCAGGATGAGCTGGAGCATCAAAACCAAACCCCGAAGCGCCAGAACACTGGCCAGGATGGAGTTCACCCACAGTGTGGAGGAATGAGCCACAGAAGATATTGCAGGTCTTCCCAAGAAGGAACTTCCCATGCAAGTTCTTCTGATTTTACCAGCTATAGTTAACATTTACATCTTTATCAGAGGAACTTCCTAGTACCTCTCCACCCCCAGCTGCCCATTTGAGTCAGAAAATATATTGTGGCTAAGATTATAGAAGGCTACATTTGAGTACACTAATATTTCCTAAGCCTTTACAGAGGAAAGTCAAATAAATGACTTTGCTTTTCAACCCAAATTGACTTTTTCAAACTCTAACAATGGAAAAAAATAACTCCTTATAAGATGGTATGAAAGGTATGCAGACAGATTCTGTATGTATGTATTTATCCTCCGTAAAGTCATTTTGGAGCCAGAGCTCTCTGCTGCCCCAAGGCCACCTCTTGCTGTCCTCCAAGTGCCTGGATGGTTGGCAACACTGCCATCTCCTGCCTCTACCTGGGTGCCCTTTCCTAGCCCTCACAGCCGAATAACTCCCGGAGCCACAGCTGAAGAGTCACCTCCTTGTTACATTATTTGAACCACCTGGAAAAGTGTGGGCTACTTCCTCTGTGTGCCAATTGTGTCACTGACAGCCTTTGAGCATTGCTCTGTGATACTCAAGTGTAAATTTTTCTTTCCATATCCACCACCTCCATTAGGCTATAGGCCGCTGTGGTTAGGACGCAGTTATAATCAGTGTTATATGCCCAGCACTCAGAACAGAGCCTACCATAGAGTGAGTGCTCCGGAAACATTTGTTGGGTAAATAAGTGACTGACTGAATGAACGAATGAGTGATTTAATGAAAAAGTTAATGGTGGATAAATGAAGTAATGAATGAGTTAATGAATGAATCAACAAAAGGATGAATTCATGAGTGAATGAATGTGTGGATAAATAAACAAATGAGTAAGCAAATAACTGAGTAAATGAATGCATGAGAAAATGAATGAGTGAATGGGGTCCTTGTTAACAGGAAGCCTACAAGCGAGTCACTCTTCTGGCCAACTTAAACCTCTCTAGACTCCTCCTCTCTCTGGCTTCAGCCCCAGGGGAAAGGAGGCTAAGTTGGGGCTGCACCCTGGGCCCCCATGCCAGCATCTCCCAGCACAGTCGGCCCTGCTCTGAGTCCTCTGTCACCACCGCCACCATGAAATCAGGACCGTTCCCAGCCCCGGCGCCCCTCTCCGCCCCTGACACAGCCAGCACCACTTACAACTCAGCCGCACGGCCTCCCGGGCCACATCTGGGTCTCGGCTGAGACGGGCCAGGGTCACTGCAGCCTTCTGCTGGACTCGCTCGCAGGCCGCCACCTCGGCGGGGGTCCCAGACCTTGGCTTCTCAGACAGCAGGCCCATGATAAGCTGGACCCCTGGGTGGAAAGCGATGAACAGTTGGTAGCTGCCCAAGCAGGGAGACTTCCTCTAGCTGCAGGCTCAAGCAAAGGCTGTTGGGATGACTCGGGGCTCTCAACCACAGGAGGAACTTAGACAAGCCCTCCTCTTCTTCTCCTTCTGCCCTGGGGGAGTCTCTGATCCCACATACCAAGTCACTACACCCCTGGAAGGGACATCTGGAGGATATCCTTTTAATTTCCTTTAAATGCTATAACAGCTTTTACTACATCCCTGGTGCTGTGCTAAATACACAGTAAATGCACGAACCCTAAAACCTCCCAATAGCCTCATAAACTAAGCACTATATAATAATTCACTGTGAGGCACAGAGAGAGGTGAAGTATCTTGCCCAGGGTCACACAGTAAGTAGCTGTAGAGCTGGTGTCAGAACCCAGATAATCTGGTTACCCTCCATCATCTCTTCACCTCTGATGCTGGTTGCATCTGAGACAGGTCCAGAGGTAATGGGTCCCCCTGGTGGGAGGTGACCCAAACCTAGACTGGATAATCACTAGATCAAATGTTTTAGAGGGGTATCATGTACTGGAAGGGAGTGGAGTAGTTGGACTGAGACATTTAGGCTTGAATTTGGTCAGCTGAGAACCTCTCCACCCTTCCCTGAAGCCAGATCTGTCCTCTGATTGGCCTACAAAACCACACCCACATCCACTCCCACGTCATGCCTTTGCCCATCTAATTCTTTCTTCAGGGGATGTCCTTTTGCCTCTCACTCTCCATTTAAATCATTCCCATCCTGCAGGTTGTAGTAAAAGTCCATCTTCTGTGGGAGGTATTCCTCAGCTGCCCCAGCCCACACCCTTCTTTCCCGCACAGAGTGGCACTTGCCAGCTTAGAAATTCAACCAAATATGGCCCACAGGTGTATTTTTGCTTTTTTTCTTGCTTTACACAGTGTCTAATTTTTTAAGAAGTATTTGCTAATATGCAAATTGGGAGATTTCTATAAAAATCCAGATTTCTGGCATCTGAAAAATTACTTCCTGATCTGAGAAGACTGGGCCCACATTTCTGCATAACAACAATTTGCTGAAGCTTATTATAAGCTTACTCTTTGAAATGAGATTGATCCAGTCCATGTTGAGCCCACGTCATCCATTTATATCACCTGTGTGGGTCCTGCAGGCATCTAAGTTTGCAACCTGTAACTTAGACCATAGAATCCGAAGGGTCCTTAGAGTTCTTCTAGCCCAGCCCCTGCCTCTCTCCCCCATTTCACAGACCTGAGGTGTGGAGAGATGAAGTGACTTCTCAAGTTCACATAGGAGTCACTTCCAGGCCAGTACCTCAGTCATGTGCCTCTCCAAATCTTACTTGAACCAGACGCAACTTCTAAGCCTCCTAGATCCCAGTTCAGGGAGCAGTGAGTAACTCAGTTGTGGACCCTGAGGTTATTCAGTCCTGAGGAGGGGCCATTTCTCTCTCTGGTGAGCTGTGTAAGTGCCCCATTCCTCCCCCCTACAGCCTCAGGGGATGCTGCAGGCCCTCCCTTTCTCAGCCCCTATTGGCTCTGCCACCACAAACTCTGGTCCTGGGGCAAGGGGCTTCTCTCCAAACCCCTTCCCTGGCCACTGAATGGAACACGGTCTTCTGGCTTCTTATGCCCACAATGTCCCTAAGACAAGGTCATAGCTATTAATGTCCTGAGTATATATGGCATGGCCTATGGGGACATAAACAGGGGGCACCAAAATGACAACTTCAGGAAGTGCCACAAGATTAAGAAATTTGACTAATTCCTCCAGGTCAAGGTTCCCATAAAGAAGCCATTTTCCAAATCCCAGCTTCGTACCTAGAGTCTGACCAAAAATAGTTTCT
This sequence comes from Lagenorhynchus albirostris, assembly GCF_949774975.1. Lineage (NCBI taxonomy): Eukaryota > Metazoa > Chordata > Mammalia > Artiodactyla > Delphinidae > Lagenorhynchus > Lagenorhynchus albirostris. The sequence continues at coordinate 40,380,928 of NC_083103.1, forward strand.
CATATACGACCAGGTGAGCATCATGGGGGCAAGGATTTTTGTCCACATCCTGAATGGGTATATCCAAAGTATTCGGAATAGTGCTTAGCTCAAATATTTGGAAATGAATATCAAATGAATGAATGTGAATGTATTCATGTTAGAAGCCTTACAAATATATAAAAAACAAAGTTTCCTTTAAATGTATACCTTATAAGTCTTATCTAGAAAAAGATAAGATGCAATGAAATTGGGGCTGCCTACAAAATCCAGAATGTGTTTCCTAAGTTCTGGTCAGGCTCCGTGCCACAAAAGTTGCCTGAGAGTTGTGGGCAGTTACAGCTTAGAGACCAGGTCCCAAGGCCATGTTCCCTCCTCAACATTCTCTCCAGCTCAGCCCCAGCCCCTGAGGGAGAAGCAAAACTAGCTGAAAGGGCAACACTGATGCCACTGGATTGACAAATAAGAGCTTGGACTGCCCTGGCCTGCCTCCCAGTGTAAGGGTGACCAGTGGTCAGAGTTTCTGACTTTCCAGTATGGCCCATTCATCCAGCTCCCCACCACCAACACTCACACACAGTTTAGGGCAGGACAGAGACAAAATCACCAGGCTTCAGGACAAAGCATGTCAGAGTCCTCCTGGTGGGAGGACTTCCTTTCAAAGCATAATGAGGCTTGCCCTGTCCAGACCAAGGAGTCCTACTGTCTTCCAGTGATCCCTGGCTGAATCACCTCCACTGCTGGTCCCTCAAATCCTGACCCACTTTGCTAAATAGTTTCTTCATCAAACTCTCTTCACTTAAACCCTATGAGACGGCCACTGTTTCCTGAAAGAGCAGATACACATAGCACAGAGCTCATTCTGTGCCTGACACTCTTCTAACATGCTTTATATTAATCCCCACATCATCCCTGTGAGGTAGATATTACTATTGTTCCCATTTTGCAGATGGAAAAATGGAGGTCACAAAACTAGTAAATAACAGAGCCAGGATTCAAGCCCAGGCAATCGTTTCCAGTCTTCACAGTCTCAACCACCATGCCCTCCTTCCTCTGATGCATTACTTTACTGCAGATGTCACGCTTTTGTCACGTTATCACTTTTGTCCAGGTGGGGTCTCCTTCTAGACTGTGTGAGATACTCTAGAACAAAGGCAAGGACTTAACTTACCTCTGTGTCCTCACTGTCCAGCACAATGCCAAGAACCTAGTAGGTCTCAATAACTTTACTGAATGAGCCCGTCAATAGCACTTTGTAAACCATAAAATCCTCCACAGATGCCAGATACTCCAATCCCAAATCCATTGGCCTATGGAGACCCACTCCCACTGACCACTTGAACTACAGGCTCTGGGTGCTGAAGGAACAGGCCATAAAAGACACCCCTTCAGCCTCTCACCCTCAGCCAGCTCAACAAAGTTTCTCATTATTAGCCCAATCACATAAAATTAACACAGAATGATGCCTTTCCATTAGTAATAGAGCAATGGGGGATGGGGAATGTGTACATGTGTTAAAACAGCGGGGCAACCAGGGAGAAGGGGCTTAACAGGCGCAGAGGCAGCTGCCTAGGCTCCCAGCACACTCCTCGTTAGCATCTCTTGGTTTCCAACTGGTTGCTAATTGCTCTCCTATTTCTCAGTCACAGGAAGCCCTCACCACTTTGTTCCCAGCTGCAAGGCAGCCAGCTGACCTGCCCTCCAGCGGAGACCTCTTAGATCAGCTTCCGGGCACCTCACCCGAACCTTGGTGACACCGTCCACATGAGGTGGGAGGAGGGGAGCAAGAGGAAAAAGATGCTCTCAGGTGAGGCATCAAGGGATGCAGCTGCCCTGACCTGATCCCCCACCCTTCGGCTTTCCACTGTGGCCAAACCCAATACGATGAGAATGATTTAAAGTTGGAATGCATCCTTTGTAGGAATAGATTTTTACTTCTGGATCATAGTGAAATCTGTCTTCCCTTCACCACCCTGACTGAAATAGCCAATTGCCACCCTCCTACCTTGGGTTTACCTTATCTTCTTCCCCGCTTTACTTTCTGCATCTGATGTTCTCTTCTTTTGTTCCGTGTCTGCCTCCCACTAGATTGAAGCCCCGTGGCAGCAAGAAAACACTTACATATTGGCCCACTTGCCCACATAAGCACGCATTCATGTGCTCCTGCAAGTGTGGAGACCCACATGCACGAATACATAGGCCTTCACACAAACACAAAGGCACAGGGTCCCACAGAGCCACATAACCTGTACGGCGTGCACACCACTGAAAAGACATACCGTTCTCCTGAATGATGTCAGAGGCACACTGCTCTAGGACAGACATGTTTGCCAAGATGGTCACAATCTGGAAAAGAGGATTGAGAAGCTAAGAAAATGGGAACGCCTGTACTGACAGGTGAGCCAGGAGCTCTACAAAGCTTTCCCTTAGCCCGTGACTCCTTATGGTCCACCTGGCCCATCCTTCCATGGTACTTTCTTCCATCCTCATGGTCTTCTGCCACTCAGATGTGTTTCCCCAGTGACTGATGCCCATTCTTCGGCATGTGACTCTGGGATGGCCCCCAGGGGCCCCAGGACACTGCAGGTGAGAACAGGGTCACCTGAGTGAAGATGGAGCCTCATCATCTTTCTGCAGGGTCCCTTGGCCCCAGGCCCTGAAATGCATACAGAACTGGCAGATTTTTGGCTAACCCCTGCCCTGGATTGGGTTCCCTCCAATCCCAGCTTCTTGCCCTGATACGGAACCCCACCTACTTTCAACCCGAAATGAATGGAGACTAAGGTTAAGACAGAGATCATGACTAGGAAACTGAAGGCAGCATTACGCCGTAAGCTTCAGGTATTGTACGGAATCTGGTGAGAGTTCATGCTCAGCTACACTTTATAAGCCTGTGGGCTGCAAGCCTTGCTTGTCAGGCATGGCTGAAGGGCTCTGCCTGTAGGAAAGGGATGCTGACACCAGGTAAACACAGACCCTTGGTTACAACCTCGTGGGCTGAGCAGCCAACAGCCCACCCCAACCCCGCCCCCTGGCACAGTCAAGTTTGCACAGAGAACTCACAGCACAAAACTGGATTAAGGATGGGCCAGCAAGGGACCTCCTACAGACCCCAAACTGTAGAGGGTGCCAAACACCACTGGAATATGTTGGAAACGTGGCACCTGTTAACTCAGATGCCACCCATGACACTGCTCCTGACATTAAATTTAGCAAAATGAAAATCCACCCACTTCCATGGAAGTGGACAGCACTCTCAAGTGGTAATTAAAATCAATAATAAAATAAAATAATATGTTTTCCTTGGTGCAGGCCTATCTCTCTTGAAAGATTTCTTCAAAGCCTGTCACATGGTATAACTGGAGGCTATGCCAGTTAACAGTCTCCTGACACAGTTCAGGCAGCTTAGTTCTGAAACTGGATAATGAGTAGTAATGTGATGTTGACCAACAAAGCGTACTATCTAGATTTTAATGGGTTCAACATTGGCATATTACTCTGGATAATAAACGCACGTAACAAATCTCTATAGGAAGGGAAAAGTTTGCCACATTTATAGAATATCTATCTCCTCCGTTCCCCACTAAATACGTGCTAGAAAGGGATACGCCTCCTTAGGCTGCTGTGGCATCCTTATGTGTCAGCCCTTCCAGCTTGGACCTGGTAAGGGGCCTGGGTGGGCAAGTATGATGGGGTGGGTGGCCAGGGGAGGGACAGGACTTACACCAAAAGCTTCATCCTGAAGGCCACTCTGCACCACCAGATATTTTATGAGGGGAGTGACAAACTCCTATTTGCATTTTAGAAAGGTAATAGGACTGAAGGAGGGTTAGTCCTTGGAAGCTCTTTTTTCCTACCCTTTCAGGATTGTGAGTGTTTGTGGGCTGAGTGAAAGGAGTTAGAAGAAAAATACAGGTAGAAGATGCAGTCAAAAAATAGAAGCTTCCCAAGGGATTTCCCTGGTGGCCCACTGGTTAAGAATCCACCTGCCAACGCAGGTGACGCAGGCGACACGGGTTCGAGCCCTGGTCCAGGAAGATCCCACGTGCCGCGGAGCAACTAAGCCGGTGCACCACGACTACTGAGCCTGTGCTCTAGAGCCAGCGAGCCACAACTACTGAGCCCGTGTGCCACAGCTATTGAAGCCTGCATGCCTACAGAGCCCGTGCTCCACAACGAGAGGCTACCGCATTGAGAAGCCTGAGCACCACAACGAAGAGTAGCCCCTGCTCGACACAACTAGAGAAAGCCTGCACACAGCAGCAAAGACTCAATGCAGCCAAAAATAAATAAATTTATTTAAAAAAAGAAAAAGCATCAAATATTCAATAGCATTTTGTTTAAAAAATAAAAAATAGAAGGTTCCCAAGAGGCATAAAGTGTGCAGTCTTATGAGGAAGGAGACACAAGGCCAAGCCTGTACCAAACTGCAGTTCACTTGGCCTTCTCTGGGCTGTGAGCAGTAGCAGGGGGCACAGGCTCTGTTCTCACCACTAAGGGACAGCTCCACTCCAACCATCATCAGCCTGGCCACTGAATAAAGATGATTGCTTGACATACAGAACCAAAAGAGAAGGAAGGTAGGGAGGGAGGGAGGAAGGAAAGAAGGAAAAGAAAGGCAACATAAAAAAGGAAAAGGAGGGCTTCCCTGGTGGCGCAGTGGTTGAGAGTCCGCCTGCCAATGCAGGGGACACAGGTTCGTGCCCCAGTCCGGGAAGATCCCACATGCCGCGGAGCAGCTCGGCCCGTGAGCCAAGCTGAGCTGGCCGCTGAGCCTGCGCGTCCGGAGCCTGCGCTGCGCAACGGGAGAGGCCACAACAGTGAGAGGCCCGCGTACCGGAAAAAAGAAAAAAGGAAAAGGAAACCTTTGTCTGCAGCATCAGGTTCATTACACTGCAATTATTAGCTGTGTCACAGGCACAGGTAGGTCTTTGTGTCAGACTAATTTAGATCCTGTTAATGAAAATTACTTCCTCTTTACAGAACCTGTACCCCATGTGGTTTTCTGAGGTGCAGATGAAGTATTCAATTAAGCACAATTTGAATAAATGCCAATTATGCCCTGCTTTGAGTCCCCCCTTTGAAACATCCTTGTATGTGCCCTGGTATAGACAGGAAGGCAGATCAACAATGTTTCTCTTCACAGTCAAGTCCAGGGATGAGATTTTAGGGACAACTGGTTTACCTTGTTGGCTACAAGATAGCAATGCTGTCAGTGGAGAGAGTACAGGAGCCAGACAAACAGTTTTCCCCTGCCCCAGGCTAAGTCATTCCTGTCTGATGGTTTTTAATTAAGTCCTATTCCTCCTGAGTGAGAGGCTACTGATCCCTCTGTAGTTATTAGGGGAATCAGAGGGTATCAGCCTCAAGAGAGGTTCTAGGTAAGAGGCAGTATAGCATAGTGGCTACGTGCATGGACCAACCTGTTCCAAATCTTGGCTCTGTCATTATTTTCCATCTGATCTTGACCATGTTACTTAACCTTTCTGTGCCTTGGTTAATGAGGTATATTCGTTTTCTATTGCTGCTAAAATAAATTACCACAAACTTAGTGGCTTAAAACAACACAATTTTATCTTGCAATTCTGGGGGTCAGAAGTCCTAATTGGGTCTTATGGAGCTAAAATCAAGGTGTTGACGGAGCTGCATTCCTCCTGGTGGGTTTAGGGGAGAATCTATGTCCTTACCTTTCCCAGTTTCTAGAAGCTACTCACACTGCTTGGCTCCCAGCACCCCATTGCTCTGACCTCTGCTTCCTCAGTCACATCTTATTCTCTCTGACTCTGACCCTTCTGCCTTCCTCTTATAAGAATCCCAGTGGCTACACTGGGCCCACATGGATAATCCAGGATAATGTTCCTATACCAAGACCCTTAATCATACCTGAAAATATCCCTTTCACCATGTAAGGTAGCCTACTCACAGGTTTGGGGAGGGGGCATTATTTGGCCTACTACAAAAGATAAAAATAAGATAATAAGACTGTGATAAGTATTAAGGGACAATGTTTTGTCAAGCACCAAGATCATTTGTTAAATAAAATGAATACTATTTGGCCCCGGGGAACAGAGTCTGAAAGGACCCAGGCCTTGAAAGATTGTATCAAGTACCATCCAGTACAACACCCAGCGTCGCCAAGATGTGAGGCTGATGTGAGATCCCTCCCAAAGGGAGGCAAGGTACCAGAACAGGAGAAGCCCTTCCCAGCAGAGAACCCAACAAACTTTGTGCTCATTACTTTCTGTGGCATTTTAAAATCGTTTTTCCTCTGGCCTCCCAGAGACCTTAGGAACATTGAGGCAAATAGCAAATTGAACCAGAGTAACAGGGGCAATCCCATGTCACTGATTCAAGAAGAAATGCCCCCATGTGGTAAGAGGGAGGATGGCAAAGTCTTTGACGATAGCAGACATGCGGAGGAAAAGGTTTACTCTGTGCTTGTTCCGGGAACACCTGTCCACATACCAATCTCAGGCTCATCTCACATCCGTAACAATGGCTCAGCAGTCAGCCCTGATCACACCTGGACTCTACCTCTGTGCCTTTCCTTTGCTCTGTCATAAACTAATACTGAGGACCATACCACTTAAAAGGCAAGTGAGGAATACCCAGGATACCCAAATAGAGACGGGTGCTCTGATCTGATAGAGCTTACAATGCAGGAAACCTGACATATATTTAATGAAAAGTTACGATTGCTTTTATGCTGTGCAGTAATTAGGACAAAAAGGCCAAGAGTTCATAGAACTGAAATTAGAATTACTCTTTAACTACTGATGGAATATTGAGATTTCTACTCTCACTGTGTTAACTCTCTAAAGCTCTGGCAACCATGTCAACTGCAGCTCTGAGACCAGCCAGCAGAGGAAGTCCCACTGCTTCTCTGTCCTGCCCTCTTTCCTCCACACCACTTCCTCCATCAAAGAGCAGGAAGAATCAAGACAAGAGCAGTGGTCTGAAGGATGAAGGTCTCGGAGAGAGGGAGGGTGTGGTCTCCTTGAACACACTTTCTCCCTCAAGGCCAGCGAGGCAAGGGGGTCTGGGAGAAGGCCCAGCCCACTCCCTCCCTCTGATAGGTGTGATCAGGGCCACAGGAGCTGAGAGGGCTGGACAAGTGTGGAAACCAGGAGGGCACCTGCCTAGGCCCCGAGGCAGACCCTGCTCCCACCCTCTCTGGTCCCTGGTCTTCTCACAGGCCTGGCTTTCCCTCCTCACTACCAAAGGTGCGAGACTGGAGGGCTGAGCTCTGGGTTTAGGAGAGAGAGCCACTAAGGCCATAAAAATGCCTTAGATGTAGGTCCCAAGCCGTTGGTAAGCTAAACCAAAACTCTCTCCCTGGGAATTGCATCGAGTTTGAGGTGTCAGTCTCACAGTATTAGAGAGCATGTAAACACCAGACCATGTTCTCTGGGCTTAGTTTTCCCTTGGCTTTATAGGGAGAGGTTCCTGGGGCAAATCAGGACTGGGTGTTGTGATCCTGGGTTCCTCCAAGCCTCTCTGGATCGGTAGATATGCATATATAGTCATATGCAAACGAACTCCACTGCTTTAAGTGGCTTATAGTCTCTCTCTCTCTCTCTCTCACACACACACACACACACACACACACACACACACACACACACACACACGCATGCACACATACACAGTACAACCTGCAGAAACTGACACACAGATTGAAACAACACACACCGTGCATTGACTCATGCCACATTACACTCACCACCACATTAACCACATTTGCTGACCCTACCTTCCTGTCCCAATCAGATTCCTGACAGTCTCTGTCTGGACCCATCCCAATCTCTGGTTCTATCAGAGACCCCTGGCCTGTTCATTACTGAGTATCTCTTTGGTTCTAACTACTTTACGAGCATTATGCCATCTAATCATCATAATGACACAAGGAGGGGGAAAATATTAGTATCCCTATTTCACAGATGAGGGAATTGTGGCTCAGAGAGGTTAAGCAATTTGTCTAAGGTCACACAGCTAGGAAATGGAGTCAGGATTTGAACTTAGGTCTGCCTGAACCCAAAGCCTGTACTGTTTCTACCATGTCATATATGTATGTGATAGGGCTGTATAAACTATAGAGGGCTTTTGCAATGTAAGTCAAAATTGCAATCCCTGGTAACTGACATTTCTGATAAATGGACTCCTGATAATGGTATTCACAGCGAGGGCTCAGAAATGCTACAAAATCTGGACATTCTGAAATGCCAAGCAGACCATGTGTCTTCATGGGAAGTGAATATACCAGCACCGTTCACCTCTGTGAAAGCAATTAATTTCTAAAGGCCATAAAGTCATGTTCAGTGAAAGTCTCTGCTGTGGCTTAGACAGGATAACCGCATCCCTTTCACCCTAGGTTGTCACAGCTCGACAGACAGGGCAGAGATGAGCCAGCCCTTTCCCCCCACCCTATTATCACGCCTGTAGCTGGATGCCCTGGGCAGCATGACCCCTAGAAAATACCTCCTGGGGATGAAAACACAGGCCACAAAGGGCTTGTTAGGCAGGAAGTGCTTCTGGATGCCTGACCACATCCAGCGCCCCTAGATTAGCAGAGGGGCGTGGAAGAGCCCCTCTGCTTAATTTGTTGGACAGATTAAGTAGACTCAGTTTGCTGGGTTGATAGAGGGGTTCTCGCTGAGATGTTCAAAGGGAAGCGGACAAATATAGATCCAAGACCCAGAGGCTCTGCACAGCACTGGCGTCATTGGCAGATGCATTACCGGAAGCCTCAGGGGCATTTAATCTCCTAAGTGTTTCAGGAGGCGGTAAGCACTTCAGAGTCTAATTCATCTTCTTTGTCTTCATTACTGGGAGCCCTCTGATCACCTTAATCCTCCCTCTGCCAAAGGAAAGAGCCATTTGTTTCTTTAATGGGTCTTCTCTCACTAGCTAAGTGGTTGCTCTGAGCCAGGGCTGAAGGTGAGGCCATCCTGAGGACAGAGGAGAAGAGCCTGGCTCAGCCGTGGGGTGGTGGGAAGGGCGGGGGGGGGGGGGGAGATGGGGGGATGACGGAGACAGGGCAGTGGGAGAGTGTGGCAGGAAAACGCCTGACTCCATTTGCATAGAGCTTGACTACATTCTCCATTCTCTCCCCACCCTGAGCCCCTCCTTCCTAGGAATCAGTGAGGTTCCAAGAGGGGGCCAGTCACTCCTCAGGATGAAAAAGGGTCTGTACACATAGAGCCATGGGATGTCTAAGCTGGAGGAGACCATCCCACTTTACAGATAAGGACACTCCCCTCTGAAGGTTCCCCGTTCAGGGCTGAGTACCACACATTCAAAGGCCAATAATAATAACAGACAGTGGCTTCCATTTATTTCCTAGTTTCTGTGTTCCAGGAACTGTACCAAAAGTTTGTATTAGTTTATTCAATTCTTATTTTATCTCTGTGAAGTATGTATTATTCAATTATTTCTCACAGATGAGAAAAGTGAGGCTCGGAGTGAATTGCCCAGAGTTACATGATCACGTAGTAGAGAAGCTTTAACCGCATGTCATCTGATCCCCTAACCCCTGTTCTTACTGCCTCACTACTGGATTTTGTATGAAATGACCGGAGTTGGCTACAGGAGAGGTACTTGAAAGGAAAGGGACCTAAAATCGTGTCAGGTAGGTGAGAGACCCAGCAACTGGAGGCGTCTAGCTGAAGAAGAGAAGAGGGGGAACAAGGCAGATCCTGCAGAGTGAGCCCTCCAGTCCCATGCCCCACAGCCCCCGCCCCCACAGTGACTGCAAAGGGCCAGCCCCCGCCAGGTGTCAAGCAGCCAACAGCCAGCCCAGTGAGCCACCACTCCTGATCTCTTTGTGCTGCCGTACCTTGTCTTTATGGGGCTTGTCCAACTAAGAAGTGAGAGATTGAACAGGAAAGGAAGTCTGGAACTCCATCAAGCAAGGCTTGGAAGATCAAACTGAAGATTTGGATAATTGGCTATCTGTGCTCTTCCTTGCAACATCAAGCTTGAAAAATAATGATAGTCGTCACTTACTGAGGACTTAGCAGGGACAAAGCATTGTATCAGGTCCTTTACGTGTATTATCTCACTCGCCCTCACAAGGACACTGCAAGGTAGATGATAAAACCAACACCCAGGAGGCTGTGACTTCCCAAAGTCACCCAATTAATAAATGGCCCCAGACAAGGTTGACATTCAGTCTCTCTGACTCCATAGCTCCACTACCCCCTCTTCATTTTCAGAGATGGCAGCAGATAAGAGTCAAAGACCCAGGTCTATGTCAGGCCAGGACTCAGTGCTGGCTAGCTACTTGTCAACCATATGATTTGGGGGATACTCTCTTGAGCCTCAATACTCTTATCTGTAAAATGCAGCAGATATTATCAGCCTCACAATATTAGTAGAACCCTCCTATGCAAATGCTTAGATACTAGAAATTCTCTCTGAATGGGAGTTTCTATGGTTGGCTGCCTTTCCACAGGTGATTCTAAAGACAAGAAGGAACTGATGGAGTGCCACCCTACTTCTTCCCTTTCACGTCCTAAACAAGCACGTATAGAATTTCGCCAAGGATGCCAGCTGTGGGCTAGGGGCCTGAAGAAATCCCGGGGAAGTATAGAACACAGACCATGCCCTCAGGGGGATAAACAGGAAGTAACTGGGAAGGAAGAAATATCATTGGAAAAGTCAACACTGCATTGTGAGGCGTGGCCTCCAAGAACAGGATGATCCCGGGGAGCTGGGGCCGTCTGGGAAGCCTTTCCCGGAGTTGCTGGGGTGGGAGCTGGCATGTGAAGCTGGGGCAGCTTTGACTGGACGATGAGGCTGGACGAAAGGGGGAGCTGGGGAGCTGGGTTCCAGACAGGGATGAGCTGGGTCGGAGGCTGGAGGATCATCTAACACAGAGTTCAGGCACCTGGTTGAATTTACAGAGAACTAAAACCCACCAATCCACTGCCCCCACCTCTGGAAGAGAAATGGGAGGTTGAGTACAGCAGAGGTGGGACAGGATGGAATTCCATAACCTCAGAGCTCAAAGGCCATTGAAAACCCCCTCATTCAATGTTTTCAAACACATTTAGTAGTAAAATCCTTTCTCCCCAAACAAGACTTTACATGGAGCTCAAATATACAGAAAAAAAACAACAACTGAGACTGATATAGGGGTTGAGGCCCAGAAGCAAGGCTCTGCTCCAAGACCCTGTTTCACAGAGGCAGAGAAAGGAAGAAACTCGCTGCAGGTATAATGTCAGACGGGCAGGTGCCCACACGGCTGGATACAGACCTTTGGAGGAGGTCCAGGGATCTTCCCATGGTACCTCTCTGCGTCTTAGGATGGACAGGTCTGGATGGAGATGGAGGAAGTCTCTCTAGTGGTTGGGATGGGAGAAGAGGGTGGGAATGGGCTTGTGGAGGTGCTCCAACGGCAACAAGGTATGTCGAAAACATATTCCTTTACCTTCCCCCAGATTGCTACTAACAGGACCGACAGTGAGCTGCAGCCATGCTGCCCCCCAGAACCTAAGCCCTGGCCTCCTGCCCTCTGACTTCACGCTTACAGGTTCTGGGCCTGGTTCCCCATGAGCTGCTCACCTGGTCCCGGGTGTAAGGCGTGTCTACTCTCTGCTTGTCGCTGCAGGCCTCCAAGAGGACACGGATGGCCTTCAGCTGCAGGAGCATCTCACAGGCCATCGTGTCAAAGAAGGTGATGTTGGCAAGGGCCGCAGAGGCCAGCAGGAAGACTTCCCCAGACGAGGCCTCTTGGCACAGTTCTGGATGGTGAAGAGAAAGAAAACAGCTTCACTGCCGAGCGCTTTCATATCAGTTACCTCATTTGGTTTCCACAATAGCTCTGGGAGAAAATGTGGGCAGGTGTTATAATTCCCATTTTACAGATGAAGAAAGTAGTTACTGGAGAGGCAGATGTATCTTCCTACATATGTAGCAGGGGTGGCATTTGAAGCCTTATGTGTGCTTCCTAATCACTCCATCCAACAGGTATTTACTGAGTGAACACTATGTACCCGGCACCCTGGTGTTTTGGGATGGGCTGGTGAACAAAACAAAAGGTCAGGTCTTTGCTCCTGTTAAGCTTACATCCTACTAGCGGGCAAGACAAAATGAATTTTTAAAAAGCTAATATAAATAACTGCAAACTGATAAATGTGAAGGAGGAAATAAACAAGTGCTAAGACGGAGAATAACCAGAGGCCCGTTGGGTGCGTAAGGAAGGTCTCCCTAAGAAAGTGACTTTACTGCTGAGACCTGAGGGGAAAAAAATGAAGCAGTCATGAGAATATTGTGAGGAACAGCATGCTCCAAGCCAAAGGAACAGAATGTACAAAGGCCCTGGTCAGGAAAGAGCTCCTAGTCTATGTGTGTGTCTCCAGAAGCGTACACTAGACCTGCTGAACTTGCCTTGAAGAGGCTGAAGTTAAAACATAAAAACACTACCTCTCCGGCTGCCATCAGCAAAGTTTCAGGATTTCCTTTTGGTCCCAGGAACACGGTCACCTGGCTGCAGAAGCGTCCTACACCAAGCCTCTGAATGTCAGGCTCTTTCTCTCTGATCCTAGTGGCCATAACCCAATCCTAACCGTATCCCCCCACTTACCATCTGTAACTGTACTGAGGGTCTTTAAGGAGGAGAGGACCACCCCCAAACCCTGCATCCGTTCCCCACCTAATACATTCCCCCACGGGCTCCACATGACCTAGAATGGACTCCTGCCTTGGAGGAGGCATAAAAGGATCCATGGTGCTGCCCACCCAACCCAATGGACCTGACTTCTGACCCTCAGCTCCAACTTGACCGCTAATCAAGGTGCTTCCTGGGTCCAGGTCCCTCCTACTGACAGCACCTCTATGGAAATACAGGAAGAGAAGCCATACTCCAAGAAAACAGCCACAAGAGAGAAAGAAAGCTTTAGGGGCAGAGTTGAGCTGTGTTCTATCCTGATCTCTAGTTCTTGCTTCCAAAGAGTCTACTTCTAGGTTCTGGCATTAAACCTGGCAGCTCTTGGCACCTTCCAGTGCATGCAGTTTCTGGTTCCTGCCTTTATAGGGACAGAAAATAGCATTAGTTGAACCCCTGTAGTGTGTCTTACACAGTGCCATTAATTTCTGAGCACGCTTAGAGCAGAAAGTGGTCACCTTCATTTAGATGTAGAAGCTAAGACTCAGAGAAGCTGGTAGTAGCAGAAGCAGAAGCTGTACATTCTTGACCTCACTAACTCATTCCATCCTCACGACAACCCAATTTTTTATCACAGTTTTATTGGTGAAGGAACAGAGGATTCAAATGTTAAATGATTTTCCCAAAATTGTGGAACTGAGGAACGATGGTAATTTGGGAGGGAGGGGGCTGGAATCAAACTGCTTGACCCCAAAGTCCCCACTCTTTCTACATTCCAGGCTGCCTCTTGTCTCTAGGCCTCTTTGCCTCATTCCCAGTGATGCTTCTGTAGATCTAGTTTCATTTCTATCAGGAGGGCAATGCCTGCTTCTGGGCAATGCTGCTCCCCACAGCCCAGGTATGACTATTAAAATACTTAGCATCTTGATCTAGCCACCCTGGGCTGGGGCAGCACATTAGCCAAGGAATTAAGAACTCTGATTTCCCCTTTCCAATGACTGCTTTATCCTCTGATTTGGGGGGAACCACTACGGTCAGCCCTTCCACGCCATCTCCCTACGTCCAGGGTTTGAGGTAGGACCATACAACTCACAGCCCAATTTGCTGCAAGATTTCTTCTAGGTCCGAACACCCACCCTCATTCTTATGAGTCACCATTGCTGCCAACGCAGCAATTATTAACACAACCACCTAAGTGCCTTTTAATTTTAATGCACATTTATTTGAACTGCAGGCTGAATCACCTGGGATGTGTTAGGAAGATTAAATTGAGGATTCCAGTGACTCATTTATAAATGTTTCCAGGGAATGGCAAGAAATTGGAGGACTATTTCCCACCAAAGAACAGAGCCCTGGCTACCTGCCCAGAAGATAAATCCCATCTGCTGAGTCTCAGAAAAGACTCCACCACGCATCTTCATTAGGGTGAAATAAATAGGGAGACTCCTCTTCTCCAGGGAGAAATCCAGCCAGGGCAAAGTAAAATGGACATATGGCAATAATGAAAGGTTGTTTGGAATATATATGTTTTGATTTAGTATTTGCTATCATTTATAAACGGGGAGGTTTTCCATAAAACTTAGGATTTTTGTCTTTTTTTTAAATTGGCCTTTCCTACATGGCAACAATGAACTGGAATTTATCAGTGATTGCCCCTCTTTAGTCACTGCACGTGCTTTAAATTTCAATACAGGACTCAAATCTCCTTATTTTCTTCTTCCATCTGGCCTCTTCACCTCATTTATGTTTCCTGCCTAGCTCTGGCATATGACCGAGTACCACACCGCTGGCGTAAGTGAATCCTAACACTGTTATGTGGCCTTGAGAAAGTTCCTCAACCCCTCTGGGCCTAGGTTTCTTCTCTTATAGGGTGGGCATTAAACTTGATGGCCTCTTGCGTTCCTTCCAGCCAAGACTTTGAACAATTGGCTTCTGCATTTTCTCAAATTTGAATCAATGTAGATGTTGACAAGTTGATTTCTCCCAGCCTGGCCTGTGGATTGCCACGACCACAGTAACTAGAGTCAGCCATGAAAAATCAACTTAACTGATGCTTCCTGCGTGCAAAGTACTTGCAGATCTGAAAATTCTAGAGCTAGGAGGAACCTTGAGAGAAACAGGTCCTGACCCCTTGTTTCATATAATAGGAAAATTGTAAAGTGAGCTCTGCAATGTGACAGGGCAAAATCTCGCACAGCCTGCACAGGGCTGCCAGTCAAGAGCTTTCTGTTGGCTGGATTTATCAAAGACAGAAATCCAAGTCTAAGTGTTCTGACTCCAAGTTCACTGTTCTGTGCTGCTCCTAAATTTGTGCTATTCCAGATATTGCCAACCCTGCTTTGGTAACTCCGAGCACGAACCCTAAATTTTCTGATGAGATCAATTTTCATTCAGTTTCAATGAGATAAAGATAGAGAGAAAAGTGACAGAGAAAGGGATCGAAGTAGAAACCCAGAGCATTACCAGAACTTATCAAAGAAAGGATGTAGTTTGCAAAACAAGTTTCCTGAGGATTTTCATCCAGGTGAGTCCTCCTAGCTCCTGCGTGTTTGCAGGAAGATTGCATTCTAGATGTGGGGCTCTGATTCTCCTGCCAGGAGCACACAGGTCTGAACAGGGGACCCTGAAAGAGTCAAAGTTCTCAGGGGCCCAGGAAGTGAGGCCAGTGGTGGGACTGAAAGCAGCAGGTGGTGGGGAACAGCTGCTCTCTGAGAAGCTGCTTGCCCCCAGTCATTGCTGCCACATTCGCTGGGTACCGGGTACCATAGACTGAGATTTCAGGAACAAAGCCCATCAGAATCTCTCTGGATAAGGATCTGAACCTCAACATTTGAGGCCCCACTCTTCCCTGGGGCTTGTCCTGTTCTATTTGAAAGGCCAATTAATCTCAATCTGAACTCAATTCAAGGAGCTTCTTGGAGGGCTGCAAACATTTTAATAGAAGACTTGACAACAGAGCTCTTTAAGGCCTGACTCTGATACTTCAATGGTGGGATTTCAGCTAGTGTGATCTCTGTGCAGGAGATATGTGGGTGCGGTGAGGGGTGGGTGGACAGGGAGACCTTCCTGTCCTTCCTAAAGACAACTGTGACAAGGCCCTCCTCACCCAACAGTACCCTCCAGCCCCGGATGACTCACTAACGAGAGCTGTCACGATCTCCTCCATGCTCTCCAGGAAGCTGCTGAGGTGCTGGGTGAAGGGCAGGTGTGGGGAGGTGACTTGGGCGACCACAGCCGCAGCCTCAGCCCGCGTGGCTTCTGAGTGGCTGTCGTCAGTCAGGATGTCGGCCAAGCACAGAACGCCATCCACCTGCCGATGGAGAGAGGGCACAGCCCTGTGCATCCTGGGAGAGCACATGCTCAAGATAATAATGAGAGAGACTCACAGTCCAGCCTGGACCCCAGTGACTCTGGGGGCTTATCCTTTGGCTCCAAAGAGATCATTGACTTCCCACGGCATCTTAGACAGTGGACATCAGCGGGCGTCCAGGGGCTAGGCCAGGGCATCCACCAGAGCGAATTGTAGTAGAAAGAACAATCTCTTAGAAATCTCACATCCCTGAGTTCACATCCTAGCTCCCTCTCGCTTGGTCACTCAGCCTCTCTGAGATTGTTTTCTCATCCACCAACAAGGTGTGAGGAGTTAAAGAGATGAGGCAGGTGATACTGGATCCAGAAGTGATGCTTAACAATGTTGGCCCCCTCCTCCCCTCCTTGGGTCGGCAGCAGGCTGAGCTCATCAGCATCTTTCCTCCCGCATCTTGTCCTCCACCACCTTCCCCCCGTAGAGAGAGGGCTGCTCCCCTGGAGGCCTTGTTCTCTCTGCCCCACCAGAGAGAAACAGACCTGGGCAGAGTGGAACCTGAATGCCAGATAAAGACTGCAGCTTCCAGTTCTGCTCCAGTCGGACCTGCTCTTGGCATAGCAACTTCTGCTTACTGAGTGCTTGCTATAGGCCAGCTACACTGTGCATGTGTTACTACACCAGTAGTCCTCATAACAGCCTTCTGAAGGCAGTGCTGTTATATACAGCGTATGTGTTATTATACCATTCATCCTTTTAATAACCTTCTGAGGTCAGTGTTATTATTATCTTCAATTTACAGATGAAGAAACTGAGACACAGAAAGGTTCATTGACTTACACAAGATGGCAGACTTTAAAAGCAGTTGGTCTGGGATTTGAACCACAGTGGTCTAGCCTCAAAGCCCATGGTTTTGAAGAGGCATCACACTGCCTTCTAAGACGTGACACCTGAACTCAGACCCCAGCCTCCAGCAAAGGTGAGCAGGTGAGATTTGTTTAGAGAAAAGGCAGTAACTTGCTAAGGTTAGCTCAGCAGTGCCCCTGCAGCCCTCCGACGGCCCAGGACACCCGCCTGCCTGCGGACCCTGCCACCAAGGGCCAAGGAGACCTTCCCTTGTGAGGGGTCGGCGTGGGGAGGGGCGAGGCAGGGAAAGAGCTGGGGTGAGGTGAGGTGGGGAGGGGCCTGCGCTGCTGCCCTACACCTGCCGAGGGCCGGCCTCCTGTCCCTGCTCCCTTACTTCCTGCCACTCAGCTTCGGCTGCTCTCCAGAGGCTGCATTTTGTTTGACTAATTACCCCCACCATGTTCTGGGCCTCCCTTAAATGCTCTTGGGAGTCTTAGGTCCATTAATTTTGAAAGCGTTTGGCAATCTCAGACTCAAAAGAGACAAATGTGGAAACAGGAGCCCGGGGAACTGTCCGCAATAAAACTCACCTGGATGTGCTTAATAAAAGAGCAAACAGGAGGCAGCAGCCCCTGCAGGACTGGGCTCGTGCCAGGTGTTTGACTAACAGGCCTCACCTGGGCCCAGGGAAGGACACGGGGGCTACTCTGCGCCTAGAAACAGGGAGCACCCCTCTTACTGCCAACCTAAGACGCCTCTGAGGCTTATCCGGTTCGTCCCCTTCCTCCTTCCAACACCATCCAAGGCAGTAGCTAGGGAGCAACAGGGTCTCTAGTGGGGGAATGTCTCACCCAATCCTATTCCCTAATCTCATCTTGGATGCAGACGGAGTTGCATCTCAGACCCAGTTGGGAACGGTGGTCAGACCCAAACCTCATCCCCAACGTCTGCTGGGAGATGGGCCAATCTGAATGCACCAGAGAGGCCAAGAGGTGGATGGTCCCGGAGGGTCTGTGCCCCTCAGGCCCTGCACACTAGGCATGCTTCCCAGCCCAGACTGCCACTCAGCAAACTCACTGACCACAATCTTCCTGGGCACAGGCTGAGTGCCAGGCTTTGCGCTGGAGCAGTGGGGCAGGGACAAGTGACCCGTCCTCACATGACTATTGGACACTGTGACTTCTGGTGAGGATGCTCCGTGGGAGACCTCCCGGAAGCCACTCTGACTTAGTGCCCACACCCCAGCTCGGGGAGGGTGGCCCTCCTCGGAGCTCATGTCCAGGCACATCTACTGTCATAACAGAATTTATCGCACTGGATGGCCATGTTTCTCCAAGTGGCATCTGTGGATGACACCAAATTCACTAAGAGTTTCTTCAAAACACATTCCTGGGCCTCACCCAGACCTGTTCAACCAGGCTCTCTGGCGAGGCCTGGAATCTGCTTTTTAACAAGGTCTGAAGCCGACTTTATACACCAGCAATTTGGAGAAGCACCCTGGGATGTGATTCTCCACTTCCTTTTCTGTCTGGCTGTCTCTGACATCTTCCTGGAAGCTCTGCAAGCCTGGGGACCACAGCTTGTGCACCCGTGACTTCTCCAGGGCTTGCACATAGTAGGCTTTCAATAAAGGGGAAAAAATGCAAGAGAGAAAATGGGACCCAGGTGTGTCCTAAGTGAGGACACACTTTAGACAAGTGAAGGTAAAGAAATGGCATTGCAGGTGGAGGGGATATCGTAAGCAAAGCCCACTACAGGAAGGGGCAGCTTTGGAGAACAGCCGGCTTGGGGACATGGACCCCAGGAAAGTGACCCTGGATTGTCATGCGGACCAACTGTCTAGGCCTCTGGCTCTGATGCCACTGACCGGCCACTTGGCCTCCTGCTAGCAAGCTGCCACCAGCCCAGATTGATCTCCGTATCCATCACCGTCTCAGCAACTCCAACCCAGTCCAGATTTTCAAGCAGAAGCCCCTGAGGGGCCCTCCACCACAGGGCTCTGGGCCTCCCAGTGCCTGAACCAATGCCTGCAGTGTCAGAAGATGCACAGGCTCCGGAGTCACACCTACCTGGGTCTGAATCCTGCTGCCATGTCTTACTAGCCAGACAATTTTTGGTACCTACTTTGAGCCTTTATATATAATGAGAATAAAAATACCAACCCCAGAGGCTGCTGCAATCTGGAATTGTTAACTAAGAGAATGCAGGTACAGTGCTTGCCACATGGTGGTACCATCACTCCACCTTATCCCCCCCTGGCGGTTGCAGTCATCTCTCCTAGACTTG
The DNA here is from genome assembly GCF_949774975.1 of Lagenorhynchus albirostris. Taxonomy (NCBI): domain Eukaryota; kingdom Metazoa; phylum Chordata; class Mammalia; order Artiodactyla; family Delphinidae; genus Lagenorhynchus; species Lagenorhynchus albirostris. The sequence goes on from NC_083103.1 coordinate 40,399,950, forward strand.
GGGCCCTGAATCCTAGCTCGCCTCACTTTGCCTGCCCCAGCTGAGGTCTCCCAACTGGGCTTCTCTCCAGGGCTCCTTTCTGCAGGCTCCTCTGGGCCTGAGACCCCATGGAGAACCTCAGCCCTGTAGGTTGGGGCCCACAAGTTTACCCGCTTGCTTGGACGACTTTGGGTCATGCAGCCCAGAACTAGAACTTCTAAAAGGTCAGTGACTCCTCTTTTAATACCTGACCAGGAACAATAAGATTAATAATTACAATTCCTGAGAAGGGAACAGAGAGAAAAAGTACCACCCATGCATCTCTAATGTTCAACAAACAGTAACTGAGCCCCTTATGGTGAGAGATGCTAAACTAGGCAGACTGATACAGAGATGAATCAGGAATAAAATAAGAGACAGAGAAAGACAGACACATAGAGGAACCAAAGGTGGGGGGTGGAGGGAGAGATCATATGCTTAAAAGGATTGGGGAACTTGACTGGTACAAAACCCAGCCTGTCCATTCCTCTCTTATTTGACCTTTCTGAATCATCTCCCCCTGCTGAGAACTCTCTCTATCTAGGCCTCTCTCCTTCCTGGGCCTCCGCAATACCCAGTTTTGGGCTCACATCCTCCTAGCTAATTGCTTCTTTTTTTTTTTTTTTTTTTTTTTTTGCGGTACGCGGGCCTCTCACTGTTGTGACCTCTCCCGTTGCGGAGCACAGGCTCCGGATGCGCAGGCTCAGTGGCCATGGCTCACGGGCTCAGCCGCTCCATGGCATGCGGGATCTTCCCGGACCGGAGCACGAACCCGTGTCCCCTGCATCAGCAGGCGGACTCTCAACCACTGTGCCACCAGGGAAGCCCCGCTGTTTCTTAGCCACAGGTTTTGCCATCAGCCCACTTTGTACCACCTCAGTCAATAGCACCCAAACCCAAGTGGCCTCAATGACTCACTATGATGACCCCCTAGCCCTCCAGCCCTGACCTCCTTTCCCAAGATCCACATCTACATTTCCAGCCTGCTACTGGGTCTCTTGATGCTCAGTTCTAAAACGAATTTTCTGGGACATTTCACAGGCATCTCGAGCCCAGTTCACTTTCGGCTGAACTGCTCATCTTCCCTGCCTCCCCTCCTCGCTCCCTCTCAGACCCAGGTGAGAAGTCACCTCCTCTGTGAACATGCACCTTCCTCCCCCAGACAGAGGGTCTCTGTTCTCCCAGCTGCCACACCACTCTGGTGTGCCCACAACTAGAGCACTTATCGTGCTGGACCATCCTCCCCAGCTTACATGCCCATCCCTGCACTAGATCTGAGCTGCTCAGAGCAGCTCCTGTACTGAATCTTCTCTGGTCTCTAGTACCCAGCTGAGGCCTGACACACAGTGGTTAACTTGTGAAGTGTGGGCTGAATGATGAGGAAACAGAGGCACAGGGTGGGGAAGAGACTGCCCAGGCCACGAAGCAAGGTAACGCCAGGGTCGGGACTCCCATCCTGGTCTCCCCGCTCCTGGCCCTGTGACCCCTCTGTGGGGCCTTTGGTGAGGCAACGTAGGTGAGAAGCTGGTGAGAGGGCCAGGTCAGTGAGGGCCGCTCAGCTCAGCTCCAGTGAGGGCCTGGGAGCAGCCCAGCCTGAGCCAGCTTCCTCCAACCCTGATCCCACTTCCTCCAACCCTGATCCCATTTCTGGAAAGTCTCCATCCCCAAACACCCACTTCCCATCCTCAGTCATAAACTTAATGATGCCAAGAGAACAATCTAATCAAAGCACTTTCACATCCCTAAAGAAATTGCTGCTGGAAGCACTTAGAGGTAATTAGCTTTTACCTAGCGTGGAATGGGCCTGGGCAGAGGACAAGCTTTCCTCATGGGAGGGTGCTCACGTGTTGGTGAGGATGGTCCGGCCTGGTCACTACCTGGGCTGTAGGACTGATGCAACAGGAATCTGCTACAGAGGGAATGGGTGGGCTCGGAGAGTCTTACTGGGCAGTGGGAGAAGGAGTGTGGAAACCACGCAGTTGAGGAATCCAAGTGTACTGTAAACATCACGTCCAATTTATGAGCAATGTCCTCCTGCCGGTTTTTGGAAAAGCATCAGCGGTGGCTTTGATGTGAATATCAAAGGGACACTGGCTAGTATACAAAGGCCCATCATATATCAGTGGTGCTGGTCTGCTCCTTCCTAATTCCTTTTTGCATGTTTACTTTTTAGGGAAAGGCAGAGGAGTTGATTGTTGTAACAGATAAACAGATTCATGCAAATGCAGTGATAACTCAGCCTCAGTGGGGGAGCATGAGCTAAAGACCCCCCACATTTCCTCCTTCACCTTTCTGTCCACTTGGACACCAAAAGCCTGAAGAAAAAAATAGAAGACAAGTGGGAACCACAAAGCAGTTGCAATCCTGCTCATGGATGGATCTGTCTGCCCAGAGTACAGCCGAAGGGAAAATTCAGGCACAGAGAGTGAAACAGGGTCGTGCCCAGGGAAGCAAAGACAAGTGTGGGCCAAGGGACGGGGCAAAACATTCGGTGGAATAAAGGAACCTACGAGCCAGAAACTGGATCTGATGAGGGCAAGGTTCAGGACAAATTCTGTGAACAATGTAAGGGGTTAAAGGCTCACTTTATAAAATGACGTATTTGTTCTAAGGAGTGGTGGTAGAGCTGGGAGCCCAGTAGAAAGCCACAGAAGGTGAAACGGGCCTTCAGGAGGATAACACTATCTTCCTCCCAAATGAACGCATCCAGACCCCACTCAACTTCTTTTGCTTTTTCAAACAAGAATCTTTGATTAAAAGCCAAATGTCAAAATAGACAAAAACAAATATGAATATGTAATAGGGAATGGAACAATGGATGGAAAGGATTATATAACCAGCTTGGCAGCAAAGTCAGTGAGGTGAGTTATTGAGGTGGAAAGAAATCAAGAATTAAATCACTTAAGAATATAAATGGAAAATAATTTCCCTGTCAAGCAAGTGATTTTCCTTAAAGCAGATTGTCGAAAAGATGCTCTGGAGGCATTGGGTAGTGGAAGGAGTGGAGTTTGTGAGAAGGTATCAAAAGGTCACTAGGAAAAAGTTCATTTCCCTTTGGGTGAGGGTCACTAGGCATCTGCTGATGTGAAAGTACCAAGTTTTCAGCAAAGCACCACTGGCACAGCTGGGGATCTGAACTGTGCCAATGGGCTTCTAGACCAGTGGTTATTTGCCTGGTTCCCAGATGATTAGAATCATATGGGGAAGTTTTAAAATACTAATGCCTGGGCTTCACCACCAGAAATTCTGATGTAATTGGTCTTGGGTGGAGTCTTGGCCTCAGTATTTTTAAAGACTCCTCAAGTGACTCTAATGGAGATCCTGGGTTAAGCGCCTCTCTTCTAGAGGTAGCTGTGGTACAGTGGAAGTTGCACAAGCCTAGGAGTAAGAAAAACCTGGGTTCATAACTTAACTGTGCTACCTGCTGACTTGGTGAAATGAGCAAGTTACTCATCTTCTCTAAGCCTCAGTATTCTAATCCTTAAAATGATACTAGCCACTTAATGTAACAGTGAATAAAATATCAAAAGCATTCCCCCTGAAATCAGTAACAAGACAGAGGTAGCCTTTATGGCCACTCCTACTTAACATTTTACAGTGGCCCTAGCCAATGCAACAAGACAACAGAAAGAAATAAAAAGGTATAATGATTGCAAAAGAGAAAGTGAAACTGTCATAATTTATAGATCACATGATTGTGTACATGTGTACATCATCCAAACCTGTATAAAATCCAAAAGAATCTACACACCATTAAAATTAATAAGTGGGGCTTCCCTGGTGGCGCAGTGGTTGAGAGTCCACCTGCCGATGCAGGGGACACGGGTTCGTGCCCCGGTCCGGGAAGATCCCACATGCCACGGAGCGGCTGGGCCCGTGAGCCATGGCCGCTGAGCCTGCACATCTGGAGCCTGTGCTCCGCAACAGGAGAGGCCACAACAGTGAGAGGCCCACGTAAGGCAAAAAAAAAAAAAAAAAAAAAAAAATTAATAAGTGAATTTAGCAAGATCATTAGACACAATATTCAAAATTGTATTTTCTATGTATTAAAAACAATTAGAAAATTAAAAATTTTAAATAAAACTTACATTAGCATAAAAACATACCTAGAAATAAGTCTTAAAAAAGATATGCAAGATGTCGACACTAAAAACTTAAAACATCGCTGAAATTAAATACAGTCTATATAAGTAGACAGGTACGCTGCATTTATTGACTGGAATACCCTATACTGTTTAAGAAGTCAATTATCCCAAAATTTATTTACAGATTTAAAGAAATGCCAATCAAAATCTTAAATTATATATAGAAATGTAAAGAACTTAGAATTACCAGGATAATCTTAAACAAGAACAAAATTGGAGGATCTATACAACCAAATATTAAAATTTATTATAGACTGCAGGGACTCAGCCAGTGCCATGTTGGTACAAGGATGGGAAGAAAGATTAACTGAACAGAAAAATAGGCCAGAAACAGACTCATACCTGCGTCATCACTTTACCTACAACAAAAGCACCACTTTAATTCAGTGGTGAAAAGATGGTCTTTTTGATAAATGGTGCCGGCTCAATGGGATATCATATGGAAAAACACTGAATCTTGAACACCAAAAAAATTTAATTTGAAATAGACCATTGACCTAAATGTGAAAAGTAAAATAATAAAGCTCCTAGAAGAAAATATAGGAGACTGTCTTCATGATTTGGGGGAACACAAACCTTTCTTAAATGGAGACAAGAAGCACTAACTACAAAAGAAAAGATCAATAAATTGGACTTTATCAAAGTTAATTTCTATCCATCAGAAGACACCATTAAAAGAATGAAAAAGCAAACCACGGACTGAGAATATGTACTCTCGATACATGTATCTGACAAAGGGTTTGTATGTAGAATATGTATTTTTGAAGCTTATAGATTGATAAGAAAAACAACTCATTTTTTTTTAATGGGAAAAAGTGTCAAACAGACATTTCACAGAAGATAACCGAATGGTCAATAAGGACATAGAAAAATCGCTCAAAATTATTACTTGTCAGGGAGATGAAAATTAAAACCATCATGAGAGATCACTCTATGTCCAAGCAGGCCACAGGCAGGGCACTGCATGTCCAGCTATCACAAGGCTTCAAACTAATTATCTGTACTTTCTTTTTTTTTTGGCCGTGCTGGGTGCGGTACATGGGATCCCCTGCACCCCTGCAGTGGAAGCACAGAGTCTTAAACACTGGACTGCCAGGGAAGACCCAAACTAATTATTTGTACTTTTATTTATTTACTTATTTATTTTGCGATACATGGGCCTCTCACTGCTGTGGCCTCTCCCGTTGCGGAGCACAGGCTCCGGACGCGCAGGCTCATGTGGCCATGGCCACGAACCCGTGTCCCCTGCGTTGGCAAGCGGGCTCTCAACCACTGCGCCACCAGGGAAGCCCATATTTGTACTTTTAAAGTAGCCCAAGGGAGAATGAAACACTTCTTTGGAAACTGTGTGTTCATTATCTGTGTGGGTCTTTTCATCGCCCTTCTTTCTCTTGTCCTATAAGTCTCTTCCTCTTTCTCATCATTCTTTGCTCTCCTCGTCTCTGTCTCTGTGTGTGTGACCAAAGGACCCACCACCTGCTGTCAAGGGATGGCGGATGCTGGTTCCTGCTGCCTCTGTGCTTTGAGGGCTGGCCTGCTCTGTGCTGTTGGTGCCAGGCTGTTCCCAGGAAATGGGCCCTCCCTCATTAAATTCTGCCCCGAAACCTGCACATTCTATCTTCCCTCAATCTCCTCACTGTCTCCCCTCCCTACTATAGCAACTTCCTTTCCCCTGCTGGCCTCCGAGCTGGCACTGGCCCTACTCCGGAAGCCAAGGGGAAGCCAGTGCTGATGGTGCAGGCCCCACCTCTGCACCCCGTCCAGTGCCCTGAGCAGCCCTGGCTTCCTTCCCTGCGGCACAGCGTCCCTTCTCCCCAACACAAGAGGCGTGGCCGGGCTGCAGCTGTTGCTCTTTTCCACCAGGTGGCGCTGTTGCACAGCGCATGGGGACCCGAGGCCCGGCTGAGCTGAGCCTTCGCCCGCTGCTGCCTTTAGAACTGAGGCTGCCCTCTCCAAACTCAGGTTTGGAGTGCAGCACAGCCCCGGAGCCAGCAGGGCCTTCCTTCAGTCTGGATGATACTGGCCCCTAATCTCTAAGTGAATCTCACAGGGAGAGGAGGGGGGAGGGGGGCAGAGTGCCTAATTCTGTTCTCTCCTCTTCACATCCTGGCCTCCCTCAAGTCCCCCCACCCATACCCTCAAGGCAGATGGAAGGCGTTGGGAGACTTGGCAGGTGGGGAAGGGAATGAGCCACACCCCCTCTAGAAAGCCCCTTTGCAGGTCTGAGGAAGGTGACAGTGTCAGTCCCCACTTAGGTCTGCCTGTCCACAGTCACAGCACAGACAGCTGACCTGGCACCCTCGGGTTCTCTGCACAGTCCGCCATCCAGGGCAGTTGAAGGCCCACACCTGGGGGCATGAGAGCTGGCGGAAGCTGATAAGGGTAGGTGGGTTGAGCCCCAAAGAAGGGTGAGGAGACATCTGGATCTCATTCCGAGGCATTTTCTCTCTCCCTCTCTCTAGGAACTACTACAAGGTAAAGAAGGCGCTTCAAGTCAAATTAAGCAGAGCTCTTGCCTGGCATCCATAGGTCCTCTCTCCCCACCCAGCCTCACTTACTTATTTAGAACTGACTCCATGAAGATAAAGTAGCTGCCTCGCTCTGGAGTCTGCACACGATGGTCCTTTTCGGCTAATGGGGTGGGGGGCATAGCAAACTGAACCTAGAAGCAAAAATGGGGTTCTCGGCCCCAGGCTCTGCCTCTGCCACTGTCTCTATGCCTTCCAGCCTCAACTTCCCCTTCTGTAAAATGGGCATGACCATCTCTCCCTGCCTTCCTTGCAAAATGATCGTTTGAACCAAATGAGCAAAAGGATGAGAAAAACCGGTTTACTTTTTTTGCAGATTTGACCTATTTCTGACCATCTGCAGCCCTACAAGGGGCAAGCAGTGGAGAGAAAGTCCTGTAAAGCAGCAGCTAGAGAGACAGAGCCTCCCCACCATCCCCCAGAACCCGCTCCCTCCCACCCAGGGTCTCTGGGTCCAGGCCTCCCTGTCTGCAGCCTGGCCCTTCAGATGTCAGGGCATCTCAATCCCAAGAAACGGGGATGAGATGAGAGAGCTGCCTGGAGACAGGCAGCAATTTCTCCATCCCTCGCCACTGACGCTTTTCTTCTCAGACTTGAAGTTGAGCCCTCCTCCCCTCCCCGCTGCTCATCATTAATTTCTCCATCGATTTTCATTAAGCTCTCCTCTTGGCTCCAACACAGGACGAACTCCTTATTTGAAAAAATGAAATAAGAGGGAGGGGGTGGGAATAAAAAAAATCTCTTTTGAAAGCAAGATTGTCTCTGGTCTCAAGTCTGGAAGAGGCAATTACTAGAACCGTCTTGGAGGTTGTCTGAGGCTGTCTGAGCATTGGGTTTGGAATGCCCCCCACCCCTTACGGCCCTAGATTCTAGGTTCCTGCCCAGCCCCTCCCTGGACCCCAGTCCCCAGTCCAGCTCTAGTCCCCAGCCCCCCCCCCATCCTGGCCCCTGGCTCTGTCCAACATTGACTGCTGCAACAACAGTGCCCTGATGGTCCCATTACCCACTCAGAACAACCTGGAACTCTGCCAGGGCAATGGCAAAATCCCAGGACTGAGGCTTTCTGGGAGCATTGCAGGATTTTCCCCAGACCAACCCGAAAATGTGAAGACGAACAGGCCAGGAAAGAGGGAAGGGAAACAGACACAGGCGATTTCTTCCTCCAGGCAGGCCCCACCTGCATTGCTGCATCACAGCATCATGGCAGCCCCACGGAGGAGGTGTCGTCCCGTTTTATAAAGAGAAAACCAAGGTTCAGAGAGGACTCACTTTCTAGCCCCCTCTCAGCCTCCCCCAAAACCAGCAGTTCTCGCCCTTGGTAATGCCAGTCCACCTTCCCAGCTCTACTCCACCCCAAGGCTGCCCTGACCAGTCCAGGTGGGCTAGGTCACCTGGCCACCAGACAGAGTTGGGTCCATCTGCTCTCACTGGGCTGTGTGGCTCTGAAGCCCGCACTCCCTCTTTGGCCCTGATTTTCTTCATCCCATCTTCTCCAAAGTGGGTCTCAGAGAACACTGCCTCCTCTTCTGGGCTCCCCCAACTCACTGAGCACGGAGTTCCTAAAAGACTTAGAGCCCCACTGGCCTACCAGCCAGCTGTGGAGTCCCTCTGCCGAGGCCACTTTCCCCTGGCCTGCCTGGGAGCTCCACCTTGGTCCTCGGGGCCCAGCTCCACTGCTTCCTTGCTGCTGCCTTCACAAGCACCCCAGGCACAGGTGGTACCACCAGCCTGCAGCTTCTGATAGCCATGGGGCTACCACTTGGCCAGCCCATGTGGGAGACAGGGAACACAGCTGCCTGTCTCTCCTCCCAGAGCCCAGCGCAGGGGCTGGGGAATGAGGGGTGACTCTCTGCTGAGGACACAGGATAGACTTCCTGAAACTCGCTGCCCTGGCAGGAGCACGATGGTGAGAGGCTGTGGGCAGGATGAACCAGACCTCTGAAAAGAAAGCGTGGAGACTTGAAAGACCCTTCAGGCACCTCTGCAGAGGCCTTTGCTATGTCTTGACATCTCGCTGCTCCAAACCTGCTCGGGGAATATCCACGTCTGCCCTCTTCCCGGACCAGTACCCAGAGCCTGGTTCCCTGGGAGCCATTGCCCTGCAGTCCCCACCTCAGAAGGGCCAGCTCTTCCCAGGGTCACAGAGTATAAAGATCACGGGCTTTAGAAACCAGCCAGACGTGGGTTTGAATCCAAACTACACAGTCATGAGCTGAGGGAACACAATCTCTGAGTCTCAGTTTCCTCACCTGTAAAATGGAAAGGTTGTAGGGACTCGTGCTCCAGCCCCACTGACTTCTCCACACTGTGCCCTGGGCAGCATCTTTGGCCACGCTATCCCCTCCTGCTGGCATGCCAGAGCTCTCTTCTCCACCAGACCATCATCTTCTTCAGGTCACTCATATTCAAAACCCCGGCAACTGGCATCACACCCGCCAAAATCAGAATAGCTACCATTTATTCAGCGCCTCGTGGGCGCCAGGCAGCAGGTTACTGCAATCTATTTATCTCTGACAGCCCTGGGAGGTAGATTTCATCATGTGCATTTGATTGATGAAGAAACCACACCTCCGAGAAGTTAAGTAACTTGCCCAGGGAAACGTGTCCAAGTTCGTAGGTGGGAAAGCCTGGATTCCCATACAGAAGAGCCTGACTCTCAAAGGCCACAGTTTTCCCGGAGCTGGGCTGCTTCACAACAAATGTGTGATGACGGAATGAATTAGTAGCGTGATGAGATGGTGAGGGACTGAGGGAGCAGGCAAGGAAACGAGTGAGTTGAAAGTAAGTGAACGACTGGATGACAGAGAAAGAAGAAACAGGCGACTGGGTGAATCTATGGCCACTCGAATGCTCCAAGCCCAACAGAGCTCGGGCATCACGCAGCAGGGCCAAGGATGGATGGGCTGTCTGGTGACCTGACTAGACTCATACTCCGCAGGGGTCTGTGGGTGATTTAATGAACCACTTTAAGGTTGGAGGGAAGCGGTGGTGGGTAGCCGCATGACAGAAGTGGATTTTAACCAAATCCAGCACATTTCTTGCTGCCAATTAATTACGGGAGTCTCAGGGAGGAGGCTAGGCCAGGAAATCAGGGGGAGACTGGGACTTTGACATTATCTAAAGAGGGCATGAACTGTGCCGGGTGAGTGGGCAGCAGGCGAAAGCCCCAGGGCACCTGCTTCCCACCTCGCCTCTGCCTTGCCTGTCGTGCTGCGGCTTCTGCAAATCAGCCTGTCCCCGGATTTCTTCACCTTCCGTCCTAAACGTGGACAACGGCTGACCTCACCAGAGCATCTGAGGCCAGCGCTCAGCAGCCGGATCACAGAGCCCATGTGGGCAGGACCTGGGGGAGGGACAGGGGATCCAGGCCCTCCCGGGTGTCTCTAGAACATCTCACAGCTTTGGAAGCAACATGACGTGGAGGAAAAGAGCATGGACCTTAGCCTCACGTATTGGAGTTGAGTCCTGGGTTGGCATAATGGTTCACAGCCCAGGCTGACTCTGGCTCAGCAGAGCTGGGATTAAATGATCGCCAGGCCATCTATTAGCTGTGTGCGCTTGAGCAAGTTGCTTCACTTCTCTGAGTCTCCCTTCCTTCTACAAACCACATGGATGATAACAGCACCAATGGATTAACGATTAAGTGACACCATGAAAGATGGGGTTTAACAAAGTGCTTGTCCAAAGCAAGTATTCGATAAATGTTATTATCCTTTTAGTCACTGTCATGATGTCCTTATTACCTGATAGAATAGGGGTCGATAAACATTTTCTGTAGAGGACCAGATAGTAAATGTTTTTGACTTTGTGGGCCTCATGGTCTCTTGCAATTATCTAATTATGCTGTTGTAGAGAAAAAGCAGACATAGAGAGCACCTAAACAAAGGAGCCTGGCAGTGATCCATTAAAACTTTATGGATCATGCACAGAAATCTCTGGCATTCCTATATACTAATGATGAAAAACCTGAAAGTGAAATCAAGAAAACCCTCCCATTTACCATTGCAACAAAAAGAATAAAATATCTAGGAATAAACCTACCTAAGGAGACAAAAGATCTGTATGCAGAAAATTATAAGACACTGATGAAAGAAATTAAAGATGATACAAATAGATGGAGAGATATACCATGTTCTTGGATTGGAAGAATCAACATTGTGAAAATGACTCTACTACCGAAAGCAATCTATAGATTCAATGCAATCCCTATCAAACTACCACTGGCATTTTTCACAGAACTAGAACAAAAAATTTTGCAATTTGTATGGAAACACAAAAGACCCCGAATAGCCAAAGCAATTTTGAGAATGAAAGAAGGAACTGGAGGAATCAGGCTCCCAGACTTCAGACTATACTACAAAGCTACAGTTATCAAGACGGTATGGTACTGGCACAAAAACAGAAAGATAGATCAATGGAACAGGATAGAAAGCCCAGAGATAAACCCACGCACATATGGACACCTTATCTTTGACAAAGGAGGCAGAAATGTACAGTGGAGAAAGGACAGCCTATTCAATAAGTGGTGCTGGGAAAACTGGACAGCTACATGTAAAGGTATGAAATTAGATCACTCCCTAACACCATACACAAAAATAAGCTCAAAATGGATTAAAGACCTAAATGTAAGGCCAGAAACTATCAAACTCTTAGAGGAAAACATAGGCAGAACACTCTGTGACATAAATCACAGCAAGGTCCTTTTTGACCCACCTCCTAGAGAAATGGAAATAAAAACAAGAGTAAACAAATGGGACCTAATGAAACTTAAAAGCTTTTGCGCAGCAAAGGAAACCATAAAGAAGACCAAAAGACAACCCTCAGAATGGGAAAAAATATTTGCAAATGAAGCAACTGACAAAGGATTGATCTCCAAAATTTATAAGCAGCTCATGCAGCTTAATAACAAAAAAACAAACAACCCAATCCAAAAATGGGCAGAAGACCTAAATAGACATTTCTCCAAAGAAGATATACAGAGTGCCAACAAACACATGAAAGAATGCTCAACATCACTAATCATGAGAGAAATGCAAATCAAAACTACAATGAGATATCATCTCACACCAGTCAGAATGGCCATCATCAAAAAATCTAGAAACAATAAATGCTGGAGAGGGTGTGGAGAAAAGGGAACCCTCTTACACTGTTGGTGGGAATGTAAATTGATACAGCCACTGTGGAGAACAGTATGGAGGTTCCTTAAAAATCTGCAAATAGAACTACCATATGACCCAGCAATCCCACTACTGGGCATATACCCTGAGAAAACCATAATTCAAAAAGAGTCATGTACCAAAATGTTCATTGCAGCTCTATTTACAATAGCCGGGAGATGGAAACAACCTAAGTGTCCATCATCGGATGAATGGATAAAGAAGATGTGGCACATATATACAATGGAATATTACTCAGCCATAAAAAGAGACGAAATTGAGCTATTTGTAATGAGGTGGATAGACCTAGAGTCTGTCATACAGAGTGAAGTAAGTCAGAAAGAGAGAGACAAATACCGTATGCTAACACATATATATGGAATTTAAAAAAAAAATGTCATGAAAAACCTAGGGGTGAAACAGGAATAAAGACACAGACTTACTAGAGAATGGACTTGAGGTTATGGGGAGGGGGAAGGGTAAACGGTGACAAAGCGATAAAGAGGCATGGACATATATACACTACCAAACGTAAGGTAAATAGCTAGTGGGAAGCAGCCGCATAGCACAGGGAGATCAGCTCGGTGCTGTGTGACCGCCTGGAGGGGTGGGATAGGGAGGGTGGGAGGGAGGGAGACGCAAGCGGGAAGAGATATGGGAATATATGTATGTATATAACTGATTCATTTTGTTGTGAAGCTGAAGCTAACATACCATTGTAAAGCAATTATACTCCAATAAAGATGTTAAAAAAAAAAACTTTATGGATCAAAAATTTGAATTTCACATAATTTTCATGTGACACAAAATGTTCTTCTGATATTTTTACAGCCATTTAAAAATGAAAAAAAATTTCTTAACTCATGGGCTGTACGTGCCAAAAACAAGACAGCAGGATGACTTCGGCCCACAGGCTGTAACTTGCCACCCCCTGAGCTAAAACGTAAGCTCTAAGAGGACCAGGGGTTTTGTCTGTTACGTCACTTCACATCTCTGGGCCTCGGTTTCTTCGTCTGTATAATGGGGATGTTTGCACGCTCAAGGCAGATATCAAATGGAATCAGGCTGCCTGTGAAGACACTTGGCAAGTTCTGTGACTGCAGAGCTGTAGTAGCTGTTTCCGACCACACGGGGGCTCCTTTCTGACAAGACTCCCTCCTGCTCACTGCCGGGCACAGAGTTATTTCAGAAGTATCTGCGTGTGGAAAGTAATCTGACCTGGAGGAGGGGAAAGCCCAGAGACGGTGACCTTCTCCTGTGCGAGTTGGGGGTGGGAGAATTAGGACTTTGGCCAGAAACAGCAAGGTGGTCCGGGTTTAGCGGCAGGGATTTTTTTTTGGCAGTCTGAGAGTATCCATTAAACCAGTGAGTCAGTGAGGTCGACTGGGCATTAGACAAGCAGACGGGGTCCAAATCCTGGCTCCAAAACTTACTCTGTGATTTTAGGTGAGTCACTTACACTGGCTGAGACTCAATTCCTCGTCTTCAAGGTGAAGATATGAATCGTGCTCACCTCACGAGGTTCTGGTGGGTTAATGAAGGGAATGCGTGTAAGGGGCTAGCTCAGCACGGGGCGCTTAGTAAGCCCTCAGGCGCTGAGTGTCCCCCGTCCTCTTGCTCGGTGGGTAGGGGCTGGCTCCCAGGCCGGTGGCCCATCTGGCCTGGGAAAGACGCATTGGCGCCCTCTGGCGTTGGAGCCCCGCGGGAGAAATTGCCTCCACAGCCTTCCCAGCTGCACAGGCTTTCACTCTGAGCAAAGAAAGTCCTGCTGTCTTTCTTCCCTGGATTGAGGTTTCCCTGCTGCTCTGCAAACTCTCTAAAGCCAAGAAATGTACTGCTTTTGGAGAACTGGTGATTCTAGTCCCTTCTGCCTTTTCCTCCCCTTCTTCCTGCCAACCAGCATGAAAGAAGATGAGAAACAAACGCGTATGGCCATTTCCCGCTGTCTAAGGAAGAAGATTTTATGGGAGAAGAGAGGATTATTCAGCACATGAAGCTGGAAATGCTCGATGCATTTACTTCATGCAGTCTGTCTGTCTCGCCACTGCCTCTCTCCTCCATTTTATCACCTAAGCAAGCACACACAAAGGCTTCTGACCCCATGGGAAGGGGGCACCCTGTCCAGAGGGCTGGCACTAGCTCCTTCACCACTTTGCTGTGTGACCTCAGACAAATTACTTCCCCATTCTGAGCCATAGCCTTCTCATCTGTAAACTGAGCAGATTTCCCATGCACCCTCCATCCTCAGCTAAAAGCACCTCAGAGCCTGTGATCCTGGGACTCTGTCCCATAACCTGAGCAGATTTAGAAAGAAGCAGGGTAGAATGTAAAATGACCATCTGTCTAGGAGTCCGGACCAAAGTAAAGAAACTGAGGGTAGGGTGGAGGTTTTCTGGGCAGCCAGGACCAGACTGCGGGAAATGGATGCAGAGGAAGGGGAGAAGTTTGCTGTCCCATCCCCATTTAGACCAGTCACAAGAACAGACTCGAGGTACCTACCCCTCACCCTGCAGGGACCACAATTGTCACCAGGTCATACCAGGCCTTTCTATCTCTCTTCCATAAAAAAAAATCAGCATCCTTCCTTGAAATGTGGTTGAGAAATCCCCAAGTGTCGGCACTAGCCTCCCAACCCTCCTGCTAACATCCCTGAGGACCCAGCTGCAGGCTCAGACCCACTCAGGCAGAAGTGTTGAAGCAGCCTCAGCCCTGCAAGCTGGGGTAATTGGGAGGTGGTAGCTGGAATCGGTCACGTTGCCCTAGGTTGGCCCGGAGCTAGGCACCTGGGACTGTCAAGTCATCACCTGCCCTCCAATCCTGGCCACCTCCAGTGGTGTTGACCCATCATGTGCTTGGACTCCAGTTTCCCTTTCCCTTACCCAAGCCCTCTTTGGGTGGAGCCCACCTGCTTGCCCAGGCACCCATGCCCACCCTGCTCATGCCTATCCTGTCCCCGGAGGAGCTGGATCCTCTTCCTTCTGCTGGGGTCCTGCCACAAGACAAGGACCAACCGCCCTTAACCTCGACACCCCTCCCCACCTGACTTGCCTGCCTCCTGCTGTGTTCCCCCCCACCTCCCACCCTGCCCCGCCAACCAGGCTCTGTTGGCCACTCCACCCAGGAAGTGCTGAGTGTCTCTCTGGACCCTGCCTTTCCCGCTGAGCTCCTCAGTCTCGGCCCCCTTCATGTCTTCATCGACCACAGTCAAGATCCCAGCAGCCCCACATGAATGATGCCTGGAGGGACTCAGGGGACTTGCTCTTGCCAGACGTCCACCAGGAGGTCGCTCTCCCCATTCACCCACCCGCTCAGGGACCTCAGGCCCCGCCCAGCCAGCCAGCTGCACCCTTACCTTCTCCAGCTGGTGGACACCCTCCTCCACGCAGCAGATGGAGGCCAGCGTGCGGAGCGCCTGGGGGTACAAGCACCGGAAACTGTCCTGCCGGCAGACCTTGAAGAGCGCCACGACCCCACCCTCCTGCCAAGAAAAAGAAAATGTCACATGAACTCACCGTGTGACCTCTCCAGGGGCTGACTCAAGAATTACTGATACCCCTCACTCAGCAGGTGTGTTTTGGGGTCTGTAGGGTGGCAGAATAGCCACCCCAAAATATGCTGCTTTAGTGTAAAGATTATTTTGAGCTGAAGGCAATTAAGAAGAAGCAGATACAAAACAAGATCTCTGTCCTCTCCCTATTTGACTAAAAGCAGGACATAAATTTAAAAAGATTATACCCCCTCCCCTCTCTACTAGGAAGAACAAGAGTTAATCGCTGGAGACAATATTAGACCCTTATCAGCCTGGATTTGGAACCAGAGGAATCCACATAGCAGACTTCAGTCTTTATCTACTATTAGTTTCCCATCTATGTGTCCTCCCACAATTTGCCACCCCTAGAGAGTCAAGGTTCTCTTCCTTTGTCTTACCACTTCTCTAAAAATATACCGTTCCTTTGCTAAGATGCTACGTTAAGCCCAAGTTCTAACCAACTCTTTGAGTTACTCATCTCTGACCGTTCCCATGCATAAGTACAGTGCAAGTGCTAATAAACCTGTTTGGTTTTTTTTTTCTTTTGTTAATCTGGCTTTTGTCAGCCCAATTTACAGGGCCCCAGCCAGAGAACCCAGGAACGTAGTAGTAAAAAAGAATGTTTCCTCCCCTCTGGTTTCTATACACACACACACACACACACACACTCCCAAGCTCCCACATGTGTTACAGTGAAATGCCACCTCCAGGAATAATGTCACTCTTGGTAATCTAAACTGGAGGCGAGGGGCCAGGGCAGGCACACGTGCTGGGGCCAGGCTCAACCCCAGGTAACACGGCTCCCAGACTCCTGGCAACACCCCTCAGCAGCCGCCATGGAATAAGCCTAGAGTTGTCAGAAACAGGTTCTAGAAACAAGTCTGAGGCAGATGGAGGGAACTGAAAGCTAGATGCCTCGTGCTGGTTCTCACTATGCCGGTGACCACCTGTTACTTCTCAGATGCTCCCACCACCAGGGCAGGCACAGAAAAGGGAGCTTATTTACCTCAATACTATAATTTATTTCCATTTGGGGGGTGGGAAAAACTGAAGTCCAGATGGGTGAAATAATCACCCCCAATCCACACTGGTCTTGTTTTCACTCCTTCACTCCAATTTGTAAAAGGAAAAAAGAAAAAAACCTTTAGGATTGATCCGCCGAGCTCTTGAATGTGAACCTGTACTTCTCCTTTTTGAGACCTTGTGGTGACCTCCCAGGAGAAGTCTGAGAGGATTTCTGAGAAGAGTCTGGGAGTGAGGTGCTCATCCTAACTGGACATATTTATTCTGCAGAAAAATCACTGAAGCCGCCTTGGATCCCGGAGCAAAGTGAGAGAGAACAACAGATCACAAAGGCGACTCACCACACGTCCAGCAAACTGGGGGCAACCCCACCGTGGACATCCACGTCCAAAGCAGGGGAAGCTGGCTATCCCACATCTGGCTTTGCCCTGTTTCCTCCTTCTCCCCTTCCCTGAGGGCTGGAGGGGTGCCTAGGAGTGGCAGCAGGAAAGAATGCACGAGCAAGTGGTCTGAACTTGGTCCTGAGGGGCACTTGCCTGTAACCGCGCCACTCCTGGCTCTAACTATGCCCACTGCCCTCGGTTCCCCAAACTGAGAAAGATGTTACAGGAAGAAGGAGGTGGGTTCAGCAAAATTACCATCCCCAGTCAGATTTTTCAGAACTCTCTCAACAAAAAATGTACTATGCACGAAACAGGCACTGTTCTGTGTCCCCAGGGACGTAGCAGTGAATGACTGAAAGGATCATGTATGAGTAACCAGAAGAAGCAGCAATGACCACTACGGCCCAGCACAGCCTCACTGCAATGTCACCCCAGATCTCCCCTTCCCCACAGCCCACGATGATAAGCCCCGGGCCCTTTGCAGTCTCAGAGTTTGGCGGCTCACCACTGCAGGGACCAAGATGAGAGTATCCAATTCTGGGGGAGTTCAGAATTTCTGACATTTTATAATATTCCTCCTTCCTTTTAGGGTAGTTTATTTGGTGGGAAAGGACTGGTACATTTGTTCAGGCAGCACAAAAATATTAATGGTTTATTATATGCCAGACCCTCTGCTGGGCACTGCCTCAGTCCCTGTCCATGCTGAGCTCCTTGTCTGGCAGACAACGTTAAAAGCAGGAAGAAATCTGGGTAGCTGTGTATTGAAATGGGGAGGGGTTGCAGAGTTAAAAGAGCACAGAATAGGAACTCCTGACATAATTTGAAAGGGGATGGTTATGGAAGGGTCAAAGGGTCACTTAAAATGATGTGATTTTTAAATGCACATCATTATTCTGATAAAAAATATGCTCTGGTATGGGGACAAGACACATACCCCTCTGAATTCTTGCTCCACAGTCTTTTATCCCTGCCTGCCTACTTTCCCACGGTTCCTGGGACATCTGATAAGGGTTGCACATAAAGACCTTACCCAGAGAGTCACTGACATAAGATCAAATTACTCTTTAAAGTAAGAAGAAAGAACAGGAGTCCTAAAGTCTCCCTGGCCAGCCTTGTTGGCTATTAATGACCTCCCACCAGATGTAAATATATATATATATATATATATATATTTACATATATATATATTTACATATATATATGTTTATATGTTTATATATATATGCATGTTTATATGTGTGTGTATTTAATCATATATAGTACAAATCTTATTTATATATGTACAATGATAGATAGATAGATATTTACGTCTGGAGCAGACAATGAAGAAATGACGCCAAAGAATGGGAGGCAGAGAGCCAGGATCAGTGTGGCAGCCTTCCTTTGGCTCAGGAGACGCCAAGTCTAGCATAACTATATTTAAGCCTCTGCATTCTCATTACATCCTTTCCCAAGCCTGTGAAAAATGGTCTTCTTAGCATTTTTAGCTACTAGGAGAAGAAGGGGGAATCCTGAACCCAGACTGAGGGGATTCTGGTTCAAATCCTGGCTCTGCTGCTGGCAATCTTTGGTTAACAATGGGGTCGTGACAGCTACATGACTCAGCTGTTGAAGGAGCAGTGAGTTAATGTTGTGAAAGGGCCGAGCACCCAGTGACGGTGGACCTGGACAGCCAGGTTGGGATCAGGTCACAGAAGGCATCCTGGTTAGAAGGGTGTCTCATACCCTCATGAAAGGTGTCCCATGGGCTGGAATACGTGGGAGGGAGAGGAGATAGAAAGTGAGATGGAATGTGAAGCCCCCATTGAGGACCGAAAAGAAGCACTCAGCTTAGAGTGGGACCAGGAGCTGCCTGAGCTTGTGGATTCGCACTGTTGGCTGGAGGTTGTTTAATTTTATAGAAAGCTCTGGGCTCGGAGCCCAGCTGTATAATGGTATGCATTATTCAGACAGGCTCAGGGTAAGCTGTCATAAAGCTGGAGGAGGCCACTTGAGGGGTGTGTAGGCTAGTGGTGGGAGGAGGATAATAGAGGAGCTGGAGTGGTGAGGAGGGGGTAATTTCAACAACGTACAGGGGAGTTTTCAGTGCTCTGCACTCAGGAAGGAATGGGATTATTTGCCACCACTGTCATAGGGAGGACTGGTTTTATTTCTCGGCCATCAGAGGAACCCAAGGGGATGAGAGGATAGACCTCAGACAGGTTGCCCAAATCATCTCATGGGGGTAGCTCAGATGGATGAAGGACCCAAGGACAGACCACACCGGGCTCCAAGGAGGTGAATGAGGAAGGCCACTGGGGGAAGCTGCCCCACATCTGTTACCATATTGGGCATATTTCCTGAGCATCGGAGGTGAGGATGCTATGCAGGGCATGCCAGGAACTCCCAGCCCCTTTGTCACTGTCAGGACTGGAAACCCAAACATCGATTTTGCTGGAGGACCTAGTCTCTCCATCTTCCAGACTGGGAAGATGGGAGTCATCATGGAATCATCTCTCTGCATCAACCCTCCGTCTACTCTCCCCCAAGGACTGGAGACAGAAGAAGGTTGATATTAAAATTCTGGAGTCAGCAGATCTAGTTAAAATCCCATCTGCATTTAATGTGCATGAACTTCTCTCTGAGCCTCTGTTCCCTATTCTTAAAAATGGGAATTATAATTATAACACATCATTAGATTATCCGGAGGATCAGATGAGATGATGAAGGGAAAGCTTAGTGCAGTGTTTGACATATAGAAAGGATGCAGTAGATAATAAAGATTGTGGAGAGGGGAGGAAGGCAAGGGAGGATGGGGATGAGGAGAAGGCAGACAGGAGGAAGAGGAGGGAGCCGGGCTGCTGAGAGGCAGTTCAGGACAGCAAACAAGAGCATAGCCTTTGCTGTCAAACAGCCAGGTTCAAATTCACCTTGGCCACTTACTAGTGGAGATTTTTTTTTTTTTTGCGGAGCACAGGCTCCGGACACACAGGCTCAGTGGCCATGGCTCACGGACCCAGCTGCTCCGCGGCATGTGACATCTTCCCGGACCAGGGCACGAACCCGTGTCCCCTGCATCAGCAGGCGGACTCTCAACCACTGCATCACCAGGGAAGCCCACTAGTGGAGACTTTTAAAGCTCCCTAGTGATGCTAATATGCCTACAGGGTTGAGAACTTTTGAGTCACACTTTGGCCCAAGAAGCTGAAGGGCCAAGGATTGAACCAGAAGTCACCACTGTGGGCTTTAGGATCATGAGCTCTGAATTAAAGAGACTTGGGTTCTAATTCTGACTCCACTCTTTATCAGTCGTGTGACCTTGAGTCAGCCTCTCAAACCACTTCCTCAACTATAGATGGGAAAAACATGATAACTACTTGTTTGGATGATTTTATGATTTAAAAGAAATAACGTTTGCAAGGCATTAAGCACAGTGGAGAGCGCCCTTAAACGTTAGCTATTGCTGTTGCACACAATTTACTTCTCCCTTGACCAGAGTTGACAAGCACTTACCCTCCTGTTCCAGATCTCCTTAAAGGCTTAGATCAGTGATTCTGAGAGTGGCCATGCCTCAGAATCCCCTGTAGAGCTTATTAAAATGTGGATTCCCGGGTCTTACCCCAGGACCTCGGTAAATCTTGGAGGGCGACAAACCATTTATGTTGTGTTTTCCAAAAACTCCCTGAGGGATTGTGCTGCAGGGTTAGGACTGGGAACCACAGAGCTGGAGCATCTTCTTGTGACTGACATCTTAAGTCTATTGAAGGATATAACTTTGATTCCAGTTAGATCATTATTCTATCCCCAATGGTAATGTCATTTCTCAAGTTTAAAAAAAAAAAAGAGGCAAAAATAAAACAGAAGGCCTTAGCAAGCCCCCTAGGGAGTTACCAATTGCCTATATTTGTTCTAAGTGTTTGGATCCAACACTTAGAATGAGTGCAGGGGCAAATTGACCATGAAGTTAATGAATTACAACTCCCATGTAATTAATGAAAACCACCGCCCTCAATTTTGTCTTTCCTTCATGTCGTAGTGCAGTGACAGCAGGCATTTTTAAGATCCAGCCAAGAACCTAAGTTGGAAGGTATGTTGGGTTTGGGTTTGGTGGGATATGTGAAGATGAGGGAGAAGGGTTGATATTTATAAGAGACACCTCGTGAAGAAAGATGATAGAGGCTCCAGGAGCACCATCTTCTTGTCTCAAGTGGGAAATGAAATCAGAGGAGTTAGCCACTATTAAAGATGGAGACACCAAGGCCCAGAGAGGGGAGGTAACTCTTCCAAGGTTACATAACAAGCAAATGCTAGAGCCAGGACAGGCTTCCTAAGCCAGCTGTCCCCACCAAACTAGCTTCCTCACACTCTCCCCAGACCCATCACCTTGGCCCCCATCCATGAAGCTCACCTTCGCTATGATGCGGCACAAGGGAGCCCCCTCTTGGGTCAGGCTGAACAGGTTCCCTGTGGTGGATTCTGTGGTGTAGATATTGTCCGAGGCATCGATTTTTCTCACCAGTGCCTAAGAAAAGAGAGCAAAGTCTGATGGTTACTCACTCATCTACCTTCTGCTCACCTTCCTTAATGGAATACCCAAGAGTGTCCTGAAATCTGTAATCCTGCCCCATCTCCACTACCCCATGATGGGGGTGATGAGGTTCTAACTTAGGGAAAGACATGAGTCAGGATGAGGTCTGAGCTACATTTCAGAAATATGGGATAATTTCATACCCCTGGGGCATGGACAACCAATGCACCCCACTCTAGTCAATCAGAAAATCAACTCTCATCACTGATGGGCTCAGCAAGCACATTTTTGCTATTCTACTGGCTCCTGATGAGAACAGAAACCATTGGTGAAATAAACAAACCATCAAGTTGAAAACCAATGAGTTGCTACAGATATGACCAAAGAATTTGCTCATTTTGGATGGCCGTTAGCTAATGGCAAAGTCCCGCTGGGTGATGGGTTCAGGAGATGAGTCAAGAGAAACATTCTACTCTGTAGTATCTTCCTGCTCAGAGGACATTTGCCTTAGGTGGACAGCCAGGCCAACACAGCAACCTGGTATCCTGTCAAAGACTGGGTAGCTCAGTGAGGAATGCCACTAATTACGGCTGAAGGATCTAAGGCTGGTGGTAAGAGGGCCGGGAATGACCAAGCACAGCACCCTGGGAGGCTCAGGAAGAAGAGCAAATGGAAAATTCATCAACAAATGGGACATGAAGATTATTCCTAGAAGAGTTTAGCTTATTTCTGGGAGAAAGCTTTTCACGGAACTTGAAACCACTTCATAATCAGCCATTTGTTTTGAAGGTTGTGATTCATCAATTATAGATGACTCCTACCTGCTAATTAATGTTCATTGCTTGAGTTTCTCCTGGGAGGTTGTGGAGATGGAGACTGGGGAGACTTGCCTTTGGGGGCCTCGTGCGAGAAAGTAGGACCTCTGGGAAGATACTTGTGCAATTTCAGTTGCCGTGTTTATTTTAAAATATGAAAATGGATTTGTTTTAAATTCATACTGGTGTTATGGAAAAGACACAAGGAAACTAGGAGATCTCAGTTCCAGCGCCAGCCTGCCTTTTTTAACACACTACATTGATGAGCAAGTATGTATATGGTTAAAAGTATGGACTCCAGAGCTAAACTGCCTGGGTTCAAATTCTGGCTCTGCCACTTCTAAGCTCCCTAGAGCAAGTAACTCAGCCCTTCTGCACCTTAGTTTCCTCATCTGTAAGACGGCAGAA
This sequence comes from Lagenorhynchus albirostris, assembly GCF_949774975.1. Classification (NCBI taxonomy): domain Eukaryota; kingdom Metazoa; phylum Chordata; class Mammalia; order Artiodactyla; family Delphinidae; genus Lagenorhynchus; species Lagenorhynchus albirostris. The sequence continues at coordinate 40,422,462 of NC_083103.1, forward strand.
ATCACAGTGTCTATCTCTTATGGTTGTTGTACCCATCTTTTAAAGTTGCTAATATATATAAAGAACTTCTAAAGGTATCTGGCACATGGAAGCAAAATAAAATTCTTAACAGTTTTTATCTTGAGATCTTGGGCAATTGAGATAAACCCCCTAGGCCTCAGTTTCCCCATTTGTAAAATGATTTAAATTAAAGGGGTTTGAGTCTCCAGGTAAATAGCTCTTCCATTTTTCTTCTTTATTCAAACTCAGAATTCTTCACACATAGCAATATGCCAATCTTCTACATATAGCAGTCTAAGATTGTGTGTAATTAATCAAACTACATTAAATATAAAAATTATTTCCTGATTGGATAGATGCCGCTTGTAAGATATTTAACAAAAGGTAAAATTAATAACCAAGATTTGTCACTGCAAATCTGTATAATGAATGTACTTAGAATCATTCCCTATCTTTGCTGTAAGCAGTTATATAAGTGATATCAGTGCTAACATGAAAATGCAGATTTCATATCCTGGGGTCCTGTACTTAAATGATAATTACCTAATGTTCCTGATCAGTGTTTTTACTTGAAGCAAATTAGCATTATGTTAAACTATTCAAACCCACTGTCTTTTGCAATCATTTTCTGCTATTAGACCATTTATGTCTGAGGATAATTTCTTGTTAACGTCTATACTCACATATACCATAATTACACTTCAGATTTGTCTCAGTGAGTCAGCTCTCTGACAATGAAAAGTTGTAAACATCCTTTTCACAAGGATAAATTTGGAAAGAGAAGAGATCAAAGGCTCCACGGAAATCATCAAGGCTCTAAGTATCACAATGCGTCAGAGCTGGAAGGCATCAGAGCTAGAAGGGCTCTCAAAAGTTTGTTCAAGATTTCCTTCCGAGTTGAGAAAACAGACACAGAAATCTGCCCAAGGTTACACATATGGTACGTGGTGGAGTTAGACCTTAACCCCTGTGAATCTGACTCCCTATTTACCAAAGTCAGTGAATCCATGTCCCTCGGGGCCGGCAGGACCTCCCAGGGGCTAGTGGAGATGGAAGTCTCAAAACAAGGAGGAAATCCAGCCTCATGAGCAGCTCTCACCAAACTGGAGCACAGTTCTCCACCCGGGCTTCCATTAGCATCTACTATGTTCTGCCCTGTGGCGGCCAGAGCTTCTGCTGCAGGGGGCAGAGCTGACCTAGAAAGCCCCGCCTAGATCCACCACCATGTTCCTACCGAGGCCATACTTCCCCTGAGCTACTCCCAGCTGTGACTCAGCACAGCAGGGGCACTGCTGTGAGTCCATGACTGTAGGCAGAGGCCTCCTCTCACAGGTGACTTTGGCTTGAAAATTCCATCTCTTCCTACTCACGTCTTCCTCCCCCTTTTCTCTCTCAGTTATCAGCCCTGCAACATGGTTTTCCACTGCCTTCTCCTGCTTCCTTCCCTCTATCCTTCATAGATGTTTTTATCAAATCCTATCTTGGTATTAGTTCCAAATGAACACAGTCTCTAAAATCAAGTTTTTTCAGGTAATCGAGGAGGAATTGGTGAATTTTCAAAAATATGCTTCACCCTCTATCATGAGAAGAGTGGTGAAAGAATGGAAACAAAATGAAGGAAGATAGACCAATTAAACTGAATGACAGAATTTTTTTATGACAGACCAGGCAGATACGAAACAAAAAAATATAGGATCTTGAAGAAGAGGAGAAAGGGATTTAAAAAAAAAGGGGGGGGGGGTGGTTAAGGAGATGCACACAATCTAACTACTCTAAATAAAGAATTTGAAAAGGGGGATATATTTTTGTTTCTCCATCAGAAAGAGTGACTGCAGCCCAGTGAAATTTATCAGCAGGGGTAAACTCTCAAACATCAGCCTGGAATGAGTTCCTCAGAAGGAGGCAAGAAAATACTGTGAAGCGTCTTTCTAAAGCTTCAGATAGAGACTCCATAGTTAGATATAGTTAGGGCAGCCCAGCCATGCAAAGGGATTACATATACATGGGTTGATTAAAGATGGCCACAGATTCTTCGCTGCTCCTCCCATAGAGAGGTGGGTTCTAATTCCCCCCCTTTTGAATCTGGGCTGGCCTCAGTGACTTCCTTGATGAACAGAAGCCAGCACTCGGTAGAAGTAACGTTTCAGGACTTCCAAGGCTAGGTCATAAGAAACCTTGAAGCTGCCACTCAGGCTTCTTGGAACATTCTTTTCAGAGTCCTAAGCTACCAGATAAGAAGTTTGATAACTCTGAGACTGTCATGCTGGAGATGCCGTGTGCCATGTGTAGGACCCCTGATCAATTACTCTCAGCTGAGACCAGCTTTCCAGCCATCCCCTCCAAAGCACCGTACATGTGATGAAGCTTTCTAAGACTCTCTAAACCATCTGCCAGCTGAATACCTCCAAGTGACCTCTGCTGATGCCACAGGGAGCAGAAGAATTACTCAACCAAGCCCTACTGAAATTCTCTACCCTTAACATTGTGAGATATAATATTAAAAATTGTTGTTAGAGTTGTCTGTTGTGTTAATAGAGTTCTAGATACAGGACAAAATTACAGAGATCAGCATGAAATATTCAAAGGATTACTAGATAAATTTCAAGTGAAAAAGTTTTAACATAAGGATGTAGTATCGCCTGTGTCCCAAGAGAACATTTTGGAGAAATGCATGAATTAGGACTTGGAGAAAGGCTCAGAAAGACTAGACATAATAAAGAGGAGACAGACAAAATAATAACTGAATCCAGGCTTGGATTAGCTACTGGTCTGATGGGAAAATATCTCCTGGGTTGGAATATCCAATTTAGAGAGGCAAAAATGGATAACATCACTTAGAACTAAAGGTTTAGGGCAGATCCAGACCTTAACTGATTTTATTTCTCCCAATAAGGGAAATCCTAAAATCTAAAAGATTACTTTTGGAAAACAAAAGAATGTGTCAGAAAGGAAAGAGGAGTCAAAGTGCGAATGCTGCTCAGATGAGTAAATAGTGCTCATTCTGTGAGTTAGATAAGAAAAGAGACCCACGTGAGAAGCAGGGCAAAAGGTGAGAAACTCAGCTCAGTCTCCCTGAAGGGAGTGGGAGATTAACAGGGAGACATAATTCATTACTGGAATAAAAAAAAAAGATATAGCAGAAAAATGTTATTCAAGACTAAAATAGTCAAAAGGTATGGGAAGACGGTGTTCTGAGAAGCACATGGCAGAGGGACGGGTTCTCAGTAGGTGCATAAGGCAACAGACTTCAGGAGCATAACAAGAAAACCCTGGGGCTTCCCTGGTGGTGCAGTGGTGGAGAGTCTGCCTGCCGATGCAGGGGACACGGGTTCGTGCCCCGGTCTGGGAAGATCCCACATGCCGCAGAGCGGCGGGGCCCGGGAGCCATGGCCGCTGGGCCTGCATGTCCAGAGCCTGTGCTCCGCAACGCGAGAGGCCACAACAGTGAGAGGCCCGCATACCACAAAAAAAAAAAAAGAAAAAAGAAAACCCTTCCTAGAAGACAGGGTCTCAAGGCCTAAGCAATCCTCAGCAAGAGGCAGAGACAGCAGCCATATTATAGAACTAGAGTGCCTGTGTATCCTATGTCAATTTTTTTTCTCATTTAACCCTAAAAGAATTTTTTAAAATATATGACCCCTTGCACATTTTTAATTTGACAGGTAAAATTTTGCATCATAAGTTTAAAGAACAAAGTTGGAAAGGATGTAATTTCCAGCAGACTATAAATATTGACTAAAATAAAATGATTACATCACTCTTTTAGATGTATCCCATGAAATCTAAATACCAAAACAACTTGATACTGTCATCATCCATTTAAAATTACATGAACAATCTCTTTAACATTTGAACATTTTGCATCTTTTCTTTTCATCTTTAAACTTACATTCCCATCCCCATTCTCCCTCAGAATTTTATCTTAATGTAATACATTTAAGTTTCAAAGTATTTTACTGATCACACTTAATCATGCTTATCATTGAAATTTGAAATTTTCTTTTAATTCCTGTGACTATAAGGCTCTAAGTGTTTAAAAATAATCTCTCCTTGCTTGAATTAGTATTAAAATTATCATCAGTACAATTGGTCAATACAACATAGATGATACATTTTGATAAATAATTATAAATCATAAAATTAAAATTTTATCATAAATATATCTCCTAATGAGATGAATGAGGCTTTGTAAACTTTGTAGGTTTTCTAATTCATTTATCCATGATTGAATATTGGCTTAATGCTATATTTTTAGATGTAAATCCTGAAAAATCTTGTTCCCATAAATCCCGTGAAGAGAGGAATGGGAAGAGTATGTATAGCCAAGTTGCTCACCTTTTGAGCACATTCTGAGCTATGTAATCATATAGTGATCTATCATCAAACACTATTTTTAATGATCTGCCAGCTGATAACATCTATAAATTGGTAGAAGCAAAGAACTGGAAACCATTTGACTTGCAAAACATTTGTCACCCAATCATTAGAGTCATTCATTCACTTGTCTCAATTTCTGGGAAGAATTCCAGAAGTACTTTACCAAGACATATTAAGTAACTCTTAATTATACCCACTACTCTTTCACTTAGAGCACCTTGGATTATCCAAATTATTCAGAAAGGATTAAGAAAATCAAAATATTATTAATTTCATTAACAATACAATTTTAATAAAATATTTTTGTGTGTTTCAAATAAAAAACTTGAAGCTACAGCTTTTGCTTATTTAATTTATGAAAAATACCCACCCTATAACCTAATTGGCAAAGACTATTCTTTAAGCCAAACCAATCAGCCAAGTCAACTTAGCTTTTTCTCAATATAGACCTGACTTCATTTTTAATTAAAAAAATTTTAATATGTATTCCAAGAAATGCTAAAAAATGCTGACAAATAATTTTGGAAATCATTCTGTAAGGAGAAATGCTAAAAACTGTCAATATTAAAATAATATAGACTTAAAATAAAATTTGATTTACTTGTGTATATTCTAAAGCCAAGATAAAACAATTTATTAAACTTTTCATAATGCAAAGTAATATATAGCTAACATTGTAAAGTAATTATAAATCTGGAAATATGATAAAAATCACTGCATTCCTTCAGTAAATAGATGTGTGTATGTATTGAACTTTGGTGTTTATTTCAGGAAATAATTAAATAAGGTCTGAAAATAAAAATATCTGAAATCATTCGACTGTTTTTTGTAGCTCTTTTTTTTTTGAGGTATTTTTTTTGGATGTGGACCATTTTTTTAAATTAATTAGTTTATTTATTTATTTATGTTTGGCTGCGTTGGGTCTTCGTTGCTGTGCGCAGGCTTTCTCTAGCTGCGGCGAGTGGGGGCTACTCTTCACTGCGGTGCGCGGGCTTCTCATTGCGGTGGCTTCTCTTATTTGGAACACAGGCTCTAGGCACGCAGGCTTCAGTAGTTGTGGCGCATGGGCTTAGTTGCTCCACGGCATGTGGGATCTTCCCGGACCAGTGATCGAACCCATGTCCCCTACATTGACAGGTGGATTCTTAACCACTGCGCCACCAGGGAAGTCCTTTTGCAGCTCTTATGATCGAACTTCTCTATGTATTTAAAGGAGAAAAGTATTTATACTTAAATCTAATTAGTCCAGCTGCCAGCAATTAACTATATCTTTTGCTAACAGAAAGTAGAAATTAGTGTAAATATTTCATAAAATGTTTTGACAAAATAGTCTTTAACTGCTGCCTTAAATAATGTGCATCAAATCTGAAAAGAAAAATCATGCAAAACTTGTATCTTTGAATTTTACCCAGTATATCTTGAAAAATGTGGTCTTTCTCAAAAATATTCGTTACATTGAAAAGAATCATTATCATTAACCTTTAGACATCACTTAGAGTTGAGCATAAGATACAGCTGAAAGGAATTGCTTGCATTTAAGTGCCCCCCAGGGCTTCCCTGGTGGCGCAGTGGTTGAAAGTCCACCTGCCGATGCAGGGAACATGGGTTTGTGCCCCGGTCAGGGAAGATCCCACATGCCGCGGAGCGGCTGGGGCCGTGAGCCATGGCCGCTGAGCCTGCGCGTTCGGAGCCTGTGCTCCGCAGCGGGAGAGGCCACAACAGTGAGAGGCCCGCGTACCGCAAAAAAAAAAAAGAAAAAAAAAAAGTGCCCCCCAAAAGCCATTTTGAGTGTTTGATTTGTCCTACCTGTGCTCTCTTTGCTTTGTCTAAGGAGAATGTCCCTCAAGAGGTATGCACGATTTGAGAATAAATGGAAATAGAAGGGATAAGATAAATTGGAAACTTTCACAACCAACCCTCCAATACACACACACACACAAACACGCACACACTATCATTCTACCACATTTCTAGATTCAGAAAATCTGCACACTGGACAAAATACACAATTTCTAATGCTTTTCTCAACAGAAATATTAAAAACATGGAAATACATGGAGGCCTAAAGGTTTATGGTTCATGAATGTAGGCTTCTTTTTTATCTCCCCATTTGCACTCCAAGGTTTTTGCAAAAAGGGGCAATGCACTATAAGATTTGGGATGGGTGAGGAATATGCCTTTCTTCTGGAAAATAATAGAAGGGCTAGTAAAAACTGTGTATTATTAGGAGGATTGTTTCTAGGAAAGAAAACAAATGAAAACTGAATGTCTGGAAATTGATTTCCTTAAAAGTATACGTGCTTGCATTTCTCCTAGGAAATCTTTGGGAACCCAGAGAATGCAATGCATCTGAAGCAGTAGACCACTGGCCCAAGTCACTTCAAGCAGCCGAAATCAGTGTAGCCTGGGGTGGCAGAAATGCAAAGTTTGGAGGGACTCTTGAAATTAAGAAATGTTGAAAATGCTGGATGGCAAAGAGTGCAAATCAAACAAGTCCTTGTGAAGGAATTACAAATGCCTGACTTTGCAGGAAGAAGATAAACGTATCACGTGCCCTTCTATGAAAAAGGAGACATTTTTCTCCCATATATGGTAAGCATCGTACCACAATTAACCTGTGGTGGATGCTTTCCCCACGTGAATGTATGTTCACAAATCCTTGTGGACTGTGGACAACTGAAATAAACTGACATCCTGTTGCAGATGCAACCAAGACAGTATCTGTCACCCACCCTCTTTCTCTCAACTGCAGATGAGTGTCTGTTAAGGTCTTCAGCAACCCTAAAGACAGAGTCTTAGGAAGACATGTTGACTGGAATTCCTGCCCTAAGGATTGAAGATTGGCCTGTTTTAACTCTCTGTGAGTGCAGCAGTAGTGCTGTGATAATATTGTGTATCCAAGGTACTAACTCTTTGGACCCTTTCAAGTATCGTGGGGAAAGACCAGTACAAATTGAAAAGCCCTGAAAAAATCCCTCCCATTGCTGGAGAGACAGCCTGGGCTGTAGCTGCCCAAAGAAACATGACTCCACACACACACACTGGGATGAGACCCTCCTGGCTAAGAGGAGAATAAGAAAATTAAAGAGAATTCTATTAACCTAAGGATCGAGGGCTTTGAATTATTCCTAAGAGTAGAGGGATTCAGATTTGGGTTTTCTTTCTTTCTTTCTTTCTTTCGCTTTATTTTCTCCCAGGGAACTTTAAAATGAGATAGAAGACCATTTTAACATTTTGAACATCTTTATATTTCTCATCCTGGCAAGTATGTTTGGATTATCTTTATCTTACTGTTTAATCCCATTGCAGCCTCTGATTACCTATACTGGACAACATAGCTGAGCAAAATCTGAGAATGAGAAAAAGAACAGGAAAGCAAATTTTGAGCTTTAGTTACAAAATCTCTTTAGAGTCAATTTAATGAATGTAATATTTTAAGTCATTTCCAAGTCTTCTGGGAGCAAAGTCTAATTTGCCCACTGGGATTCCAGAAGGATCCACAAAGGAGTAGAGTTTGTTATTTGGGGGGATGGCTTCCTGAAGGTGTGAAAAGTCTGCCTCGCAGGCAGGTGACCTCCTCCTCCAAAGGGCCCAGCCACACTCCTGCCTGACCACAGCCAGATAGATGGGGCCAATAAGATAATAGGACAAGAACTGTGAACACTGAGGGGTAATACTTGGTCCCCACTCCTTCTGTTCCACCAGGGAGAGATTTCAGCCACACCTAATCCTTTAATCCGAGAAAGTTTAATCCTTAATGTTCATTAATTTCCCATTGGTGGCTCCTAACAGTTAAGCCTTAACTTTCCAAGCCCACCAAGTAGTTAAATTATCTCAATAAACAATTAGTGATTAGCGGATTAGGAGGCTCTTTTTAGCAAAGCTTGTTGTCAGCGTCTCTTAAGGTAGCTCAGGTCTGTAGTGAATAAAGCCACTGATGCAATCAGAAGAGTGCCAGTGACTCCTGTGTTGTCTTAGTTAATGCTAACAACAACCCAAAGTAGAGGTGAGGAAACAGGACATTAAGTAACTTGCCCAAGTTTGTAGATGCAGTAAGTAGCTCGTTCAGGGTTTGAACCCTGATATGCCTCCAAATGCCATGCTCAATCCACTACCCCATATTCATAGAATTACACACTATCAAGATTGGAAGAAACTTTGCAAGTCACTCAGTCCAACCTCCATCTACTGCCGATATCCTCCCAGGCATGACTTTCCCACCTCAGTGATGGGGAGTTCCTAAGGCAGCCCCTTCTACTGCGGGGCAGCCCTATTGCTTTGCCAACCCCTTTTTCCATGGAATGTCCTATAGATTCACTTCACTGGCCCAAGGTCCTTCTTCCCTTTGGAGGTAGCAGAGTTTCCATTCTTAAACATCCCTGCTCCTCCAGCTATTCCCCACATACCTTCGGCCCTTCCCCGTCCTCCTAGGAAGCTCCTCTGAGCACAATCATTGTCTCAATAACACATCTGGGGTCTGGAGCTGGACATAACATTCCAGGATGGAGCAGACCAGTGCAGAGTAGTGCTATATTATCACTGCCCTTCTTGTAAGCACCATTCCACCATGTGTTGTGTTTTTGTGGTGGGCATGGAGGGCGGATGGAAAGAGTACTGTTCCTCTGCTCAAAAGCCTACATGGCTCCCTAGTGCAAAAAAGGCATTTCCCAAATTGCATTTCCTGAAACACCAGCATCCCAGAATAAATGGGTGTTTTAAGAATAAAAAAGATCTGTGACTAGGTAAGTTTGGAACACACTGCTTAACATTCATTCATTAATAAATCTTTATTAGATGCCTGCTGTATGCCAGGTACTGTTCTAGTCACTAGATATATATTCATGGACAAAAGAAAGAAAATCCCTGTTTATGGAAACTATAGGTCAGACAAGAAATACTATGAATGTGTGAGGACCTTTTAGAAGACTTGCAACACACAGTAACACATCATAAGAGAAATGCTGATGCAAAAAAATAAGCTTAATTTCATTTATGTCAAGATACCCCAAGCGTAGGATCCTTGTATGATTACTAATATACTAGAGAACAGGATTTGAGTTACCTGTTTAGGAAACACATGCTCACAGCACTGAACAGATTACCCTGCCTTCAGCCAGTGTATCTCTTTATGTCACCACTGTTTTGTATGGAAACTTTCTAATGTAAAAGGATGCTAAAGGTCAGCCAAGAAATATTAAGAGCACAGCAAGCTCAGCCCAAAGGAGGGCTTAGAGGACACCACTGGGCATGTGGGAGGGAAGGGGGGTTGTCAAGAAACTAACAAATATGCAGAGGAATGGAGGACAGACGCTGCTTCCCCCACCAGGAGAGGGAGACCAATGGGGGACTCAATTCTAAGAGAAAAGCAGCTGATCCAACAGCTCCCAAGCTGAGCATCAATGAGGCAGGTGGCCAGACTGGAAATGGGGCAGGATTTAGCCAGGGAAGTAGAAGCACCGGGTCAGGAATTCCACACCAAACAAGGTCAGGACGAGGAAAAAGCAGAATGGACGCAGTGCCCCAGGAAATCAGATACCTAGTCCACAAAGCCCAAGTCGGCTCCTGACAGCCCAAGAAGCTTTTCCCAGGAATCTGTGACCTGGAGCATCAAAAAGACAAGCTACCCTTTGCCCCTGGTGGAAAGAGCTAAGGACTACCTCCAACCCCAGCTGGCTTCCATTTACAATCCAACAGAACTCTTTTAAGCCCTTTTAAGTGAACCTGGTACTGCCAGGCAAGAGGGCACCAAAATGGCATAAAAAGCATCAGCGGGCACCTGAGCTCCTGCTCAAAACTTCCTCCAGGCTCCTCTCCTCCCCACCGCTAACTTCAATACCCTCGCTCATCACTCCTTCAATTTCTTCACCCACTTCGGCCCCATGTTCCACTGGGTCCCTCTAGACTTCCATTTGGGACACTGGCCTTAGCTTGAACCACCACCTGCCGGTACGCGTGACTGTCAACATTTGCTCATCGTGCCAGGTCCAGGGCCCCAGCCCTGGCCCTGCCCTTCCCTCGTCCCAGACTCTCGGGGCAGGGAGAGTGAACTCCGCAGACCCTTCTGGGTTGGGAGGGTGAGGCTGCACAGGGCCAGCTACCCTGACCAGCAAGTGAACCAGGTCAGAAGGGCCTGTGCTGTGTACAAGACGAGCCAGACACATTGGGAAGAGAGAAAGGAAACTCTGGGATAGGTAGAAAGGCCAAGTTTGGAGGGAGGCCGATATGGGAAGGGATTTGTTATTTGTGGAAACCTCTTATTTGGTGGTGGGAAAAGAATGGCAAATATGTAACACAATATTTCTGTAACTATAAATAACATGCAAATACCTTTCCTAATGCAAACCATATGGAATCAGCTTTTCTGGGAGGCTTTTAAAAATAGGAAAAGGCAAGAGAAGGAAATAATATGTATTTAATCCAGAAGTGCTAAGCACTTTTCATACGTTGTTTGCTTAGTCCTCTCACTTCTCTTCTAGGGAAGGTCTTCACTTTATATATGGGGAAAATGAGGCTATGGATTAAGGAATTTGACCAAGGTCCCATGATAAACCACAATTTGAAAGTAGATCTGTCAGGTTCCAAAGCCCTCGTTCTTTCTGAAATCAAGTACCACCTTCCCTAGAGGCAGGGGCTAGACTAGCTGACCTTCCTAGATTCTTCTCTATTGCCAGGATATTCAGAATTGACTTGTTCCCAGCAGGTGCCCTAAGTCTTTCAGGAATATAAGGATCTATTGTGTGCACTGTGAACAATAACTCAACAGAGAAGATTTAAGGTGGTGGTAGCAACACTGAAAGTGCAACTGGGAGACGCTGGGCCCTGCCACTGCCTTGTTGTGTGACCTTAGGTCAGTATCTGCCCTCTCTGGGCTCTAGTTTTCACATCTTGAAAATGCAGAATTGGGCTAGATGGTCAGGAAGGCTCCGTTCAGCTCTGACAGTCCTGTCTCTCAGGTGCTGGAGTTCACTTTGGTCGTCTGAGGAGGATGTCCCCCAAGAAAGCCCACTTTAGAGCTTCCCCGAGCCAGGCCCAGTCCCTCTGCCCACCTCCACTGCCCAGCCCACACTGACCTGCACCTCCCGGGTCAGGGCCAGCTCCAGCAGCTGGCCAAAGTGCTGGCCCAGCGTGCTCAGGGTCTCACTCACACAGGCCTTCATCGACTTCAGGATGTGCTCATTCTCAACCTGGAGGCACCTGGAGAAAGAAACCCTGGGTGGGCCACTGTAAGGGGCAGGTACTCAGCCCAGAGGCATTTTAGGGGACAGATCCGGGCCTGCAACAGGGCTGGTGGCGATGCGAGTGGCCTGGGAAGATGACATCAGCTCCTGGGGAGTCAGAGAGGGAATATTCCAAGGCTGGCTTGTCCCCTGGCTTCCTAGTGTTCAAAGAAGTGCTGGCCTGAAATAGGAGCTAACAGTCCATGTTGCCAGGAAGAAAGGCCATCAGAAAGCAGTCAAATCCATACCTCTGGGCTTCTCCCTGGGAGAATCTGCCATCATTGCGGCCAGGGTCTAGGGATGGTGGATGGGAGTCATAGAGGAGGGCTGCTGGTGTGCTAGGTATGCCTTGCTCACTCTAAAGGTATATGGCAATGCCTGTGACCCTTTAAGAAATAGCTACCTAAAGCGTGCAGACAGGAGCCTTTGGGGATTTTCCACTCACACAGGAAGACCAAGGTCAAATCCAGCCCTATGACCTGAGAATGTTTCACAACGGAAGGCCAAAGACCCCATGGCAGTCCTAGGAATGTCAAGTTCCAGGTTTTTCTTCTAGGGCCTGGGGGCTGGAAGGGGTGAGGGAGGGTGTCAACACGCACCCAGGTGTGCATACAGACAAGGTTGAGTGTGTGTACATTTCTGAGTGTAGACGTATGTGTGTTTATGTATGTGAGATACGGAGAAGAGATTGTGAGTGTATTTCTGTGATTGTGTGAGTGTATGTTTATATATCTGTGCATGTCTGTGAAATCCTTGTCAATGTGTATGTGAGTGCTTTCACCTTGTCTTGACTTTGAGATCAAGGGGCTTCCCAAAGCTGGGGTAAACTCTTTCCTTGTTACCAACCCTCAAGAATCCTCTTTCTTCCTATGCCCAGGCCTCTCCTCTGCCTTTTGCATTCTCCCAGGCCTGAAAATCGAGCAGAAAATCCCAAGGGAGTCTTTTAAGGTTGCTGATAAAAGTCAGCAAAAGGAAACTCCCAGACCACCACCAGGCCTCCCCACTCCCACTGTCCCTGTGGGAGAAGATGCCAGCCCCTTTCCCTGCCTGAGGACCGGCTGGCAGACCCTGTCTAGATTCACCCAGAGGCCAGATTTACCTCTCAGTGACCGCTGACAGCTCTGAGCACTTCTCCATTAGCAGCTTTTCAATCTGCAGAAAAATAGATCAATTTTATTCAATTCAGTGAGCACTGGTCGAGGACCAACTGCTGAGCTGGACCCTCTGGGGCATAAAGATGAAGAATCAAATCAGCCAATTTGTAAAACAGGCACATAAACTATAACACAGTGTGGTATGGATGGCAAAAGAGATCATCATCAGTTGCTTTGGGGGCTCAAAAAAAGAAAACTGAGCAATTAGTTATGCTGGGGGATCTGGGAAGCTTCAGAGAGGAAGGGGCATTTGAGCTGGGTTTTAAAGAATGAATAGAAGTTTACTGTCTGCAAAGTGGAGCAAGGAAAAGGGTAGAGCACTAAGGTGCAAAGAGATGCCAGAAGAAAGAGAAATAAAGGGGGATTTTCAGTGGTTTGCTTTGGACTTGGAGGAGATTCAAAACCATGGGCTTTGGAATTACACAGCCTTAGGTTGAATCCGGCTTATACCATTCACTGCATAACTTTGGGCAAGTTACTTAGGCTTTCTGAGTTTCTGTTTCCTCATCTATAAAGTGAGGACAACACCACTAGCTAATATTTTTAATTAATTTAATTTAATTAGGACTCAGCCCTCACAACACATCTATGAAATAAATGCTATTATTATACTCATTAGGATGATGGAACTGGGGCACAGAGAAGTTAAGTAACTTGGCAAGGTCACACAGCAGACAGAGCTGACACTTGAGCAGGCAGGCATTAAAGAGGGTGTATTTAACCATTGCACGGTGTCTCTCAGTGGTTATGTTGGCCTCAGAGGTTGTTCAAGGTAAATGAGGTGTATGTCAAAACATCTAGCACAATTCCTAGAACAGAGCAGATACTCAGTAAAGGTCCTTACTGTCTTCCCTGCTTCATTGGAAGTGGAGAGAGGTCCCTGAGACAAGAAGAGTTAGGACTCTACACAATTCAGACCCACTCTTCTAAAAGGCAACCCCATTCCGAGTGCCCACCCACGCCCATGCCAGGCAACCCACCTGGCCCATCTCCTGCGAGGAGCTCCTGCTAACAGCGCTGTACTCGCTGACCATGGAGCGGGCGTGGCAGGTCAGTCGCACGCTCATGCTATGGACACGCGCCCAGCGGTCCTGGGCCAGCTTCTGCCCGATCCTACGCAGCTCAGTGCTGATGACCCAGCCCCGCTTGAGCAGCAGCTGCAGGGGGTCTCCGGGGCCAGAACCGCCTGCCAGGATGAGGTCTCCCTGTGCATCCTCCTCCAGGCTGATGGGCTTTGCCTGCAGGACACACATGCACTCACACTCCGTCATGAGCTTCAGGTCCTCCATCCAGCGCTGGACCGAATCCACCTGCATCAGGTGCAGCCTGCAGCCGGGGAACAGTGCCATGAAGGCTATTAACACTCCACAATTTCCAAAGGTTTCAATTCCAAGCCATCTGGTGTTTACTAAACACCTACTATATGCTCATCACTGTTTCTTGCATTCACTTACCTTAATCCTCTTATTTCTCATTATGTCCATCTTACGGATAGTAAGATGTTTTGAGGGCAGATGACCAGACAAATCAGGCAATGAAATCTGACAGAGTAGCAGATTATCTTTACAATAAGAGGAAAATAGAAATAGCTTAAATATCAAATATTAGCTATGTCAAGTAAGCTATGGTACAGCTACATGGTTATATAATGTGCACTTATTTAAAATAATGCTTTCCAAAAGTTTATAGCAAAGAAAAATGTGTGCACTAATAAAATAAACCCACAGTATGCAAAGCAGTATGCAGAAATGTAAGCACAATTATTATAACTATGTTTAAAAGCTATCTCTAGAAAAAATATTTAAAAGAAATATTAAAATGCTAGTGGTTCTTTATGGGTGGTGAAACGAAAAGATTTTTCATTTGTTTTCAACCTTTCTCTAATTTCCAAATTTACTTTCATAAGCATATATACTAATTTTGTAATGGAACAAAATTAACTCTATTTAGTACAACAGCATGAGAATATCCATTAGATCTTAAGATCTTTGTCAAATAAAATTCACTCTAAAATTCACTTAATCAAATAATAGTAATATCAGATCATTAACAAAGCTTTGAACGTTGCTTGAATGAATTATATTTAATATCACATAAGTGCCAGACACTGTGGGAAAAGTGGAGATCAACATGCCACACCTCCCCTCTCATGGAGCTTTTGATCTGCCTAAAGAATCAAGACATAGTAATGAGAAGTTAAAAAACAATAGATTTCAACATCATTCGAAGATTATGACAGAAGAAGACATACATACTTAACCTTTAAGGCTGGGCTCAAGTCCCTTTGCCTTGGCTTGTAACAGTGTTCAAACTAGTCTTTCTGTTGCTAATCTTACCTGCCTCCAGCCATTCTCCACCTGCCACTAGTCATTCACTCATTCCACAAAACAGTATTCAGTGCCTACTATGTACCAAGTACTGTTCTAAGCTGGGCTTTAAGAGCAAGCAAGTAGATAAAAGTCATTTCCCTTGTAAAGGTTACATACAAGTGAGAGGGCAGTCAACTTCCAAAGTAATTTCCAGAATAAATAAGCAATGCATACAATACATTGGAGGTGGTCAGTGCTCTGAAGGAAAAGAACAGGGAAAAAGGATAGAGAGTTGTGGGGGTGAAAGGGGGAGTAGGCATTGCAATGTAAAATAAGTGGTTCAGAGAAGGCTCACTGAGGAAGGGACCTTTGAGCCAAGACATGAAGGACATGAGGGAGTGAGCCATGTAGATATCTGGGGGGAAATTGTTTCAGAGAGAGAGAACAGCAAGTGCAAAGGCCCTGAGGCATAAGTGTCCTTGAGATGTGTGAGAAAGACAAGAGTTAACCTGGCAGAGAGTGGGATGGAGGACTTGAGGTGAAAGCAGTGGAGGGCGGAGGTGAGCAGACCCTATGGAGCTGTGTGGGACAAGGTGAGGATTTGGCTTTTATTCTGAGTCAATACAGCCAGCACCCAGAAGGCATTGATGAGGCCAGGTAAGTAGGGCCAAGGTACCAAGTAGGACTGAAATGATAGCGGAATGCTCCAATTATCATGGTTAAAATCACGCCTTCATATTTACTGTTATTTAATGAGGAGTAGGACTTTCTGAACAATGCAGCTGTTTGTCTATGAGGTTTTTAAATGTAATTTTTAACCACAAAGCTTATACTGTTTATGCAAATTGTACATGTGGTTTCTTATAGCTTTTTAAATTGTTAAAAATAAAAGCTTACCAATATCCTTTCTTTCTCCCTCTCCCGTCATGAAAAATAACTATTATATTTTGTAAAGAATTTGAATAGATGATAGATAGATGGATAGATAGATGAAAAATCACTTTGTGGATATACCACAATTTATTAAACCATTTTCCCATTGCTGGGAACTCACTTTTCCAGTTCTTGACCACTATAAACACATATGCCCTTATATAACCAGTATCTTCATTCTATGCCATAGACCCCCAGGAGTAGGAGTGAAATTCTATAGATGCTGCCATATTGGCTCTCCAAGGCAGCAACGCATCCCATTCCCCGAACAATGCAGGAGAACTTTCTATACATATATCTTGTTACTCCCCTGCGTGAGTCCTCAGTGTGCCCCCAACTGACCACTCCCCCATAAGTTAAAATTCCTGAGGCTTAGATGGGGAGTGTCCAAGATCTGGCCCCAGCCTCCCTTCCCACACATCTCCCTTTTCCACCTTCCCTCATATCTTAGCACCCCCACCATAGACACACTATACTCCAGGTACTGTCAACCTTCCTGTTTCTCAAGCGTGGCTCTCTTTTACAGTCTCCCCCATGGCCTTGCACAGACAATTCCTCTCAGATCGGAATCCCCTTTCCTTCTTCTCTACCTGGCAAGCTCCTATTAACCCTGCAATACCCGGCTCTCGTGTTACTTTCTCTGAAGAGCCTCAGTCAGAGCTTATCAGCTGCCCCCCAGGACCCCCACCTCTCTGTGCATCCTCCATTGGAGCACTAATAACATTCTATTGCAATTTGTATGTTTGTCTGAACTCTCCAAGTCCTGTGAGGGACATCCCTCGTGTCTGGTTTATTACCAGCGCCTGACATATACCAGCTACACATCTGAAAGAGCGGCAGGCATTTACTGCCATACCTCTGCAGAAGACTCCACGTGCCTCCACCATTCCACCTCCCCAGGGAGTGCCCCACGAACAATGTCAACTAAAAAGAATGCACAACCTAAAAATTGAGAATTATGTTTTATTTGGCGGACAAAACTGAGGACTTCCAGTCTGGGAGGCAGCCTCTCAGAACAGCTCTGAGAGACTGCTCCAAAAAGGTAAAGGAGGAACCAGGATATAGAGGAGTTTTTGCAACAAAGACCAAATAGTCAGAACATCACAACATTACTGTTAAATAAAGATAACCAGACATCTCAGGTTAATGAATTTAGCACTTTACTGTGTATGGGAAGATGCAAGAGTCTGGGCCCACTGAAATCATTCCTTTGATATGTACCTTAGCTATCTAGGGCCAGTATCCTGTGCTTTCCCATCCTGCGTCCCCTCAGGGTGGCTGCAGAGGCTGAGGGCTTGACTGCGGGCAGCCCGTTTTTCTCCATCCTGAGTTCCCTCGGGGCTCACCTTTGCGGGGTGGCTATAGTGGCTTGATGGCTGCAACATCCTTTGTTTACTGACATGGCAGGCAACGTTTTTCATTCACGACAACATGATTGGAAAGGTGATATAGAGGATGGAAAAGTCTATGACCCTCATGTTCTAGAGATACAGAACAGGGAGGCAAACTGACCTAGGGGCTTTTAGGGGGCAACAAATGAACTAGTCACTCACTCACTGACTCATTCTCTCCATAAACACTTTGCTGTGGACATCTGTTGTTTTTGTCTTCCCAGCATTCTCCCTCCTTCTGCCATCAGTAGCAAAGACGAGTTCTATTAGCTGCCTCTTGGGGCAACCTAGACTTCAGCGTTTCTCTCCTCTTTGGGGAAGGCCCCTCCTCCCAAACACAGAGTGGTCCCCCAGGGGAGATGTCTGCGCTGTGTGAAGACACCCTTGGCCATAGCTGGTGGTTAATCCATGGGTGGGCTCCTGAACCAAGCTGCATGAATCCAATTCCCTCTCCCCAAACTGAGAAGCTTAGAACCAAGAGTTACACAGACTGGAGTTGTTGGACGCAGGTCACGTTCGTGACGGCAAATTCCGTTGTTCCACCAGGAACTCCAGCATCATTTGGGGACTGGGAAATAAGGCCAAGAGTTAACTTCCATTGCTTGCAACCAAAGGAAACTTTTCTAAAGCACACATTCACAAATAACTAAGCAGAGTTGAGTCGGTGCCATCCCTTAGAGAAAAGATTTTCTGGGAATTCAAAGAAGGGAGCTACTCCTTTCAGTTGGAGATCAGGGGACGGTTCATGTAGAAAGCGGCATTAGAGCTGGGTAGGGTTCGGACACACGAAGACAGTGGGAGAATCCTCCAGGGTGCGGCAGACAACAGGACAATGAGTAGATTAGTTGGGCTAGAGTTATATATTCTGGAAAAGAGGCTGCTGTGAAGGGCAGATCTGGAGAAGGGGGAAAGCCCTGATCTTGAAAAACTTTGAAGCCAGAGTAGGGGTTGGGCATTTATGCTGAAAGCCACAAGAAGCTATCCAAGGGTGGCAGGCAGGGCAACAGGGGTAGAGACCAGTGGAGTTGAAAGACTCCTACCTAAATCACAGCAGCTGGAGCCAGCACCCAGCACAAAGGGAACCCATGGTGCTGGGGTGGGCTCTTAGCATGTCTCCCTGTGGAAGAGCTCTGGGGTCCTCATGGGGGAGTTACTCACACCCCCTTACTTCTGGCCTGGGTGGGAAAGGGCCGTGGAAGAACCAGGTAGAGAGAAAAAGGGAGTCAGAGCCACCACATGCCTCTGGTGTAAGCCCATCCCAGGAGGCCTGATTAGATTCCAAACTCATATTTTCATCACCCGCCTTCACCCCCAACTCACACGCAGGCATTACTCAGTTCTTGCTCTTTAAGATCTTTAAAAATTAGAAAGAAAGTGGGATTTTAGAAGCTGTGTGGATTAAAATCCTAGCTGATTTATCACTCTGCTGGTAAGAGAAATGGAATGACGAAACTATTGATTTCCCCAATGTTTGTGCATTTGTGCCCATGCGTGTCCGTGTTTGTGGATATGAACTCATTCGGGTGTCTGTCTATATTGTCTGTGCGCCAGTGTCTGGGCGTCTGGGTGAGAGTTTGTGTATCTCTACCTGCGTAAATACTCAGATGAGTTTGTGTGTTTACTGGTTTTGTGCCAGAGAAACTCGATGATTAAAAACGGATGGGGTGGGGTGGGGCTTGAGCATGGACTGCACTTAATCACTCAATTCCAAAGGGAAGAGTCTATTAAGTGGAGAAAAGCAGTAGCTTTGCAGTGGAGAAACCTGGCAAATACCACCTTAACCAAGAGATCAAAGTGAATCTCACTGCTGATACGCCACGTTGATAGCATGTACCCCTGATACTACGTGATGAAGACACTTCACCGCTGCAGCATTTTCCCTGAAACCCATAACTCAGTCTCATCATAGGAAAAACACTGGGGACCCAAACCAAGGGACGTTGTACAAAAGACCTGACCAGGACTCATCAAAACGGTCAGGGTCATCAAAAGCAAGGGGTGACCGAGAAACTGTCACAGGCCAGAGGAGACTAAGGAGACGTGACGATGACGACATGTAACAGGATGTCCTGGATGGAATCCTGAAACAAAAGAAGACATTCGTGGAAAAACTAGTGAAATCCGAATAAAGTCTGGAAATTAGTTAATAGTAAAGCACCAATGCTGCTTCCTTAGTTGTGGCCAATGTACCAACCTGCTATTAGACACTAATCAGAGGAACTGGGTATGGGGTATATAGAAACACCGTGCACTATCTTGGCAACTTTCTGTAAATCCAAAACTACTTAAAAAATTTTTTTTAATTTCTTTTAAAAAGATGAGGTTCGGCAGGGAGGTGGAGTCCAGAAGACAAGCCTGAGTGTTTTCTACCCCAACTCGCCAGAAAGAATCTCACATCACTTGCTTCTTCCCCAACCAGAAGCATGGGCTGAGACAGTCTGTCTCTCTGACTTTGTGTCGTGAGCCTGCAGAAAGAAGACTTAGAGCAGCGGTCCCCAAGCTTTTGGGCACCAGGGACCAGTTCTGTGGAAGACAATTGCTCTAGGGACCGGTGGCGGGGGTCGGTGTGTGGGGTCTGGTTCGGGCGGTAATGCGAGCTATGGCGAGCGGCAGATGAAGTTTCACTCTCTCGCCACTCACCTGCTGCTCTGCGGCCCGGTTCCTAACAGGCCTCAGACCAGTACCGGTCCACAGCCCAGGGCTTGGGGACCTCTGCCTTGGAGCATCAAAGCTCCAGTGGACGGGAGGGAGAAACCTGGCTAAGGAGCCTGAAGCGGAAGGACAGAGGGTCCGCAGTTGGGCTAGGGGATGGAAGTTGTCCTCTAGGGGGAAGAAACAGTGGAAGCCTAGCTGGCTTTGCCTTCAGTCGACCCCATCAGCCGCCCTAGAGCCCAGCAAGGGCTGAATCCCAGGCCAGCCTCTTGGACTTGTGCCTTCTATGCTTAGCTACCTCAGGGAGGCCTCCCTCTGGCGTTCAGCCCCTCATACTGGCTCAGGAAGATGCCGCTCCCTCATTAATTGCCTGAACAGGCCTGGAACCAGAGCTTCCTCAGGACAGAACCGCTTATCAGGTAAAGGCCTTGAGCGTAAGAGGAGCTTCCGCAGGCCCAGGCCAACAAGGCTTGCACGTCTGCGCGCAGGGGTAGAAAGAGCTGGCTCTGCTGTTCGTCATCTGTGTAATTGAAGGCAGGCTGCCACTGCTGCTGCCTTTCTTTTTTCTTCCTTTTTTCTGAGATTTTTATTGAAATAACATATGTATATAAAAGTGAACAAATCATAATATCAAGCTGCAGTTCCATGAATTTTCATAAGGTCAACACACCCTTGTATCCAGGAACCAGATAAAGAAATAGAATATTAGCAGCATCCCAGAAGCCTCCCTTGCAACCCCTTCTGGACACTCCCCAACCAGAATAACCAGTATCCTGACTCTCACAACATACATTCGTCTTTTGAGTAAGTTTCTTAACCTCTCTGAGCTTCAATTTCTTCACCTGTAAAACAGAGATAATGATAGAACCTTCCACAGTGAGTTGATGGAAGGATTAAATTAAATGGTGAACGTAAAGGGCCTAGGACAGTGCATAGCACAAAGGAGATGCTCAAAAATGTTCATTCTCTTTGCTGCCTTTCCCCATAGCAACACTTCAGCACCTCTACTAATTATAATAGAGGCTAGAATTTAGTGAGCACATTCCATGTGCTGAGCACTATGCTAAGTGCTTTACATGAACTATTTGATCTACTCCTCAGGACAACTATCTGAGTTGGGTCTTATTATCATTCCCATTTTACAGATGAGGAAACTGAGATGCAGAGAAGTAAAATCACCCCAGGAAAAAGCAGTAGCACTGAGATTGAAACCCTAGTCTCTCTGGTTCCAGAGTCTACTCTCAACTGCTATGCTTCACTGCTTCCTATTCTACCTGAAGAAGAACAGAGAGCAAGATAAGATGCCTTAACACAGGGAGATATGCAGGGCCATTTTCCCAAGAAAGAACTTCAGGGGCTGCTTATCAGCAACAGGAAGATGAAGGAAAGCTATGAGCCCTGGCTCTGCCTAAAGCTCTGGGTAGCGGGAGGATCAGGATCACAGGCCCCAGAGATGTAATTGCTGCTTTCAGGCCAAACCCACTCCCGGCCGTGCAGTTCCAGGAGCTGCCTTCCAGGGTGACAGCCTCAGAGATGAGGACAGACAAGGGGCGCCTGTGGGGAAAGCAGAATCTGGTTTTCTTTTAAGAATGAGCTTAAAATAACTTCTATTTCCAGAGATTGTTTAAACAGATACCTCCTCTTTCTCCCCCAGCAGCAACCAAACATACAGAGAAGAATAAATGAGCAGAGTAGTAAAGCCCATGGGCCCCTGCCTCCTCCTGACCCCGCTCAGTGGCTCATCCCACTTAGGTCCAAGGCCAGCTCTGACCAGGGAAGAGAGGACGTTGGAGGTTCTGGCCCACCGGCAGGTGGAGGGCAAAATGGGCTGATGCTCAAGGCATGTATATACCTATGAAGCCTGACTTTGCCCAGCTTGCTTTGCACCCAAGCTGCCCTAGTTACAACTAAACCATCGGGATAATAATATAATTGTGTTTAGCTAAAAAACAAATAAGTAGGGCTTCCCTGATGGCTCAGTGGTTGAGAGTCCGCCTGCCGATGCAGGGGACACGGGTTCGTGCCCTGGTCCGGGAAGATCCCACATGCCACGGAGCGGCTGGGCCCGTGAGCCATGGCCGCTGAGCCTGTGCGTCCGGAGCCCGTGCTCCGCAACGGGAGAGGCCACAGCACTGAGGGGCCCGCGTACCGCAAAAAAAACCCCACAAATAAATAAGTAATAGAGGATTGGTGAAAAGCAGCTCTGAAGTCACAGGGAAAGGGAAAATAGACAAAATCCACCAGTAATAACAACTAATGTTTATTGGACCCCAGGACTCTACAATTATCATGTAGTATTTTATTCTCACAGTAACCTGATTAAGTGAACACTCTTATTGTCTCCACTTTACGGATGAGAATACAGAGGTGCAGAAGACCTACATGACTTAAGAGAGCCAGAACTCCATGTAGGCAGCCTGATTTCATAGACTATGTGCGGCCGTACTAAATGGTTTCTCCACCTGTCTCTCTCGTCCACCAGACTTTGAGATCTTCTCAAAGGCAGGCACTGTCTGATCTATCTCAGCATCACCAGCACTCAGCACAGGGCCTGACATATAGCAGATGTCATTATATACTTAATTGAATCAAGTAAACCAGAGACCACCTGGGAAACGGACTGTGAGCCTTGCCATGCCAGATGAAAATATTTCCAGAACTAGCAGAGTGTCATGCAAGATGAGCATGAGCGCCCTGACCTGGCACATGGATTGGAATCCCTGAACTCACCCCTTCCTCTCTTCTGGGGCTCTACTTCAGAAGACGTGGACTCTGTCTTTGGCTTGGATGTCAGAAAAAGCATAGGTCAGCTCATTGCGATACTTTTTTCCCTGTGGTTAAAATTTGAGGTTGGGTAAGTAACTAGATACCACAAAAGACATGATGATAAACTTTTTTTGTTTTAAATAGAAATACTTAAAGCAGGTGTCAGCAGAATCAGAGAGACCTTTGTAAAAGGCATTGTTCAAACATTCCTATATTCCACCAAGCCATGCTCTGGTTGGGTAGAGCTTGGACCTTTAGCAACCATTATCCCAATTCTCAGAAATTTCAGGCAAATGGTTTTCCAGTGAGGTGTGGAGATATATAGCTAAGCCTTGGAGAAGTAGCTGAAGGGAGGTCTGTGCTCCCATAAGAAGGGCCTGTCCCCACATGATGCCTGTAACATAAAATATTCTCAACCAGTTTGATAAGGTTTAAAACAATACCTGGTCAATTCAGTGAAACACTACAGATGCTGATCATGTGCCAGGCTTTGTGCTGGTGACCCTTGCCCTTAGGAAGCTCACACTGTCTAAGAGATAAACAGACATAAACAAATATAGCCCAACCTCATTCTCATCCTAACATGATGTACCAGAGTGTCAAGTATTTCCAGGAGTTCCTAGAGTTCGTCTCATATATATATTTCCACCCCCCCCAAAAAAAAGACTGGTTCAGTCAACCACAAGGCAGCATTGGATAATTCTGTCATCTCTTCTTCCTTTAGCAGCCTTACACTAGGTATAATTCTAGTTGCCAGGTCCTGCCAGGTCCACCCAGCATGGCTGCCTTTCCTTCTGGGTAATATCATGCTGTCTGATCTCTACTAGACATCTCTGACTGTCATAGTCGCTGCTTCTTCTCTTACTGCTGTATCTTCTAGGTACCACTGTGCCGGCATCAGAGCCAGGCATGACACTGGGTCTTCTGGGCATCATGTGGCTTCTGTTGGGTACCAGTGCTCCCCTCAGGGCATGAACTCTGGAGCTAGATTGCCTGGATTAAATCCTAGTCTGCCACTTGCTAACTACAACTTTGGGAAAGCCTCTTTGTATTTCAGTTTCCTCTTCCTCAATGGCAAAAGGGAATGATAATAGTACCTAACTCCTAGGCTTTTTGTGATTATTAAATGAAGTGAATATATGAATATATATATTCACACACATACATATGTATACAAACGTTTGTAAATATTTGCTTAGAATAATGCCTGATAGGCAATATTGCATGTGTTAGTTATTTCTGGAGTGATTTGAATTAAAGCAGCTGGTAACATCAGAACTTAGTTACTTAAACGTGAGAGAAATAAGGAAGAATTCTGGAAAGATGACAGTAGTGGCAGCATAGTTTATCAATCACTCCAATTTCCCATATAAAAACTGACAGAGCAACTAGATAACAAGGCCCAAACCCCATGGATAATATTTACAGCAAAGCTAGATGATAAAGCATTCCTACAAACCTCAAAATACAAGCGTGGGGCGGTGGGGGGGGCAAACCACCTGCAGGTACAAGACTGCTCGGTATCATCTGTATGAGAGGAAGAAGAAGGAAAGAATAAGGTGGCATCTGGAGAACATGGGAAAGGAGAACCCCAATGTAGCCACTGGGTATTTACTGGAAAGCACAGTGTGACGATTTGAGAATAATAACTGAAATTAGAAGGGGTTTGCCTCTCCAATGAGGTGAGTGCAAGGCACGTACTCTGAACTCTCAAAACTGACCCAACAGGAATCTCTTCTACAACAAAACACCACCTTAAGAAGAAACTTTTGGGAGTAAAATCGAAATTGAGAAGGACAGAGATAATAGAGACAGAAGGAAGAGAGTTCAGGCCAATGTGAGGGGCAGAACAGAGCTAGGAACCTTAGAAAGCAGATCACTATATTTTTGAACCCTACACAAAAGCAAAAGAAGACGGAGCTCTATGAAGTTAGAACAGATTTCCTGAGCCCTACTTCTCTCTAAAAGTTTATGGAAACTAATTTCACATACAAATGAGCAAAAAAAATTTATTAAAGTATCATCCCATGCATAGTTACTTTAGAAAGAGAATAAAGAGCAGAATAATATTGCTACGATGAGATAATGCCAAGAGAATGTACTCAAAAACAGAAGGAAACTATAAATTACTGTTTCACTATTTCAACAACCATTATCAAATGAGTTGAAATTTTTAAGAAAAATGATATATACCGAGTATACTACCTATATGGAAACAAGCATACAAGGTGTATTCTAGTAAGATTATTGGACTTTTAAAAGAAAAAAAGAGGGCTTCCCTGGTGGCGCAGTGGTTGGGAGTCGGCCTGCCGGTACAGGGGGCACGGGTTTGTGCCCCGGTCTGGGAGGGTCCCGCGTGCCGCGCGGCGGCTGGGCCCGTGAGCCGTGGCCGCTGAGCCTGCGCGTCCGGAGCCTGTGCTCCGCAACAGGAGAGGCCACGGCGGTGGGAGGCCCGCGTACCGCAAAAAAAAAAAAAAAAAAAAGTGCACGTTATTTATAAGGGACAGGAAATTATGCTCTGATAACTTTCTTAGAGCAATCCTTTATACCAGAAAAAAAGTACAGTAACATATTTAAAATATTCGATATGAAAAGAAACCAAGGATATTATATTTAGCCAAATGACGTTCAAGAATAAGATGAGGAGTCCTGATTTGTGTAGCAGCAGTGGTGTTGGAAGACAATCACTCAAGAATAATTAAGATAAAATCGATAGGACTTGAATACCAATTCAGATGCAAGATGAACAACAGGGACTAGTCAAAGATGTGACCCAAATTTTTGACTCAAGCAGATGAATGGACAGGAGAAACCAGTTCAGAAAACAGGAAGGCGGGTTCAGCTTGAGACTTGTTGAGTCTGATGGGACGACTGTCTCTTCTTTTGAAGAAGGCCCATCCCTCTCACTGGACTGCCCTCCCATCGAACTTCATTCCCCAAACTTCCAGGCCCTCCCAGACTGCACGCAGAGTGTGTGACCCACATACCCTCACACATTCCACCCTGAATATTCATTCAGTCAGTATTTCCTTAGTGCCTACTTTGTGCCGGGAACCGTTCCAGCTGCTTGGGATACAGAGTGAACACAGCCAACAAACAGCCCTGCCCCATGAAAGGTACATTACAGCAGGGAAAACAGACAATAGTAATAAACGTAATCGATTTAACAGTGCCTAGTATGTTAAAACCAGATAATTTCCTTTCAAAAGAAGAGTTAGAATAAGTGGGGACAAGACTGTTCATGTGAGAGGCAGGGAGGGAAGAGCCACTTCAAATAGTGGGTCAGGGTAGGACTCATTGAGAAGGTAAGCTGAGAGGGAATGCTTCAGAGAAAACCAACCATGCTGATGTGCGGGTGCTTTCGGGGCAGAGGGAAAAGATGGTGCAAAGGCCTCCTGTGGGAGTAAGCCTGGGCGCTGGAGAAACAGTACAGAGGTAAGCGCGGCCAGAATGGAGTGGAGCAAGGGAAAGATCAGTAGGAGTGAGAAGGGACTCAGGCTAGATCCTAGAGGGCCCTGAAAGCCACTGCAAGCCCTCTGGGGTTTCACTCTGAGTAAACAGCAGGATTCCTCCCGAGACATCCGAGGAGCCTTGTCATCAGCTGGGTCCACCTGGCCCCTACGCCGTTCTACAACCCAACCTGGAAGGCTCTCTCACTAAGGGCTTTATAAAAACCGCACATAATGAATTTAGACTGACTTAACCTCTGCTATGCGGTGAACTATAAACTGTTTATTGAACAGTTAATGTAAGCATAATTATTTATGCAACAAGCTGTAAATAATTTACAGTATGGTTAGGAAATTAACTTCCCACCTCTCTTCACTAAGGCACTGGTGAACTGGTGAAACCCAGCCAGCTGAGACCAAAGGAAATGTTGCTTCTCTGATCACGTTCAAATCTTCCAGTGTTTTCATTGCCCTGCTCCTGAGCCACGTTGAGCTGCATTACAGGCCTTTTTCGTGTTGAGGCTTTTGTGAAAGGGGCAGACAATTCTCCATCTCTGTCCCTAACCACTCCTAGCTCACATTTTAAGGGTGGAGCCTTCCCCAGCATATGGTGTTGGACAGCTCACAGCAGCCTTGCCCCTAACTTGTGGCTGACCCATGCATGCAATGCCAGAACCAGGAAGGAAGTAATCTCTCCTTCGATGAATCTGCACGATGTTTCCTGCATCACCTATTGTGCTGGGGATGGCCCCTGTCTCTCCGTGTTCCCTGCAGTGACCCTCTGCTCCAAGCTGCAGCACTGGAAAGAGTTTTCAGATCACTCCCCAGAAATCCCCATTTTCATTATTCATCCTAGCCCTTTTGACATATGTGTTCCATAACATTTTCGGTTAATTGAACGGTCCTGTATAACACGGTAAGAGAGTTGATCCTGCTTTTCAGATATTTCCAGGAGTGCTGGCCCACGAATACACCT
Organism: Lagenorhynchus albirostris; assembly: GCF_949774975.1. Lineage (NCBI taxonomy): Eukaryota > Metazoa > Chordata > Mammalia > Artiodactyla > Delphinidae > Lagenorhynchus > Lagenorhynchus albirostris. The sequence continues at coordinate 40,449,686 of NC_083103.1, forward strand.
TGAAGCTAATACCTGCGAGTAATTTATGAAGGGGATATGGATACTGGCATCATAGTCACTTTGTCCTGTCCATGTCTCCAGGTTTTGGCTTCCAGCAATCTATAGAAGGACTTGAAGGTAGGGAAGAGATTTGGAGTCTCTAACAAATCAATATTTTAAAAATCTAGCATAGTTCCAAGCATGCTATAAAGGAAATATTTTTGAGTACCTTCTGCATGCCAGACACATATCAAGCGCTTGCCCATACAGTATCTGTCTCGCAGTTACACAATGCTATTGATTATCCCCCGTCTTACAGGAAAAAGTGAGGCTCAGAAAGCTCCCTGCAGGTCATCAATGACTGGGTCTAGATCTCAATCCAGGTCAGCCTGCCTCCAGAGCCTGTGCCTTCACTACCTCCCCAGACTTTCCAGCACGCATGAGTGTGCTGTCGTTTCTGTTTCAGGACAGGGAACATGAATTTGGCTCTAGGTGACTGTTTCCAGTCCAGGGAGCCAATTTCATGCGCACATTTCACAGCTGCCTCCTCTCTGATGACTCAGGAGCAACCCCTCTTGTTAACTTTATCAAACTCTGGCATTTTGAAGACACAATTAGTACTCCCTGGCCTTCCCTTAACTCAGGAAAAACTTACTTTTGAAACTCTAAAAAGGATACATGTGTGTACGTGCATTGTCAGTATACATATGAGAGCCGGCGTGATGCTACTCACAGTAAGAACACCTGATGCGGATCCATCACTCTGGCCTCATCCCACTTTCACCTCTTAATAGCTGTGTGCCCTTGCATGTGACGCTTGCCCTCTCTGAGCCTCAGTTCCCTGACCTCCTCATTCCCAAACCATTGTCTCAGCCTCACCAAGTTCTTTCAAGCGCCTCTGCTGAGACTTCCGGCCTCCCAGCCTTTTCACATGCTGATCCCTCTCTCCCCATCTCCTCTTCACCTTGCTGATGCCTACGTATCCTTGGAATCTTGGACTAAATGTCTCTCCTGAAGTAGGTGTCTCTGACTCCTAGATGAGCTTATGTCCCATGTGTCCCATGTGTCTGGAGCACCCTGTCTTTCCCCCATCATGACACAGGTCTCAATTATTTAACTACCTGTTTATCTGCTAGACCATAAGCAGGGCAGGGCTTCTCTCTACCAGGCCTACCCTGCATCCTTCCCCTCGCACTGGGCCCGATACAGTGAAAATGCTCAGTGTCTATTTATGGAACTGAATTAAGTTTAAAAATCTATCAAATGGGAATAACAATGACCTGTACCGCCATACCGTCTCATCGGGTTATTGTGATAAGCTCCGTAATCATTACTGCTAACATTTATTGAGGCTGAGCCCTGTGCCAACTACCAAGGAGATGGCTTCATGCAGTTCTCACAGTGACCCTGAGAGCAGGGCACTATCATCATCTTATCTTTACAAATGAGGAAACTGAAGCTTAGAGAGGCTTACGTGAACTCTCTGATATCACCCAGCTTGTAAGTGGCAAAGTTTGGCTCGGAACCCAGCCCATCAGACTCTAGACCCCATGTCCTTAAATGCCACTCTAAACTGCATTATGAAAGGCCGTGCTCTGTCCAGATGGCGTGTTTAATACTGTCAGGTAAAGATATAAATGCATTCTCACATGCCTGAGCTGAGTCGTTGCTTGTCTTCAAGTTTCACGGCTGTAACACAGGACCTGATGTGTAGACTAAAGAGGGTTTAGCTTTGTCTTTCCTCTTTACTTCAAGGAGAGTATTTTCATTTGCCAAAGTGGAACATTTAGGAGAATTCACATATCCTACATGTCAGCTGCCATCCTGGTACCTCTGCGGGATTCTGGAAAAGGCAGGTGAGAGTCCAGAAGTAACCACTAGAGGGTTTCCAAGAGCAGGTCTACACCGTTGCCATAGACTCCATCAGCCTCCAGCCCCCAGCACTTGGACCCCCTTCCTCTACCACACTCTCACTCTATCCCCAGCCTCAGGCTCTGACCAAGAGTCCTCTATCCCCAGTTGTGGGCGGACTCCAGGCATCCTTAGGATTTGGCTTCAAAAGAGCCCCAGATGCAGAGGCCAGAAGCAGCTGCCTGTCCCACCAGGTCCTGCAGCCAGTACATGCATCCTGATGTCCTGGTGTTTTCTGTGTGCATTCTCAGCGCCAGCCTGTTCTAGAAGCTGAGGACAAACCTGAACAGGAGAAAATCCCAGTGCTCACACAGCTCAGGCAAGACCCCGAACAGGCAAGAAAGCACCAAGAATCCAATCTGGTCACAGTTATAACAGTAGCTGATGTGTTGAGTTCCAGCAATGATCCAGGCAGTGTTCTAAGCCCTCTCAATATATTACTCCTTAATCCTCCCCACAGTCCTGGGAGAGAAGACTGTTATTGCCCCCATTTACAGACAAGGAGACTTCTGTTGGGAGAGGTCACAGGGTGGGTAAGTGGTGGAACCATCACTCAGACCCATGCTCTAGAGCCCAGAGCCTCTCCTCGCATCAACTAAACACCACACTGGCAGCAAGAAGCTGTGAGCAGGAGAGTCTGGGATCATAGGAGACAGAGGGCCTGACTTCGCCTGGGAATATGTACACAAAGGAAATGACATTTGCCCTGGTTCTCAGAGGAGAGGAGTTGGCCAGGACGACAAGGACAGAAGGACTTCCACATAAATGCAAAACTGCCTAGAGACATAAGAATAGTAATACGACCAGAAGTTTCACTGGAATCAAGCATCAGGGGCCTATGAGGGGTGGCCAGGAAGGGGCCTAAGGAGAGAGACTGGGACCAGTTGATTAAAGACCTTGAATACCATGATTAGGGATTTGGGTTTAATCCTGAAGGCAATTTAGAGACACTCAAAACATTTTAGAGCAGGGCGGTGACACAACTGTGCAGAGACTCAGTAGAAAATGGACTGGAGTGAGTTAAATACCATACAGGAGGGTGACCTGTCGGGAAATGATGGTTATACAGCAGAGAGAGGACAGAAGGCTAAACTAAGGCAGTGACCTGGGAAGAAGCGAATGGTCTGGGAGGGAGATGAGAAGATACGAGGGTGAAGGAGGGAAAGGAGCAAGGCTGCCTCCTCAGCCTCTGGTCTGTGTGACTGGTGCTGCCCTGACTGAGACAGGAAACCCATCCAGGTAGGAGTTAGTTTTCATTTTGCTTGGTTTCATGGTGTTGCACGATGACAAGTGGGATACGCGAGGTCACGGCAGAAGTGGGGTCTAGACCCTACAGAAGGGTCCCTCAAAGAGCCCCACACCTTCCCAGAGAGGAGAGCAGGCCTGGTGAAGCCGGCACAGCCCTGCCACAAGCCGGTCCACTCCCAGCCGCCGTCACTGTGCCGCCACATAATGAGATGTTCTTCTCAATTTTGGAGCCCGGGGACTGTGGCTCCTTACGGTTTGGACTGCGTCAGTGCTAAGCATCCCATAATTGCATAGCTCATCAGGTTCTCTGTCATTAGCTCTCTGGTTCTCAGGGCTCCACCTTTCCTACTGCATTTGCTGGTTGACCCCAACATAAAAAATCTGGTTAAACAGGGCAGCTCTTGCGGTGCAGCAGGCTCTGCCCGCTGTCCCTCCACCTCGCAACTCCCAGTGGTTCAACCATCCTCAGCCGTGAACTTGGAGCTGCCATCTCACTATACATGAAATCTTCCCATTGCAAGTACAGATGATCTGATTTCTCATACAAAGGAAGGAATTGAAAACTGAGGTCAAAGCAGATGGACTGGCAATGAGTCACACACCCTTCATGGTGGAAACCACCACAGTGAGGAGTCTGTAGGGTCTCCAGCCAAGGAGCTGGAGGGGCCAGGGGCCAGGACCAGGGTTGGATTTCCTCCATTTCCACAGTGAGCTGGAATCTGAGCCTGATGCTGGGAAGATGCCCCCTTGCCTGTGGGGCAGGGAGGGCATCCCAAACAGTGAATGGGGCTCACAGGAGCCCTGTCCAGTATCTGGAAGAGCCCCTGAGAGAAGTAGATGTCTACTCCCCAAGTCACCCTGCTCCTTGCTCCCTGATGGTGGCTTTCCTGGACATCTGGAAGGAGGTGAATAAGCCCCCAAATCTGGGTTTTCTGGAGCCTGGCAGCTTCCAAACACAAAGCCAGATGTAACCACAATCATCTTCACATACCAGGATACTGGTTGGATAAATTATTTTAAGCTGAAATTATCCAGGGTGGAGTTGGGGTGGGGGAAGGGAGGAGCATAGTCTTATATTAAGGCATTACAGTATGAAAAAAATGGGCTTCCTAAAATATGTCTAAAATCAGAAGGAATTAACTACCCACACAGCAAGCAGGGAGAATTACAAACAATAGAGCACCTCTGGGCACCAAGAACTCTCTCCTTCAGCCCTCACAGTGGTTTGATGGTTGGCGATTACCAACCCATTTTACAGATGTAGAAACTGAGGCTTAGAGGCATTACTTAACTTGTCTAAGACTTCATTGTTAATAGTCATAATAAAGTTAAAATTGGTTGAGTGCTTATTACTTTCTGGACACTGTGCTAAATGCTAGAACCAATCTTAATGCTTACTTAACCCTCAAAACAATCCCATGAGGGTCACATAACTGAGATTTGGGAGGTGAAGTGACCTGGCCAAGGTCTCGTGGTAGATAAGTGGAAACAAGAATCTATGCAGTCTGAGACCAGAACCTTGGTCTTACCTAAATGCTGTGTTCTTTAATGGTCTTCAGCAATTTAGCTGATATTCACACCCTCAAATCCACAGCTGGGGCTCTTTCTCCTATGCTGGACTTCCCTGATATGATTATCAATGCCTTTTTAAAGATGGTGATCATTTAAAGACTACAGTATGCCTAGTCATTTTTCAAACTCTTGCCTTATTTCTTTTGGGGAGAGAGTAGGGTGTGTGTTATTTAAATTCAGGACAGAACTACTGGCCCACTGGCCCCATCATCACAGATCTCTGACGAGTTTGCACCAGAAGTACTGCCAGAACGGGAAGCCAGGGAGACCGTGCAGAGTGGGCAGGGACCCTCTCAGGACTCTGGCTGCGAAGGGTCTCCCCACCCGCTTCACTGTCCCTGCCTCGGCTCTTGCCACTTAGATTGCCCTCCTCATTCTTCAAAGCCCATCACTGGGAGAAGGTAACTGTGTCTGACCCTTCAGACGCCAAAGGGAACAATTCTTCCCAGTTCAGCAGACACATGTCCTGGTCCCCAGTTGCTGATACCAGTTCCTCATTGCCAGATAAGCCTGCTGGCCTGGCATCCAGAGTTCCCCAAAACATTGGGGGTCATTAGTTTAAGGAAATCTCTGCCTACATTCTTGCTGGTTCATTTTAACTACTTTTCACTCAGAATGAAACTTTAATTATTCCTTCAAAATCTGGAATTTGGATTTCTCTGCCTTATTCTATTCCACCTGCTGTGTGAAGTGGAGAGCCTTCTGTAAGAATACATTTCTATGCCAAGAACACTTGGTAATGGCCTCCAAACTTTACCGAGTACCCCAGTGGGCCAAGGTATTGGGCTAGGTGTTGGGATTATAAAGGAGAGATGGTAAGAATATGATCTCCAAGAGGGCAGGACCTTCTATTACAGTGAGACATAATCTCTCCACCTAGCACAGCACCTGGCACATCATAGGCACTCAATAAACATTTACTGAATGAATAAATGAATGATTGTAAATAAGCAATTATGGTTCAGTATGCTCCCTATGGCGTTTTGAAGTAAGGAGAAAGAATTTTGAGAGCACAGAAAGGATGTTCATCTCAAACTAGGGTATCTGAGAAAGCTTCCCACGCCAGCGCTTGGAAGGACGCCTTCAAGTTCACCAGGAGAAGCAGCAGAGTTGGAAGATGGTAGGATTTCAGACAGAAGAAACAGCATGTGCAGAACAGTGGAGGCGAGGAACCACATGTTGGGAAGACGGCAAGTTGCTAAGAGTAGTCAGAGGGGTGGAATGAATTCAGTCAAAAATAAGAAATTCAAATCAAGAAGCATGTTGGAGTGCTAGGTTTCATGGATTTATCTATATTATAACCTAGCGAAGCAGGGTGCACTATCCCCTCCCCTGGAGAAGAGCACTTCTCCAGGCTGTACCACAGGGCTTCCATAAAACCTGAACAGGGCACACCCTCAGATGCTGTAAGGGGCTCCCAAACTAAAATGTCTTACAGTTTCCATCCCAGCTACAAGGCCAACACTAAACCTCTTCATGACTTTCGTTGGAAGGAATAAGACCCTGTTTGTTTTGGTCAATGAGATTCTTTCATGGCCCTGAGGCACTAAAGTGGGCTACTTTTGTCCAGAAAAGGGAAGACGATCCAATACTCACTCACAGACTTCTAGAAGTTAGAGCTAAAAGGGTCCCTGGGGAAACTTTTGCCTACCTCCTCATTCTCAGATTAAGAAACTGAGGCTCAGAAAGGGAAAAGGATTGTCTGAGAACACACAGCAGGTTAGCATAGAGCCAGAGCTGGGAAGGAAGGAAGAGAGGAAGGAAGACAGGATGGAAGGAAGGCCAGCCTCTGGTCCCTGGTTGCTGCTCCCACTACAGTGTGCTCTCCTGTAAGACATTTAATGATGAAATTGCAGTGACATTTTTTTCCAATGAATTAAAACCAAAGATTAAAAATATTTCTGAATCGCTGTTCTTTTTTTTTTTTTGCGGTACGCGGGCCTCTCACTGCTGTGGCCTCTCCCGTTGCGGAGCACAGGCTCCAGACGCACAGGCTCAGCGGCCATGGCTCACGGTCCCAGCCGCTCCGCGGCATGTGGGATCTTCCCAGACCGGGGCACGAACCCGTGTCCCCTACATCGGCAGGCGGACTCTCAACCACTGCGCCACCAGGGAAGCCCTAAATCGCTACTCTTTAGAAGAAAATAAATGTCTCTCCAACTGTCTGACTCCTTCAACCACTTAAATCTTTGACTTCCATTCAGAAACAGTATTTAAATTAATCAAGGTAAAACTCTAGCTTATCCTTTCCCTCCAAGCGGCACTTTTCCACCATAAAGAATGAGAATAGCTTGCTGGAGACAGACAGGGGAGTGTCTTGGAGAAAGGAACAAAATCCAAGCTATGGAATTAAAGTTCTCACAGTCACCTGAAACTCCTCAGCTGTTAGTCATTTTTCAAACGTTTATTAAATATTTATTCATTCAACAACCAGTTTTTGAGTTTATTCTGTGTGCATTTTAACCAAAGGAGCACAAATATGAATCAGAAATGACTTTGGCCCTCAGGACATTTATTACTGAGTAGGAAGGATGACATTTACATAACTCATTATAGTACTACTCAAGGCCTGGCCCAGAGTAAGTTCTTAGTCTCAAGTAAATTTCATTCAAATGAATGAGTGAATGAATGAAATTGATATCTATTACAGATCATTGCTAATGAGAAGATTCCACTGGGGCTAGGACACAGAGCTGCCAGAATTTGCTGGAGGCTAGGAGGGAGAATAAACTTAATAAACAGAGCCCAGGAAAGGCAGGACTCCCCAAAGGGCAGGAGAGGGCCTGAAGAGTATTATGGCAGCTCCATTTCCCTCTCTGGGCCTCAATTTCCCTATCTTATAATGCAGGGAGCTCTGAGGAAACTTCCAGCAACAACATTGGATACCTCTATGATCCCAGTTCCCGGCACCATAAGGGAATTTAAATCCAACCTCTCCTCTTAAAAATATCTATTGAATCATCGTCCCTCTGCCTTTACAAGGTCACGCCCTGTGTTTCTGTGGATTTCTCTTGGGAGATGGGAGAAGGAAGGGAATATGATTCTAGCTTTGATTAGCCTTCGTTTTGGTTTAAACAACAGACAAATATCCAATTATCCCATTGACAATTACAGTCTGCACATTTCACCGCAGGCGCAGAAAGCAGCCCGGCAGCAGAAAACCAGCCACAGACCAAGGGTGTACACATGCAAGCCATTATCTACTTGGAGACAGGCTGGGCTGCAACGGCCCCACTGGCTCAGGGAAGCTGGGCGGGTCCTCGCCAGCAGGCCAGGGGCAACCCAGGAGGCCGCCTGCCACTAGCTGCAGCTGCATCCAGCCCTGGCTCGTTTCAGATTCCAGGCTGAACAGAAACATTGTGAGAAAGCGATTCCCTCACAGTGAGACACCCCAAATAAAAGCCCCAGGTTGTATACTTGCTACAAAACCAGGCCTGATCAAGTCAAGAGATAAATTAGTGAGTTGCACAAGGGAAGGGACCACGCTGTATCTGGTCACAATCATGTCCTTAAGCACAGAAGCCCCATACAAAGCACATGATCTGCACTCAATACATATTTTGAGAAATTATGTGGAAGGCTAGTAAATAAACGACTACTTGAATGAGTGAAGGATTTGCTTGTGCAATGCCCTCAAGAACATCGTGGAAAAGACAGCCAGGATAGAATGCTGGCCGCCACTCATGTTCAAGCACCATCTGGGAACATGTATCTCTGCTCTGATCCTTGTCAGCCTGTCCTGGACAAGTAGGTGACTTAACTCCTCAAGCCTCATTTCCTCATGGGATGGACGTTGTATGTGCCTCTCAGATTCCCCCTCAGGGGAGGACTTGTTGTCCCCAGCTGGCGGACCCCCCAGATACTGCCTCAGAGGCACCTCACCTGAGGTCATGCCTGCCCACACACTCCAACGACAGATCAAGGTGGGATATGAAGGTTCTGGCCACTCTGGCCAATGAACAACTCTGATCCCAAAGGTCCCTGTGAGGTCAGCTGAGTCGTCATCAAGCAGGCATCACGGCTCCCCAGCTCCCCCTGCCCAGGCCTGCTTCCTTCCTCTCCCTTCCACAGGTGTTGATCCCAAAGGCACTCCCTAATAACCATCTTGAAATCTCAACTCCATCTCAATGGCTGCTTCCCAGAGGACCTAAACTATGGCTCCCTCTTTAGCAAAAGAGAGATAATAATAAGTATACACAAGGGCTATCGTGAGGACTGAGTTGCTATGTGTAAAAACATCCAGCTTTTAGCAAATGCTGGATGACAGTGAGCCAACTTTGTTATGGGGTTAGTGAAGCCCAGTCCTTTCATCAGTATTCCCACCCTCACTGGCAGGAAACCAGAGAGAAAATGTCAGTGTCTCAGCTTGATCTGTGGGTAAGAGAAGTAGTGGAAGAAAGGAGAGAAGGAAGGAAGGAAGGAAGGAAGGAAGGAAGGAAGGGAGGGAGGGAGGGAGGGAGGACATGTCTGGATGTGGCCCTGTGTGCATCCCTCAGACTGGCCTCCAACCCACCCTGTAGGAACCTCTCCATAGAGAGGGTCCAATCAAAGGACTGGGCCATCAGGATCCCTGCAGAAGATGAGGGCTACGCTGCGATGGTAGAAAGCACAACCCTGGGAGCAGGCAGACAGGTGGTAACACCCGGACCACCATGTCTGGGTCCCAGCACCACTACCACCCAGCCCAGAGCCAATGGAGGGAATCACTGTACCAGACACAAAGAGGGGAGCCCAGAGACGCAAGAAGAAAGCAAAGATCAGCTAGAGACACAGCGGCCACAGTCTCCTGCTACCCAGAGTGCTGAGGCCCTGTCTCCTGCAATCCCACCAATAAGTCCCTGAACCCCCAGGGAAGTATTTGAACCTGAGCTTGCGAGGGTTTCCACTGCGGAGGGAGGGAGGGAGGAGGGGTGTGTTAGTGTTACAGGGATGGCCTGGTGACGTGTGGGTTGGCACCCTGAGGCCTAGAGAGACCTTCCTTCCTGGACCCCAGCACTTACATGACCTTTAAAAGCACTTACGACTGACACCCTGTTACAGACAATAAAGCTGGTGCTCGGACAGTTTAGGCGGCAGCCAAAGTCACACAGCTGATAGGAAGCGGAGCTGGGATTTGAGCCCAAGTCTGATTCCAAGGCCTATATGCTTTCAACCACTTAGAGTTCCCGCATTACAGTTTCCAAGAGTAGGGTTTTGTGCTTTGGCTTGTCTGTTTTATTATTTTTAAATACGAAGACCTCCCAGGAGATTCAGACACAGTCAGTGTTGAGAGAACTGTCACACACCTTCCTGTCGCCCACACCAATTCAGCTCAGGATCCCAACCCCTGGCCTCAGACTCAGTTGCTCCCTGCCCTCTGTTCTCTTCCAGGAGCCTGCACCTAGGAAAGCTCTATTTGATGCTATTTACCTGTAAGGATCTCAAATACCAAAGGCCTAACGCACAGGATTCACCCAGGCTGTGAGATGATCCCACACAACTTGACCATATTTATTTATTTTGTACATTGAGGTGAACAATGGCACTCCAGAGTGAAATTCAGCCTCACTGGAACACAACAAACAGTCAATTATCCAGCATTAATTATTTATCTGGAGACAATAACCACGGTGCTGTTCCCCACGAGAGAGGCTACAGCTTGGAGCAAGAGGAAAGTAGAGGTGGCTGCTATTGTCTGCCCATAACGTGGCATCAGATCAGACAAATGGACCCCTCTGACGTCCTGTAAATACACATGAGCCTCCGCTGTGAATGTAGCTCATGCACATGCCTCTAGAACACAGACGATTAATAGGGTGGTAGAGGATTAACAGGATTCGATTCCCCCAATATCCTGGGGAGGTCTGCCCTGGCAATGCCAAGCTATGACTATATGAAAGGAAATACCACCTTCTCTCTGCAGCCTGCCCTGCTCTAACAGAACTGTAAGGTTGAAGACATTCTAAACAAACATTTTTGCAGGTTGCAGTGTTTGTGGAACCATATTAGTCTGGTGTTTTCCTCCCAAGGTATTTACTGTACAATATAAGTTAGAAAACCTGTCCTGACTGACTCGAAAAGCATAGTGATCTGATTCCTAAATCATTTTTATGTAATTTAACTTTCTTTTATCTTTAAAAATTCTGAGGAGCTTGGAAGAGAGAGATCAGTGGTTCCCAGGGGCTGAAAGAGTGCCAGGATGTGACCTACCTTGGCTCCGTATTCTCTAGTCTGGGGACATACTCTTTATTTAAAGATGTTAACGTTGATTGAGCAGTACTTACTCTTTATTTAAAGAAGAAGTTAACGTTGATTGAGCAGTTTCTATGTTTCAGGCAGGTGATTTATATATCTTTATACATCTTTATAAAGTCTCATCACAACCCGATGAGGTAAGTATAAATATCTCCATTTCATAGATCAATAAACTGAAGCCCAAGGTCACAGCTAATAAGTAGCAGAACCAAGAATCAAGTTTGGGTGGAGTGGGTCCCAACTCCTAACCACCGTCCTAAACAGCCCTGTGATGACAGCTTCCCCAGCCCCCAGCACAGCCTCTGGTCTGACCATCCCAACACCCATGAGTTCTGTGGAGGTGTCCCAAAGCCCTATTGCCACAGCTGCTGCTGCCCATCTGGATACACAGTTTCCAACCTACTACCTGGGCAGGACAGGTGATGGAAAGACTAAGATTCCTCTTCATCTAGAATGGTTCCACTCTTTTCTGATTATAAAATAATACTCAAAAATCAAACAAACAATATAGAAATGCATGATGTAAATGAGTTGAAACCCCCTGCAATTCAGGTGAGGAGTTAGTAGAGATTAGGTGGTAGTGGTACCATAATATATTTAAAGCAAAATACTACAGAACAAAACAACGATTTAACGGCCCTGCAAGTGCTACTTGGATTCTGCTGCCTCGAAACATCCCCGTCAAAATGTCTGAGCAAGGAATGAAGGGCTAAGTTTGAGCCTTGAGCACTCAAACTGCAAAGTTCCTCCATAGATCAAACCTGCATTAGAGTGACCAACCATCCCAGTTTGCCCAGGACCGAGGAGTTTCCAGGCACACAGGAATCTCAGAGCCAAAATCAGGACAGTCCCAGGCAAACCGGGACAGTTGGTCATCACAGATTTGCTGCCCTGGTGCCTCCACCTTTGCTTCTGTCTCAGGCCTCCAGGACCAGTCATGTCAGATCTACACCTGCTTCCCCATCCCTTTCACCTGTGTGAAGGCAGCTCTAGAGCCTCAGGTCTTTCCTTCCCAGCTCATCATCCGGGCCTCACCTGCTGCTCAGTGTACTCCTCCCCCACCCTCCCCACACTGCCGCTCAGGGCAACAAGTGCTTCCCAAGGATCAGCTCTGTGCCCACTCCTGTCCCTGGTGCTCTGAGAGAAAGCCACCTAATGGTAGGCTGACCTCTTCCAAGAGGCTCAGAGAGGCCACTTCCCCCAGTGGCCCCAGCCTCCTGGCCCTGGCGGGATCCACAGCTGCCTCTGGGGTCCCCTATCTTAGCAGCACACTTCACTTGACACTTTGCTTCATTGTCTGCCTGGATCTTAAACTAGCTCCTTGGAGCAGGATGTGGCTGACTCCTCTGTGCCCCAGGGCCCAGTTCCATTTGTATTTGCTGAGTGACTGTGGCATCCCCGATATCTTGTCCTAAGCCTCCTCCCCAGCACAGTGTACAGACAGAAGGGGCCACCTGCAAACCTCAGGATCCTGGGGCTAGGCCTCAGCCAGAGTCCAGATGGGGCAGGCCTTGCCCTGAGACACAGCAGTGGGACTTACCGCTGACCCGGCAGGGGGATGGAGTCCAGGTGGCGGCCTCCAGGCAGCGCCATCATGTTGACGCCAATCTGCAGCAAAGCCTGCCCACAGCGGTCGGGGCCCTGGAGAGAGAAGGCAGAATGGGGTCAACGAGGGCCGCCCGAGTGAGGAGGCGCAATCATTTTCTCTCCCAAATCCTGGCCACAGGGATTCATCTCAGGTGTGGAGGGAAGGCCCCCTGGCCCTCCTCTGCTGTTTCAACCAGTTTATACTCCACTATCCTCACACAAGCAATGCAGTACTCAGGTCTGATCTTGATTCTAAGCCCCTAGAGCCCACTATGAACCCCTAGAATCTTTTCTTAGGTCTCATGGCCCAAAACGTACCTAACGCATTTTGCTTTGCACCAAATATTGGGACACATAGACTAGCAAATATTGCATAGGACATACTTATACTTAAAATGTTTAGAGTTTACCTGAAATTCACATTTTACTGGGCATCCTGTATTATTAGCTAAATCTGGCAACTCTCTGTGCTAATTCCCTAACTATCAATATATACTGTGACAGTACTAGGTTCTTCACTTTGCTTATGCCTGGGAAATGTGACCCTGTAATAGGCATGGTGGTTGCTTCCCCAAATCCATTCCACTTTAGATGATGTAATTTCACGCAAACTGCCAGGAATTGGTTTAGGAATAGGCATGTGACTCAATTAAAGCCAATGAGCCATGACAGAATTGCTTCTAGGAAAAGTTAACTTTGTCCTTAACTGCAAGCCAGACACAAGATGAGGTAGTATCTCTCCCATTGGACCTGAACAAGGAAGCACGTTGCTCCATTGCTGCTAGAGACCATCTTGCAATAAAGAGGGGACCCAGCTAGAGAAGAAAGAAGGCACACAGAGAAAAACACCTGCATTCTTGATCACTGAGCCACTCAATCAACCAGTGCTGAGTCTGGCCCATCTCTGGGCTTCCTAGTATGTAAAATATAAAGTTCTTGTCTAAGTGAGGATTTGGGTTGAGTATACCCAAAAGCAGCCTAACTGATAAAGGCAATCCAGGTTCCGGGGCCTCCAATCCCAGCACTGTGCACCCACTTGGCCTGCCTGTGCCTCATAGGTTAGACCAAGACAACAGTGTTCTTCTTCCTCCATAAAATCAGCTGCCCACCTGTTTGTCTCCTGCCTCAAAATCCCATCTCCATTCTTCCCTCTCTGCCACCTCTTCCTCCAAGCCAGTGAAGAAGCCCTCCTTGGGGAAAATGGAGATTCTGTCACCTTTGCCTGGGTAAAGCAATAGTCAAGAGATGGTTGTCTGTCACTTGTCATATCCTGAGCTCGAGCACAGCAAATTTCAAGACATTCAGAGAAAACACAAGTCTGAACTTGTGGGAGGATACAGCTGAGGAGGGCAGCAATTCAAGCCCAGAAAAACTAAACTCTTACATTATGATTAAAAGTGACCCTTATGAGAAAAGAACGGAGGAGGACTTTAATTAACAGTGATGTGGCTGGACATAAAGTACCCCTTGTGATGCTTGGAACAAAAGACAAAAAATGTGAATCTGAAAAGTACAGGGAGGAAGAAGCCCAGAATAAACTAGGGCTTTAGATCATTCCAGAGACTCACTGTCACTGCCTGTTCCCTGTTCTGCAGACGCCACTAGACTGTGAGACCCTGGATGGCAGGGACCACTTGGTTTCAAGGGCTGGGCACTTAGCAAACACTAGATATGTCTATAGAAATAATGAGTGGAATGAAATTTTAATACATTTATGTTGAGCCCTAATTCTTCATCTGCAACTGAGAATAATAGTATCTGTTTTACAGGGCTATTATAACAATGACATAAGATCAGGAATGCAGAAGTGTCAGGCAAGATTGAGAGCTAAATAAATAGTTATTATTATGTCCTGAGAGTCTGCGCTGTGTTCAGTCCTGTGGTCAGCTTTGCCAGGGGAGATGCATAAAATTAGATACAGCATAAAAAGCACCTAGCACAATAACAGTGCTCCACGAGGCCTCTTTATCATCAGGAGTATAATTAGTTTTATTACTTTCATTATTTTCATTATTGAGAAGGTATATTTTTGGAACCCAGTGAGTAAGCAGCCTGAAGAGAATGGCACAAAAGAAAAAAGCTAGAAACAACAAGATGAGGTATTTGTTCCGTTTTCAATGAGTCTGATGAAAGAACCAAAAAGGGAAATACCACCCTCTCAGAGTGAATGCTTTGATGTGATCAGAGTTCAGTGAGCAAGCAGATCTTATTTTAGCTCCATCTTCATCATGGAGAAGAAAGAGGGCAGAGCAAAAAGTTTGAGGCAAGTGACAGTAAGGAAAGTTTAAGGACACAGGAAGTTCCAAGGCCCTTTAAAGTGTGAACAAGTTAGGATTCTGTGAGCACACCCTAGAATACTGGAGGACCTCCTGGATCTGATCAAGTCGTATCTGAGGGACCCTGAGAAAGGGTCCCTGAATGCAGGAGAATATTCTGATTTTCCAAGAGGTAGATTCCAGAAACACATCTTGGTGACCACGAAATTCTAGAACAGATTCCTAATCACTGGCCTTTGAGCCCGTCAGGGAGAAGCCGGCTAGAACCCAGATGGAACAAATCACGCTCAAACAATTTCTTCCTTTTCATTAGCAACCGTTGGGCTCTCAGCTGAGGGGGATGCAATAAACCTAATATATCTTGATTTTGTTAAAACATCCGGCTGAGATGTCCTCATTCCTCCATGTCATCCACAGCTTCCCAGCAGTTAGGCCAGTGGAGGCTGCCTGCTAACAAAACCTGGGGTCATGTGATGGCACGTGTTCCCAGAGGCTGGAGAGCCCTCCTGGGGACATCTGGGCTGCACGTGTATCACTGCCCTATGCACAGACTGTATTATTTATGCCTCTTTCCCTCAATGGGACAAACTCCCGGATGTCTGAAACCCCATCTTTCTCAGTGTGGGACTGTGCACCTACATGGTTGAAGCTGGGATTGTGAATCAGATTAGCTCTCAGAGGAGCCACAGCTCATATTTACTGGGTATGGGGAACAGGTAAGAGAGAAAATCTGGAAGGTGAGATAGGGACTATCAAGAGCTAATCTGGCTGATGTTATAAAAGTGCAAAGAATAATAATTGCTAATATTTTTTGAGTGTGTACTATGTGCCAGGCACTGTTCTAAATGCTTCATATAGTATTAACTCATTTAGTACTATCATCATCCCCTTGTTGCAGACGAGACCTCTGAAATTCAGGGGAACTACGTGCACTGCCCCAGATCACACAGCTAGTAGGTGACAGAGGGCTGGTATCCAGGTTTTATGATCAGAGGGGAGATGAGGTGCTGGAGCAGGTGAAGGTGATAAGCGCAACAAAAGTGACACAGGTCCAGCATTTGCTGACTGGAAGCCTGACTCCATTCCATGGGGGCAACACCCAGCCCCTACCCTTCACACACAGATGAGCCCTCTTCCCTCTCACCAGCGCCTCCCACTGCTCCCACCTCCGAAACCAGGAGTCCTCCAGCTTCATTAAGTGTCAGACCTCAGTGACACAGCCAGAGGACAGAACAGTGCTCAAAAAATGAAGCGTCCAAACACTGCACCCAAATGGTGGGAGGAAGAGGGGCACAGACAGTGGGGGCATCTCTCCAGTTGCTCATTGGCTGGTTCCTTTGGTGAGTCGTAAGGACAGAGTTATGGGTCCTAAAGGGATCAGGGGATGGGAAGCCACAGTCCCAGCTAAAGCCTAAAGTGTCACCAGCTTGCGAAGTGAGAGAGCGGCATGGACATATATACACTACACAATGGAAAATAGATAGCTAGTGGGAAGCAGCCACATAGCACAGGGAGATCAGCTCGGTGCTTTGTGACCAACTAGAGGGGTGCGATGGGGAGGGTGGGAGGGAGACGCAAGAGGGAAGAGATATGGGGATATATGTAGAGCTGATTTACTTTATTATAAAGCAGAAACTAACACACCATTGAAAAGCAATTATACTCCAATAAAGATGTTAAACATAAATAAATAAATAAAGTGTCACCAGCTTTGTAGAGAGACCTGTTTCAAGCGTGCTGGGTAGCTGCCCCCTCCCACTGCCCTAAGCCAGACTCAACCTATTGAGCAGAGAGAGTAGAACCCCTCCAAAACTGCTCAGCATGTCAGGAAACCAAGAATGAATTCAAGGTAACGCCTCTGCCCCATGCCATCTGTCCTCACTGGTATTGCAGAATGAACTTGAACTTTGGAGTCTGGTAGATCTGGATTCAAATCCTGATTCTGTGCCTGATAAGTACATGACCTTGGGAAAAGCATCAACCCTCATGAATATGGTTTCTCTGATTATATCGGCCTCCTAGGAGCCTCATGAGCATTAAATGAGATCACTCATAAAACTCCCTTATAGATTAATATAATATAATATAATATATCATGCACTTGGCACGTGCTAGCCTCAAAGTGGGAGTATACTTCCTCATGGAAGGAAGAGCTGAGAAATATATCTCAGGCAGAGATGCTACCTTGCCCACGAGAGAGGTGAAAAGGACACCTGCAGGAGTGAGCAGGAAAGAGGAAACTCCATCACCTCCACCCCCAGCCCAAGGGCCTTCCTAATTCATTGGAAATCCTACCCCAGAGTTGGCAGCCTGGGTTCTGCAGGGCTCTTGGCTGTGTCTCCCCACCAGGAGTGGCTCATTTTCAAGAAAGACTTGAAGCCTTAAGTGTCTCTGATTTAATTCAATGCCTGCTGGGACAACTGCTCATTTCTTCTCCTGCATCCCATTAGAGGCAGCCCTTGCTCACCTCTGTTTGGCTAAGGAGCCAGCTTGGGCTCTGGAGGAAATGAAGGCTATTTACAGTAAATTATTCAATTAGAACCAGGAGCAAGGGCGGCTTCTGCCGTTGTCTAATGGGCCAAGCCAAGTACAGCTCAAGGCAGGGCTGGGATTTTTTAATCTGCAGAATCCATTAGGGCTGTCAACGGGAGCAGAACAGCAAATATTGTGGAAAGCAGTTAAGCTCCAGCAGCAGCAATAGAGAGAGGAATGGGAACTGGGGAAGGGGGGTGGGGGGGAGGGTAGGAGAGGCACTGACCCAGGGATTCAGTCAAGTCCCTCATCATATAATACCCTACCCCCTCATTATTTCTCCTCCATGGAATTTATCACAATTATAATTAAACAATTCACTGTGAAATTAGTGCTTAACGTCTTTCTCCCTTGAGGATCATCCCAGGGGTGGGCACTAGGTCTGACCTGCTCTCCCGCTGTATCTCCTCCCTACTACCACCACCCCACCCTCTTCCTGACAGTGCCTGGTACATAACAATCAGATCAATTAACACTTGTTGATTGACTAGGTGAGTTCTTTTTTTTTTTTA
Organism: Lagenorhynchus albirostris; assembly: GCF_949774975.1. Classification (NCBI taxonomy): domain Eukaryota; kingdom Metazoa; phylum Chordata; class Mammalia; order Artiodactyla; family Delphinidae; genus Lagenorhynchus; species Lagenorhynchus albirostris. The sequence goes on from NC_083103.1 coordinate 40,467,537, forward strand.
CATCTTTATTGGAGTATAATTGCTTTACAATGGTGTGTTATTTCCTGCTTTATAACAAAGTGAATCAGTTATACATATAAATATGTTCCCATATCTCTTCCCTCTTGCGTCTCCCTCCCACCCTCCCCATCCCTCTGCCCCAGGTGATCACAAAGCACGGAGTTGATCTCCCTGTGCTATGCGGCTGCTTCCCACTAGCTATCTATTTTACATTTGGTAGTGTATATATGTCCATGCCACTCTCTCGGTTTGTCACAGCTTACCCTTCCCCCTCCCCATATCCTCAAGTCCATTCTCTAGTAGGTCTGTGTCTTTATTCCTGTCTTACCCCTAGGTTCTTCATGACATTTTTTTCCCTTAAATTCCATATATATGTGTTAGCATACGGTATTTGTCTCTCTCTTTCTGACTTACTTCACTCTGTATGACAGACTCTAGGTCCATCCACCCCATTACAAATAGCTCAATTTCGTTTCTTTTTATGGCTGAGTAATATTCTATTGTATATATGTGCCACATCTTCTTTATCCATTCGTCCGATGATGGACACTTAGGTTGTTTCCATGTCCTGGCTATTGTAAATAGAGCTGCAATGAACATTGTGGTACAGGGCTCTTTTTGAATTATGGTTTTCTCAGGGTATATGCCCAGTAGTGGGATTGCTGGGTCATATGGTAGTTCTATTTGCAGATTTTTAAGGAACCTCCATACTGTTCTCCATAGTGGCTGTACCAATTCACATTCCCACCAGCAGTGCAAGAGTGTTCCCTTTTCTCCACACCCTCTCCAGCATTTATTGTTTCTAGATTTTTTGGTGATGGCCATTCTGACTGGTGTGAGATGATATCTCATTGTAGCTTTGATTTGCATTTCTCTAATGATTAATGATGAAGGAACTTCAGCTTCCGCACTGGTAAACCGGAGACAAAGGTACCTATTTCCACCACACTGTTGAGAGAATTCAGTGAGACAAAGGTCGGAGGGCCTTTTGCAACCATACACACTGCGTGGAAAGGGCTCTGCTTCCTAACATCCATGAGACAAAGCCACCTGCCTCTCCTGAGTTTTTGCAATCCTCCCTGTCTGTTGGTACCCCTGGGCAGCCTCCCTCCCTACCCCCAGCTCCATGCTCATCAGGTTCTCCAGACAGACAGGCGTACCAACAGTCCCAAAGCTGCATGAAAACTACAACAACAGGTAACCAAGAGGATGCTAAGGGAGGTCCATTGGGCCTCCAAGCAGTAGTAGGTGAGAATGGAAGGTGGTGGGAGGGGTCATGGAAGGTTTCTCAGGACATGCTCCCAAAGCTGAGAGAAGAATGTGGGAATAAGGGAAGGAGAAGGGGTGGGAAGGAAGTATGTGCGGGCAGAGGGAGGGGCATGTGAAAGGCACAGAATCCTGAACATGGTAAGGTTAGGGAACTGCAAGTGTTTCTAGAAGGCTGGAGCCCTCTGGGCTGGTGGTAGAGTTCAGAGAAAGCTATCCCAGTGGCATGGAAATACAGAAAAAGTAGTGGTCGCTTTCAGCTGGGGAATAGGCCAGACTTCTTAGAGGAGCTGAGTCTTAAATGCAGGGCGGGATTTTGCCAGGTGAAGATGGGACAAGGACATTCAGTGTCAGGAGAGCAGTGTGAGCCATAGCAAGGAGACCAGAAAATGGAGCAGGTATTAGGGACTCTCCCAGGGGCTGGAGGGAAGGTGCCTCTATGGTCCTATATACGAAAGGAACTGATTCTTTAGATTCTATCCTGTGGATGCTGGGAGCCACTGAAGGTGTTTGAGCAGGAGAGTGAAATAATCAGAGTGGAATTTCAGTTCCCATGGTGAACAGTGGAGTAGATGGGCCTCAGGGAATGAGACCAGCAGCCGGAGTTCATTAACCATCTCCCAGGGGACCCCAAAGTCCCTAGGGCTGGAGAGGTGGGGTCCTGGGGGTGGAAAGGAGGGATGCAATGAGCTTTGTGAAGTAACGACAATGGGCCTCCTTCCTCACTCCCTCTCCGGGCCTCTGTGTGACCTGTCTCCCATGGGTGGCAATAGTCATCAGAGATACTTCAGTACTGATAGCTGCGGCGGCCAGCCTCCTGCAGCGATCAGATACTTTAAAAACGCTTATTCCCAGGGGAGATGCAAGAAACCAAGCAAGCTGCCACCCAGCCCTGCTGAATGGACGGAGCCTCATGAAATATAGAGAGCGCTGGCTCCCTGGAGGAGGCCCCAAGGGCCCCTCACAGCTGTCAGACGAAGGAGCCCAGCAAGTAGGCAGAACAGACCTCAGGGCTCACAGAGCCAGCCTTGTCCCCTCAGGCCCTGAAAAGCCTGGATGGACAGCCCAGAAGGACTGTGCATCAGGTAGAGGGGGCCTACCCAGACCTCAGCCCTGCTCCTCAATTCTGGGGCCAGAATAGCTTCCGTAAAGCACAGACAGGATCCCAAGCCTCCACTTGATCAACTGGATACATCTACTTTCCAGCCCCTACCTGGAAAGTAATAGGAATCCCATATGCACAAATATGTCCATGAACTTGACAGGGGCAAGACCATAGCCGCCAGCCAAAATCCAGGCAGCCTTCCTGGAGGAGCTCACATCATAATCTTAGAGTATTAGAACTAATAGGAAGCATTAGTGATTACCCCCTTGTAATAATAATGATAATAATAATACAAAAATGAGGAGGAGTAGAGGGAGAAACACTTATTAGGTGCTGTGTGTCAAGCACTGTTCTAAATGCTTTACAGTTAATCCTCAAAATAACTCTATGAAGTAAGTTACTATTATTGTCCCCAGTTTTCAGATGAGGAAACTGAAGCACAGAGAGGTCAACATGAACAGATAGAGAGACATTCAGAGAGGGGAAGAAATCTGCTTGAGGTCACACAGTAAGCTGAGCTACACCTGGGACCTGCACCCAGGTCTCCTCACTCCCATAAACTCCTCCCATGGGAAATCCAAAGAAGACTTTGCCTGTTAAGAGTCTGAAGAGACCCATCCAGGTTCAGAGCGATTTACCCAAGGAAATCAATGGCGCCACAGTTCCCCATCTGTAAAACAGGGATAATTACACCTGCTCTCTCTCCTTTGCTACGATTACCAAGCAAAGGGGAATGGACAGTGGACAGGGAAGTTCCAGGGATTCCTAGTCTGATTCAGCTCAGCCTTGGAATGGGACAGGCAGGTTGACTCAGAGGTGCCCATGAGTCCCCAAAGGTTGGAGGAAAAAGAACCCTGTCAAGCTTTCCTGGCTGAGGCCCATGTGTCCCAGACCCTGATTAACATGACCACCCATCCCCCAAATGGTTCCAACTTGTCAAAGCCAACCCCCAGCAGCTTCCCCTGAAGGAGCGTGAGAGACAATCCTGTAGGGAGGTCCAGGCTCCTGGATCCAGGAAAGCCATGGATGCCCCCATCCTGTGACTCAGGGTGGGCCCTTCCCAGCGCCAGGGCTCTGACACCCCACATGCCCATGAGAGGAGCACCAAGCCCTGAGCCACACAAGGAAACTGCAGTTACTGGCATCTGTGAGCTGGCCCTGAGCTGCTGATTTTCTAAGGGTCATAAGTGAGAAAATGGTGCCCCAGACCTCCAAGACCTTAGGTGGTATGCAGCCCCTGAGGGAGACTTGGTTGGGCCTTTGGGCCACCACCATCCAGAGCTCTGCTGGTTAAGAATGCAGACTGCCAAGGTTCAAATCCCAACTCCATCAGTTATTAGCTGTGTGACCTTGGGTAGTAGGTTTCCTTATCTGTAAAGTGGGATTCCTATATCATAAGGTTGAAATGGAAGAGATGGTTTCTTCCTCATGGCACTGCTGGGCAGATCAGTAAGATCACATATGTGAAGTACCTGGCACCCAGGGGTGCTTGATATAAAGATTGGTTCCACTTCTCTTCTGGTGAAAACAGTACGTGTAGAGAGGCAGCCAAATGGAGGCCATTCTGCTACCTCCTGAACTATGTCCAGCTAGTCAACTGCTCCTTACTCATTAACTTTTTAACTATCCCTTCTTTCTAACTTTTCCTGATGTAAATGTCAGCCAACTGCTCGAATGTTCTTTAGCTTCAATTCGCAAAAGCAAGAGTCCTTTCTCACTGGGCCCAGGGCCCAGGATGCTAAGATTAACAATCAGTATACTTTAAGCTAATGACTTACTGGTCGTGGCTGCCACGAATAGACATAACTCTCAGATAAAGGCCATTAGAGAAAATTGAATAGCTCCAATGTGGTGAAAATTTGGATACATCCTGTTTCATAAATCACGCTCAGAGGTCACACTGGGTAAGCTACTTCCCTCTCTGAGTCATGATGAGGACCCAGCTTGAGGAGGGTCTATATACCCTTGGGAAAGAGGACAGAAGAGAGAAGACGGTACACTCTTTTGCAGTTTCACAAATGTCATTTTCTCTTACTTCTAAAGCCATGAGCAGACCATAGTGCTACATCAACAACCATGATAGTCCGACCTTCTCGGATTTTATTTCCTTCTCAAATCCCCCAAACCGGAGGTTACTCAATAACATCTGGAAAGTAGCATGATGAGGTTATGGAAATCCAAAATCTCGGGATTGGGATCCCAATCCCAGTTTTGTCTCTTACTAGGGCTCTCTGACATTCAGCCTCTTCATCTGGAAAATGGGAATTGAATCTATTTTCAGGGTTGTTGTAAGAATCACATAAGATCATGTACCCTGCATGATGCTTATAAAAGCAAGTGAAATAACAATACCATAACTACTTAGAGCCAGGGAGACAAGTTAAAGGTGTCACACAGGAAGTCTCATGATATCTATCTTTGTGCCTAAGTAAAGATCCATTTCCTACCCAGACCTCGGGCCCAGAGAGCTGCTTCACACTAAAGGGGATTAAAAAGCAGGATATATTACATATATTGAGAAGAAGAAAAGCTTCTCATGGAGGAGATTTGATAAACACCTCATACATAGAGACCATGCTTTGAATAAGCACAAACAACGACACTAAGACATTTTCTATAATCAGTAACATCGGCCATGAAGAAACAATTAACATCCCAGTTCATACCCTATGTGACCCAAGTAGTGTGGGGCATTTGAAGGAGAGTCCAGACTGAACCAGAACTTTGGCTCAGCCACAAGGGCAAAGGGTTCTCAGCAGCTCACTAATGAAAAGGAACAAAAGACAGGGAACCAGAACACATTCTAGGGCCATTGACTATAAATAGAATAACCCAGAGTGAGAGCAAGACACAGTCATTCTCAACAAATCCTACTGTCATTATCATAACGTCCTCAGATAAAGAATCCTCTATGTGAGGGTGCAGTGTCAGGTACTTGGACCACATGTTCCAAATATGATTATCTGAGTTAATTAATTGGGGCACAGAGTGGGTCAAACATGAAAAACAGCCCATTCGTAGAATACTGTCTTACTGAGGCTCAATTATGTTTAGGAAGCCATATATCACAGTAGCACCTGAGCAGTACTTTACACAGTGTCTAGCACAGAGTAGGAGCTCAGTAAATGTTAGTCATTCCCCAAGAGATTGTTTCATGGTTCTCCAAAAACATCTTACTCTTCCGTAATTCTACGCATTGGTCATGCCACTCCAGCACATCCAGACTGAAATCTCCTCAACTCTCTTTTTCTATCTCTAAGTAATATCAATGTTTCAGGACTCAGCTTTAATCCTACTTCATCTGGGAGGCCTCCAACCACCCTAACCTATAGTAATTTCTTCCTCCAACAAGTTACTAGGAATAAATCAAACTCTGATGTCTTAAATTTTTTTTTAATGATATTGTAATGAAAGGTATGCTTTCTTCCTGGTCCTCTCTCTTCCCCTTTCTGTCTCTTGAGTGATGCCAGAGCATCTGGAAAGGCCAATATGGCAAAGCCAAAAGAAGGAAGAAGATGAGTCCTGAATCACAGTAGAGTCACCCAACCCGTATCAGTCCGTGTAGTAAGCAAGAAACAAAGCTAGTGTGCTAAGTCACTCATATCTAGGGGGTCGTTTGTTGCACCAACTAACATTAATTAACCTAATTGTGAAAATTAAAGTAAATATGATACTTAAGTCACTCATAAGTGTGCTAGGCACAGAGGTCTCTCAATAAATATGTTTTTCCCCTTCCTCCTCAGTCTTGGAGAAGATGGTAGAACATTGTGTTTGTCTACTGACAATTAGCCTTCTGGACACAGACTCTAATTCATGCACAATACAGCCAGAGTCCAGGAGTTGATGAGGTAATGGTAGAATGGAATAAATACCTACAAACATTTAAAGTCCTATCAATTGAGACTAAGGTTCCATTTCTCAATCACTGTAGTCTTTGCTCATATGTATCCATTCATATTAATAGCCAAAATTTAGTATTGTCAGATGGTTCTAAGATGCATTTTTTTCATATTTTAACATATGAAATTGGGATGTAATTTCAGTCAATAGCATCTTTGCATTGTGTCATAGTTTAATTGAAAGCATGTTCTCTTTTTTATGAAGTTACAGGGCATCTTACAATCTGTGGCATCTTAAATTTAATGAAATATGGTGTTGGGCACTTAACTGTATGTCAAGTACACTTCTAGGTTCTTTATATAAGTTATTTCTCAAAAAAAATTCAAAATAATTAGTACTACTATTATCCCCATTTTGAAGACATGGAAATGAAGATCCAAAGATTCAATAATTTGCTATGGTACATAGCTAGTAAGTTGAGTGAGGGTAATGACTGTACCCTCTCTTTAAGGAAATCCATACTATGCCACTATGTTTTAGCATCTTATTTTTACTTGATAATTGATTTCTCTTCTTATAGAGAAAGTTCACACAGGAATTTTATGTACAGCAATATGGTATAACATATATCCTAAAATACTTCTTCATAAGAAGAATTTTAAAGGATTGATAAAGATGTTTTAATGTTTTTAAAATGTATCACTTAGCTGGCAAAAATGTAGGAAATCTGGAGAAACCAAAAGGAAAGCAAAAGCAGGAACCAAGAATAACAAGCAAGAGTTGAAGGTAGTTTTTGCCCTGAGAATATCTGCTGAATGCTGTATTCCCTAAGCTTCTGTTCCATGTAGGTATGGGGTAGGGCAGACAAGGGACAAAGCCTAGGGGCTACGGAAACAATAAAATAGTGGTCTAGAAGGTCAGAAACCCAATGCAAAGGTGAATGAGAAATAAATCTCCTATTCAGAAGGTGCAAGAAAAGTTGTCCTTCCCAACTTTGATGCTGGGTTAAAGGGAAGTAAAGTCTCTCCTGAGAATGATCACAATATGATCACAATATGACCTTCAAAAAGGTTTGTAGCCTGAATTCACATTGTCTATGAAGGGAAAAAACTCGATTAGAGAATTCAGCTTCAAGAAATAAAAGACAGCCTCAGAAATATTTTCAAGGAACAGAGCCTATAAAATATGATCAAGCAGATTGCAGAAAGAACCAGATAGAACTTATATAAATTTAAAATATAATAATTAAAATGAAAAACTCACTGGACAGATTAATCACAGCTAAAGATTGGATTGGTGTATTAAAAAAAACAAATCAAATGAAATAATCTGAAATGCAGCCCAGAGAGAGAAAGAGACCAAAAACAAGAGAGAACTAAAGCTAAGGAATAGAAAGTAAATTAGCCTCACAAGTATTTACTCAGATTTCTAAAGGGAGATAAGAGGGAGAACAGGGGGAAAAGTGATATCCCCAAAATAGTGGCTGAAACATTTCTCAAAATTTTTGAAAGACAAAACAACTTTCAAATCCAGAAATTGCAATGAATCCCAAGCAGGAAAAATGCAAAAGATATACACATCCTAGATAACTTGTAAGACTAAAGAGCACAGAAGACAGAGAAGTTTTAAAAGCATCCAAAGATAAAAAGAGAAACAGAGACAGACAGAGAAAGAGAGAAATTAGATTTACAGGTGACCATTAAATAACAATGATGAAAGTCAGGAGAGAGTGGGAAAATATCTGATTACAGAAAATAAGTATCCTAAAATTCTACCCCCAAAGAAACTCTCTTTCAAGAATAAGAAGGAAATAATAAGTACATTTTCAAAGAAGTAAAAAATCCCACACCAAAGGAAATTCTAAAGGAATTATTTCAGGCAGAAAGAATGTAATGTCAGAAGGAAGGTTTGAAATATAAGAATGAATGATGAGCAAACTTACGTGTACTAGGTGAGTAAATACAAACAAAACTTGACTGTAAGAAACAATAATAATACCTCATTTGTGGGATAAGGAAAGAAAGAGAAATTTCAAATATGTATATGTATATGTAAATTCAGAAGGGGATGACTAAAATAAGTTAAAGTGTTCTAATTTTCTTTTATTTGGGAGGAGGAAAATAGAAATGTAAATTAACTTTATCCTTATTAGGTTATTATTTGTGCTATAATATTTAGGGTAACCAACCAAAAGAATACACATAGAGGTACAGATAGATATTACCCTTCAAATATGTAGATGGGGAAAAAAACAAGTAATAAAAAATTCCAAAAGAGGAAAGAAGTGTGGGGTGGGGGGTGTATCAGTGAATAATAGTAATGACAGTAAGGAGAGAGAAACTAAACTAGCCACTTGTAAGCAAAGATTATAAAGCACGCATTACAGACAGAGAGAGAGAAAGAGAAAAAAAGAGAAAGAGAGGGAGGGAGAGAGAGAGAGAGAGAGAGAAGGAAAGAGAGAAAGTGTGTTATGTGCTGGCTCCAAGAAATATCCCTAAAACAAAGCACCCAAGACAGCTTGAAGTTAAAGACAACAAATGATACACCATAGAAATATTTACCTAAAGAATTCTGGTGCCAGTGTATTCATATGATACAAAACAAAGTTTAAGATAATAAGCATTATAGAGGTAAAGAGATGCACTACGTAAAAATAAAAAGTTCAGCCCATCAAGAAGATATAATAATGATGTACATAATCACAATAATACAGATATACAAAGTAAAAACTGATAAAATTTCAAGGAGAAGTGAACGAGTTCAGAATCACAGATGGAGATTCCAACACAATTCTGTCATTGATTGACAGCTCAAGCCAAAAAATATCAGTAAAGATACAGAAGATTTGAATGTCACAATTAAGTTAGAGTTAATGTTTATGAATAGAACACTGCATTCAACTTATCAGGAATACACATTCTTTTCAAGGATTCATGAGTCATGATTTTTTTTTAATGACTAGTGACTGGATCTTAAAGCAAGTTTCAGCAATTTTCAAATGACTGGTATCCTACAGATTGTAATCTCTGCCCCAATATGAAGACCTCCATATGTTTGGATATTTTAAGCACACAAATCATAGGTCAAAGGAGAAATTATAACAGAAATTAGAAAATAAACATGAATGCTTATGAAAACACACATATAAAAATCATATAGTATAGGGGCTTCCCTGGTGGCGCAGTGGTTAAGAATCCACCTGCCAATGCAGGGGACACGGGTTCAACCCCTGGTACAGGAAGATCCCACGTGCCATTGAGCAACTAAGCCCATGCACCACAACTACTGAGCCTGCACTCTAGAGCCCGCAAGCCACAACTACTGAGCCCACATGCCACAACTACTGAAGCCCATGCACGTAGCGCTCATGCTCTGCAACAACAGAAGCCACCGCAATGAGAAGCCAATGCACAGCAACAAAGAGTAGCCCCCGTTCAACCACAACTAGAGAAAGCCAATGCACAGCAATGAAGGTCCAATGCAGCCAAAAATAAATACATTTTTTAAAGTACTAAAAAATTAAAAAAAAACAAATCATATAGTATACTGATAAGTAAAATTAAGAGCAAAAATTGCATGCTTAAATTAGAAAATATGAAAATTGGAAGAATTCTAACTTCTAACAACATGAGAGATTTTTAAAAGAAGAGAATAATTTCAAAGAAAGTAGCAAGAGAAAAATAGTTAAGATAGAAGCAAACATTAAACAAAACACAACAAAAACATAAAACAAAACATAAACACAAATGAAATGACCAATAGAGTTAGTTTTCGAAAACAAATAAAATAGATGAACTACTGGTAAGATCAGAAAAAAATCAGAAAAAAGAAAGGAAACACGAATAATCAATATTAGCAATAAAAGCGAGTCTATTACTACAAATGCAGCAGAAATAAAAGAATATGATGGATAATATTATATGGACAAGAATATTCTGCAATCTCACTGAAATCATAAATAAACTAGATAAATTCCTATAAAAATACAATTTACCAAAAATGACCGAGAAGAAATAGATCTATAACTACTGAATAAATTAATCAATAGTTAAAACCCTTCCCTTAAGGAAACCACCAGGCACAGAGAAGTTCACAGATGAGTTTCTATCATTCAAAGGAAAGATAACTCTTCCTTTGTCAAGATCTTCCAGAGAATAAGAATAAAAGAAAACATACTTCATTTTATAAGACTGACATAATTTTGATACTGAAACTAAAGAACACAAGATAGGAAATCTTTAGGACAACCTCATGTATAGACATAGACAAAAATATAATAAATAAAATATTAGTAAACAGAATCCAGCTATATATATAAAAAGAATAATAAATCATGGCCAAGTTGGGTTTAGCCTAAAAATACATGGCTGCTTTAACATTAGAAAATAGATTAATGAAACTCACTACATTAATAGGTAAAAGAAGAAAAACCTTATGACTACTAAATAGATGGAGAAGAATAATTTTATAAAATTCAACAGCCGTTCATAACAAAACCTTTAGAAAACCAGGAGTAAAAGAGACCTTCTTTAAACTAATTAAAGGGCATCTATTGAGAAAAAAAATATACAGGAACAACGTATTTAATGTTGAAAGCATTTCCTGTGAGATCAGAAACAAAATTAAAATGCCACCTCCCACTAACTTCTATTCATTATTGTATTAAAATCTTAGCTAGTGTAGAAAAAAAGAAAATGTATAAGAATGGAAAGAAACAAAACTGTCATTATTCACAGTTGATATGATTTTCCACAGGGCTTCCGCAACAGCACACAGCCAAGGGGGTGAGTGGAGGCTGAAGTTGGCCTCTGCTGTGACCACTCAGCCACACACCATACACAGGGCTGGGTCCACCAGACACAGACCTGCAGTTCACATGGCAAACCAAGTCTCCATGGGTCTATGTCTTCCCAGACATGGTATCTTTCCCAAATTCCTATAAAAATGTACCATGAACTAGCAAGTTACCCTCATTACCAATGTGGAAACACCAAAAGTATCTACGAAGAAATTATTTTAATTCATGAAAAGGCTTAGAAAGGTGGCTAAAAATATATATACAAAAGTCAAGTATAGTCCTAGACACCAGCACAAAACTAAAATGAAATTTAGAAGAGAGGGCATTAACAAAAGCAACAAAGATATATAAGGTATACAAAAATTAATCTTAAAATGTGCAAGTCCCTTATTGAGAAAATGATAAAATATTGTTAAAAGATATTAAAGAAGGACAAAACAAATGAAGAGGTATTTCATGTATATAGACAGGAAAATGTCAATTCGCCATAAATTGACCTATAGATTCCATGCAATCCCAATCAAATCCCCACAAGATTCTTTCCTAGCACTTGATGAGTAAACCCAAGATTACTCCTGAAAAAATAAAGAAATTGGGAGGATTTTCCTGCCAGATAGTAAGATTTATTTTCAAACAGTAAATACAATGTGATATTGACCCTGGAATAAACTTAGAGAATTGAATAGCAAGCCCCAAAATAGACCAAAGCAAGTGTGGAAACTTGATTAATGAGAGAGGAGGAGGAAACAGGAGAGACAGAGTGAAAGCATGTATGTACACCCCAAAGCATAAGCAGAAAGTGAATTGGGAGGGGTTGGGGGTGATTCCCACTGTTGCTCCTGCCTGGTACATGAAGGGAGAGCTCCTTCTTGCCCACACTTATTGCCCCTGAGCCTCCCTCTTGCCCCAGAGCAAAGACTGAGCTGGTTTGGGCAAGAGAGAAACAGCTAAGAGGGTTGCTCTCAGAACCCCCTTCTACAGACAGAAAAGCCCAGCCCATCTCCAGGACAAGCATATGAGAAATCTTCTGAAAATGAGAAATGGAAGGTTAATTAAGAAGACCTGGTATATGATCCTTTTAATGTGCTGTTAAATTCAGTTTGAATAATCAAGTGGGATTTATCCTGAGATGCAAGGAGGGTTCAACATACACATATCCATAAATATAATATACCACATTAATAGAAAAAAGGATAAAAACCATATGTTCCTCTCAATAGATGCAGAAGAAGCATTTGACAAAATCTGACACCCTCTCATGAGAAAAGCTCTCAACAAATTGAGTACAGAAGGTACATACATCAACATAATAAAGGCCAGATATGACAAACTCACAGTTAACATCATATTCAATGGGGAAAGTTTGAAAGCTTTTCTTCTAAGATCAAGAACAAGACAAGGGTGCCCACTGTCACCACTCCTATTCAACGTGGTACTAAAAGTCCTAGCCAGAACAATTAAGCATAACAATTAAGCATAACAATTAACAATAAAAGACATTCAAATCAGAAAGGAGAAGTGAAACTGTCTCTGTTTGCAGATGACATAATCTTACATATAGAAAACCCTGAAGACTCCACCAAAAAGGTGTTAGAACTAATAAATGAATTCAGTAATTTTTTTTTCTTTCAGGATACAAAATCAATATGCAAAACTCAGTTGCATTTTTATACACTAACTACAGACTATTTGAAAAATAAAGAAAACTATCCCATTTACAATAGCATCAAAAAAATAAATTACTTAGGAATAAATTTAGCCAAAGAAGTGAAATATCTGTACACTGACAACTATAAGACATGGATGAAAGAAACTAAAGAAGACACAAATAAATGGAAGGATAACCCATGTTCATGGAGGAGAAGAATTAATATTGTTAAAATGTTCATACTACCCAAAGCTGTCTACAGACTCAGTGTAATCCCCATCAAAAATCTAATGGCAAAAAAAAAAAAAAAAAAATCTAATGGCATTTTTAACAGAAATTAAAAAAAAAAAATCCTAACATTCATATAACACTTCAAAAGACCCCAAATAGCCAAAGCAATATTGAGAAAGAACAAAGCTGGAAGCATCACCTTTCAGATTTCCAACTATACTACAAAGCTATAGCATCAAAACCATATGGGACTAGCATAAAAACAGACACATAGATCAATGGAAAAGCATCAAGAACCCAGAAATAAACCCCTGCATATATGGTCAACTAATATTTGACAAGGAAGCCAAGAATACTCAAAGGGGAAAAGAGAGTTTCTTCAATAAATGGTACTGGGAAAACTGGATGTTCATATGCAAGAGAATGAAATTGGACCCCTACCTTTTACCACTCACAAAAATTAACTCAAAATGAATTAAAAATTTAAATGTCAGTCCTAAAACTCTAAACCTCTTAGGATAAAAGTCCCTTGACGCTGGTCTTGGCAATGACTTTTTGGATCTGACACCAAAAGCAACAGAAGTAAAAATAAACAAGTGGGACTATATCAAACAAAACATTTCTGAATAGCAAAAGAAACAATCAACAAAGTGAAAGGCAACCTACAGGAAGCTGGGAAAAATATTTGCAAACCATTTAACCGCTAAGGGGTTAATATCCAAAATATATAAGAAGCTCATACAACTCAATAACAAAACAAAACAAAAAACTAATTGAAAAAATGGTCAGAGGGCTTGAATAGACATTTTTCAAAAGAAGACATACAAATGACCAACAAGTACATGAAAGGTATTTAACGCCAATCATCAGGAAATGCAAATCAAAATCACAATGAGATATCACCTCATACCTGTTAGAATGGTTATTATCAAAAAGACAAGATACAAGCGCTGGTGAGGATGTGGAGAAAAGGGAACCACTGTGCATTATTAGTGGAAATGTAAATTGGTGCAGCCACTATGGAAAACAGTATGAAGTTTTCTCAAAAAAATTCAAAATAGAACTACCATGTGATCCAGCAATTCCACTTCTAGGTATGTCTGAAGGAGATGAAATCACTATCTCCAAGAGATATCTGCACCCCTATACTCCTTGCAGCGTTATTCGCCATAGCTAAGACATGGAAACAACCCAAGTGTCCTTCAATGAATGAATGGATAAAGAAAGAAAGAAAAAGAAAAGAAAAGAAAAAAATATATATATACACATATACATCACAATGTGATACTATTCAGCCATTAAAAAAAGAAGGAAATCCTGCCACTTGTGACAACATAGATAGCCCCTGAGAGCATTATGCAAAGTGTCATATAGAGAAAGACAAACACTGTATAACCTCATTTATATGTAGAATCTAAAAAAGCTGAACTATAGAAACAGAAAGTAGATTGGTCGTTGCCCGGGGCTGAGGGTTGGGGCATATGGGGAGATACTGATTGAAGGGTACAAATTTTCAGTTATAAGATGAATAATTTCTGGAGAGTTAATGTATACATGGTGACTATAGTTTACAATACTGTATTGTATATTTGAAAGTTGCTAAGAAAGTATTGAATAGATGTTCAAAGTTTTCACCACATGAATAAAAAGGTAAACGTGTGGTGATAGATGCATAACTAACCCTACTGTGGTAATCACTTCACAATAAATATGTATATCAACTGATCACATTATACACCTTAAACTTATACAATGCTATATGTCAATTACAGCTCAATAAAGCTGGGAGAAAAAGGAAAAAAAAAAAAGAAAGACCTGGGCTTTGCCGGATACCCACCACCCTGCTAAAATAGTCTATGGCAGACAAGAACACAGGATCATCAGTGAGAAAGTTGCTGCAGAGGGCCTGCTTTTTGCCCTGACCTGCGTTTGCATAAGCAGGCAGAGCGGCCAGCACAGCCCCTCACTACTGTGCCTGGGTTGGGTGGGCTGCCCCAGGCTAAGAACACTTCAGCCTACGTGGTACAGATATGCGGGGGCAGATGCTGTCATCCTGATACTTGTGCCGCCTGATGAACACTACAACCCCCATCCCACGCAGTCTTTAGAACTCTCCCTTTCCAAACCCAAAGGGTAGCACAAAAGAACGTAAGCCAACAGCCAAGAAACCTGCAGCCTCATCTCAGCTCTGCCAGCAACTAACTGTGAACTTCATCAAACTACTTAACCTCTCTGGGCCTCTTTTTTCAAATGTAAACTGGAAATAATATATCTTTGATTACCTGGCACAGTTGTTATAAAGACTGAAATACAACTAGAAGATTACACTGCTTTGTATCCCTATACAAGCTCATAAAAATAAGAGGGATTTTGTTAGTCGATATGGAAATAAGAGCTTCTTAAAAGAACCAAAGGTGGAATTTCAGGCAAAGTAAAAGAGACCTGGGCGAGGATAGAAATCTCAAAGTTAGGGTCTTAACCAAAATTCCTGTTAGTATTATGTAAGCAAGAAACCTGGAATATTACAGGACAGGTCCTCCGGAACCCTCTTTTCCAACCCTGTGGTTCATGAAAAGGAAACTGAGGTTCAAAGAGGGCAAAAGACTTGCCCGAGTCACAGAGTAAATTTGTAGCTGAACCCAGACTAGAATCCAAGTGCCTTCTTCCCTTCCTCTCAGGTTCTGTTCAAAACCTGGCCTAGTCCGCAATGCTACCTTCGAGAGGGTGATGACCCCACACCTGAAGAAAACCCCACTGCCTCCCCCAGGACATTCACGGAGGGACACCAAACTTAGGACGCTTATTTTCCTGGGTCTACAGGTTCAGTGTGCTCATGCATATAACTCACTCCGCTCTGGAAATCCCTCTGCCAGCGCCACAGTGCAAGACAAACAGTTTGTGTTGACCAAGAGCTTAAGAACCAATTACTCATCCAGCACAGATGCAGGGGTCTGGGCTGGCAGGAGCTACAGCTTGAATTCCTCTGACTTTTCAGGAAACTGTCTCTAGCTCAGCCGCCCCCCACCCCGCCTAGGATCCTGAATGTGAGGATGGAAGCACATCAAAGGACAATTCCGTCTGAAATCCTGCTGTTACGTCATAGACTTCTGCATACTGTGGGGAAAGAACAGGACCTCTTCTTAAAACTGTGGCCTTCAGCTCCTTGGGACAGCAGGGTTGGGCTGAAAACCTGGGCTGAATAAAAGTGGGTTTGGTGAAATCCCTGGGGGCCCAGCCGCAGGCCAGACCAAGCACTGCTCTTTCACCCTAAACATGCATCCCAGGTGCCCAGCTAGCGACTGTGAAACCCCCTGTGGTCTGCTCTCTCAAGCTGGGCAGGGCCTCTCTCTCTTGCAGTGGCCTCAGGCCCAGGACACCCAGCCCCTCTCCACACCTGTCACCTCTCCCTCTTGGCAGGCACCCTTGTGACAGCAGCCCCCACACTCTCTCACATCCATGGTCCCTTTGTCAAGGGCTGTGAGTATAACTGAGGTAGAGATGGTCGCAGGCCAGACCACATGAGTGCGTGAGGGAGATCCAGAGCCAGGCTCTCCCCTACTCACAGGCAGCTCCTATCCCACATCTGAGACCAGGCTAACATCAGCCTTGGTCCAGGTCAAGAGAGCATCTTCTCTGTATCAGGCTGATAGAGAAGTTCAGGCTCTGTATCAGATGATAGAGAAGTTGATGAATAAAACAATTTCCTTTTTCTTAGAATTTCCTCTTCCACTGAAAGATATATATATATAAATGTGTAATTAAATAAGACATAGTAATTCCTCCAAGATGAGTTCAAATAAGATGCTTGACCTTTCTCTGCCACACGTGCTCTACATGGCCTTGGACAATTTATGCCCCTTTTCTGGGCTTCCAATTTCTCATCTGTGAGAGGAGAGGGCTGGATTAGACAAGCTCTCCTCTGAACCTAATGTTCCTACAATCCAAGGACCCCCTTCCCAGAAGCTTCTAAAATAGCCATTTGTGGCCAGAGATGAGACCCAAACTCTTTTCTCCAGCTTGCTCTGCCCTAGAACCCAGGCTGCTCTGTGTTCTTTGCTGAAAGACAGCTTTGAGTTACAGGAGACATCTGGGGTTTGTCCCAGTGATGACCACTCACATTACCTGCTGCTTCTGTCGGCCATTATAGCCCCTACATCACTGTATCCCTGCCCGCTGTGCATCTGGGGCCATCCAGCGTTCCCCCCAACCTCAGGGTCCTTGATGGTCATGAGGCCAAGCAGGCTCACGCGAGGCAATTGTCTTCTTGCTGGCTGCCCAGCCCCCAGCCTATTCTAATATTAGTTTCAGCTGCTTAAAACACAGCTCTCATTGTGACATGTCGCTGAAAATCTATTATGTCTCCCCAGTGTCCCTCAACTCAGGTCTGAAATCCTTAGCCTGGCACTCATGACTCTCCAGACCCTGTTTCCAGCCTACCCTGCCTCTTTGGGCCTTACCAAGCTGTCCTCCCCGACATGTCCCTTATGTTCACGCTTCAAGGCAAGTTCCCTGTTATTCTTCAGGACTGACTTGCTGTCCCCACACATCAAGATTCAGCTTAAACGTGGCCTCCCCCTAGAAGCTTACTCCGAACCCCCAGACCACAGGGCACCCAGAATCCTGAAGTGCTGACTGCTCTCCCCCCACCCCCATCTTCACATAGCTTGCCCTTTCACTGCCTCCTGGCCTCTGTTTAAATATCTGCATATCAGAGAGAACCTCTTGACCTGGTATACATGTACAAGTCCCCTCCTACCCTTGGAACCCCTTTACCATACTTTATATTTCTCCACAGCACTCATCACCACTTTGCATATATCAACCTGTTTACTATCTTCCCACATCAGAAAGCAATTCTGCTCGGGCATGTGTTTTGCTCACTGCTATATCTTCAGTGCCTAGAACAATGCCTGGCACAGAGTAGGTGTTAAGTAGATCGTTGTTGAATGAATGAGTGAGAGAGGGAATGAGTGAATGAGTCTGTAACTTAGATCCTGGGCATCTTCGGGCACTTTTCCAAGATGCTCTTATCTGATGTGGCTGCCATTGTCCTATGTCTGCTCAGCCCCAACCCTGTCTGATGTCACGGCAGATGGACAGCGCACATTCTGTGGGGCTCTTTGTAAATGACAAACCTCAGAGAACTGAAAGAGCAGTTTCTGGAGGGGCGGGGCCAGGGTTAGTCTACTGCCTGGTTTCTAAATGCTGCATTTTAAATCCCACTGTCCCGCCCTCCCCCCAGCCTCTCTGCAAATTCCACAGGGTTAAAAGGGCAATCCTGGTAGAAAACGAAGAAGAAAAAAAAGTGTCCTCTTCTCCATGGTGGGGCTCATGGGGAGCTGTTGTCTCTCTTTCCCTTTCAAGCCTGAGCCCCAAGTATCTCTGCAGAGCCCAGCTATCTGATCAAGGAGCTTAATTCCTAAGCTCTCATCACCATTGAAAGAGGGGAAGGGACACTAGAAAAGCAGGAGGTAAAATAAGAGGAGCAGTTGGTGTGGTGGCATCTCCCTCTCTTCCTGATAACACCCTGCAAGCACACATGGCCTTCAACCAGTAAAGTGACACCTCCCCACCCTGATGTCTCCTCATCTGGGCTCCTGGGCTGTGAGGACCATATGAAAGAGGGATGAAGGAGAGGGCAGGGAGGGTGACTCATCAGCCTTGAGTCCTGCTACAGATCCAACATAAACTCTTGTTTGTGGATGGATACATGTGGTTGGGCGGGTAAGTGACTGAGTGAAGGCGAAATAGATATTGAACGAGTGAGTGAGGAATGCAGGAGTGAGTGAGCTGGAGTGACTACTGGCATCTTTGTAAGGAGAGCTCACTGGGCTTAGTAAGACCCTCTCTGAATTCTCTTTTAGGCCTATATCTAGTGCAGTCTCAGGGGTGGGGAGGAGGTTGGCAATTCCTGACCCATGGGAATCATGCAAGTAACTCTCAAGTTCCAAGGAGCCTTCATAAACGTTTGTTAAATCCTTCGTAGCAGCCAAGAAGCCAGGTCAAACCACCTGGAGGCCCCTCAGATCTCCTGTATCCTCTACAAACCAGAAAGGGGGGTACAGCTCAGGGATGCCGTGTGACTTAGCTATCTTCTCCAGAAGCTCCTTAGAATTGCCCAGGAATTAGCTGCCACCTATCACCAGTCCCCTCAAAGCTCTTGAACGACAGTCTAATTTGTTTGCCCAGAAGACGGTAAGATGTTTGGGGGGGCAGACGTGGTTGAGAGGTACCTCAAATGTAACATGTCCTAAAGTGAATTATCTTTCTCCCCAGATCTACTTCTCCCCTAGAATTTTTATTCTACTGAATGGTACCACCAGCTGGTTGCTCAGCTGATAAAACTTCATTCATTCATTCATCCATCCAACAAATATTTGTGACATGTGTCAGTAACATGCTAACTACGAGGATAAAGTAATGAGCAAAACTCATCATCAAATAGGAAAAGTAAACATTAATTATCATGAAAAATTGTAAATAAATGTAAAATCACAACTATGATAAAGGCTTGAAGGGGTACATGGTGTTGTAAAGCCCTGTAAAATGAGATTTGACCTAATCATGGAAGTGACAGCTGAGCTGAGAGCTGAGCTATAAGTAGGAATTCGGTAGGTGAAGACATGAAGGAAGAGTGTTCTAAGCAGAAGAACAGCAAATGCAAAGGCCTGTGGCCTTGCCAACTGACAAGCCCAAGGGACTGAGACAAGGCCAGGGGAGAGGGTGAAGAAAGAAGCTGGGTGAGACGGTGTAGGAGTGGAGGCAGGGGTCAGAAAAATTAGACTTTGTAGGCTCATTAAAGAGGTTGATCTTTAGCTTAAGATCAATAGGAAGCAACTGAAGTATTTTTAAGGAGGGAAATGACATGAGTTGTGTTTTTGTTTTTTTTTTAAAAAAAGCTTTTTTTAGGGCTTCCCTGGTGGCGCAGTGGTAGAGAGTCCACCTGCCGATGCAGGGGACGTGGGTTCGTGCCCTGGTCCGGGAAGATCCCACATGCTGTGGAGCGGCTGGGCCCGTGAGCTATGGCCGCTGAGCCGCGTCCGGAGCCTGTGCTCCGCAGCGGGAGAGGCCACAGCAGTGAGAGGCCCGCGTACTGCAAAAAATAATAATAAATAAATAAATAATAAATTTACAAAAAAGCTTCCTTTAAAAAATTAATTTATTTTATTTTATTTACTTTTGGCTGTGTTGGGTCTTTGTTGCTGCACTTGGGCTTTCTCTAGCTGTGGCGAGCGGGGGCTACTCTTCGTTGAGGTGCCCAGGTTTCTCATTGTGGTGGCTTCTCTTGTTGCAGAGCCCGGGCTCTAGGTGAGCAGGCTTCAGTAGTTGTGGCACACAGGCTCAGTAGTTGTGGCTCACGGGCTCTAGAGTGCAGACTCAGTAGTTGTGGCACACGGGATTAGCTGCTCTGTGGCATGTGGGATCTTCCCAGACCGGGGCTCAAACCCATGTCCCCTGCATTGGCAGGTGGATTCTTCACCACTATACCACCAGGGAAGCCCCTGAGTTGTGTTTTAAAATACATTTGGCTGCTGTGTGACAACAAATTGGAGGGAGTATAAGTAGACCAGTTAGGAAGTTCTCACAGTAGTCCGGTAAGATGAAAATGGTGCCTTGAACTAGAGTGAGACTGGTGGAGACAGAGAGAAGTGACAGATTGGGGAGAGATTTTCAAGACAACATCAACAGACTTGGTGGTGAATTGTATATGAGCTTTGAGAGAGAAAGGTGTTGAAGATGATTGCCAGCTCTCTCTGACTTGTGCAGCTGTATAGATGAAGGAGCCATTCAATGAGATCTGAAATGCCTGGAGAGGACCACATATGAATAGGACCCTGCCAAGCAAGAATGCAGAAATTCCGTTTTGGACACACTCAGCTTGACAGGCCTTGGAGATGTCTATCTCCCTCCTTCGTCTCCCTCACCTTCTGCATTCAACCAGCTACCTGATTCTACTTCCTCTCTTGCCTGTCTTATTTCAGGTCCTTGTAATTATTTCCTAGATAATTGAAAGAATCTCCAGGCTCTCTCTCCTTCCAATCCATCCATTCCACACTGTAGGTCTTTCTAAATATCGCCTCCTCAAACAGTCCCTCCCTCACCACCCATCTAAGCCACCCTATCCCCTCACTCTCTGTCTCAATCACTTGAGTTCTTCTTTCTAAAAACCTATAATAATTTGTTTTATTTTTTTATTATAGAAATAAATATGGACATATAAGTATATACACTAGCTCTGTTTGCTAAGAGGGCATAAATGCAATGACACGCCAGTAACAGGGAGCACATGTAGCCCCAGGTCTTGGTTTCTAATACCATTCTCCACTAAAAGGATCCAGGTCTCCTTGGAGAAATGACTAATTCCAGGGCTGGGGCAAGGAAAGAACAAAATGAGCCTGGAACATCTTGCTAAAGCAACAGTAACCAAATGCTCAGAGAATCATGGGGAAAAGTCAAAAGAAACAAGAGCCAGACTGAGAACCTCCCACTGATCAAATCTTGTACATTTTGAACATCAAAATAAAATATACAAATTGATTAAACCCATTGAATAAATTAAGTAAGAATTTATGAGTTCATAGTAATGAAGGAAGGGAAGAAGGGAGGGAGGGAGGGAGGAGAGAGATAAAGAGAAAGACAGAAAGAAAGGGAGAAGGGAGAGATCTTTCCTACAGAAAAATGCCAACTAATAAATATAGAAGCAATGATGGATTCAAAAGTATCAATGATGATAAAATTAGTGATTAAACGTTTGATGAGGAATAGGATGTTTACAAAACCTCGAAGTATCTCTCCACAAATTACTTATTGATTACTAAGGGAAAAACAGTAATTTCACAGGAGAAACTGGTGAACATTACCTCAAGCAAGTGACAAAAGCTTCCATCACCAGCACTGGGACAGTCCCCACAGCCTGTGCTCGCTGGTATGCTAACCTCACTTCATGCTACTACTGCCCAACATGCATAGCTTGGATCCAGTCATGTAGAACCATCAGATAAACCCAAATGGAGGGGGATATTCAACATAATAACTGGCCTATACCATTCAAAACACAAAGGTCAAGAAAGATAAAGCAGAGGAATTGCTCTGGATTAAAGAAGACCCAGGAGACATGATAACAAAATGCCATCTGTGGGTTGGACCCTGAATGGGGCGAGGGAGACAGGAGAGCTATAGAGACATTATTGGGACAGAATTGTACTGTAGTAAGAGTATATCTTTTTTTTAAGGAAATACACACTTAAGTATTTACGGGCAAAGAGGCACCATGTCTCCGATTTACTCTTAAATTGATCAGAAATATGAATATTTTATATGTATTCATATACATGTATGTATTCATATATACATATACATGATAAAACATAAATATATAATTATAATAAAGTATAAATTATACAGATAATTGAAGTATACATAAATAAAAAATAATGTATTTTTTATATTGTTGGAGAGAGAAAGAATGAATAAAAATGAAGTAAATGCAGTGTCTTGTAATCAATTAAGTGATACAGATAAAGAAGGATTTCTTTTATCAGTCTTGCAAATTTTCATTAATTTGATATGATATCAAAATTAAAGGTGACATAAAATTGTTTGTTTTTATGTTTGCTGAATGAATAAGTGAGCCCATATCCAACCATGACCCTCCGCTGCTTAAAATACCTCAGGGGCTGCCCACAACTGTCATGATAAAAATCAAAACACCTCAGCACAGCCATCAAGGCCTGACGCCCGTCGACAGTCCTTTGTAAAGTCTCCCATCTCTCTCTCATCACTACTGACCAAACCCTCGCTGCCTCAAGTCCCCCAGGCTTACCACACGAGGCAACATTTCTGTGCCTTAGCATGTGCTGGCTTCTCGGCCTAGAAAGCCCTCCTCTTATCCTCCCGGAATCTTCCTGTTATCTTTCCAGATCCAGACCAGGAATTTTCACCTCTGGTAAGGCCTCCCTGATTGCCCCAGTTGGGGGTGACACTTCCTCTTCTGATACACTAATACCTGCCATGATCATGGCCCACAGACAGGCTTGTCACTGTTTGCTCACAATCCTGTCTTGCCTTGAGGACTGTGATATTCCCGACACCTGTATGCCCAGTGCTCTGCACGGGCCCTAGCACATGACAGGATCTCAGTTAATACTGCAGCATGGATACATGAATAATAGTGACTAAACTTTCTGCATCCTCCAAGAGAGCTCCCTGACTTCAGTCTCTTTCACGATCCTCAAAAAATACAGAAGAATAAGGGAAATTAGTTCTTCTAATTTTATGCATGAGGAAAGTGAGGCCCAGAGAGGGTAAGAGAAAACAATGTACCCAGAGGCTGAGCTAGGGCTGGAATCCAGATCTCTTGCCATCAGCCCAGTGTTCTTTCCCAGAAGGTAGGTGGGACAAGAAGGAAGAATACGTCATTTACAGTTGACCTGTTCTGTGCTGGACACTACACTTCAATAAACTTTCCAGTTCTAGCATCACCACTGCGTCATAAGGAATGCCTTTTTACAGACGTGGAAACAGGCTCCGAGCCAGATCTGTCTGATGGCAAAGCCCGTGCTCTTTTCTCTGCACATGGACAGTATATGCAGCCCACCTCTGACCCTCTATCAGAGGCAACAATATGGCCTGAGTCAATCGTTCTGTCCCTCGACCATGTCTTTTAAACCAGCACCACACACAGACCCACAAGGCAGCCCACACGCCTAGACGACAGGCTGCATTTCACATGGTTTCCAAACCCAGGATATTTGGTTTGTAAGACAAAACCTCCATTTCTCCAGCAGAAAGTGAACACTACACACAATTACCCAGCCAAATTGCTGACGCTTAGACACTGCCTCACGCCGAACAGGGTCTGGTCTGCCCAGAGACATCCTCAGAGGATCCAGGACTCCCCCAGAGCTTGGCACTGAGGGCACCATGTAGCAGGAAGAGGGGGGACTGGGCTGGCGGGATCACAGTGTCTGGGTGTAGGCTCGGTCCCCAGAGATTGCTCCAGGGAAGAAGTGAAGTCACAGAAGCGCACCCCAAGGGAGTGGTTGGCAGGGAGGGGGCGGGGTTGGCAGGGGTATCCCTGCCCAGCCTGGGAGGCCTTCCCCACCCCACCCCTGCTTCCCACAGGGCAGCCGTCTCCATCTGAGGCTGGAAAGGCCAGTGACGCTGATGATATTCAGGTCCTAGAACCAGAGAAGGCAAAGCCCTCAGCTCTTCCCCAGCTGGCCCAAAGGCCTGGACTTCCCTGCTTTCAGGGCCTTTGAACTGGGGAGTGGTCAGTGGACCACAGACCACAGTCTTCACCACAGACTCCAGCGTCAGACAGACCTGGGGTGAAATTGTTGCTGGCTCTGACCTTGGGCTAATCATTTAACCTTGCTGTGCTTCAGTTTCCCTATCTTTAAAATAGCAGCACCTGTCTCCCAGCATTTTTCCAGAGGTTTCCTGAAACAAAAGATGCAAAGAACCTAACAAGGGGGTTGGCCCTTAGCAGACACTAAAAAATGTGAGTAAGCGTGAGTACGCCTTCCCCCACAGAAGTTCTGCCTGCCTCACCCAGTGCTCTCTTGCTGGATTTGAAACCTGTTTTCACCTGGTTGAGCTTAAAGTCCAGGGAACACCCAGAATCCTCAGCAGAGATGCAGTCAATCAAGTCTTAGTCTTACCTTTTTTTTTGAGGTGGCATTTGCCTGGGAAGGTACAAACCCGTCACCCGCACCGACCCACCAGCACACCGCCCAGTGCCAGGCATCTCCTGAGGCCTCAGGCCAATGATTCCTCCTCCCCTTTGTAACCAAGTGCTTCTGGGAGGATTAATCTTGAACATGGGAAACAGCTGCCAGCATCGGGTGACTTAATGCATACTGAGAAGCAAGATCTCAACACAGTGCCTGAAAGCCCACCACGAGAGTCCTTGTAAGTAATCTTTAGTGCTAAGCGTTGCCCCCCACTCCTCCCCTTTCCAAATACTAATAGCCTTGGGCAGGTTAAAAGAATCAGTCTTAGAGTAAATTAGTTAGGGGTCTCGCCAACTTTGCAGTGTGGCTAGAGCCCTGTCCTGCGTTCAGATGACCCTGGTGACACACATCTCTTGCAGATAAGAGGTGACAAATGACTTTCTGACCACATGGCAGACTTGAGAGCCCCTCATGGGGACAAGGAAAAACTGAGCACTAGCCTATGGCCTCACAGATCCAGGGGAGGGGGCAGAAGGGCCCTTCGCGTGTGCCCATGCTCTTCATCCTGAGCTCCGGCTCCAAAGGACCATGTGGTCCACGTGGTCTGCTCTGAGGGAGGCAGAGCTTAGGTCCAAGAGACACAGACCTCTCAGCAGAGCCCTGAGCCTAGGCGGGGTCACATGAGGAAGGGGTGGCCATAGGGCCAGGGCCAGGCATAGGGCAGGGGTCAAACTCCTTCGGGCACCCAGACACTCATGCTTTTGAGACAGGGAGAAGCTGGCAGTTGAAGCAGTCAGAGGAGGGGACATTTATCAATGGCCCAATTCATTCACAACAATCCCCATTGTCTGAGCCAGCACAGAGATGGGCATTTTCTCCCAGAGCTGCTGGGAAGAAAAGCCCCAAGACATGGTCACAAATCAGAGCCCCAAAATACAGAAGCCAAAATTGAGACATATGGTTTGAAAACCAGATGAAATATTTGAAATTGGAGATGTCCCCCCAAAATTCCATGCAACGTGGTTCTCATCCTCAGAGACCAATAGAATGCTTAATTGCTGATTGTTCATTTATTTATTCTGATCTCTCTCTACGAAGGATGTAGGAGTTTACAGCTAAAGATGGGTATAATATAAAGTTATTAAAGCAGAAATTAAAATTCAAAGCCATGTTTCCAATGAACACGTTTACTAGGATGAAGCAATATGATGAACTAAGAGCTTCCTGGCAGCCAGAGTAAGAAGGTAAACACACAGGTGATGTCATGAACTCAGCAGTCACACAGACCTGTAGAAATCCCTTGAGCACTCTAAGCTTCAATTTCCTTGTCAGAGGAAAAAAAAAAATGGGACTATTAACCTAATAAGGTTGCTGTGAAAAGTAAATGAAATAAAGCATGTATTATAGATTCAATAAATAGTGGTTGTTATTATTACCATTTTGGGGGTTGTCTGATTTCTCTTCTTTAAATTGGAACTATGTGACCTTAATAGGGTTGCCTTGATGCTCTATGAGTCCTAATTGTTGCTCTGAAATTCTGATTGGTAGGTATATGTATTTGATGAACTAAAACTGGGGAACCAGCCTGGGATTCACAGTGGGTACCTCATTTTCCAGAGTCTTTTCCTGAGTCTTAAGACGGCTGGGGGCCTCCACAGATAAGAAGGCTAGGGGAGGCACAGAGACTTCCTTCCCCACCACCTTCACTCTGTAAAAGGCTGCCCAGCTGACCACAGCCTGCCCTTATTTAACCATCCTCCCCCAAGGTCAGGTGGAGGACCAGGCCAGGGAAAGGTAGGTTCCAGCACCCCCTCAGGAAATGCATGAAGCCCATCTGCTCCCCTGCATACTGGAGGAGTTGGTGGGGTGAGAACTCAGACACTCCTTAGACCAAACCATAAACATTTAGAAAGAGAAAGTCAGTGTCATCGTTCTAACTTCCCAACCGAGGAAGCACATTTAGTGAGGACACCTCATTGAGACCTGTCCACAGGAGAATGTTCAGGATGGGAGAGGTCTAGAAGCCATAACAGCAGCAGCCAGCTAATATTTGGGGCACCTACTCTTCCGGGCACTGTTTCGTGTGTCCCCAGTCCCCAAGGGGAGGACGTCAGGGAGAACAAGATTCTATCAAAAAAAGAGATAACCACTGGAAAGGAGCAAAGCAAAGGCTCTCCCTTTCAGCCTCGCCTGCAGATGGGAGACTCAAAACAGGGTTGACTAAAACCAAAGAAGAGAAGAAATCAGCCCAGCTCAACTCACTTCTCCTGCCTGTCAGGTGACTGTCTGGGCCCAGCCCACGGAAGACTCACTGCTTTTCTGCTGCAGGGGGAATCCAGAGAATAAACTAGAGCGTGGAGCAAACTACAGGTGCTGAGCTCTGCCTCAGATCCCAGACTGGCCCTGCTTGCCTTGTCAGACGGTCCTTTTCACTTCTAAAAAGGCAAGACTACTCCAAGAGCAGCCTCAGTTCTAGATCAAATGGGACACTCTGAAGGCATTGTATCAACATCTGCCCTGACCCCCCAGCCAAAGCCCCTGGCTTACGGTATTTCCTACTAAAGCCAGTTTCTTAGACTTGTCCAAGGTGCCACGTGTAGGCTAAAGGGGACTGAAAAGGGGGCCTAAAAGGCTGAGAGTGGGTCAAGCCAGGGGTGCATGTTTGTGCATATGCGTTTTGCACACGGAGATACCTGTTGGATATGTGTCAATGTCCTCAGATGTACATACTGAAAGCAGGTGAGTGTTTACACGGCCCTCCTGAGATACAACATGCGCAAGACTGGTGTGGGTGGCGGGAAGGTGTGCACACATGAGCAGCTGTGAGTGTGTGGGTGTGGGTGCCCTGTGTTTGTGGGTGGGCATGGCTGAGTGGTCCTCCCACCTCCTCCTGCAGTGACAGTGGGGCTGTCTCCGCAACCCTGGCCAGTCAGCCAGGCTGGCTCAGACCCCCATTCAGTCCAGTGTTGGCGCTGAACTCCTGCCCCGATCAGAGTCCTGAGAAACCAAAGCCGAGTGACCCACAGAGAAGACATCCCAGCTGGGGACAAGTCGGGTCACCCTAGAAAGTCTGAGTTCAGATAACACTCCTTATCCCCAGCTTCTGTCTTCATCTGCTCACTCACACACATGCAGCCATCGACACACGACTCGCTCAGCCCCGGAGCCTGCCTACCACACTCACCAATGCACACCCAGCGTACAGACATAGGGCAGCAAGGGCCACGCAGACACACGTGCCACCTATGGGCGCACTCCAGGCCCACCTACACAGAAGTTCCCACACATACTGACACACTCACACCCTGGGACATATGCTAGAAAGTTCCCTCTGCTCACATACCAGCCCAGACACACGTCCTCCCACTGGCGCTCGCTCCCACTCACGAGCACTCACACTGATACACTTACACCTACTATCTAAATAGTCACAAGCATGCTCTGTCCCGGACCGGGCTGGGCACCGAATCCAGCCTGGGGAGCGCCGCCTACTTACTCCGAGCGAGTGAGAGCGCCTGTGCGCGGCTGCATGCAGCGGCCAGGCCAGCGGCGGCAGGCACAGCTGGGGCTGCAGAGGCTGCGAGCAAGTGACCTGCTCGGTGGCCCAGCCCGAGGGCCGCCGGCTGCCCGCGCCCCACCCCGCTCTGCCCCCGCCCGCCGCTCCCGCCCGCCGCCGCAGGACCTCCGGCAACAGTCCGCTCGCTGCCAAACCTCTGCCCCGCGTCAGCCACCGCTGCCTGCAGTCTCAGCCGGGCTGCGAGGCTCTTTTGGTGCCCCTGGCAGTGCAAACTTTGTGCTCTCGGCTGTGGGGAGCCCTGGAATGGGGACGCGGTCAGGTCTAATTAGAGACCTGGCTCGCACGGGGCCGGGCGGGAGTCACGGCGGGTAAGCACCCCGGACCCTCGGAGCCGTCCCGACCCTGGTGCCCACATGTGCCCCACATGCCAACATCTGGAGAGTAAAGGGAGTGCGTTGGAACTGAAACAAAACAAGGAGGGGTTTGGGTGCGGTTCACACGCTCTGCGGAGGGAGCGCTGAACTTTGAGCAGCCCCCAAACGCCTGGAATGCCACTTGGTTTATTGACCCTCAGGTGCTTCCCTTTGGAACCTAAGTCGCTCACATAAGATCGCTGACCTGCCAGAAAGGACAGAAGATGGTTGCAGACACTCGTTTTAACTTGGGTCACATCAAACTTCCGCTCTGCACTTAGTGTCAGATGGCTAAGTCTAGAGAAGAAGGCTGATTCCCACCCCAAAGCTCAGGAATGTCGCATTCCATCCAACCCCCTCCACCCTGCCGTGAATCATTCCCCACCAGGGGCCTGGAGTTCTTCTACCTACTCTGGGGCCACCAAGGAAGAGCAGACCCTAGCCTCCCTCGGGCACTGTTTCCAGATTTGAACCTGCTCATTGGCAGGAAGTTCTCCTTGGCATCTAACCTAAATCCCTCATGTGCAACTACTGTTTGTCAATATGCTCACGCTTTGTGTTCAGCGACAGGAAAACCGGTTCTGTCTCCAAGACACAATGATCACTCCAAGGTCCCATCTCAGCCTCTCTTCCTTGACGCTAATACCCGTGTTCCCTTTTTCAGGCCCTGGCTAAAAATGATGATTGCTCCCTGGCCCTGGACACATTGCAGCTCCTGACCTTAACTCAACTGCCTCAGCTCTCTGGGGACCCCAGACTCTGTAGATGCCCAAGTCATCCTCCTCAGACAAGCCAGCTTTGACTGCAGCCTCCGTCCATTGGAGACACCCTGATTCTACTCCCCAGATCCTTGAGAGGGGCTTCAGTTCCTATCTCAGCAAAGGCTGTCTCAGGGCCCGGGGACAGAGCTTGAAGGCCCAGCCATTCACCTGGCTATGCGTTAACACTGAAGCCACAGCCTTCCTCAAATGGGCAGTTTCCTGAATCTTTGAGTCCATTTCTGGTAGATCAGGTAGTGTAAAAAAAAAAAGGGGGGGGGCTTCCCTGGTGGTGCAGTGGTTGAGAGTTCGCCTGCCGATGCAGGGGACACGGGTTCGTGCCCCAGTCCGGGAAGATCCCACATGCCGCGGAGCGGCTGGGCCCGTGAGCCATGGCAGCTGAGCCTGCGGAGCCTGTGCTCCGCAATGCGAGAGGCCACAACAGTGAGAGGCCCGCGTACCGCAAAAAAAAAAAAAAAAAAAAAAAAAGAGCCTGGACTTTATCCTCAAAGAAACCTAACCTTGCACACTGCCTCTACTACATTCTAGTCATGCGTCCTTGGACAAGTCACTTAAACTCTCTGAGGCTCAGTTTTCCCATATTTACAATGGGGATCATGATAATCTCTGCCTAGCTCATATGTTGCTGAAAGTATGAGACGAGCTCAGGAGTGTAAAAGTACCTGAATAGCTAAGATAGTTTTTAGTATGCTAGAAATGGAATGAGGCTCAGATCATGAACAGGATGAATATTAGCAAAAAACTTCAGAAATATTTCATTCCCAGGTACAAACTCTGGGTCCGAGTTTCAGGTAAAGAGAGGAACAGACTTGGTTTTTTAGATGTTCCTTTTAGGACACTTGGTATGGATGTCCCCCACCTGCATTCCCAAACACACACACACACACACACACACACACGCACACACACATCCACGTTCCCAGATACATACAGCACAGCCCAGCCTCCTGGGCTCATGTCGGCCCCATAGGCCCCAGCCTCTTATACCCTCGCTGGCCGTCTCTCCATTCCCAGGGGGCCTTCTCATGGCTCCAGTCTTGGCTGCAGCAACTCCAAGTCTCCTTACAGGGGCCCTGGCAGGCAACTCCTCTCTCCTCGCCCATCCTTCTGGGCCATGGCCCCCGCAGGCCTGAGACTCCAGGCAGAGGTGGCAGAGGCCTTCTCCAAGGCAGCTCAGAACTGAGGCTGCGGGGGGAGCTCAGAATTGGAGCACCATCCCCCTCAGCCTCCTCCCCTCCGCCCGCCTGGCTTCCCAGTGCTGTCCTGCTTAATTCTTAATGGAAATTCCATCCCCGGCGCCGGCCCTGGCTGCCTCAGGGAGTCCAGGCTTGGGCCAACAGCAAACTCCACCCAGAGACAGGAGGCCTGCTTGGCCATATAAACACATACATACATACACACTCAGCAGACAGACATGCCCAGAGTCATTCACAAACTCAGAGAGTCTCACCCAGACACATACCCAGAAGGACAATAAGTATTATAATCACTAGCATTTACTGCATGGTGCTAAGTTTTTTGTAGTTATCAACTTCCCTAATCTCACGATTACACTGGGTTCCTGGACATTAGCTATTATCCCTAATTTACACATGGGGAAACTGAGGCACAGGGAGTAATAACTTGCATTAGTAATAATAGCCTAACACGTGAGCACCAGGAACCATGCTCAGGGCCTTATGTGCATTGTTTCATTTTGCCACCGTGGTAACATTTTGTAGAAGTTATTTTTATTCCCATTATACAGACAAGGAGAATGGAGGCCAGATGGTTTAAATCATATGCCTGTGGCCTCACAGCTTGTGAGATGAAGGGAGACCCTATATAGATATGTGTGGGAGCCCTCATGAGTGAAAAGGGAGACATACAGGTAAACAGATACATGCAGACTCTCAGGGGCACAACCACAAGTAGGTCCTTCTACCAAAGGAGAAGCCACAGAAATGGTTCAGAGCTGCAACAGGCAAATGTCCCCTCTAGCCTGACGCCGTGTTCTTCTTCCCTCCCAAAAGGCCCATCCCAGCTCCACCAACTTCAGGAGTCACTTCAGGAAGGACAAGTTAGACCTAAATGTAGGGCAGATTTCAGGTTTACAGTTCAGTCAGCCAGCCTGAACTACAGTCAACCCACAGCCTCAGCTCCAAATCTAGTTTACCCAGCACACCGCACATGGTCACCGGAAGAAGTCTCAGGTGCTCTCTTCTGAAGGGATCATGAATGAACCTCATGCAGGTAGCACCTCAAAGACTCTGTCACTGTCAGGAGCTGGCCGAGGAGGGCTCCTGGCCCCCAGCCCAGATGAGGCTGCACAGGACCCACAGGACAAGGCATGGTACCAGAGCCCAGGCCTCAGGCAGAACAGAGCATGGGCTGCCCGAGGGAGCTGGTGCCAGCTCCAATCTTGCAGAGAAGTGGCAAGACTTTGGTGGGAGGAGGGTGGGCACAGGAGGGGCAGGGCTATGATACAGGACAAGTCGCAAAGTCCAGAGCCCTGGGAGTTGGGAGAACAGGACTGCAAAAGAAGAGAACAGAAGAATTTAGCAGTCCAGGAACTTGTCCACTGCTGGAAATTTCCATGCTAAGCTAGACATCCAAGCAGGGGCTGTGCTGGCAATGGTGCTCATTCCCAGCAGCCCCAGTAGAGTGCTCAGGAAGGCCTGCCATGGCCAGTGTGATCCCCATTGTCTCTCGTCATTTCCTACCCCGTTCCCCTCCCAGAGCTCCTCAACTGCTCCTGCTCACAAGCCCATCCATTCTGTGGTCTCAGAACAGCTCAGCATGGCAACCTTGTGGGACATCTACTTTGGAAAGGGGTTTTTCCAGAGAGACATGCACAATTTAACCTGGAATCATGCAGCCAGGCAATGGCTCTCAGAGGAGGAGGCGTTCAGAGACCAAGAATCTGCATTTCTAAAAGGTTCCCAGCTGATGTGGATGGTACTGGTCTGGGGGCGTCATGCTCTGAGAACCACTGCTTTATAGAATAAGAGAAAGTCAGAGGTCGTTCCAGCTCAAAACTAAGGTGCAGCCTAACTTTAGAGGGCAAATGGTTTCTTCTGAAAGGCCCCTAAAGAAAGAATTTCCATTCCTGTCAGTAGTCTGTACTTTCCTTTCCCCAGCTGCCATCTCCGCAGCTTCTGTGCTGGCCCTGCCCTCTGTTGGTCAGTCTCCCTTGGACTTTGTGATGGCTCTCTCTGCCTCAGTCCATCTCAAGTAAGACACAGCATCCTCCACTCTGTCCTCCACCTACTCAGAGAAGGTTATCAAGATGAGGAACTTGCACAAAAATAGCTGATGACCAGACAGGCTCTCATTTCTGAGGACTGAGATATCAGATCAGAAGGTCCTGACGATCGCAGCTGAAATGCCAGCCCACCCAGAGATATGAGCGATGGGCAAGGATCCAGTACCCATGGCTGTGACCTTAAGTCCTGCAGTCCCCTCCTGCAGCCTTGAGACATGCCCATGGAGATGCTGTCTTGCCTCCAGGGGTGATGGTGGGATAGGCCACTCAAGAAGGACTGGGAGAGGGGAATCTGGCCATAGGCCGGTGTGGACACCCCATCGACTCACTCGGGCCATC
The DNA here is from genome assembly GCF_949774975.1 of Lagenorhynchus albirostris. NCBI lineage: Eukaryota > Metazoa > Chordata > Mammalia > Artiodactyla > Delphinidae > Lagenorhynchus > Lagenorhynchus albirostris. Next base: position 40,500,392 of record NC_083103.1, read on the forward strand.
TATCTCTCTCCAGGCCTTCCTCTACAATGCTCTCAAAAGGGGAAATTTCCCTCAACTCCCAGAACCAGTGTGAAAACCTGTAATGTAACTAGGATGAAGGATGTAAGGACCAGAAAGGCC